>NW_024372259.1:865180-1556953 GCF_014805655.1 Passer montanus
CCCCGGGCGCCCCAGCGCTGCCCCGCCCGCACACGGCGCCGCGGAGCGGGCAGAGGGGCAGCGAGACCGGAGAGCCAGGAAAGCCGGCGAAATGGGGGGAAAAATAAGTGAGAGGCAAGTGAGTTGGACCTCAGCCTTCCTGGGGTCTGGGGGCACGGGAGTGGTCGGAGGGCTGGGGTTTCTCTGCTGAGAGGGAAGGCTGGCAGAGCTGGCCTTGGGCAGCCGGGAGAAGAGAAGGCTCCAGGGAGACCTTAGAGCCCCTTGCAGTGAGCACAGGCAGTGGGAAGCCATTCCCCCATCTCCTGTCACTCCATCCCCTTATCCAAAGTCCTCTCTTTGGACAACGGGATGGAGTGACAGGAGATGGGGGAATGGCTTCCCACTGCCAGGGGCAGGGGGATATTAGGATATAGATGGGATATTAGGAAGAAATTCTTCCCTGTGAGGGTGGGGAGGCCCTGGCACAGGTTGCTCAGAGAGGCTGTGGCTGCCCCTGCATCCCTGGAAGTGTTCAAGGCCAGGCTGGATGGAACTTGGAGCAGCCTGGTCTTCTGGGGGTGGAATAAGATGGTTTTTAAAGTCCCTTCCAACCCAAATCATTCCGGAGTTCTGTAATACCACGGAACAGATGTGGGTAGTACCTACAACTCCAAGTTCTGACACCCTAAAAGTTAATTAACATTTGGGGGGGAAGGTTGTTACTCAGCTGGGAGGTTGGGGTATCAGTTGTACGTGACAGGACAGGGGAACAGAGCTGCCTGGGGAGGAGGGAGCAGGTAGCCACAGCATGTTTGGAGCACTCTAATTCCTTTTAACATCATAACCTACCTGAATGTTGAAAGTAATGAGCCTCCAAAAGCTTTTTGCTCAACAATGAGTAGCACTGTTGACAGTAGAAAGTATTCTTTCGCAGCTGAGCTGGTGAACTGAAGTTGAGAAGAGCAATTCCACCTGCTTGTGCACAAAACTTGGGTAGGTTTCTTGGCAACCTGTTTCCTCAGGTTAGAGACTCTGTTCTGGTATGTTAAAACAGACCTTTTTCAGTCACAGGAACAAGGTGGTCCTAAATGGTCCATGACTCCTCAGATACAATTTCATGTCCCAATTTCCCCACGTTGCTTTGGGTAAATTGCCTAATTTACCTCCTACCTCCATAAAATGAAAGCTCAATGAGAAGTATAAATGCCATTAATAGTGATGAGCTGTTCAGCTCTGTGCACTTAGATTGTAGGGAGTCCTGTACCTTCCCACAGGCATCCTGCAGAGTGAAACCCACCTCTCTAAGGAAGCCAGCAAGGATTTTTGGATGCTCTCAGACACTGGAGATAACTAAACCTGGCTGAGCTACACCCTGAGTGCCACCAGTGAGGTGGGACTGCAACTTTGCAGACTACTGATGCCTTGTCAAGGCTGCCCTACAACAGAGGCTGGGCAGAGTTAAAGAATAAAGCAGGGATTTATTAAAAGGCCTCCATGGATCCACCCTGGGCAGCACAAGAGCCCAGCCAGGGCTGCACCCAAGATGAACCAAAATGGTCACAAAATGCACAACCTCTCACCGGGTCTCTCACTTTTATAAGTTCTGCTCCATTTCCATATTTGGGTTAATTGTCCAATTCCAGCTTTAGCCCATGCAGTCCCATCCTGCTTGTTTTTCTCTCTTCAGTCCACGTTGTTTATGCTCTTGGCCCTGAGATTTGGATCATTTGTCCTTGGTCCCCAGCTAGAGAAGGAATTGTTTTGTTTCCCTCCTCTCTGAAGAGAGCTCACCATCCCTTAATATGAAGCTCAGAACTACACACTAAAGCAGCACAGAATCTGAAAAATATAAAAGCTAAACCCTAAGGCATCACTATCATGCAAAAGCCTGAGTTGGAAATGAGGTATTTCAGCTTTGGCTTTACAGATGTACCAGCATGACAAAAATCACCTTCCTTGGACCACACTGATGGTAAAAAACCCAGGAAGCCATAGCCAAGCAAGACTGGAACAGCTGATCAGGCCCTCGTGGCTTTCTCCAGCTGGAGGAGTCACTGCCCTCCTTCACCTTCCAGCCACAACAATGAGCCTGCAAGTCAAAGTCAAGGGCAATGTCCCCTAAACTCGTTTTTTGAGTATGACCATGCACAAAGGAGTTACTCAAGTCCCTCAGAGCAGGGTGCCTGGCTGTAAAACCCATGTGCTCCAATTCCTGTGAAGGTTATTCCTATTTCCCTTTTTGCAAGGGACAAGCAGGGTCAAGCAGAGCCCACAGCTGTCACTCCTCTTTGAGGATCCTTAGTGAAACCTTAATGATGCTGAGGTGGGATAGACAAAATCCCTTGCTCTTAAATGTACCTCAGAGCAAAGTACACCCCAAAATGGGAAATAAGCTTGTTTTGAAGCCAACACAAGAAGTTTTCCAAGGGATGGTCTCTGGAGGGAAGAGCATGTGGTTTGCAGGAGGCATGGATGGTCTGAAGGGGTCCCTGGGGGCCTTGCTGGGAAGAACAAGAGACCTTAGTTTAGAAAAATTATTTGGGAGATCATTTCAAATCCCTTTTTTCTCTGTTTTGCTCATGCTCATTTTGGGCCTCAGGGCCATAATCACCCACACAGCACAGGCAGTCTCATGTTTCACAGGCCTGCCTTGCTGATCCCAGTGGGGGTTGAGCCTCGGGGATACCCCAGGGGTTTCCATCACTTCAGAGTCAGGAAAAGCACTCTGCAGTGAGTGAGACCTTCTGGACTGGCCTGAAAGCCCCAAGATCTCTTCCCTGTGGAGTCTTGGGGGGATGCCCAGCAGTGAGCCGCTGCTGTCCCATCCCTCTCATCCTGCTGCTCCTCTCTCAGTACCTCCCTCAAAAAAAAACCAAACCTTGTGTGGAAACAGATCTGCAGCCAGTGCCCACCCACTTCCCTGGGCTTTGAGCATCCTTGCTACTTCCCTGGAGGCACGTGGCAGTGGGAATTCTGCAGCAGAAGTTGGGGAGATGGCTTTTCTTCCTGCTCTGGGGGATGCTGCAGCCAGGGGAGCAGCTCCCGTGCGCGCCCAGGAACCAGCCGGGGCTCCCAGCCTGGACTGCCGGAAAATTAAACATATGTCTCCACTCAGCCAGGCGGGGAATTAGATGTTGATCCGTCCTGATTCCATCTATTTCAATTACAGACAAGGACAGGCACCGCCTTCCCCTCACAGGGACCCGGCGAGGCTGCATCGTCCCGGAGAGGGCTCGTTCTGGGCTGGGGAGCATCCCAGCCACTGCAGCCCCTTGGAACCCATGGAGAGGATGCTCAAGGCTCTGGAGAGGCTGGGGGAGATATCTGGGGACCTCGGGTGGATGTTCAGCACCTTGGGGGGTTACTGGGGCCATGTTGAGGGGGAGATGTCTGGGGACTTTCAGCACCCTGGGGGATTGATTATTGGGGGGAAGTTCTTTGGGCTCTGTGTGGATTCTTGTGATTTCTAGGGTGGAAGTTGGAGACCTGGGGTGGATCCTCAGGGTTCTGGGGAGATACTTGAAGCCACAAATGGGGCGCTCAGGGCCCTGGCAGGACGCTCAGAATAAGGGGCCATGGGGGACTGGCAGCAGGAGCTTGCAGAATACACAGGGGCTGTGTGTGTGTAATCAGAGAGAGCAGCACACTGTAAACCAAAGAGATATTAAAAAAGGTTTGACTATAATCACGAGAGCAATAAACCCTTCAATCAAAGCCTCCAGATTATCTGCTGTCATAGAATGTGAGCGCTGGCAAGGGTGTGGAGAATGGCAACAGAGCCAAAAAACCGTCCCACAAAACAGATGGGAGCTTTATGGCAAGGCAGTTCAGGTGCTGTTAGTCCATACCACCAGGGCTTCAATCCCCCTGGGGGTGGGCTGGGAAAGCCACTCCCCAGTCCACTGCAAAGAACTCCTTCAGTGCAGTTTGTGGTTGCAAAGGAGAGGAGAAACACCTTGAGATGCTCCCGTGGTGGGAAATGCAAGGAAGCTCAGGTGGGTGATGTGCTGCAGCTACAAACTCTGCTGCCCCCTGTGCTGTGTCCATCTTTCACCTTGCTGGGAGAAGCAAACACCTTTGCTGTGAAGGCAGGGGAAGTTTGTCTTGTAATGACCGAGCAGTTTCTAATGTTTTACATGTGGATAAATATCAATATTATGGAACAGCACTGATGTGAAGCCCAGCTGCTGCAGCAGGTGTGTGAAGCCAGCGTGCCTGTATATATAACACCCATTAGGAGAGGAGGCTTTTCAGAAAACATCCAATAGACCTGTGCTTAGTGATCACCAGGAGCACACAAGAAACCAAATGGATTCTTCGATCTTGCACGTTAAGGACAGGCACAGCTCTGATGCTGAGAGCATGGAGAACACATTGATCCTCGAGGGGCACAAGGATGTGGCAGCTCTTGGCATGAAGTGTTGGTCTTGTCCGCCTTTCTCTGTCTCCAGCCCCTTCCTGAGCATGCCCAGGAGAAGACAGACACCTGGGGCATCACTGAGGTTGGTATTACTGCTGGCCTGAGTGGGGGCAAAGCCCTGCCCCATCCCTGGGTTTCAGGCTGCTGCTGGCAGCAATCTCTGCTCCTCCCCAGCATCAGCAGTGTCTCCTGCATTTAACAATTGCTTTGTTGCCAGCCTGTGCTCAGATACATCCCCAAATACCTCTCCATTAAGTTTGAGATGGCTCAGCCACATGGAGAGAGGGGACAGAGGTGTCACCCTGCGGGAGCTCGCTCTTCTGAGGGTCCCTCTTGGAGCCCAGAGCCAGTGGCAGCCGTGGCCAGGCTGGCAGGGCTTGGGGCAGCAGGTTGCCCCTGGTGGCAGGGGGCTCTGCCATGGTGCTGTCACCCCCAGCCCCAAAACATGCTGAGGACTGGGGAAGCACCCAGTGACTTTCCTGGCTCAGCAGGATGGACACAGGCTGCAGCAGGAGCAGGGATTTGGGCAGGGACTGAGAGCAGACATGGATAGAGCTTCTCCTGCCTTTGGTAATCTGAGTTCTTCTGTGCAAAGCAAGCTGAAAATCTCCCCCTGCTCTCAGGACCAAGCCAAAAAGAGGGTTTGTCTAAGCCCAGACACATTCACCCTGGCAAAGCACAACAGTTCCCAGCTTTCTAAAACTCTGGGTGCTTTGGGACATTGTCTTCACTGTTCTCCTCCCCCTGTGTCCCACTGCCCACAGCAGAAGGTGCAGCAGCAAGGCCCTAGATGTTCAGAAATGCCTGCAGCCCCTGGGCAGGCAGCTCCAGTCTGGCTTTTGTCCCTCTTTGCCTGTCTGGGGTCACAATAACACTTCATCATCATTAAAGCATCATCCCTGTGACGAGCTTTGCTTTCTCAGCATCAGCAGTGCCAGACATGCAGACCATCTCTATCACCCTTAAAAGCACAGACAAGAGGCAAACAGCCTCTGTGGGCTCAAAAGGGGTGCTGAAGCTCCTTGAAGCCTTCTTTTGGAAGCTTTCACCCAAATTCCTGCCTCCCAAGAAGCAGTGCTGACACCCCCCCACCCACACTTTGCATCCTGTGAGAAGAGGCTCTGCAGGCCCCCAGGCAGACAAACAGCTTGGAAAAGACCCGAGGGGGAAATGGATACACAGGAGATGTTGGTCCCTGGCTAAATGCAAGGGTTTGAAATCCTGATTTCTTACTGCAAACAAGCACCACGTGCTCTGGGCACAATCACTGCTTTGGTGCAGCCCAGCAGGGACAGCCTCCCTGCCCCTGTGCAGAGGAGGACAAGCCCCCTCCCACCCCAAATTGTCTCTTACCTCCTCCACAGGAGAGCCCCGGGGGTGCTCCATGCCTGGGACACACTGGACTGGAGATGTGCCCTCGGTGGCTGCTGGGCTCCCTCCTCCTCCTCCTCCTCTTCCTCCAGGCCTGTGGGGCACAGGCAGCTTCCCAGCTCTGGTGGGAATTGCAGCACACCTCAGCAACATCAGGACATTACAGATTCCTGGGGTTTTTTAAAGTGCAAAAATGCCCTTTAGCGCTGCTATTGCCATGCACAAGGCTTTTTAGATGTCACAGGGATGTAGTGAAATAATTTAAACCCGTGTTCAGGCCTTAAATCTGGTATTAAAATGAAACTCTGGCAGCTCCAGAGCTGTGCACAAAGGGAGGAACCTTAACCCCATGTCTCTGCCTTGGGATAAGCCATGCCATTGTGCCTTTGCCAGCAATTTGGGCACATCCCAGTGCTCCATGTGCCTCTCCAGGTTCACCCCCTTTCCTGCAGGAACCAACACAGATGTGGGGGTGGCATGGAGGCAAGATTTTGCCCACTTTACAGTAAAAACTGATCCCAGAAGCAGTGAGGGCAAGGCAGGAGTTACAGGGATGGGTCACCACCCCAAACATCTCCTTTGCCAGCAGATGGGGGTGGGCAGCCAGAGCAGCTCAGTGGGTCCTGTCCAGCTGGGGGGAATGAGGGGGATGCTTGTCCTGCAAGGAACCAGCACACAGGTACTGGGATTTCCATCACTTGGCTGCACACAAGTTGTTAGGAAAAAAGAAGATAAATAAAGATAAATGGAGGAGAGCTGAGCATGCTGGCAACCCTTCTCTATCATTCCTTTTCTTCCCTAAGCAGATCAAATTATGACCTGGAATCACTGAATACATATTTTATTATGTGGATAATTTAAAGGATGAGGATGAGACAGGGAATTCATAAGGTACAGTCATGTTAGAAGACAAAGAGTTCCCATTAATCTCCTACAGGGAAAAAAAAAAAAACTGAACAGGAGAAAAGCAGGGGGTGGGGACAGGTTGTAATCTGTCCTCTCCTCTCCGGGCATGCAGGAATGTCTTCTCCACTGACACCAGACAGAAGCTGCTTCTTAAGATCTCACAAAACAGACGTGGTGCTTCCTGGCTCCACTGCCCTTCTCTGGCAACACAAACCCATCATTTCTCATCCCATTTCAAGAGCTGGGAAAGCAGCTCTCCTCCTCCTCAGTGCAGAGCTGGGGCCCAGGGGATGCCCCCCTGCCACCCCCACAGCTTCAGGGAGGGCTGTCCCATGTCCCTCCCAGGGCTGAGCCCTCCCTGGGGCTGTGCCATCACGGTCTGCTGGGCTTTGGCCCATGCCAGGGCCCTGGGTGCCTGTCTGGAGCCAGCTGGAGCGTGATGCTCTGCTGGCCTCCAGGGCCAGCCCCCCTGCACTTCCCCTCAGCACCCCCTGCCCCATTCAGGCACGGGCTGCTTTGCTCTCTGCAGATCAATGCCAGCTTCAGGATGTTTTTTTTTGGTCACCAGAGGATCAGGAAAGAGCCACTGGCTCTTGGTAATTGTTTTCACAACTATTAAGCAGTGAACAAAAAAAGGCTCAGTAGTTTATGGGTAGCTGAGCCCTGGCACCACGCCGGGGTGCCTCATCCCTGGAGGCAGCACCCCAGCACTGCCTCTGACCCAGGACATGCTAATGGGACAGAGCAGCTCCTGCTCAGCTCCAAGGGGATAAAAGGAGTGTATTTTCCCTCTAAATGGTTTTATGGAGATTTTGACAAGTCAGATTAAGCACTGTAATCAAGACAAACTTGTTGTTGAAATAAGGCCCCTAAGGACAAAATCAGAGCTGCTGAGAATTTTCCCTACCCAGCCCTGCCCATCTCACAGTGGAGAGACAGCTGCTGGGATCATGGCTGCAGCATGAGCTGCTCATCCTCATGGTCCCTGTCCTCAGGGGCCTGGAGAAGGGGACACACAGGTCCCACTGCCCTCACAGCTCCGTGGCTCAGCCCTGCAGAGCCCAGCTCTGTGCTCGTGGCTCCCTGCACACACCCTGGTGGCTGGCCCTCTCTGTTGACAGGGGTTATGATGAGTTAATCTTGAAACAAACACTTCTAATTCATGGATTAAAGGCTCCTGGGGCTGCAAGGGCACATCAGTGCTTGTGGGTTTGGGGCTCATGTTGTGTTCATGCTGCTGGCTCAGTTTCAGCTGTCACGTGCTATTACTCAGGCCTCCCAAGGACAGCCTTTACCTCCAAAATTATTTCTCAAATTATCTTCCCAAATTATTGTCTGAGACAGTGTGCTCCCCAGTGCTCGGATGGCTGCAGGCACTGGAAGGATTTCAGGGAGGATGATGGTGTTAGAAATGCTCATGGCACTCACACTCCTCTGCTATTCATGCAAGTCTCCACCCCCAAATCTGGGGAGTCAAACAAGAGCATTGAGGAAATACAACTCCCTGAACAGATTTGGGAGACACTGGAGAAGGCAGAACTGAGAGATGAATAAAACCTGTCTCTCTCTGCATGGATCAGAGGTTTCAGGCGAGCAGCTATCAGATGAGATTGGCTTTGTCCCCTCACTCCCTGATGAGCTATTTTCCACCACAGCCCACTGATGGTAGCAGGCACAGTGCAGACTTTGTGTTCCAGGCAGATGAGAGGCTGTGCATCCCTCCTTCACCTGGAATGTTCATGATGCAGGGAGCCCTGCAAGATGCTGTGGTCTAGGAAAGGTGGAACCACCTTTCTCCCCTCCCCTGCACACTGCTCAGGAAAGTTCATGCTGGTTTTCTTTCTCGCAATTTATTTCTAAGAGATGTCAAAAAACCAGCCCTTTCTTTCCCCTCCTAGGAAATTTTCCCTGCTGCTCGATGTTGGAGTGCAAATTCTTGTCCTGCCTCTGCTGAGTAACAATGGCCAGCCATCACCCAGAGCCAGATTTAACATGTGAAAGCCAAGACAGAGAGATTTGAAGCTGTTTTTTGTCAAGACCTACTTAATTCAAATGGCTGGTTAACACATAGAGCAGAGAATTAATCTTGCTTTAACCCAACTAACCATTTTTAAATTAAGAAGAATTTAAACACTTAACATACCCAAATACAGCCTTGTAACCGAACAGAGATGAGATGATCATCACTTCAAGAATTTGCAGTTTGCTCTGAAAGCAGAATTAAAGCAAACCATGTGGTGGTGGTTGCCAGAAGGTTGGGGGGACTAGTGCTAGGGGTGCTTCTCTGGGAGATAGATGTGGGCTCTGGTCTTTATGGCACTGATGCTGCTCTAACTTGTGGATGCCATGGTCTCAAGTTCATCTTCCCACTAGCCAAACCTCTCAGATCCCCAGCATTTCAGGCAGGTGACACTCCCCGATCTCTGCAGATGTTCCATTAACAAGTGCAGGACGTGGTCTCCACACTGCTGAGAGCAAGGAAACCCCTCTCTGAGATCAGGAGAGGAACATCCATGAGGCTGGCCTCCAGGAAAGCTTTGCAGGCAGAGGTGAAGGCTGGCAGGAGGCAGGATGCCATCAGCCCCTCGGGCTGCCTGCCAGGGAGCTGCTGACACACAACAGGAGCTCTCCAAGGCAAAACCACAGTGAGCCCTCTGCTCACCCCTGGTCCTTGCTGGGTATTTCTGGCCCCCAGAAAAGCAGTGAGAAAGGAAAGAGGACTTTTCAGCTGGAAAGGAGTTAATTTGCCTTCCCAATTATCTGCTGATGTCATTCTGACCTTCCATAGTTAAACAAAATTACCCTAAACAAACAGGGCTCCCACACTGGGGTTGAACACTGGCATTAGCAGCTGGCCACACTCACTGCAGGAGAGCCCTGACATATTGATATTAACGTAGATTTCCCACTGACCATCATTTTCAATTCCCTCCAGCACTGAATTTTTTAAGCACTGAGGCATGTTCCTCCTACTCTTCTGTTAAATGCTTTAAAGTTAATTGAAGATGCTAGCTGGCCAAGAAAGGTTTTAAATTCCCTTTCTCAAAAAATCTGACTCACCTAACACCTCTAGCAAGGACACGAGAGCTGGAGGCAAAACCATTCTGGGGCAGCTTCCAGTCAAGGGCTTTGTAAACTGATTTTCTCAAAAGAAAGTGAGAATAAAGACTCCAAGTGCCCCCCATCTGCAATTACCTTCCACAAGGAGAGTGGTTAAGTGCTGGAACAGGTTTTCCAGAGGGACTTGGAATCTTCTCTTCTTGCTTGGTTGAGTTCTGAACATCTCCAGGCCCTGAAGCAACCTCATCCAACTTTGAGTAAGCTCTGCTCTGCACAGGGGGTTGGACCAAAGACTTCTGCACATCCCTCCCAAAGTCAATCACTCCCCCAACTCTAAAAAGGCTGAAAACCTGACAGGAACCATTTGTTGAGTTGGTGAATAATTAAAAAAAATATTGACCACATGCTGTTAAAAAAAAAACCCAAACAAAATTACAGTAATTATATGAGACTTAATTTGTCAACTGTGGAGAGTTACCTGAAGGAAAGAAAATTAAGGGGATTAAAATAAGGAGCATTACCTCTTGTGACAAAGAGACGAGGGCAAAAAATTGCCATCAACTTGTGTTTATGAGCTGCTGTGTTTCTAATTAGGGCCAGACACTAAATTTGCATTTTATCTTGATTGAAACAGAATGAAAACTGAAAAAATAAAGGCATCCGATGTTAAACATCTTTCCCTGTTTAATTCAAGGAGTAACCTTACAGCATTCAAAACAGCTGCTTTTTTTTTTTCCTTCTGTTTTAAAGATCTTGGCTTTGTCAGAGCAATTTCAATTTAAAAAAACAAAGGATCTTCAAGTGGGGGGAGAGAAGGAATGAGGTCACTGCCAACAGTGACTGCATGGCACCAGGCTGGGGTACAACAGCAGCCAGGGCAGGTTGCAAAATAAATTAGAAGGCACTGATAAACAAGCCAGAGGCTGGGAGAAACCCACACCTGAAACCAGGGGAAGCAGGAAGAGCAATGGTACTGGATCATCACATCAGCCTGCCTTTGGAGAGGGCTGCCTGGGAAGGATGCTCAGCACAGTCACTCCACACCAAATTCTCTTAAAATGCAGCAAAATGGAAATCAAACTAGTGCTCAGTGGCATGTGGCAGACAGCTGCCATCAGGCAGAAGGAGCCAATTTTGTTTTCTTCTGCCACAGTGACTCAGGTTACTTACACAAGGGAGACCTGCAGGTAGGACACAAGCTGCTGTGCTCTCTTCTCTCTCCTTTCCTTCTCTCCTCACTCTCCCCGCAATGACACACCAGAAATCATGGAAGAAACCCAGCATGCAGCACTTGAGAGCCCCACATCCACCTCTCCCTTGGAGCTCAGCATCACTTTTCTCCCCCCTGGACTAGAGTCTCCAGAAGCTCCTGGTGCTCTGTCCCACATCCTTCTACCTCTGAAGGAGCACAGATGACCCCCTAGAAACATGCCACCAGCACTGAACCAGGACAGAACCTGTGCCCAGTTCTGCCACCAGGCTTCATCCCTGCTTCTTTACTCATATCCTCAAGAGCATCCTTGCTCTTCTTCCCTGCCCAGTGCCCAAAGGGTGTGAGAAGATTACACAATCCTCCTGGGAAGTCAGAGTCAGGCTTTTAACATGTGGAGGACAAGAGACCTGTGCAAGGTCCCTGCATCAATCCCAGCCCCTGTGGCAGGAAGGAGACACATTCTGCAGTGAGTGAATGGAAAAGGATTCTGTTTGCACACCAAAACACCTCCCACAGGTATCACTGTCTGCATTACACCTTTGACACCCACGGCAGGGAAAAGATGCTACGCCCACCAAATGCACTGTGGAGCTTAATGAGTTCTGGCAGCAATCCTGACAGTTTAACCTGGCTGCTGCTTGTGAAGACTGTCTGCACCTTCTTATCTGCTCTGCTACCTTGCCAAGAAAGCAACAACAACTCTCAGCTTCATGGTTTATTCCCCCTCCATATGTACAATTAAGTGTATGCATGACCATTAAAAATAAGGCTACTTATATCATGGCTCTGAAACACGGTACAAACCAACTCCATCCCCTCTCTTGGTACAACATTCAAGATGCTTGGCTTCCATGGTGTGCACAGAGGGGCAAACACAACCAGACCACACAGGCGATTGAGTGGTGCAGGGCTTTGGTAACTGGATCTAGAAGCTTCCTCCTCTAGCTGAGAGAGGGGAGGTCAGTGGGAGGCAGATCTTTATCCCAGCTGTCTTGGCAAGGCCAGTCCAGGTCCCAGGAACTGTAGGCTCCCTCATCTCAGCACGTTGCTGGTGGCAGGTGGCCCACATGGACAGGAGGACAACTTGATCCTCTCCTTTGGAACTGCCCCTTTGGGGCAAGGAAGGGGTCTGAGGAGGAAAGGGTCGGTGTCCTTCTCTTCTTGATGACTTAGAGGACTTCAGTCTCCAGTGGTGCCAGCCTCGGTGACATTTCTCAACATATAATGCATCTAAAAAATAATTAATAAATCAAAGGAACAACAGAACTGTGTCATGATGGGATTTCAAAGTGGATTGCTTACATGTCCAGGTAAGGCTTAGAGACTTTCTTTTTCCAGTGGGGATGAAGAAGAGTCCAGATGAAAGTAACTGGAGATGTGCAACTGAGGACAGCCCCGTGTGCTCCTGTAAGCTCCCTTCACAAGTAAATCTGTTCTCTTATGCAACAAGACAATCTTCCAGCTTCAGCTTGTGGCTCAATAAATTTTATTATTCCTTTTTGTTTTTATTTAAAAGAATTTGTTTTCCTATCATAAAAATTAGACAACCATACCACCACCACCAGCAGCAAAGTCTGTGGAGTTAATGTTGATGGCAGACAGTTTACTGGTGCTACCAGTGTCTCAAAATGTCCTAGGAAGTCCATAAATGGAAAAAAACCCAAACATGATCGTTCTGGGGAGGAACATCAAGGTGGTTTTGGTTTCTTGTCCCACTGTGGTTCCCAGATGAATACTGTAGCATATCAGCAGGACCAAGTACCTCATGCCTTGAGAGAAAACCCTTCATACCAGCTCCAGTACCTGGTTAGTAAGGAAGAAAAGACATTTAGAATAGGAATTTATGACATTCATGATTTCCTGTGTCAGCATATAGATCTCTAAGACAGGACTGACCCTTCCATCTCCACCCTTTACCCTTTATTCACCAGCATGCAATAATATCCCACAGATGGGAAAAGCACTTGGCAAGCATCCCAATTTTGATGTCTGCTTGTGTGATGATAAATTAGCCACGAAGCAAAACCATCCACAGCTGCCTCATTTCCCCTCATCTCAACCACACAGCTCTTGGAAATCTTGTAACAGAGATCAGAGCTTTTGTCATCCCAGCCCTCTGTGCTCTTGTTTCCCTTGTCCAGGCCGGGATGGAACAGCAGCATCTGAAGGCATGGACTAGAGACAGCACAAAAGTGCCTGTGGGGCTGACAGAGTCTGCATGAACCTGGTTTGGCTTCACTGGGAAAAGCTCTGGAGCTGTAGCTCATGGGTGATGCCCAGTATGGCATCTGTCCCCACAGTGGGGTGGGTTTGGGCACACCCAGGCCCTTCCCAGACCATCCCACCTTCCTGCTGCATGCTGTCACAGGCAAATGGAGATACCAGAGTTCTGACAGCCCTGGCTGTCTGCACATTTCTCCCTGTCTACCTTTTCTCATTAACAAGCAAAGTGCATGAGCAAAAGCTCTCCTCTCTAATCACTGCTTTTGCTGCTGGATTCACTTCAAAATATCAAAAGCTTCTGTGTATTTTGTCCATTTTCCTAAGGAGTAGCTGACCAAAGTAACCACCAACCAATTCCAAAACATGATATATAAATAAATCCCCTAGGAATGAGAGGCTACAGCATCACATGCTGCAGCAGCAGGAGTAACCCAGCCACTTGTGTTCTAAAACAGGGGGGAAAAAAATCTTGACATGCAATTAACACAGACCACTCAGGTCTCTCACCAGTCTTGCATTTTTAGGGTTTTCCCAGGTTCAGACCAGCAGCTCTGGTATGGCTCCAGAGAACTGCTACTGCCACAGGGATGTGAGGGACAATCAGGACCTCAGCCTCATGACAGTGACAAAGCAGTGTAAAACTGCAGACAGCAAGTAAATGTCTTTACCAGCAGCTCCAGAATGCTGCCAGGGGTCTGGGCTACAAGCTTAGGGCTTTAAGCTTTAACCAAACCTAACAGCATGGTGGAGGTCAGTGCCTCTGTGCAGAATGTGACACAAAGTTCTGGGTTTGGGTTGAGTTTGGTACTGCCTTGGGTACTGGTTTTGCTTGGCTGACAGACACATAAAGGACAGTCTTCTCTGTATCATTTGACATTCCACAGACAGAAATACATTGAACAGACACTCTGGAAGACTTAATTAAAGAGCTGAAAACTGGTACTGTGCACAGGGAAGTCTGATGCTTTCACAAAACCCCGTGCTGGCAGCTGCTGTCTGTTACCACCCGTCTGAGCACCAGAGTCAAAGACAGGGAGCATCCCTGCTCATTTCTGTGCTGTTCCAGCCAGATGCACCCCAGGAGCTCAGCTTTCAGCTCTGCTGCCTCTGCAGCAGCCAGAGCACAGGCTTGGGTTAGTGCTGGTGAGTTAACACTCAGCCTCTGCTGCCATGGGGAGGTGGTTGTGCAAGGCCCTCTGTGCTGCCAGGACCCCAGGGAGCAGCAGTGGGTGCTGGATGGCCACCAGCAGCTCTTCCACACCTCAGTGCAGCTGGTTTCACTGCTGGGACACTGCCTGCTCACTCCACTGTGTGCCAGAGGCAAATACATCATTTAAATTGCAAACCTCCACAGCCAGGATGACCTCCTCTAATGGTTTCTCCTGGCTGTTCAGTGTCTCTGACCTTGCTCTTTACTATCAACACATTCAAGTGTTTAAAGGCAAGATGTGTAAAATAACTTACCTTAATTGTACCCTGACTGTTAGCAGCAATAAGCACGTTGGACTCCTGGAAAAAAAAAAAAAAAAAGAGGCACTATCAGAACCCTGCCATTGCTTTCCCTGACCCCTCCTCTTTTTTTTTGGATGAAGCAGCAGAGAAGAAGTTATTTTTATCTTAAACATTAGAAGTATATCTAATTTCAAAGGGATTTAACTCTTCCTATATCCGAGATGCTTTCAAGGCTACAAGTCTTTATAAGTTATACTACCTTGAAGAATTAGAAAGCAATAATCCTTAGTGCTTGTACAGAGCTTTAAATCTCCAAAGCAATTTACAAACATGAATTAATTCTCACAGCCTCCCTGTGAGGTAGACTAATAAAAATAATAGTTATTTCATCTTTTGGCAGCACATGGACAAAGATCTCCAGCGCCCTAACTAAACCAACTAATCACCGTTACAAAGCCCCTCCAGCTCCGAGGCCAAGAGGCTTCGGATGAGTAAAACAAACAGGAGAAGAGATTAGAGAGCAATAGCAGATGCACCCAGTTTGAAAGGGAAGATAAACAGAGAGGGCTCCAGCCCTGCCTTAAGCAGAGAGGCAGCATCTATTTACCTCCTGCCAATTGATGGAGTTGCATTTGGAGATATCCCGGCTGACTGCAAATTAATGGTCTGCTGCATCAGTCAGGCAACCCCCAGGCAAAAGCTGGAGAAGAGAGAGCGTCTTCTCTCCAGACTGCATTCCTCACGTGACCAGCAGGCACAGATGCACGCTCCCCAGCCAAAATCCTATCCAAAATCTACAGGGAAATCCACTGGGGTGCTGGCAGGAGCCCCAGAGATGTGGGGAGAAGCACTGCTCCCAGACAGGTGTCCTGCATCCATCCTCGTGCCAGCAGAAATGGTTTCTCTCAAGACAGTTGATATCTTTTCTGAGACACATTTTGAAATTTCTCTTGCTGCTGCTATCCATCCCCAGACAAACTTGCTGTAATTATCCCATTGCTTAACACATGCATTTTTAATGAACTTGGTGATTAGAACACACCCTACTCCAAAGGGAGTGGGGAGGCAGCTCAACACAGCCCCAAGCTGGCTGTGTGCTGCCTCACCATGGAGTTCAGGGCTTTGCACAGCCTCCAGATTTGGGGCAAAGGAAGAAAAATCCCCTTCAGTGGGAAAATCCATTTATCAGGTAAGAATAGCCTTGTGGTGGACCACTGGGCTAACTGACACAGATAGATTTGTTCACCCAGGTACAATCATTAGAGGATTAGTTAAAAACTCCTGATATTATCTCACTAATGATCCTCCAAGTCTAAGCACCTGAAAAGAAAGTATATCCTCAAAGGAAGAATATACTGCAATTTCTTTTAATTTGGTGGCTAAGAATCTAATGCAGTGAACTCTTAGCTTCTGGTTAACAACATTAAAATCAAAACCCACTGGGAGTGGGGAAGTAGAGATAAATATTATCTGGGCACTGAAATATTATCTGGGCACAGGGACCAGGATGCCTGACAAGATTCTGGAAGCAAGGGAGAGGGACCAGCAGCAATCTACTGTGCAGTGCAGGAGACCTGAACTCCTGAGTGCAGATGATGCAGGGTTTGAATGATTCCTCTTTGCACTGTGAGTGACTGGTAATTCACCCTGCTGCTGCAGTCTGCTGGGGTGCCACTGTAAATGAACTCTGTTCCAATGAACGGTTTTACCTGCTAAAGAAAATAAAAATGCCAGAGGGTAATTTACTCTCACTCCCTTGTTCTTCAGAAGCCCCTGGGTGTTGGATTTTTTTCAGCAGGGTCTGAGCTAATCACTGTTCTGCTGCTTTCATCCACAAGCATGAGATGCAAACAGGAGCAGACAGCAGCAAAATTAGCACCAAATCTGTCACTGAACAGTGACTTGCTTGTTAAGGCACTCTAGGCACTGCTTCTCCAGGAACACAGCTAAGTAACTTGTTTTTAATCCTCCAAAGAAACAATTCACTTCCTTTTGTGTAGCCTGTAAAACAGTCAATATGCTCAATGTGTTAAACACCTAAAGAAGACATGAAGTTGTTCAGACCTGCAGGTTCATAGCTGTGTGCACATTAAACCCATCTTTATGCCAGGACATGTATGAATGGAGTCACCAGGACCTCACAAGGAAACCACCATCACCACTGAACTGGCAGAACATCTATTTCCCCAAACACACTACTGTGACCACCTGTAGCACTCAGGCATGAAAAACAGGGCCTCACCATCCATTGTGGCTGCATGTTTTAGTTTACCACAACCAACTGGTGCTTCTATGCAGGGCAAGAAGGTTTAAAGACTGGCCTTACTCATCCCTTCCATTTTTTCTGCCTGCAGGAACCAGCAACTCCCAAAGCAGAGGCACTGGGAATGTGGAAGACCCAACCCAACTCAGTAATCCTGCTCTGAAGAAAGCAGTTATTAAAATGACTCTTCTACACATGAATCTTCTCCTATGAGATTTTTTTTCACCTGCAGCCCCTCTTAGCAGGAGAGGCAGAAAGAACAAGCTGCTTTTGCTAAAACAAGACTGAAGAAGAAAAATGAACAAACATAGCAAAGATTGAGAGATGAGGGTTTACTGCCTGGCAAACAGCAATATTTTGTTCCATGTGGCTGCTAATCTCAACCTTTAGAATCTTGGCTCTCTTAAGGCAATAGGAAAAAAAGCTCTGGGGATGTCAAAATTATGCATCTTCTTGTCTTTTAGTGTTACTATGAACTGAAAAATTTAATTGGCAAATGTAGGTGCATGTCAGGACTCATGTTAATATAGGGTGCAGTTCCAGAACTGCTCTAAGGACTGAAGTTTTGTGACAAGAACAGACCTATAAAAAACTTTCTGCATCTGCCTGCTTTTTTTTTTGGACTGCAGAGACAGTATTATGGGAAATCTGAAGGGCAGCTCCTTGACATGGGAAGCACTTGACACCATCACGAATTTCTGTTATTACACAGACTGGATACACATTCACAAGGAGGTATCCATTATGTAAAATGAGGCTGTAAATTGGTTGTGAGTGCAAAGACAGACCTGACAGGAGCACCTCTGTCCTGAGCCTGACACATCCCTGTTTCTCCAGTCTGAATATGACTGCTGGACCCACAGTAACTTTAGAGCCTTCACCCATGGGATTTGAAGGGACTTTCATTGATTGCACCACAAAAAAAGAGAAATTTTTGCAGCACATTCTTGATGACAATGAAAAACAAAATCAAGTTTAGGACCTTCCAGAGTATATGAGATACCTGCTAGATTCATCATTCAAAGGAATTATTCACCTGGTGACAGCTGGGTTTTGAAGCACACTGATTTCCTTCCCTCCAAGATGAGCCCTATTTTGGATGGCCCTGGGGAAGCAATTTGTACAGGGAAGGAACAGAGGAGAATTAAAGTCTGCTGACTGCTGGTATTCATGCAAGAGTAGTCAACATTAAGACAATCAGAAATGCTCTGGATGTTCTGTGAGGTTTGAAGAAACTCAGCTGAACAACTCAGAACTTGTCAGAGCTGCTCCAGTGCAACAGGGAGTCAATGCCAGCTGAGCCTGGAGCTCTTCCACTCCTTTACGGCTTTGTGTAAGAAAATATTGCTGGGAAGAGAGGATACCTAAATGAACTGATCCCAGATGGACAACTGGAAACCACACACACCTCTCCTTGAAGGGACACCCACTGATACCCAAGTGGGCTCACTTTTCCTCAGTGAGGAAAAGCTCTGGACAGACTCTCCACCCTCCCAGGACCTCAGGGCTCCTCTCTGCTTTCCTCCTCACCAATAAAGATGCCCTGCTACACATCCTTCTCACCAGTGGGCTCATGCAAAATCACAGCTGAGCATTTTAGTCTTCCTCTCTTGACATCAAAGCTGTCCCAAAAGGCCTCAAAAAAGGGCAAGATGAGCACAAATCACTAACAATTTTTTTCTCCTTGAATACAATCCTTTCTGAGACTATTCCTCCCTTGCTCTCCCACACATATCAATCCTTGAATCAGAAATGAGAAGGAAAAGCTGAAGAGATCATTCCTTAGTATGGATGTGTTTCCAAGTTATATGTGCACATTTTCACATGAAGAGCTGGAAATAATTTTTGGGTCTTTCACCATATTATAAATAGTTACAGGCCGTAATGTTTGCACTTCTTTGTTATCCCTCTTTTCTGCACAAATAAAGCAGATTCACCTCAAACTTCCAGCACAGCCATCACTCAGGTAAGCATGAGTTCCCTGGATTTTCAGCTAGGTTTGTTCTATGGATTCAGAGTTAGGGTTCTCAAAGACCTTATTTTAAATTAACAACTTCTCACCTTCCCTCCCCAGCAGATGCTTTGGCTAACAAATGGCTGGTTTTTCAACACTTATTCCAAGGAGCTGGAGCCTAATTAAGCAAAGTTGTTGAATCAGTGGGAAAAACCACCTGGGTGAGAAAGCTTGCACTCAATTGTCTTCTGTTATTTACAGGTAGAATAAAAGTATATAGTTGAACTAAATCTAGTGCTGTTTGTACAGAAACTCCATTATTTAAGTAAATTTACTCCTTCCTTACTGAAGGTGGCAACTATTACTCTGGTGCTGGCTTTTAGGACAAAGCTGCAGACTATCTGCAAGACTTATTTCACCATCTGCAAGACATATTTCACCAAAACTTTTCCCATCAATGTCACACACAAAGTCTTTCTACACATCTAAATGTGCAAAATTGGTTCCCCAACAGACCACCACTGCTTGACTGCTCTTCATCTTGTAATTAGCAGATTCTAATGGCTTTTCACTCTAATTCTCCTGAGCCCTGGCTATTTTCTTGCTGTATGACACAAGTCAGCTTTTTGGTTTTGAAAGAAAATTACAAATTCTAGCCCAGGAAACACAATGAACGTCCAATGTACAAAAATCAAGAGGTTTTGAAAAGCTGAACTGATTAGATCCTTTCCCAGTGGGACAATGTGCAAATTTTGGGTTTTTTGCCCTATTCTTGTGATACAATTGTTATCAATGAAAGGTGCACAGTGGGTTGGTTGAAGTGGTGCACAAGCCTCTATTTCCCTGTAAACCAGAATTTACTTTCTGTGCCATCATGCTCACCTAACATTAATCCCTTCTGAGCAAATTTAAAGGAATATTTATAATCTATACTGTGAACATCAGGCTCAAGCAGAAATTAATTACTTTATACCAAGTGCTTCTTTACAGAACAAGGTCTGGCATATAAAAGATGTTGTACCAAAATATTTTAGGAGCAGCAACACCCAACTCTTTAGGTATTAAACCTGGAACAGAACATGCACGCCTAAACTGTGTCTTTTAATCCTTAGAAACAGTATTTTTATCTAGTTCTGAAGGTAATTCCTTTGTACCCAGAGAGATAAAGCCTCTTTAGGCTTATCTGGGCCCCAGAAAAAAAGAGAAAACTCAATACATCTGAAAAAGGTGTTTTCTGTACTTCTTTCTAGATCCAGCTGCAAATATACAATTTTTTGGTTTTTCAAGTTCACAAGTGCTACACAATTATACCCGGCCAGCACAACAAGGATATTTCCTAAAATATTAAGCCACAGATTTAAAGATTATGGTGCTCCTTTGACTCACTTTCTGTAAAAAGACTTGCTTACAAGCATATACACATATATATAGTTTCTTCTTAGGTCAGAATTCATGGGCACACTGTAGAGCTTTGTAGAAAAAAAGTTTTCAAACAAATTAGTGCTTTCATCATCCTACATCATGCAGAGTTTGCAGCTTCCACACAAGATGAAGTGCATCTCACTAGGAAATCTGTCCAGGTAGAAATTCAGCATCTCCTTGAATCCCTTCCCTTGTTTTTCAGCAATTCCAGACTCCAACCTCTGTACCTGGGATGCCTTTATCAAGTTTTCTGACACTTCCACATCTGGTATGTCTAGCTGCAACTCAATACACACGACTACAGCCCTTTTTCCTACTCCCTGAAGTAGTCTTCTCATTTTTGGATTTTACAACGTGTTTTCCTCCTTCTATTCAGATCAAACCCAGCAGAAGAAAATGCTGTGTGTAACTGGAAGCTTATTTGTTATCATACATACCCAGGTCTGTATTCACAGCTCATGGGTGCCCTCAGGAGAGCAGCAAGGCTTGCTCCAATGACACACTCAAACAAGCAGTAAGCTATCTCTCAGCCAGGGGAGAAACCTCTTCTTTTTAACATGCCCTTTTCATTTCTGCACGTAGCTCTCAAAAAACAACATCAACAAGGCAACTGAAGTCAGGGCTAGAAGAAAATAGAAGTACACACATACCCAGTGCTGTACACAGGCATCAATTTCCTTGTTTCTGTGCTATCTTCTGAATTCAAGATGGAAATGGAGGCCAAAGAGATTGATGGGGAGAAGGCAAAGAAAGCTCTCCAAAGGCAGGAGAGCCAGCCAGCAAAGCCCACCCCAGGTACTGCTGATATATTACAGGCAACTGCCTCTGCAATTTAGTCATTCTAGAACAAAACTGGTATTGATGAGCATCTAACTTATTTAGAATCCAAGATGAGAAAATCTCATTAGACACTTACTATTCTGCATCTACTGCAAAGCAAGATACACAGCTCTAACAGCTGCTGCACACTCCCCCATCAGGCAAGGCAGGGAGACATACAATAAAACCAAATTATTCTGCTGTTAACCCTGCACCCCCAAAGCACAAGTCTTCCCCTCCTCTCTGTGTAGGAATATTGTGTTCCACTGCCCATTAATCTGTGACAGGGTGTCTAAAGTTACTTGTTCCTATAGTCATAAATCCTGGGATATCACACGCTCCCCATAAACAATATGGTCAAGACCTTGAAGGAAGTGACAGCAGTATATAAATACAGCTTACAATAAGCATTGAAAAAACATATACATAAACATACAACAACATTAATATCAATACTGCAAAACCACAGGAAATGGCAAGGCATTAGTTTAGTGAAGACAGCTTTTAGCATCAATTCTTTTAAGACTTAAAACTCCCAAATATTCATTTGGTAATGCAATACCATACATTGCTTGACAACTGCACAGTTTAAGACCTGCTTTCCTACTGCCAATGTCTCCCCCCTTTCCATCCTATTGTTTGCTGCAGTCAGTCATTACATCATGCTGGAGGTGATGTATTTAATCTCTCCCTAGCCAAGGTCAGGCTGCCCTGCCCAGCAGTGCACTGTGGGGCAAAATCAAGCCCAGGGTGTTATCATTAATATTGCTATTGCATATGTCTCCCTTGCAAACTTGCATCAGGAACAAAATACACAATCTGGAGAAACAGCCACCAATCTGCATGAGAGTATTCAGACATACCATCTAAATCTGGTACTTTTAGATTTTGATTTTGTGCAGACTAGTGGCAAACCATCAGGGATCAGAGCTGTAAACAGAAATCAGTAGAATGTGAAAAGCCTTTTCTGTTCAAGCTACCCTGAATGAGATAAGACAAGCAATCCACCCTACAAACACCAGAGCTATGCAGCCCAGTCCCAAAGCACAGCAAGGACCACAGCTCCCTGCTGCTGCACTAGGAAAGAATGGGTGCAGGGAAACTTGTAAGAAAGGTTCTCCTCCCAGAAGGTGGCTGGGCACTGGAACAGGCTCCCAGGGAAGTGGTCACAGCACAGCCTGACAGAGCTCAGTATGTGTTTGCACAACACTCTGAGGTGTGTGGTGGGATTGTCAGGGTGTCCTGTGCAGGGCCAGGAGTTGGACTTCATGATTCTTGTGGGTCCCTTCCAACTCATGATATCCTATTATTCTATCCCAGCTGCTTGGTCCTCTTTAATTTAGAGCACACTCCCCTTGCCCTTACTGTGAAAGGCAAACTTCAATCTGCTAAAGCCCCTACATGTTCACATGGTTCTGTCGTGTCTTTTTCACACTCACAGTGTGCTTCCCCCACCTCTCTTATCTTCTCTATTCTTCTTCCAAGTCAGTGATTTCTCTTCCAGCTCAACTGTACCCAACACTCCTCAGCTCCCTCTTTCAAATCATCTTCACACTTGAATCAGCAATTCCCTTACTTGTGCAAGAACACTTGGATCTTTCCAAGACCATCTGTCTCATATTCTTCTTAGGGCTTTTATGTTTCTGAGATCATTGTCCCTGGTATGGCATTTCTCATCAAAACCTTACTTTCAGCACTCTCTTGTTGGTTTCAACAGCCTCTTCCACAGTACTAGGTACATCTTCCATCTCCTCTTCCTCCTCTACTGAATTCACCTTTGAAAATCCTGCTTACAGCACAGTTTCCTTTCCTTTCCCAGTGTCATTTGTTTCAGTCTCTAAATAGCTGAATGGTTAACAGGCTTAAAATTGATCCAACCACCTTGATGTTAATATTTTAAATTATTAAGTCTTAGGTCTCTAATGCCAATAAATCATTTATATGTGCACATTTAATTAATAATCCAATCAGTAAAAACAACTTTGCATTCGCACCACATGTTTTATCAGAGGAACCAAAGACACATTACAACATTAATTAAGAGTAATAAATGCCCTGGTGAGGTAGTGAAGTATTATCCTACATGTGGGGAAACAGAAGCAACACACTTGGTGGATTTGCCCAAGGTTAATCCAGATGTTCCCAATGAGGTGTTAAACAAAAAAGGTAGGGATGAAGGTATATAACTGAGGTTTAACTCTCTTCATAAGAATTCCTGCAAGCAGGAGTTCCTGAATGACCCAAGCTTACCTCTGGAGACAGAGGTCTTGCAGCTGTGTAACTGGTGGGTTACATACTGGCCACTGCTAGTGGGACAGGCTGGGGAAAAAACCTTTCTAAAGCCCTGACATGACAGCATCCCCTCAAGGCACAAGTGGAAGAACAATTCATGTACCACAACCAGAGATGGTGGCAGTCAATACAGGAAGGTGGGTTAATCACAGGTGGTGTCAGGAATGATGAAGGGAGCCAAGCTGAGCCAGGCTGGCTGGGTCAGCAAAAGGGAAACACTTTGGCACAAACTCATGAAATCAATTTATTTAAAACTGATAATGGATACATACTCTGCTACTGTTCATTTTATATGGTTGGCTGTCAACAATCTGGGGCAGCCAAGCTGTCTGGGCAACACTTGGTGTGGTGGGGTGACCAGGCTGGAAGCCAGGTGCCCACCAAAGCCAGTCTGTCACTCCCCTCCCTCAGCTGGACACAGGAGACAAACAGGCTGAGAGTCAAGATGAGGACAGCCAGAGATCACTCTCCAGTTACCATTACAGGCTCAACTTGGGGCAAATCTGATTTATTACTAATCAAATCAGAGTAGGATAATGAGAAATAAAAGAAAATCTTAAAACCACCTCCATCCATCCCTTCTTTCCACACTCAGCTTCACCCCTGATTTTTTCTATCACTCCCCCTTCAGGGACAAAGAGGGACAAGGAACCAGGGTCACAGTCAGCTCATCTCATATTGTCTCTGCCATTCCTTCACTTCTCAAGGGGAAGAGTCCCCAAGCTCTTCCCCTGCTCCAGCATGGGGTCTCTTCCACTAGAGACAGTTCACAAAAAAGCTTCAAGGTGAGTCCTTCCCACAGGCTTCACAAACTGCTCCAGTGTCAGCCCCTGTGTGGCCACAAGTCACAAGTCCTACCAGAAAAGCTGCTCTAGAGTGTGGGCACTTCCCACAGGGTCACATCCTTCTTTTGGGCATCCACCTGCGCTGGCATGGTGTTCTCCATGGGCTGCAGGTGGATCTCTGCTCCCTGTGGCCCTCATGGCTGCAGGGGAACAGCTGCCTCATAGGCTGCAGGCAATTCCCTTGTGCCTGGAGCACCTTCCCCTCCTCCTTCCTCACAGAGCTCAGGGTCTGCAGCAGAATTGTTTCTCACGTGTTCTCACTCCTCTCTCCCTGATGCAGCTGTGCAGTATTCCCTCTCAACTCATCTGAAGTACATGATCCCAGAGGAGCTGCCAGCACTGCTGATGGGCTCAGCTTTGGCCAGTGGTGGGTCCATCTTGGAGCTGGCACTGGCTCTGCTGGACAGGGGGGAAACTTTGGGAAAGTTTTCACAGAAACCACCCTTTCACCCTCCCACAACAAAAACCCTGCCACACAAACCCACCTAGTACATCTCATCTCCTGTAGGCTGTTGCTTTTTTGCCCCATTCTAATGAAAACCACCTCCACTCCCAAGACTGATCTGACAGAGATAATCAAAAAGGGGCCACCCTGAATTCTGACATTTTTAGTTTCTATGCTTTATGTGTAATAATATCCCTTAAATATATCCAACCATTTTTAAGTAGGATCCCACCACCAAAGCAAAGCCAAATCCTGATACAACAGTATCCTAAACCAACCAACTTGGAAAGTTCTGGACATGCATTTAAATCCTGACCATTGCATTAGTGGGTCTCAAAATAATGTTGCAGGGGGACTGGAGTGCTCCATAAACACATTAACTCTTCTAAATGTTTTGCTTATGCCAGCTGGAAAAGAAGAATGATGGTTTCACTGCATCTGCAAGCTTTCTAATTGTGTTAGTGGATGGGCCAGAAGTCTGGCAGCCATGGAAATCGAAGTCTTCATTTCTCTTTAGGCCAAGAACAGTATATTTAATAGCAATAGCAATGGAGTCACAGTTCCAAGTGTCAGCACTGAGGTGCTGTCTGAGGCAGGGAACAACAGCATATGTTCAAGCTGAGGCTGCAGGCAAAGAGCGTGGGGAATTACACATCTGTGGGGAAAGCAATAGGAAGAAACACACCAGGAAAGCAAAAATATCTCATCCCTGGAGGCTGCTTCCACCCAAAGGGCTGCAGGCTGCTTGGTGGTAAGAACAGACAAGAGAAGGATACCTGCAAAGTGGCCCAGCTTGTAGCTGCATAAACCACTATTTATATAAAAATATATATTTATGAATTTTTTCCTTTATTTTCTATGCAACACACATGTGCCATAGAAGTGACCTCACCAGGACCTGGTGAGATAAAAGAAATGATAAATGGTTTCTTGTGGAGAAAACTCAAGGCACAAACATTAATATTTGCACGCAGAGAAGCTTCATGAAATTATACCTATACTAATGCTATTTATAACATATGCTGATTTGGGGAAAAGGACTTTGATTTGAGGAATGAAAGTTTAATTAAGGTAAAACAAAAATTTCCATTAATCTTGATAGAATTCACAGTCTGCTGCTCTCCTTCACCATCCACTTCAGCTAATGCTATAACAGGATCAAGAGCAGCCCTATGTACCCAAAACCTCCTGCAATGCAGACAAGGCTGGGCAAGCTGTACCAGAGCACGTGGCCCTCCCTGAACTTGGGAAATAGGACACTTTGTCTCCTCAAGATATTGCTCCAAAAATGCCCTGAGTGCAGTAGGCACATGTTTTCACTAGACAGGACACACAGGAAAATGAAGAAGGGATGTTGATAAACTTGAGAATGGCAAAGAAAAATGGCCAGAGCCTAAGACCTGCAGGCAGGTTCTGATAGCATGCATCTCATGTCACAAGCACAAGTTTTCTCTTGACCAGGTAAAATTCCTGGTCTATTATATTTAAGCTGTACTTAAATCTTCTCCCTGCATGAATTCAAGTCATAGAGCTTGTGTTAAAAACATTTCCTGTGTTCTGCTCCCATGGTACAGGTAAGGATGGGGCAGCAGAGCAGAGTATCTGCCCCAGGCAGCAGAACCATCTCCTACACGCCTGTGGCCAAGAAGGGCTTTAGGGCTGGCTTGGCTCACAGCCATGAGGGCTCTGTAAATCCATTATAACTATGGAAGAGGGAGCTGACCTGAACTGTGGCCAGGTTATGCCTGCAAAGCTGTTTGGAAGACAGGGATCTTTGCTTTGTAGAGTGAAAGATGCTGGAATCTCTGAAAGGAGATATTTCAAAGCCATTTTTGCAGGTCAGTTTTCAAAGTAAAGCCACAATGCAAACTATCAGCTTTCATGACAATATTGTATGGTATTGATATACACAATACAGTAAATGCATTTTATTAAGGTCTGACTGTACATAAAAAGTGAAGAACTTCATTAAAATCATGCAGAGTACAGATGATACACATCAAGTTGCTTTTGATATCCTACTCCTGATGCTTTCCCCACTGTATTTATCTGAGGGGAGAAGGGAGTGAGAAGACAGCAGCTATGCCTTAGGCATTAAGAATGATGAGAGTACAGTTTTACAGCTTTAGTACAATAAATGCAAAGCATCTCCCCTGCTTCATTCTGCAGAATGAACTATTCAAAAGATAATAATGAACTTCACATCATCTAGAGGACTCAATTGTGCCTTCTGCCTGCTTCCCTAATCTCAGCCATCTAAAACACTCCTGAATCCAGAAGCATGAGGGAAACCAGCAACTAAAATGTACCCAAGAAGCCAGAAATCACTGGGTCATTCAGGTGTAGAAAAGCATTTTAGATTTGAAAACAAAGGATGCAAAAAGAACAAACAAGGAAATCTACCAAGGACTGAGATTAAAGTCAGAAGCAAATACAGGATGTCTTAAAACAAGTTCAATAATTGTGAAAGGGAAAAAAAATCCAAACTTGACACAAAATTCATACTAGACACAAATTCTCTATTCTTGCATTCACCTTCCAACTTTCCCTCTCCTCAACTTGCTCATTCACCTCCCTGCAACTTACCCTGCCTAAGGAATACCAGGAGGCAGCCCCTGAATTCTAACTGCATTTTCTACTCCACTAAATCCCACAGATTTAAATGGGCAAAATTAGCTGAATTCACCTATCAGGCATTCTCCACAGTACCAGAGGAGAAGGCACCTGAAGCTGTAAGATGGGCTTTCTTTTGTTTACAGCTTTTAAATAATTCAGAGAGGAGCTGTCAAGTTGAATCTGCAAAGCTCCCTTGACTTTGGACTTGTGCTATCAGACTGCTTGCCTATTGTTTATAAAGACAAAAAGGAAAACGTTATGGGATCATATGTCTGCACGGGAGGGGAGTCAAGGACTAGGAGAACAAGGGCTGTCAGGACAGAAGGCATAAAAAATACAGATGGGAAAGCAAAAGTAGGCAGTAGGTGAAATACAGATGTACCAGCAAAGCAGCAAGAGCAAGTTGCCAGTTTGGTTGTGCTATAAATACACAATGCTTGCAGTTTCTTGTAGAATATGATGTCGTCCTTTAAAAAAGGAAAACCCCAATGTAAATGGTAACTTTAATTAGCAATTAAAAGCCCAACTTCCCAGCTATACAATTGCAGCTGCCTCTCCCAGATCTGTCTCACTTCTGCAAACCCATGACAGCTGTCAGGCAGTGGGCCAGCACTTAATAATCATTCCCAGACCTCAGACAGCATAATTCCATCCTTTCTTTCCTTTTTCTGGGCTCTTTGGGCAGACAAAGATTTAGTAGGTCCTGCCTGGGGACACCAGCAAACCACAGGTGATGGCATCCCAGGGAGTTCATACATTTCAAGGTGCCTTTTAGATTTTTTTCTTTTTAAGTGACTCTATGGCATGCACAGTTCTGATGGGGTTTTGCAGAGTCATTTTCAATCAAAGCTGCAAACCTGACTTTAAAGCAAATGACTGTTTCTTGAAGCAGCAAGAATGGAGAGGGGAGGGAAACCTCAGAACATGCAGCCTGCTCCACTCAT
The DNA here is from genome assembly GCF_014805655.1 of Passer montanus. Classification (NCBI taxonomy): domain Eukaryota; kingdom Metazoa; phylum Chordata; class Aves; order Passeriformes; family Passeridae; genus Passer; species Passer montanus. The sequence goes on from NW_024372259.1 coordinate 893,405, forward strand.
GCACATCCCTCCAACCAGAATGCAATCACCTCTACAGCCAGTTGGCTAAACCTAACAAGAACTTTTTAAAAAGAGCATTTTAATACAAAACCCAATAACTACGATTACAGTCTTGCTCTAAGCTACTGAGCTGGATTAACACTTGGCAATTATACTTAGCTGTGGATGCTGCAAAGAAAATCCTGCCCAAGGGGGCTGTCCCCACGTGGTGGGACATTGCAGCTGAGGATGCTGTAGGATAACACATGTGTAAGGAGGGGAACGATCTGATTTAGCTGGCTGTCCTAAAGCAGACAGAGACCTCCACTTTGCTCTAGGAAGACTGCAACAGTGGACAAAAACATATTTATTTTGCCCATGACCAGTCCCAACTGGTCCCAGCAGCTTCCAGTCCTAGGAAATGTCATGATTACACCAGCCTTTTATACACTGTCTTTTATGCTGGGCTCCTGACCGTATCAAATCCTAAATGAAACGTGATGTAAGGCATGCAAATGAGCTGATGAAGACAGGATTCACATAATAGGAAAATATCATTAAGTGGAAAAGTTTAACTCAGAAGGTCAAAATCATTCTAACCAGAAATGGGGCACACTCACGTGCCCCAAACGTGGCACTGACAGTACCTTTCTTACTCATTCAGTGACTGCCAGCCAAAAGCAGGGCCTGGAGCTCATTGCCATTAATAAGTCCCTAAATTTCTTGGCCATGAATACACTCCTTAACTCCAGGGAACAGCTTGCCAAAAATGTGTTGCTTACAAGAGTCCCTACAGCAAGATGCTGCTTCACCACTCCCTGACCCCATCCCCTTTTCTTAAAAATTATTTTAAATGAGGTATATGCAACAAAATAAGCAATGCCAGCTCCCAAACTTCACTGGTAAAAGTCTGTGCTCAGGTAAGAGCCCTGAAATGAACACAGGGGCTGTCAAGTTTCCATGTCACAGCCTGGAAATCCTTTAATTAGCTGCTTCCCCACCATGCTTTCTCCTTGCCCTCAAAGAGCAAAATCCAGTTGATACCATAACTCTGTTCCAGGCTCTAACTGGATATTTAGGACAACCTTTTAGGTGTACACACTTCCTGGTAGAATAGAAGGTTAAAAAAAGACAGTAATTTTTGAAAGCATGTTTTTTTGTTGGGGCTAGCAGCAAAGGGAGGCAGTGGATCGTGCTGTGGCTCTGCTGGACACACTGCCCAGTGCTGGAGCTTGTCCTCCCCTGGGTTCTCAAAGAGGAGTCAAAGCTGCATCAAGTAACTTCATCCATCCATGCATCCTGCACAAGCCCAGGAGCAGCTCAGTTTATGGCAGAGCTTAAAGCCAACAGAGGCTTTTGCAAGTGGAGTGAGCCTTTTTACTGCATACCAAAGTAATTTCCAGCTAATACACTAAACAGGTTTAACCCATTCTGTACTACACCTCCTGACAACTTTATTCCAAAAGCCAGAAAGCATTTCATTTTCTAATGAGCCAGCAAATGAGTAAAAAGCATCTCTCTTTGTATAATGTACTCACAAGCAACTCTCTCATGCTTGTGATTTCTCTGCACTGTGAGACTGAAGTGAGATCTGGGTAATGCTCTACATTACTGTTTAAGAGCAATTCAATCATCTTTGTTCTGGATTAAGTCTTGCTCCCGATTAAATTTAACAGAGCAATGAATAGGAAATCCATGACTTGGGAAGTAGGCAGATTTTATCTTTAAACCCAATTCACAAGTAAAATCATCTCTCTCACAATACATAATTCTGCTACTATTCAAGTTATTTTCACACAGTGGCTATAAAAAAATTATCTTGAGATATCTCAAATGGAAATGACTATTTTTAATGCTGCCTGTCACTCTGAATGCATGCTAAGACTAACAATACTGCATCAAAAAGAAGAGCTCAACAATCAAGAAATCCATTAAGATACCAATGACTAATAGAAAAAAAAGTTCAAAAAGACTCCAGTATATAAAGACCAGAATTACCTACTGGGATTACAGGAGTGAACAAAACCCCTTGTGTTGCACCACAGTACTTCTGATTTTCTAATACCCTTCAGCTACGTAAATATTAGAATACAAACTCCACCTTTGCTGACAAAGGGTGAGGGAAGACAAACACTTCTGGCATTTGATTTCTTTTTTTTTTTTAAAGCTAATCTGCTTCATCCTCCCTTGATTTTAGGTATTCTTTCTGAAGAGCTCATTCCTCAACAGACACCACAGAGCTGAAGCATGTGATAGGTACTCTGCTTTTCTCTGAGCCTGACGATGCTTAAAATATTTCAGAGCAGAGATGGTGAGAAATACAGGACAAAATACAGGGGACATAAGAAAATAAAAAATACTGTCCTCTGTAAGGACTTCACAACCTATTTCTTATCACAGCAAACTCGCATGTAGTGCTATGAACATCAGTAGAAAAGTTCCCACAAGGAGCTCAGGATCAGGTCCTGCCCCACCTAAACCATCCAAGAAGAGATACAGGCCTGTATAATGAAATGGCCTCTAAAACAAACAAAGCCACATACCCAGCACATGTTTGTGGGGATAAGGAGAGACAGAGACACTGGCATTTGGTGTCACATTCATTACTTCATTAACTTTGATACGTGATGAGCTGGGCTCAGATTTCACATTCATGTGTTACCTGAAATCAATACAGAAGCACCAGCCTGACTGAAAATATATTATAAACTTACTTCAAATCTGTTTGCAAAGGAAAACAGCAGAAACTTCAAAAACCTGTATGAAAAAGAGTTTTCTTAACACCCCATCTCACTCCACAATGGATAATTCATAGATTCACTATGAATAACAAAATCCAAAAATTTACTGGTGGGCTTAACAAGAGACTGTCCTTGACCCTCTGCCATGCTCAGACATCTCTGCTATTCAGGGTAGACCAAGAAGAATTTTGGCAGGAAGAGGAGGGGTGTCTGCAGAAGGTGGCACGGAGAGGGTCTGAGTTCACATTCAGGATATGCTGGGAGGGCTGTGGACAAATTACAACCCTTCACCTGTAACAGCACATCCAGCAGTTATCTGAAAGGAATCTCCAAAGCAGTATTCTTCTTAAACAAATTAATGAGTCTTTGCTTACTTTTGGAAACCGAAATATTTATATTTTCTTAAGTTTTGAAAAGAAGAAAATGCCCAAGCTCTCAATGTTGGCTGCTGCCTGCTATAACAGCAGAAGAGAAGTTGCTAAATTTACCTCAAATTTCCCAAAAATCACTTTCTTTTTCACTCATTTCCCAACAACTGAAATTTCTTCTGTTGCATTTTCAAGCAAAGCATGAACCTGGGAAAAACAGAAAGCCAACAGCAAGCTGAATCCTTTTGTATTAAATAAGGACATTTGTATTTCACTTTCATGTAATTTTCTCTCTTTTAGTGTTACTCCTGCTGGCTCAAATTTATCTTTTCAAATGCTGGAGATAATGTGCAAGTTGTGAAGCAAGACATGCAGAGAAGAACCTATTAACCTATTTTAATCAAGGATTAACAAATCAAGATATCCCCCAAGCACACACTCTCCAGACCAGAGCAGCTTGCTGTTACTTGGTTGTTGGAAGAAACTTAGCCAGAGCAATCTGCTGTGTAGAAGGTCTTTCTTGGAAAGAAAAAAAGGCAGCAAGGTCTCAATTGATCAACCTAGAAACTGGGAGAAAGAATTATGTATGCCTGATTAACATGAGGATTCTTGGCTGGTGATGCTGAGCCTCAGCCAGCATGGATCATGTGGAGGGACACAGCTTCTCCTGCTCCCACTGCAGTTAATTTATGTGCTACCTGCAGATTACAGGTAAAAGGAACTTTTATTTATTTATTTAATGGATCTGAACCAAACTTTCTTCCCACTGTAAGTAATATTACTCATCTTCCCTCCAGTATCTCTCATTACTATAAGTACTTGGGGAACAATGCTCTGCCTCATCGGCAGCTCCTCAGGCTGCCCCAGCTACACCTCTCTGCTTAGTATTCGCTTCAGACATACTAAAGTAAAACTAAAAAATCCAGTACTGCACCAAACAGCTCACTTCTCTCCAGCTTTAGCAACCAGATAAGCATTTTGGAAGTGATTATGACATACAATACCATAAGAGACATAATTATTTCAAGCAGCACTTCCCTCGCAGAATTCAAAACACCTCGTGCGAGGGTGAACGCCCATCAGCTGCACAACCCCAAATTTAACAGTGCCATTTCTGTCAGAAAAGGCACTCATTACATTACTAAACATAACTTTCCTGTCATACAGGCTTTCTATTCCTTAGAAAAGGCTGATTATTATAATTCTGTGTGTAACCTATATAAAATAATTATGTCTCCTAATCACATATCAGGTAGTTTCAATTCAGACACAAGATTGCCTTCAGAGGAGAGACCATTTTCACTCAATGCACATACTTAGCTCATCTAGTATTAGCTAGAATTAGAGCAGAACACCACCAAAAGAAATTTAAACAGGTTGAAAGGATACAAACCTGTGTTGCTGTTGGAAAAGCAGTCTGAGCAGTTGTTTTTTGCAAGCCTTTATTATCGCTTTATTAACATGTAACACAGTTGGCACTAAACTGGTCACAAATTAGTGGATATCAAAAGGCTTTGGGGTTTTGTTTCTGACAACTGAAGGGCAGAGGACACACAAAAAACTTCAGAATGGATACCCAAAGCCAAGCAGGAACTATTAATGCACAGATGTAGTAAAGTAAAGCTTTTCAGAGAAAACCACCTATGCATAAATGCTCCTACTTCCATTTCACCCAGAGGTTAAATTATCTGATCAAAATCTTGTGCTGGAAAGGAAAAAAATCCGTTCATATTTTTTCCACTTCATTTAGACTGTGTAAAACATTAAATCCTGTCATTAAAATTGCTTAATTAGGAGCGCTAGAGCAAAAGGTTGATGCAGCTCATGAATTGTAACTGCTGAATGGTGGTGGCCTGGCAGGACTTGCCATCAATATTAGCACTGAAGAATGGGGAAAAGAAAAAAAGAAAAACACAATATTGCAAAGTTGGTTTGACTTTAATTGAAGCAGTATCACTTGTTAGAGGGAATGAGGTTATAAACCAAATTCAAACAGCACTGACAGCAGACCATCACCCTTGTGGGGCAATTCTGCATCTGCACAGAAGCTGGCTTCAAAGGCAGTGGTTAGCTCAATGCCAATGGCATTGCCAAACCTACCTCATTCTTGCTTTGGTCCTGCTTTAGCAGTAAGTGCTGGGACACACAGCTCTTCCCCTGCAGTTCCTGTCTTTAATGACCCCTTCATCTGCTCTGTAGCACATCGAATACTGCCCGACTGGTATCAGCTCCTGGCATTCAGACCTCATCTCACTGGCACTTTGTGCCAGCCAGGGACTTCAGCAGATGGCACTTCACAAAGAAAATAGCCAGCATGAGCCTAGCAGTGGAAAGTAAAGCAAAGGCTGCTCATGCAGGAGATGCTCTGAGTCAGAGGAAACCAGCTTTAGTGAGAGTTTGACATCAGGCAATATTGGCTCAGTACCTACAGAACTTGCCAGGATCCTGCTGTGACCTACTGCTTTCAGGGGGCTCTGCTCCAGGAGACTACACAGAATACACATTATAGACAGTGGGTCCAGAGGAGCCCACTGAGCTGATTAGAGGGGTGGAACACTTCTCCTGTGAGGACAGGTGGGGGTTTTCAGCCTGGAGAAGAGAAGGCTCCAGGGAGACTTTATTGCGGCCTTCCAGTATTCAAAAGGAACCTATAAGAAGGATGGGGACAAACCTTTTAGTAGGGTCTTGCAACAGGACAAGAGCAAATGGTTCTAAATTGAAAGAGGGCCAGTTTAGAACAGATGTAATGAAGTTTTTTTATAATGAGGGTGGTGAGGCACTGGCACAGACTGTCCAGAGGTGTGGTGGAAGCCCCATCCCTGGGAGTGTTTGAGGCCTGGCTGGATGGGACTTTGAGCAACCTGCCCCAATTGAAGTGGTACATATTTACTGCAGGGGGTTGGACTAGATGGTCTCTAAATGTGCCTTCCAACCCAAACCACTCCATGATTCTGTGAGTATAAGTCCCACCCAAAAATACTAGGAATGAGCGTTCCTCCCCAAAGGCTAAGAGCTGTAGGAGGGCAGAGACAGAACTCCTGCCACCTCTAATTCCCACAGCAGCTGAAATGCCCTGAGACACAGGCACAATGCTAAGAGAGAAGTACACACTTCATGACAAATAGCTTTCCAGGCATCATTTGAAACCCCCCCCAACTTTACAGCAGCCTAATCAGTTATTTAATCAGTGGCTTTAGAGCCCAACAGGGTACGTATCAGTGGGCCCATCAGCAGCACTGCTGAGATTGGGTGGAAAGGGAACAGAGCTGTACAATAATTTAATTCTAAAAGTAAGTGCTCCCTGAATATGAACCTGCACTTTTTTTCCCTCTCCACCCCAGTATAAGTAACACAAATAATTCTCTTTGAAGTTGTGCTGTTTGGGACATAGCTTATGTAAGTGCCACATGATACCTACTGCTGCACCTTGCAACATTATAGTTCAGTGGCAAGCTGAGGATGGAGTTGGGAATGAAGTCTAGGTTCCATATGAATTCCTGACTTTGGTTCATCTGTTATAAAACTGATACTTGAATAAAGAATTGATAGTTACTAAAGCAGTTAAATGCCCATAGGAGAAAAACATCCACTTACAAGTTTAACAACAGCTACAGAGAGACTTCTTTGCATCCCCAACTCACTGTGTGTAACACAGCAATATGATTTGCAATTGCATTGGGATGCTCTTGTTTTTTAAAGCTTGAAATAGCAAGAGCCTGCTCACACCTCTGCTTGTACCAGCAATGATCTGCAATCCATTATTTCTACAGCTGTACCACTGGGATCAGCTACTGGAATGGTAATGTCAACAGCACTCAGTTATGTTGGCCACTATGTCATTCACTCAGTCTAGGAAAGATGACTCCAATAAGAAGGACCTCAGATCTATCTACAGCATGCATTCTACTCTTGGCATTAGAAGAGATGCACTGGTGAGCAAATATCATCTGAAAAGGCTGAAAGAGTAAATACTGTCTTCATTCAGGAAATAAGGACTTTCATCTGCCTTCAATTCAAGACAACACTGACCCTCTGGCAATTTTCTGTGATTATGCAAGGAAAAAAAAGCCTCACCTTGCAGAAGGAGAGAAACTGAGTTTGCAAATGTAAAGTTAAAACCAACAAAGAAGAAAAACCTGAGCCACCTACATTACTTGAAGAAGCTATTCTTAAAATAGAAGCTACAATGATATCAGAGTGCTGCAGTACCACAGGGGACCTGAACTTGAGAGATGAACAGAAGTGCCAGACTCAGCCCGTGTCCTCAGCAGTGGCACGGGCAGCTGCTCTGCACCTAGGAAAGGAAGAGCTAGCACAGCTCCTGACACACCAGCCACCTGCTGGTGTGCCAGCTTGAGCCTGAAACAGCAACAGAAATGGTGCAATACACTTTTTTGGCCCCCAAAACCACTAGGCAGGAGGAGCACATGGACAGAGGCTGGGTTGTGTGCCCCCTTGAGCCTGAAACAGCGACAGAAATGTGCAATACACTTTTTTGGCCCCCAAAACCACTAGGCAGGAGGAGCACATGGACAGAGGCTGGGTTTTCAGGGAATCTCCTGGCTCCCTTCACTGCAGTCATGTCCTCACTGGGAGGAAGCTCAGAGGGTATCCTGCAACCAGGGAGAAGACACTAAGGAAAGAACATTCACCAGTATTTTTCTTTTTCTACAGAACACTCAAAATTAAACACTTCCTCATGAATCTGGTCATTTGCATAATCACATTATCAAGATGGTTTTTCACATGGACTGAAGTGTCAACAGACTGAGATGCCAATACAATGCATGAACTGATATTAATAGAATATGATTTTTTCCCCCCACCTGCAAATTTCTCCACACAAGTTTTTGACACATACAAATTTTTGACAGGGAATAAAATATGGTCAGTCACCTGAGTATTTTCTCATTAATTCTCCTTAGCCACAGGAAAAATACAGCCCAAACCAGAGGATGTGAAAAGATATGGATATGAAAGGATATGAGCATGTTCAGAGCAAAGGATCATACATAGCTTGTGACATCTTTTATCTGCAAGTAGAAATTATTCTGCATAAGAAAACAGTTTTCAAGCAGCACATAAACCAATATTATACAGTATGTGTTGGTACACATAACTAATATGCTAAAATATGAGGGGGGAAAAAATCAAGCATGACACATCTTCTGATGTTCTGGGTCCCATTTGTTTTTAGATAAAATTTTAGATTTTCAAATGAGTAAGGGAGCAGTAGACATGAAAAAGGTAGGATGGAAGAGAAATCAAATACATTTACTACCTAAGAAAAGAGCAAAATAAAAGTCAAAGAAAACTCTGTGTTTAAAGCATTGCCAATGACCAGAGAGCAGAGGGCACGTCAAGAGAAATGGGAAGCTATCACAGACAGCTGTGAGCACTGCAGCATGCAGGCTATGGGGATTAGACAGCTTTCCAAGGAGGCAGAGAGACCTTTGAAGATTTTCAGGTGGGGGAGAAAAAAACCCACTAGAATAAACCTGATCAAAGCCACATCTTGCTTTTTTAAGAAGCTGATCCTTCTCAGCCTTCCATAAACTGCTGTGCATTTCGAGCACAAGAACGAAGCTGAGGACCTCTGTGTTTCCAGCATGAAGAAGTGGTGTAGGACTGCACTGAAGGAGAACCTGCAAGGATAATAGCTTGGGAGATGCTGCACACAAATGCTACGGGCCAATCCTGGTCTAGGAAAGAAAGGAGGAGTCAGAAACCAGCAGATGCCCTTCCAGAAAAAACCACAGTATTTTGGTGACCTGTGGCACAGCTGGTATCAGAGGCAGGCAAGGGACAGCTGGGTCTGATCACTCCAGGGAGCCTTTTATCTCCTATGCTTTTGGTTTCTACCTAGGTATTTCCTGACACCTGAACAGTAAGTTGAGGATGCTGTGAAAATAAAACACTACTGAGTTGAAGCTGGAAGTCAAAATTCTCACCAATTTTGAGATTTTAAAATTTCAGCAGCAAAGAGAGACAATGAAGTTTCAAGTGCTTCTTGTTTTCCCCCCAAAATCCCTTTGGAATTTGCACTTCAAGCTACAGGAGGTATAGTTACAGCTGATACAAGTTACTTTACAATGACACTGAATTACCATTCAGTTACTTGGGAATGACAGAGGAGGTTTCATTTTTAATGTTCATAAGTCACCCAAATTAATTAGCGCTTTAAAGTGGCAATGAATCATTTCCTAAAATAATTTGTATTGGCTAAATTAATTCCTGTGAAGGGAGCCAATTTGCTGATTGTAAATTATAAGAGCCCCTGACTAGCTCCTGTGTACACTGTGTACCATTTATAAGACTACTGGGAAACAAAGGATGGCTACTTTTCATCAGTGAACGAGACTGCAGCTCTATTAAGTGACTTAACTTACAGTGCTACAATTACAGGTTTCTATTTAAAGAATCCAAGCCAGACATCATTAAGAAACAAAGCTGGATGCTCAGAAGAAAGGAAAACTAAACAGAAGAAAAGCCCGTTTTCTGAAAAGGTGCACCAAAAACCTATTTGAAGGGAATATTTCATGCTCTTAGATTAACAAAGAGAAGTTCAGACATGCAGGGCTAATTGTGAATACACTTCCACCACAGGGCAATGCCCAAAGCCAACCTGAAGCCTGGAGTTCCAGAGCTGCCTTCTCTTACCCATGGTTAGATGACTGTTTCAAGACCCCTACAAATTTAAATTACTTTTAAGGAGTGATGAAGTGAAAAAACACACACATGGGTTTCTACTCAGGTGGAAGAGATGCTTTCCTACCACTTGTAGCCTTTCTCCAGGAGAACTCTTGCACCCATCCAGTATATCCCACCACCCACTCATCTTTGGTTAAAGACTGCAGCACTCTTCTCAATGAATTCCCCTTCTTTACTCCTCCAAAAATAAAAAATGTACATAATGCTTTACCTAAGTTAATTTGCATGGCTTTCTTCTGTTCTTATCTGCATCTCCTCACTGGTATCAAAGCCCTGACATTTCTGCTTGTGAAATCCTTCCCTGGTAACCTGCTTATCAGCAGTAATGAATACTTGTGCAAACAGGTACAAAATTAAATGGCTTCTTTACAGTGATTATGATAGATTGAGCCATGCTTAATCTACATAATCAAATTGCTTCTGTGTTCAGCTGTAATACCTTTCTGCTGTCCTGGGAGCAGGTTCAGCCTTGGCTTCTCTTTCAACAGCTGCTTTCTGAGAAACACTAACCATGCCTGGAAAAAGGGCTACTTTAGGTGCAATCATTTAACGCAGCATGTTTGAGGCACATAAACCCTGCTAGAGGGACCACACAACAGGTGTCCCCTTTAGGGAAGGAGAAAACATCCTGTAGGACACATAAGGGACACAGCAGTCTCCTCCAGCTATGATCCACATACCCAGATGTAACTGCAGTGACCCTTTTAAGAGAGATGACATCTCTATTCCCTTAAATGCACTAAGCTACTACCACTACTGTAATTTCCTTTCCCTATGCAAGAGTGTCCCTGCATTCAAGAGCATCCTGTTTACATGTTACCAAAATAGAAGACTGTTGTTTTCAATCTCCAGACAGATTCTTGATTCAAATGAAGCTGGTTAAAATGGACAGCATGGGTATATTATAAAATTCTTGACTTGGGAAATTAAAGGATTTAGTCCAGGGAATGTTCTGAAAAGCATTTCCATGTCTAAATCACGTTTATCAAGTCACTCAGCTTCAGGATTCTTTTGGCTTTCTCTTCCTTTTAAATATTGATCAACTTTTAGCATAAAACAAGAAGGGAAAAATGTTTTTTCCCCACAAACAATAAGCAGGTGCTATTTTAAAAATATCTAACGGCCTACTTACCTTTGTCCAAAACACAGTGCTGCAAGAATCAGGTTTGCTTCATAGTCATTGCTTCATTTGCTTTTCATTTGCCTGTTTTTTTCCAAAGAGTCTGACAGAATAAGTAGCCTACAAGCTAGTGTTTGTTTCTAAACCTTTTTATAAATTGAGACATGAGTAAACCTGGTGCAAAATGCTAATAAGCACTTAGGGAGAATAATTTCTCTTCCTCGTTATGGCTTTGATACAGGTGAAAAGAAGGTGCTGCTGGACCTTTGAGTCAGAAAGGTGACAGCTCCAATAAAAAAGGCCTCTGCATCTTTGTGAGTAAAGAAAAAGCAATGCAGAAGAGAAAAGAATAAAAGGATGGGTTCTGGCAAGGGCCGCTAGCACAGCTTGACTTAGTCTCAGGAGGAAGAAAAAGCCTAAATTGCATAAAAATAGATTTAAGAAAGAATCAATGACATTTAATCTGAAAGTTTTAGTTAAGTTTTAATTAGGATCTGAGATTTTGCACTTAAGTGCATGAAGTGAAGGAGTACATGTACTCATGCTTCCCAAGATAACTGACAGATCTGAAACTTACTCATCTCATCTCAAAAGGTTAATTAAAGAACAATCCTTGACAGCAACACTGTATGAAAACCAAGAGTCTGTTCCACTGGGGAGCCTGGAGAAAGGCTGTGCTGGCATCTCCCACCCCTCAGGAACTAACTGAAGATGCTGCCCAGTGACCACAGCATGGAGATGAGCGAGATGCTTTGAACCAGCCCAACAAGAAATGGAGAAGAGCGTGCCCACAGCACTGTAAAACCTGCTCACTGTGCTGCCTGTGGAGCTGGGGCAGCCTTCCCAGCCTGTGCTGGGGCTCTGCATGGCTGCTGGTCTGGAGCTGCTTCCACACTCACAGCCCTGCAGCAGAGCAGGTGGGATCACAGCCAGCAGTGAGAGGTGTGTGTGGTAATTCTTATAATTAGGAAACTAAGGTAGAGTGACTCACTCAGGATTAAAATTATAATTAAGATGGAAATAGGCTGTGGGTTCCCCAAATCCTGCAGATGCTGACAGCACTTTGAGGCACACCTTCTCTGGTTCAGCCCAATATCAGAAAAAATGTCAGCTTTTAGGGAAGCCTGTATATGCAAACCTCATTTGAAAAAAAAAAATATCACGGCAAACTGAAGAAACATTATCAAAATGAAGAATAGGAGAGTTTCATCATTTGAGTAAGACTTTGTGGACATAACTGAACTTTGGCTGTGCAGTAATTTAATTTCCTAAGAACATGAGCAAAGTCTCAATTAGGTCAGAGAGGACTGCTGAACCAGTAGAAGAGAAATGTGCAGCTGGATCAGTGAAAAGATATGGTGCAAATAAACATTGAGGCCTCTTGGCAGAAGCAAGCAAGGCAGCTTGCTTGGTATGTACCACAGGCAGAGGCAAAATCCACCTGCAGGCAGCTTTTTGCTGCTCTCTTTAAAAGCTAGAGCCAGGTATTGTGGCTGCCACAGGAGAAACAGGCTTCTTTAGAAGCAGCCCAGGGAAAAGCAGACAAATGCTAGAGAAAAAAGAAGACCAGAACAGCAATGGATTCTGAATGCTGCTTAATGGAGTGAAGCCTGAACATTATTTGGTGTGATCTTGACGGGCCTGATTTAACTATTACATTTTTGTATAGTATTTTTCATCCTGATTATGAAGAATTGTTTCACAGCCCTTTGTGACAGCTTAGAAGTTTTTCAGCCACTTAAGCAGAAGGTCTATCAGAGCACATTTATCAGAGAAAAGACTGCTGAGGAGTGGACAGCAACAGACATAACTCCAGGGGTGAGACATCTCTGCTGTTGCCTGTAGAAGAGATGCTCAGAAGAGTGGTGGGCAAGACAATCCAAGCACTGAAGTGAAGGCAGCTCAAGGAAGGGCATTTCTGGACACACAGGTTCCCACAGCATGTTTTTATCCAGCAGAAAGACAAATTACCAAACTTAAAACAGCCACTCTGCACCTGAGATCTGTATACCAAGCCCTACTAAATCCCCAGCCAGAAAGAAGCTGGTGATCCTACATCCCTGACTCTAATGTCCCCTGCTCAAACACAGCAGCCCACTTCTTACTTTTAAACACAAAAGGCAGTTCCAGACGTGGATTTATTTTGGTTTTGACTCAGAAGTGTCCATCTGAAGTGAGTTTAGCTCAATGACAACTGAATCACAGTTGTTGGGGTAGTGTCTACACATGCAGAAAGCAGATTGGTAGACACTGTCTTTGTGAATTGGACATCTCAGGACAGCAACTATGCAACAATTCACTTTGTCTACTTGGAAGACTGCATTTAAGATCAACTCCTTTCTGCCCCCTCCCAAAAGGCCTCGTCAAGTATCTGATCTGCAAACCTTGTACATACAAGAGTTACTTGCTCCATATTTCTAATGCAGGTTATTCAAGAGCACCCCGAATTCAAAAGCAGCATTTTGTTCTCCAGAGCAGCCCCATTCTGAAAGGCCACACTCACAAAAGCTGCATCAGGTCTGCTGCCACATTAGTACACAGGCTAGGGATGTGAATTCAGTGCCACTGGAACAGTCACTGAAGTGACTGCAGCCTTTACATATCTACTCATCTAGACACAAAGGCTGTGTTCCAATGAGCAAACCCAGACAGCCACAGGAACACTGAGACAAGGCTTCACAATGAGTATCTGCAACAAAAACCCCACTAATGCACCCACAAAAACCATCAAGTGCCAGAAACACAATGCTGCTTTTGGGATTTCAGATACCATACAGACTGCATTTAAGATCAACTCCTTTCTGCCCCCTCCCAAAAGGCCTCGTCAAGTATCTGATCTGCAAACCTTGTACATACAAGAGTTACTTGCTCCATATTTCTAATGCAGGTTATTCAAGAGCACCCCGAATTCAAAAGCAGCATTTTGTTCTCCAGAGCAGCCCCATTCTGAAAGGCCACACTCACAAAAGCTGCATCAGGTCTGCTGCCACATTAGTACACAGGCTAGGGATGTGAATTCAGTGCCACTGGAACAGTCACTGAAGTGACTGCAGCCTTTACATATCTACTCATCTAGACACAAAGGCTGTGTTCCAATGAGCAAACCCAGTCAGACACAGGAACACTGAGACAAGGCTTCACAACGAGTATCTGCAACAAAAACCCCACTAATGCACCCACAAAAACCATCAAGTGCCAGAAACACAATGCTGCTTTTGGGATTTCAGATACCATACAGAGGAATTCAAACACCCAGGTGGAAGAGTTAGGAACACAGCAGTCTCTTCTCCCCCAGCATTTCAGTTACCCTGCAAACCATCAGGGCTCTCACAATGACCTGCAAGTGTCCTTTTCTCATGAAAAGGAATATACCAAGCACAGTCAAACCCTCAGCAAGGCTATTTTGTGGGAAATCAGACACAGGAACACTGAGACAAGGCTTCACAACGAGTATCTGCAACAAAAACCCCACTAATGAACCCACAAAAACTATCAAGTGCCAGAAACACAATGCTGCTTTTGGGATTTCAGATACCATACAGAGGAATTCAAACACCCAGGTGGAAGAGTTAGGAACACAGCAGTCTCTTCTCCCCCAGCATTTCAATTACCCTGCAAACCATCAGGGTTCTCACAACGACCTGCAAGTGTCCTTTTCTCGTGAACAGGAATATACCAAGCACAGTCAAACCCTCAGCAAGGCTATTTTGTGGGAAAGCAGGAGGCATTCCTTCTGCACCCAAGCAGAAAGCTTACCCCATCTGGCAGTGCCCTCCAGCACACGGCGCTCACAAACTCGTTTGTGTCATCTTCTTTCCTGTCCTTGTCCAGGACACTTTTGACTGTATCAAACTTGAACGTCAGCAGTGTCTTTGAGAGGCCCTTATAGTATAAGTAAAGGGAATTATTTTCACTTCCTAGAAATAAAAAAGACAAGTATACAAGATCAGGTTCTGTAAAGACAAACAGAAATAAGGGTTCTTAGCTCTTAAGAGGTTCTTAGCTCTTTCATTGCTTAAAATAGGCAGAAATAAAGGTTCTTAGCTCTTTCATTGCTTAAAACAAGCCTAGACATTTCCTTGTAGTTACCATTGTGGTCATGGTGCCCTGGCAGCTGGAAGTGCTCCATTACACTTAATAATAGGACATGGTTTTATTACAAGACAACTGCAGCGTGCAGCACACCTGCAAAACATACAGGATTCCAAGAACCCTCCACAAACTCCTCAAGGCAAAGCATTTTGGGCAGAGAATCTGCACTACCACATGAATTACTGCTACATCCAGCCTGCTCAGAGCCACAGCTCAAAGGCAGGTAGCACTATCAGAGTTTTGCCTGCCATAATCAAGTATGACAACTTGGTCTGTGGAGGCTTAAGCAAGGGAGACTAGACTGTGCAGGCTTTATTTAGAAATCCATCCCAATTTCTGCCTTGCAAGCTGCACAGCAATCAGGGAACACACAAGCTGAGGTCCTCCCTTCAGTGCTGGCACAGCTGTCCTGCTCATCCCACAGCTATCAGCCTGTCACTGCCTTCCCAGCAAGAGCTGTGGATTTACAGAGCTCTGACAGCCCGGCTTAAGCAGTGAAAGGACAGAAGAGCCAAAGGAGTAACTAATGATTCAGTCTTCTAAGGAGCTGTTTGCAATGTGGGCACTATTCTGAATGCATACTGAGTGACAACTGCTGGAGCCTCACGTGGCCCAGGCTACTGGTGGTGCATAAAGATGTGCCAATTGTTGATCTTGAAATACATAAATTATATCAGCAGCAATGACATCAGTAGTTGATTTTGATGACAGCAAGCCTGAATCATCATGCACAAACAACTCATCTGCAACAGGAGAAAACCATCTACAGACCCCCTTAGGTCAGGACTGCCAATGCCATTCTCTGGGAGGGGAAGGAGTGTGGAAATTCACAAAAATTTTCTATTAAAAAGTCCATCCAGCTAAATAGCACAAGTGGTGGTGTGCTTTGCTGCTGGTGAGGCCCCAGCTCTGGGAACCCTGTTAGCACATCAGAGTGGCTGCTCTACTCACCACAGGCAATGTAGTCTCCATTGGATGCCAGCCCCACAAAGTTCTTCTCGTTGATGTGACCCTTGAAGGAGCGCAGGCAGTGAGGCTTCCCTACGTTCCACAGCTTCAGCTGACTGTCTGTTGACCTGAAAACAATACTTATATTTACCCTGCTGCCATATGGCAGGAAC
Organism: Passer montanus; assembly: GCF_014805655.1. NCBI lineage: Eukaryota > Metazoa > Chordata > Aves > Passeriformes > Passeridae > Passer > Passer montanus. The sequence continues at coordinate 909,537 of NW_024372259.1, forward strand.
TCCTTCCTGCCTGGCCACCCTGCTCCTCAGCGCTCCAGTGGCAATGTAAATGTAGGAAGCCTTCGTGCACCACAGGAGATTTATCCCACTTTCAATCATATGCAGCTCAGCTTGAGCTCAGAAAGATATCACCTTATTTTAAAAGCCTGTCAAAACACATTACACGTTTGAATAAAAACTTCCCTGAAGTATTACTCTTCCTTTCTCCTATCAATTGCAGAGCCCTCCACTGAACTGCATGGCCTCTGGGCTATCGCTGCCTCCTCCAGATCCTCACAGATCCAAGACACACCAAAGTTATTTATATTTTAAACCTTTACAGCATGGATAAAATCTGTTCCCTTCTCTGTGCCAGCTGCAACTCTCATTCATGTCTTTCCAGGGCTTGGGTAGGAAGCAGTCTCCTCGCTCCCCAGTGCCCTGAAGCACATTCCCCTCCTCCTGCCCAATACCAAGCAGCAGCACAGAAAAACCTATGGGGGCTCAGAGTTGCTGTTAAAATTAAATCTGTTTTTCTCATGTGTAATCAAGATTGCATGGATACACAACTCAAGCTTCTACCTTTTTCACCTTGTCAGGGAAAGTTAACTATTACTATTCAAAATATACAAAACATGTTTGGATTAAATCACAATTGTTGTTTCCCATGGTTCACCAAAATGCAAATATACCTGCCTTCAAAATGTTTTTCTGTTTACTGAGAGAAAACATTTTGCCTTTGGGGTTACTAATCTGCTGCCTGGCAGATCTCAAATAGGAAGATCCCACATTTCCAGGAGATATAGGATTAATTTCTTCCCCCAAGGCTGAAGAGACATGAAGATAATCTCTCACTTCACAGGCATTATTTCCTAGCAGTCACAGCTTACATGGCTCTGGTATTCTGGCAGTCACTGAGATACACAGCTGGGGAACAAATGGTGATATGGTGGAACTGAAGCCCCATGAAGCCATTTTAAAGAAGGGGATAGTGCTGTTCTGATCCCCAAATCTGAAAGAGATTGGGAGCAGGAGCTGTCAGCCTCCTGGCTGGGAGGGAGGGGAAGCAAGCCATGCTCCCTCACACAGGTCATGGCACCAACCTTGCTGCTCCCTGAATATTTGGAGCTGAAAGGAAAAAACTCAAATCACACAACATCCATCAAATATTACCAATGACGTAAGACATGAGCTCTGCACCAGCGTCCCATTTACCTAAAAATATAGCACAAAGGAGGAGAGATGCACCTTGTGCTATCCTGCAAAAAAGCTTATCTCAGTCCTCAATGACAGCTGGAATGACAAAGGAGCGATAAGGGAGCTGCAGCAAGATTTGTTAGGCAGTATTATTAGTTAGTATGAGGTCAGATCAGAAAGAACATATGAATTTTATCTGCAACACTGTGACTTAAGCAGGAGTGCATTCCTAACCCCAGGTTGAGATGGGAGGCCCAAAACAGGGCATTCAGCTTCTCTGCCTGGTGCTTGTTCCACATCTGTCCCTGCCCTATCCTGTTGCTCATTCTCCCTTCTCTTGTCCTCACTCAGAGGAACAGCTCACAGAAGGTAAAATGGGGTATACTCCTGCTTTTTTTTTTGGCCCACAAGTACAGGCAGGTGCTTTCTGTGCTATTAAGAACAGGTGTAGTTTTAAAATGCTGCTTTTAAAAGCTTCAGAGTTGCCTGGACACTAAACTTTTCTGCAGGCAGGAAAAAAACAGCAAAAGACTAATCCCTGGTCCACAAGCTGTCAGATTCCTATGACAGCTGCTGCTCTTGGCTTCCCATCAAGAAGACCTCAGATACACAAGCACTTAACCTCTGTATTTCACTGGCATACCTGCTAGGTGTCTTCATTGAAATAAAAACACTGAAGTCTATTACTAATATAAAGTTTTTACTGCTTATGAATTCCCATCAAGCTCTAGCCATGTTTACATTGCTTAGGATAAGCATGCCATGAAAGAAGAAAGTAATTCACCCTTGAACTGCAAGGAGAGACAAAGGCCATTGATCCTGGTGGTGTTACACTGCTCTTCTGGTTTCATATCCTCTCCAAAAAACATCTTGGATGGGCTGCTCTGTTAAATCTGTCTCTCTGTAAATCAGCACTGTAATCAATGTGTTGTGCTAAATACCAGGCAGTTCTGAACACCCCTGAGGTCAAAACCTATCTCTACAAGGCAAAGAAAATCAATGCAATCCATAAAACAGCTTTAGCTAGAAATTTAGAGAATCTGAATATACATATAATTTTTTCTTAAATCAGTGCTTGATTTTTGAGAATCACTACACTGCTGTTGCCTCTACTCAGTTTGCAAGAGGAAAGGCAGGAAAAATAATCTGCTCTGACATTTCTCCCTGTTCACACACCAGAAGGTAGGTGGACCCTTCAGTCAGTCCCCTCGCCCTGCTGCTGCCTGTCCAAGTCTGACAGCTCTAACAGCTCTATCAATAACTCCTCTCAGAACTTTGGGAGAGGCTTTCTCAGAAAGCTGGCCCAAGCAGAACAGGGCCATTCTGTCCTAAAACATCCCATAAATGATTATGCTCCACTTGATTATGGCTGCAAAACATTCCCAGTCTCTTCCTGTTTCTATTAAACACTTTCTCTAACAGAGATTTGGTTCAAAGCATTAAATTAAATTTTCTCTGTGTTCCAGATATGAATTTGCAGCCTTATAGAGTTATAATGTTAATAGAAGTAAGAAGAGAGAAGCTGATTAAATATAAACAGTACCAGAAGCCACCAGGGAATCCTCCATCATGCAGCTCAGCTCACAGTAATTCCCTTGCAGCCTGAAAATACCTTAAAATGCTGTGTTTCACTGTGTAAAAACATGGGACAGAACCAAGCCGGATAACCACTGGCTCTGCCCCTGTGATCCATCCCTGCTGCCCTCAGGTGTTACACACAAATGTGCTTGGATCCAAAATTCCCCTGCAGCCCCTCACCCTCCCCATCAGGAAAGAGGGGTTCACCTCTGGTTCACTGAAGAGGCTTGTAGCCAGCCACTGCCAATTGTCCCTAGGTGATCTGACATTCACTCCCATGTGACTGAAAACCTATCCAGAAGAGAGGCAGCCACATCTGGCTTTGGGCAGACACATCAGGCCATGTAACTGAACAGAAGCTGGAGAATATTGCTCCTCAGGGCCTCCACAGCAGATCTTATGGTCTGCCCTGGCTGAAAAGCTGCATGCTATTAGAGTCATGAAACACAGCTTCTCTTTGTCCCCTTTTTTACCCAAATATAAGCCCAAAAAGGGCCTTCACAGAGCAGATAATAAATTACCAGAGAACAGATCAAACAGTCAGTCCTACTTGAGCTGCTTTCAGGCTGTGGCTAAACCTCCTCTTCAGACCATATACATAGCAGCACTATTTGATCTCTTCTGTCACTCATCTGTTGTGTTCTACTGCAGATTTTTATCCCCAGGGCTCTGCCAGCAGCTTTCTCCATCAAAGAGCTCTGGCCAGGAGCATCCTCAGTGCACACAGGGAAAGCAAAGTCCACCTGCAGCTTCCCAAAGTAAGCACTTGAGCACAGGAGCCACATCTAGTTATCTTCATATTCCTCTTAAGCATTTTAGCTCCACAAGACAGAGCACAGCCAAGTGACACCACGAACGAATTTCTATTTTTGACTCAGAGAAAAGCAACAATCTGCCTCCCAAAAGCACAGCAGCCTGTGAGAGCAGCCACCCACACAGGTGAACTTGCTCAGCAGCCCTGAAGAGCACAGAGGAGTGAGGGTGACAGAGTTTTTAGCCTACATAAAAGGAACACTTACGCAGAGACGATTTCTTCCCCGCTGACGAATTTTGCATAGGAGACTGCCTTGCGGTGCCCTTTGAACACCATGATGGGCTGCTTAGTGTTGCGGAGGTCGTAGTAGTGAACACAGTGATCTGCACACGAGGGAGAAAAGGAATTTAATCACTTGGGAAGGACGCACAGCACCTGTAATGATCGCAACAAAAATCCTGCCTGCAGTTTTCACATCTCACTTCAAGCCCCGGCTAGGATAAACAGTCTGTGCTACAGCAAAAGAGGGTTCCTAAAACAGTCCCAGAATTCATTCTACAAGGGTTCATGTCCCCTTTCAAAGGGTCAGGAGGGTAAAAAGGTGCATTCACATGTGTGTGCCTGTACATGAGTCCTCCTGCAAACCCCACGACCCTGTTCAAGGCAGCAGCTAAAAGGACTCACACCTCTTCTGCTGCCTTCTCAGCTCCCTGCCCAGACACTCCAAATGCCATTTCCAATTCCCAGCCTCCTTCTTTTCCTTCCTCAAGCCGTCCCCTCTTGGAAAATTGTTGAAGAACTCAAGGGTAAAAACTCAGTCTGCTACTTAAACTGGATTGTGGAAAAACAGGATTAAATTTGTCATGCTTGCTTCTGGATGGATAACCTTCCTACCTTTGTTTTTTGCTTCTCTCTTCTGACTTTATTACCAATCAAGAAAGAATTAGCATTCCTGCTAATGAGGGAACAGACTAAATTCCAGTTCATTTTAAGATTTAATTCACAGATGTGCCCCAGTGCCACAACCATATGAGAGGGATCACAGCAGAATTAGTGATAGGTTTGCTTTTCTACACAGCCAAATGTCAATTCCCAAGAAACCAGAAAAACAAGAAGAGAAAATCTCATGAGAGCCAAGCCCCAAACACCCTCACAGTGCTCCTTCCAGCTCAACAAGGTTAATAAGCTTCTTCCTTCCCAACTTTCAGCCTTTAATGTTGAATTTCTTTTAATTACCCCTTGCTATTCTGGAAGCACAGGGAGGCAAGGCCAGGGAAGGCCACACACATGGAAACCAAGCTGGACATCTCTCTCACCGAGCAACTTGTGATAGCCAGACATCAGCTGAAATCTGCTCTGACCCTCCTCCCACTGAAATAACGTCCCACTGGTGGAAGCTTATCACAAAGATTACATAAAATGAATTTAAAAGCCAATAGCTACAGCTATTTTTGTGTTTGCACAGCATTTCAAGGCTGGGTGTTGTCCTCTGCACAACTGGGAGACCTGCTGTCTCAAAATTCCATGTGGTTTGAGAAATAGCCAGGTTTACATCAATCAAGGTTTACATCAACCACCTCCAGAGCAGCAAGGGGAGCTCCTCCCCCAGATTAGGGGCTAATTGGTGGCCATGGCAGGACAGGGTGGGCTCTGTGTCAGAAACACCTTCAATAAAATAAGGTGGGCAGGCACTACAACCACCACCAGAGCAGCAAGGGGAGCTCCTCCCCCAGATTAGGGGCTAATTGGTGGCCATGGCAGGACAGGGTGGGCTCTGTGTCAGAAACACCTTCAATAAAATAAGGTGGGCAGGCAAATCACCTTCCCCTCTCACTGCTGCCAGCACTTTACTCTTTGCAGATAAGCAGCTCAGAGGCCTCTCTGGGTAAGGATTTCTGTCTCTCTCTCTCTCTCTCTTCCTCCTCAAGGTGTAAAAGCAGATGCTCCAAGCAGCCACACCAAGTTTTCTCCACCACTTAGATGAACAAATTACTCTTTATGTTGAAACCCAGCAGCTATTGCACCCCTTACTATCAGCACTGAAGATGCTGTTGCTGTGCCCCATCCAGCACTTTATTCTGCAGATAACCAACTCAGAGGCCTCTCTGGGTAAGGAGTTCTGGCTCTCTTCCTCCTCAAGGTGTAAAAGCAGATGCTCCAAGCAGCCACACCAAGTTTTCTCCACCACTTAGATGGACAAATTACTCTTTATGTTGAAACCCAGCAGCTATTGCACCCCCTACTATCAGCACTGAAGATGCTGTTGCTGTGCCCCAAGCACTCTTTCACACAGCTCCTCTTTCACCTCTGAAATACTAAACCTTCAAACAACTAAAATCCCAGTGTGCTCCTACCATTTGGGTATTTTAATTAGCTGTAGAGCAACACGATGTTGCAACAGGCTTATTGCACAATGGGTTAATTTTCTAAGGGATTTTAATTAAGCATTAACACTCTAACAAGATCTGGGCATCTTGGTCTCTCCTACTTCCCTGAAAGCTGGAGCCAAGAAACTCCACAGTTTTTCATCTATCCAGCAGACCTGTGGGAGCTGTGAAACAGTTAACTGGTAATTGTTATTTTAATGAGCAGAATGATTCTAGCAGGGCTTTCCATTAGGAACCAGTTAGTGGATAAGCCTTTCAAGTCTATTTTTGCTTACAGTTTCAACACTGACCCATCATTAGGGCACCTTTTAGAGCACCAGATTTTACCCTTCAAGAAAATGGCAGGGAAAGGATATCTACATGTGAGCAGCTGGAGCAATGCAGAGAGGAGAGAGCTGTAGCAGGGCAAACAAGTCTATTTGCAGAAGAGAACCACGAAGTTGCATTCACCTTCCAAACATCCCAGTAAACAGCTCAAAGCCTGGCAGCATCTGGCCCCAGCAAGGCTGTGCCTCTCGGCATCAGCAGGGCAATCAATCACTGTCTGCTCTCATCACAACGGCTCTGAGGCAACCAGCAAGGCCACTGGGCTCCAAAATTAGCCACTTAATTATTAATTGATTATTTCAGCAGACAAAGTGTTGGCGCCCAAATGAGTTTTAGTTTTTTGTTTGTTTTTTTAAAATTCAATTGAAGCAGCTATTTTTAAGTAGATACATGAAGATGAATGCTCACTGCACTCATTAAAATCTGAACAGGTGGTCATGTTTTACAATTAAAGAGATACTCTCTCTTGTAGGCCATATGGACTTCACAAAAAACATGATAAAAATGCCATCTGCTGAGGAAGTAGAGAGCCCCAAAGTGAAGTGAAATGAGAAAAATACAACTCCCAGGGATCCCAGCAGAAGCCTTGCCTGGTGGACTTTGATGATGTGAAATTGTCTGGGAGGAGCAGCATCTCTGGCACACCAGCAGATCAGAGGTGAGGTGGCAGGGTGCTCTGGGAGGCTCAGAAAATGAGATTTTCCCAAGAGGCAGATGAAGGTGGGGGAAATGGAGTGGGCAATGAGGGGAATCAAACACTTCCTGAACTCCAGAAGAACCTATCAGCTCATCCAGCATCCCAGTTCTGGCTCCTGCTCTCAGCATCCCTGGCAGACCATGGAGCATGCTCCACTGCTAACCAGCAACACCAGGGGTATTTGCTTCTTGTTTGCTCCTCAAAATGAACAATAATATCATAATTTAGCTAATTTCTACCCCAACTAGGAAACTCACTCAGAACAAGTTCATCTCAGAATTCACATTTAGAGAATTAAAGCCTCCTGCCTGCCCAGCCCTTGGGCAGCAACAGCTCCCTGCTTCACCTTTTCTTCTGTATTCAGGCTTAATTTAAATATTTATGAAATAAAGGGAAAGAACATGTATATATTTCATAACAAATTAAACACTCCAGAACAATTCTCATCTAGTTCAATGTCACTGCAGAAGCTGAGCATGACAGAAATCTGCTGCTATACTTTCTGAATTCAAATATTTGCTGGCAAGTGGTTTTATTTTTCTATACATGTATTTTTAAGTGATCTCAGAAGGCAAAAAGGACAGCTAAGCTCTGCCATTGCTGCAGAGAGGTCTCTGACCACAAGCCTGAGTTTGTAAATAGTGCTTTTCCATTACACTCAGCTTACTTCCCTTAAGACACTGCTGCTTTCACCTTTGAGCCATCAAGTGACAACTAATCAAGAATTCAGACTTCTCCAAGCTCCTGAGATCTTGCCACCTCTTCAGTAAATACAACCCGTGTCAGCAAAGGATGGCATCCCTCTCTGCTCAGCTGCTCATAAATTCACACAACTCCAGCTGGCAGGAAAAGAGCAAAAGAGAAGGATGGGTTTGTGCTCAACAAGGTGAAGGGATCAGCACCTCCTCAGCCTCAATTCTCGGATTCAGCTTGGTTGCAGGGGTGGGGATGCAGTAAATGAGCTGATGATGTGGTTACACAGTCACAGAAAATCAGATTTCAGAACTTCTAAAATAAGACAATTGGGAATTGCTAATGGAGCCAGCAGCATTGCAGGTAATCTCTGAGTTGTTTAGAAAAATGGAATTGATCTTGGATTTTAGTTGTTTATACGAAAGAAAGAAAAGGACAGAGTCTGTTTTTCCCAGAAGTGATTTTCCTTACATTTAGACTTGTTAAAAAAATTTACAAAACTGCTGTTACCAGCAGGCTTTGGGTTCAACACCACCTATTGTAAAGCTCTTACTGTGCAGTGATGCACAGCAGCTCCACAAAGAGCAGCAAGGGTTATGACAGGGTGTCACACAGCAGCAGTTCTGTCTTTCACTGAGTACCAGCACACACAAGGCAGCCACACACAAAAACCAGAGAGCAGAGCAATCCCACTCTCCAGGTAACATTCATCTTGTAGGTCGTGTGTTTCACCCACTTTCACCATGAGCATTAATCAGCATCAGCTAATTCACAAGACCCCCCCAGGCTTTTTTCAACCAAGAACCACTTACTTGAAGGAATATCAAGCCAAGGACAGCAAAACAGAAATTTACCTGCAATGCAACAGTTTTATATTCAAAGGATGTAACCACTAGAAAGACCCAAGAGCTGCATACAAAGGTTCTGTGGCTCTCCTCTGGAAAACTAAATTGCTGGAGAATCAATGCCCATTTTTCTTATTTCCATCATTTAAAAATGCACATTTCTCAAGAGTTCAATATTTAGATTATTGATCCATTAAAAAAAGAAGTCCCTTACATTACTTAGATTTCTCAGCACTCACAGACTTGTGAATATAATGATGCTCCTTGTTCCACAGCAGATAAATGCCACAGACAAGAAGATGCCCATATTGAAATGCACAGCTGTCAGGTAGGTAGCCAGATGTTAATTAAGTGGTCTGCTAGAAGTATTCTGTGATCAAGGCACATTTTGGACTTTTTCAAAATAAAATACATCTTCAATAGCAAACCTAAAGGTCAAAATAATTTCATACATTAATGCTCTGGCTACAGCCTGCAGTCCTGCATATCTTGTGCTACAGATCTTTTACTGAGACAGAAGCTCATGCTGGAATGTAATCTGTAATGTGCTCTTGTGCTTCTCTCACCATGATGGTCTGATCTGTTATATCTAGTAACTCATGTCCTCAGCTCACGACTGCCCCATGTTCTGTTTTCCTCCACTTGAACTTCAAGCTTGGATCAAGGCTGGTTTGTTTTCACCAGTGAAACTCTGTACATCAGCAGTAACAATAAGAGATGTTTATAGTCTGAGGGGGTGTATTTAAATGACCTGTTTAACAAGACAAACTGAGTCAGAGCAAATTTGGTGCAAGATACCTCTGCTTGCAATCAATTAGATTATGCTGGGGAAACCAAAAGAACAGCAAAATAAAAGGATATAAAACAAGCCCACAAAATGATTTTCATCAGAATGAAAAGAGGAGTGACATGACTTTGTAACATTTCATTTCAGTTTTATTTCCACTGGCTAAAAAAAGGATTTCAGAGTTCCTAGAGGAAGCATCTATCACTCAAACATTGAAGGGGCTAGCTGAAGTCCAATTATATATATTTAAACATCTACCTACACAAATTGATCTTTTTTTCACTCGTTTCTCCTCTGTATACCAAGTGTAAGCAAGATCACTCAGTTTTCAGGGCTCTGAGAATTGTATCTAGGCAACTTGTTTAGCAGGAAAATATAACTACACCCTCATGCCTTCAAGTGTCCAGAGTACAGTGGTTCAAATCAAAGCTTGCTTTGGAGTGTCTCTGGGTAAAAGGAAAGAGCACCCACTGTTATTTCCCTACCTGATGTGTCATGAAAGAGGGGATGAGCCATCCTGCTGAATATTTGCTGAACAGAGATAAACAAGAGGTAAAACAACAGAACTTTAGATGGGTTAACCAAAAGTCTCTTTTTTGGCCAAGCTCAGTGTGACTTTTTTTTTTTTTTGCTATAAAAGAGGAAGCTTGAATCCACAAAGGTAAAGTCTTTGGCTGGACTAAAAATGGAAATAGGATCAGGAGACTTACATGAAACCTCAGTTTTCACCAGGAAAAAGCTTTCTTCTGTTAGGGAGGAGAAAGAAGAAGGAGATAAAAAGGAAAAACATCCTGACTTAAAAATAAACTCAAATCACTGGCCTTCCATACAGTACACTGAGGATGACATGGCACATTAGGGTACCTTGGTCCTTAAAGAAACCTGAACAAGGGCCAGGTAAGCAACACCTGAGAAAAGGATGCCATCAGAGCCCAAACCCTGAAAATTAAATGCTTGAAAACTCATTTCCTTGAATTCCAGAGGAACTCTACAAAAGTCATCTACCTAGCTCCAGAATTACTTACAGACTTACTGAAAAGCCATTAATAAAAAAAAAGGAACTTCTCTAGTGGATCTTCTATGTACCTGTGCACCAGGAAATGGAGCCTCCCTGCCAAGGCAATGATATCAAAGGCTGGGTGAAAGACAACTTAGAATTTAATTATGAGGAAGCTCAAATGAAACTTAATCCTATACAGAATGCCCTATCTGTTAGAAATCTGGTTTTGCTCAAGGGCCCTGAAAGTCATGGAATACCGTAGTTTGGAAGGGACCTCTGAAATCCAGCCAGTCCAACTGCTCAGTCAAGGATGGGACAACTGCAAAGTTGGATTCAATTTCCAAGTTAAATAATTGTGTTCAAGAGCCCTACTCAGCCATGCTCCAAGCGTTTCCAAAGACAATTCTATAAACTCTTCCCTCAGCTGTCTTGAAAGTGCTCTTATGTCAAAGGATTAGGGAGATTTTTTCTTTTTAATACAAACTTGCTTCAGCTATTTGCTATTGACACAAGAAAGGCAAGGCATTAGCCCACCTCTCAGCACTACAGCAATAATGTTTGGGCTGTGTTTTGCTGCACAGGTTTCTGGCTTCTCAGATCTTTCAGGTTTTGTCTATCTACACCCACACGACGGGGGTGGCACAAAGCACTGTCATACAACCTTAGCTCTCCTTTAATTCACTTTTTTTTTTTCTTACTAGTGAAAAAGAAAAAGAACAGCTCAATTTTAACTGCTGCCAAGCCTGTAATACCAAAGAACATTACTTGCAGATCTTCATGTGACTGAGGTGACTTTATTCAGGAAGTTTGGGGTAGAGATTTAATCTTCCCTACAGCAGAAAGGCAGGCTGGAGTTTGAACATCCATATGTGGGTCGAAGACTGGGGACATAGGACAGCTGAACATTCCATCTTTGGGAAGAATTCAACTCAACAAGACCAGTGAAACTTCATGGAGTGACAACTTCCCCAAAAAAATCTCTTTCAGGGCAGAGGAGAGGAAAAAAAAGCAGGGAGGAAAAAAAAGGTCTTTATTTCAGTAACAGAAATGCAGGGTAGCATTTGGCAAAGAATGGTGAAGAAGCCTTCCAGCCAACAAAACACTATAAACAGGTCTATTTCAATTGAGAGAGTAATACTGGAATGGGATATGATGAGCACAGGGTTTGGCCTATCACAAATCACTTCTGGAAGGGAAGACAGTGTGAGAGTTTACACTACATAAAATAAATAGATGCTTCAGGAAAAGAAAAGAGATGACAATGCATTAGGGACAGGGAAAAGTGGACTTGAATTCACAGGAACAAAGCTCTGCACTAAAAATTAGCACAAGAATTTTCTGAAGAAGGAATTAGATAATATCAACAGCAGTAAGTTGACATCAGTGCCCTCTGTACAAACAATTTCCCTTACTGTAAAGGCAAGAGATTAAAAATGGCTTTGATACAGCCTGAAGCAAAGCACCTTTGCAGACAAAACTGTCTGGAGCATCCTGCTGAAGAATGCAGTGTGCTGCTTCTCTCCTGCAGCATGACAAATCACATGAGGAGCAGACAGCAGAATGTCACCCATGACCCATGTCACTCCAACACCTCCCCACAGAACACTGCAGCACAGGTAAAGCTAACTGGTATTTTTAATTTTTCCTGTTTGTACCTTCCCTTCCAAAAAAGCCCCAATAAAGCAAGAAAAATTTATCCCAACAGCCATTATCACAGGCACATTAAAATGTTAGCTGGATGTGGCTTTGTATTCACAATTTTTATCTCCAGCAGAAACTGCAAGTGCTTTGTTTCTATAATTAAGACAAAATTATTCATCTGAAGCATTTGCTTTTTCCATTTCTTTTTACCTGGAGTTTCCTTTGCAGTGAAGGAACAGTTTTTCTCTGAATAACCATTTTTCTGCAGCCCTGGGGAAATCTCAGCAATCTCTTTTAGAAGCAATGCTCTGCTCCACAGCAGCAAACTGTAACAATGCCCTTATTTTGTATTTCAGGTGTGTGTCCAAGATGATTTGGGATGCAGTACTTCATTTATATTTGCTCTCAGAGTTCTGTCTAGACAAGTGGTACCAGACTCCTGGGGAGGTCCTGCACACCCCACCTTCATACGTGTCAAATATTCAATGGCCACCCAAAAAGGGACTGAACTTGAGGAAAGCATTCAATACATATTTTCCCTGCAGGTGAAAACCTCCCCTGTGTGCTCTAAAGACCATACAAGATTAAGCAAGGTCTGTATGATTCATTTTGCTGGTAGCAAGATGTTAAAAAATCCCAAACAACTAAACCCTTTAAAGTGAGGAAGCCACAGAGCCCATGATGTTAGCAAGGAGATGAAAGGAAGTTTCTAAAGCAGAGGAAGGCACATGGGTATTTGGAGATGACAACTTAATCTCATTTTCCTACACTGCAATACAGATGATGGGCAACAGCCTCCAAAGATTAGATTTAAGGAATCCAATGGAAATCTACCCTCAAAAAAATCATATTTAGGGAATTAAAACACAAATCCAGCCCAGGTTTTCATTTAAACAAACAAAGAACACAGCTTTGAGAAGAAGGAAAACAACCAGCAGTGTTTAGCAAAATGAATGATAAAAGAGGCACAATGAGAAAGATCCACTCCATCAAAACTGAAATAAAGAACTGAGGTTAGACTGAATGTCTGTCAGTTTAATCTCTGGCAAAACCAACAGCACAATAAGACCCTTCTACTCTTCCTTCTACAAAAGAAAGGCTCAGGGGTGTGCCAGCACAGGGTTTCAGGTCAGCACTTGAAATATTTTGACAGAGCTCTGCAGGAAACACTATACCCTGCTTCAGCCAGTGATTTGCATCTCTTACTCACACCAACTGTACTATTTTTTAAAAAATATATACCAACACTAGCATTCCTCTAAAGATCTAGATCTCCCTCTGCTGAACAGATAAAGAGAACAGCAGCCTTGATGGGAACTGCCAACTGGATTTTTAACCTTTGTATTCCACAGATTCCCTATAGCTCAAAGTTACAGATATCATTTGCCAGGTTATGGGTAATGGTCTTTACACACTGGGGACATTTTGTTACTGACTTGTCTAAAGCTTTTGATACAGCAGCCCATAAAGCCTTCATCCTAAATAACTTGTCTTACATTAAGGAGAGAAGGAGGAGACATAAAATATTAGATATTAATCAGGTGGCAAAAGGGCTCTGATGGGAGAGGGAAGCAAAACACATTTTTCTAGAACTCTTTTGAAACTTTGACCTCTATGGTTTTAAAGAGCTATAGCAATTTCTCACAGGAGTAAGGCATAGGTTTTTTTTGCAATTCAAGGGTTGCTGTCTATCAGACTGTTGGAGAAACAAAATATTCAGTACACACAAGCAAGATTTAATAATGCTACAAAACTAATGAAGACAACAGCAGTAATAAAACCTGGAGCTTTGGAAAGAATTCATTCTTCACATCTGAAACAGGAAAAAATAGTTATGCACTGTTCAGATGCAACAGTTGTGCTCCTAACACAGCTTTTCTCACTGACTATGTAAATGCATAACTCTACATGCACTAGTGCCTGTAAGCTGATGTCCAAAATAAATTTTATGACACCTATAACATGTGAAGAACAGTCATTTTATGGTAAAAGGTGCTTCAATCCATGCTGTTTATAAATGGACTAGACCTTGGAAGAGATGAAACTTCTTACATGAGCAACAGGAGCCTTACTTGCACATGGAGTGCTGGGTACATCTATCAAAGCTAAAAATACCATGCCACTTGCTGAACACATCTCTCTCAATTCAAGATACATACTGCACACAACAAACACTTTTATTAATGCCAAAGCCATGTCAGCTCTGGTTCTTTGAAGGAATCAAAGTTGCTCAAGTCACAGAGCTGTGATGCAGGGAAAGGGCAGCACAGTCAAGATTCCCTGGAACCACACACTCCAAGAGGTCAAGATCATGCAGACAAGGGCTTGAGGCATTACAAAAGATGGATGTAAAAGGAACATCCTCCCTAGGATTTTAAGAGTGCATTTATGAAGAAACAGCTTTCAGGTTTCTGTTGTATTACTAGACACCACACAAAGAGAACCAAACAGGCTTCAGAGCAGTTAAAGCAGCTCTAAGGAAAGGAAAGTGCAGGCTCCTGAGACCTGAGCTGGCCAAATTATCAGTCAAACCTGCTTTTAGTCCAGAACTACATTTTGCTTCACTAGCCTGAGGAGATATTAGTCTTAACTAGCTTCTGGAGATGATGATCTGATTCATTATCTAAACTGACCTCACAGCAGACTCCACTGGAAGAGAGGAAGGACATTAGAAGCGTTACAATTGCTAAAATCCAAGCTTCAGATAGAAGGGCTTAAACCAAAGACAATTGCTAAAATCCAAGCTTCAGATAGAAGGGCTTAAACCAAAGGTATGGTGGATTGTGTACACAGGGAAACAAGCACAGGAAAGCATGTGATGATACACAGGTATCCAAGGGGGAAGAGAAGCAACATACCCTAAGGAGGCAATGAAACAAGTAACATGAAAAGCAACTGGATTTGCACATGCATCTACAGTCTCATTTTTTGTCATTTTCTTGAGATTTAAATGGCTGATATGAACCTTGCCCAAACACTTAAAACTCTACTCTTAAAGACTCCTGCAATGTTTAGATGCTCAGACACTATCAAAAGATGTCTTGGAGATGAGAGCCCACACTGCACTCACCAGTTATAGATTTCCCTGTGCTATGTGACAGTCATCACCAGTTAGTATGGAAGCACAGTACCCAAATAAACGGCTGAAACAGTTCATCCATGCAGTCTGAACAGGAAGCCATTACAGAGGATGTCATTCCAAAGAGCAATTCCTTTGAACGAGCTACCAGAAAAACTGCACCTTTGGAAACTGCCGAGGTTGGAAAGCATTAAACTCTTCAGGGATACAGCAACAGCCTAGCAGCAAGAGCAATTGGCATTCTGAGAGAAAGATGAATGTTGGAGTTGGCTATCTGTTCCTGAATTCCAAGGCTCATTTCAATTTAAATTTGAATTTCGTCACATTGACTAAATGACTTCTGTGCCAGTTGTAAGACAAAATGTTCATGAAAAGAATATTTAAGCAAACAATTAGTACGCTCATTTCTGCCAATGACAGATTTATCCTTTTCTCTAGAGAATCAAATGGAGCTTTTCAAGTTCATTTTATTCATTCACTTGTTACTGAAGTGTGATGACCTCTGGGACAAAGTTAGGAAACTCCCCAGTAGGTCTCTATATTGTTAGTCACTATTCATTCCAATTGCTTTATCCTAGACAAGTCAGATACTGCTTTTTCTGTGTAAGTAAAAAAGTTCTATCAGCTCTTGAACTCTTAAGGCTTATGTGAAAATTGCACCTGCGACACATCCTGCACACTGATGAGAGGTTTCATAGCCCTTTGTGATTTCCTAGGAAGCAGTGGCAGCAAGGCAGGAAGACACTACCTGGCAGATCTGGCAGCATCTCTGATGTGCAGGAACAGAAAAATCAGCTTTACTATAAAGATCTTAAGTTTAAATAACATGGTATAGGTGCAGTTCTTCTCACTGTCAGTCCCGAGCAGAAGTACAATGTAATCCAACTACCAGAGCCAGAGAGATTGCCTTCACCAGGACAGCAGAAGGCTTGGTTTGATATCTCACCTTCATTTACATCCCAGGGTCCATGAAGAGGGATAACAAGTCAAACCTTCAAAGACTTGTCCTCACCTAAAATATCCCATTAAGCTCAGTGTTTCCACTACAATAAGTACTTTGGGACAGAAATATGATCACAGCCCTACTGGCCAAAAAATACAGATTCCTCCAAATAACTCTCAACTGACTGAAGTCCTGTAAATGCTTTCCAATGCAAAACAAATGAGGCTTTACAGTGAATTCTGGAATGAGTTTGAATTAAAGGTGACAAATGCGCACTTCCAAAACACAGACCTTGTCCTCTGCTTCCCCTGCCAACAGCCTCAGAGATCATGGACTAGAGGAAGGTTTATTATTGCCTACCCACAAAATGAAAATGCATAGTGCAGGTAAAGTCCTATTTACCTGCAAGTAATGGGCAAGCCCTGAACTGCTGCATGCCACTGCTTTCATCAAGGTTGGATTCTGAGCACTCACTGCTGTGAAGTTTTCCCACAGGTTTGTAAGGAATGCCTAACCTTTATCTGTGCCTTTAAGCTCAATTCATACACTGAAGGTAATTTTGTAGCTCAACCCCAAGGAAGCTGCCTAACTCCACCCTAAACATGTCATATATTCACACAAATAGATCCTTTCTGAGTCACTGCAGGCTTTCAACAGAACCTACTACTCACCCATGAGAATCTATTAAGGTAAGACCTTGCTCTCAGCTGGAAAACATTAATTCTCTTCCAAAAAGGCACACTACCTTCTTGGTCATTAATATCCCATCATTCTTCTGAGCTGAGTGACAAGCCAGGTAAGTCACCCAGATCTGAGACAGTGTACAAGGCTAACTCTACAGGGAGATGTTTGGAAAAGAGAAATCACTGCTCCACTTACTGCAGCAGAAAAATCAATATTTCTGGTCAGGATAGTCTCCAAAGTGGCCCCACTTGGACACCAGGTATATTAGAAAAATGGAATGATGATAAAAAAGCCACTTTTGACCCTGAACTGTAAGTGCATCAGGGTGATGCAGAGACCTTAAGGGGTGGGTAAATAACTGCAAATGAAAACAAAGCTGTTGACACAACAACAGGAGTCCTTCATAATGCTGCTGCTGTTCCATAGTATCAAATTATTTTTGTGACCATTCAAAACCAGAATACACCATTGTTCAATGCTAAAGATGGTGCACATGAAACATCTTTAAACAGACTGGAAAAAGTGGTGGGGAAGGGCAAAATCACCTTGGAAGGAAAAGCAGAAAGTGGGGAAGGGAATAAGGAAGAGAGAGCTGGTAAGAGAGGAGAACTTCAGAATTAAGAGCACACTTCATGTTCACTGAGGGTTTGCCCCTTGTTAGTAAATACTGGCATTGATACAGGCTGCCAAAAGCCTGTCTGGGGCTGGCACTGGTGCTCAATGGATCAGGGAATAACCTAATCCAGAAAAAAGGCAATTCAGTTTTAGCCATGCAATTGGTAGTGTGAAGGAAGAGATGGAAAAGCAAAATCTGGGGTGTTTAGGAGGGAGTATGGCATCTCCAATGCAGGCAGTCTCCAACTGTGTTGCTCTAAGTAGTAAGATCAGCATCAATCAGCACCATCCCACTTTTTCCCTGCTGTGGTCACTTCATCTGAGCCCACAATATCAAGTTTGTGCAACAACATAGCAAAGCTGTTTTAGACTGATCAAAGCTAAAACTAATGCAGCAAGACCTTAAATTCTGACTATGCTGCAGCTGTTCTGTTGCTATCCTGTCCATATGTGTTTCTCTGCTGCTTGCACTTATTTTGTGAAGCTCCTGGAGAGGAGACAGTCTCTGTCCTGCATTCTGCAGCCCTGAGAAACCTCTCTCAGCCCTCAATCCCACCTGCTAGATTTGTGGGTCCTACAGGGGAAAAATACAGTGTTTGAGGAGATGATGCATCTAATGTCACAGAAACTTCAGATCTCTGAATCCTTACAAAACTTCTGCATAATAAACCTGCTAGATTTGTCAGACCTAGAGGGAAAAAGATAGTGTTTGAGGAGATGATGCATCTAATATCATAGAAACTTCAGATCTCTGAATCCTTACAAAACCTCTGCATAATATATAGGAAATAAAAAGTCAGTGGTAGCTGCTGACACTATTACAGCAGGCTGGGAATAAAACATTCCTACTATCAATAGCTACACTGAGCTCACTGGAGTTAGCAGACAGTCTGATCTCACCCAGACTGCACAACTTGGATATTCCAGCTGCGAAGTGCATGATGCATTTTCAGCCTTTAGTTTTCTTTTTAAAGCAGGGAAACAGCACTGCTAGAAAATATATGGGTTAAGGACATCAATGCTGTTGCTGAGGCAGAACAATAATAACTTCAGCCATGATTTATATAGCTAATTTCAGAATAAAACCCTATCTGTTTTTAAAAAGAGGAAAAGACCACAGAATGACCTGATTTGGTATTTGGCAGTGATTACAGTTTATACTGGACAATGTTTCAACTCAGTAAGCATGCAAATAGAATATTTTATTAAAGTAACAGACAAAAGGGGTTTTTTCTTCTTTATGTGCCCTCTCTACTGCAACAGATTTTATCAGGCTGCAGTCAGACATACCAGCTTTCCCCTCACCTGAAGTGCCTGATTTTAAGTGAATTACTTCTCAAACCAATATCCATTTCTCTTCTATAGGCTCTATTTCTAGTTTATGGCCCATTTGTTCTGTTTTAAGCTACCCAAGATAATTTTTTTTGGTCATCTAAAAGCTTCAGAGTGAAGAGTCCAGAAAAGAAACTTATATATCATCCACATTAGATGCTAATCTTGAGATTTGCTTTTATAGTGGCATCTGAAGCTTCTTTTTCTACATCATCTGAAGCCAACTCAGTGCTCTCTACTAGAGAAGAGTGTTGCTCATGGAGATATACAGTCTAACAACACTTTTAAAGATGGCTATGTTTAAATCGAAGCATCACAGCAAATCCTGTGAACAGAACCCCCCCATTTCACTCACTGTGCCACAAGGTTCACAGCCTGACTTGGCTTCCAAATCCACCCCTACAGTCCTTCAGTTCCCTCCTTTTATTTGGCAATGCAGCATGGAAACTGGGTGCAAGTGGAAATGCTTTTATTAGACCCTGATCTCTGGTTCAAGATTCCCTACAGGGAATGAAGCAAAGTCAGGCTGTGAACCCTGTGCTGCCTCAGCTCACCTAATTCATGCCATGTGTTGGCAGATCTCTAAGGGACCTTGGTACCGTCCTTACAATTTTTCTGTAAAAGGGTTTTAAAGTTGGAGAGGGCAGAAAAGCACCTCTGAACCTTTCACCTGTGCACAATGTAGCATGGTGGGCCTTGTGGGCCAACAGCCCAAATATTACGAACAAGTGAGAAGAAATGTAAGATGGGGACAGGGTAGAAAGGACCTTAAGATGGTCATCCTGTTTCTGTGGTGAAGGCAAGGGAGGAGCCAGCACAGAGATGCTGATCTAGATGAAGCATCTGATTAGGAAATCCCATTTCAAGGAGGCATTCTGAACAGATGGATGCAAGTGGGCAAGATGCATTTGTCAAGGGCAGAGAAGAGCTTTTCTTAAGCAACGTGTGAAAGAACATTATGAAAAGATGGTCCAGCTTTATGAATGGTTAAGAGAACCTTTAAAGAAAATAAAAATGTCAACCCTGAAAAAACTTCTACTTCAGTCAAAATTACATTGCTTAAAGAAGTTATGCTGGCTTTCAGCTATTCTGCATACAGAAAAAAGGAACTGAAGTGTGTATGTAATTAATAGTACAATAAATCAATTTACTTCTTCCTTTTATAGCTCAAATATTATGTACCAATACTTCCTCCCTATTTTGTGAATTGCTTACCTCATCATGTGTTAAACTATAGATATATACATATATACACACAAAAATACAGACATATATAGCATTAGGCTCCATCAAATCAGCAAATAAATTGAGAGTATATAGAGAAACAGCACTTCTGTTTAAATACAATACAAGACTCTGTGGGGCATGAAATGCTCAGAAGTCTTGGCTCTTCTATACTTGAATAAATCTCTGAATAAGTAATCAAAACAGTTTTCAAAATGTGAAAATCCTCTTAGCCATGCGAGGAAGCCAAGGCAGGGCTGAGACAGCTTTCTGAAATTGGCCACTACACTGGTCACTGAATTAGTGTTTAGTGCTGCTCATTTTTATTTCTGCTGGGGGCAAACAGGAGTGGTCAAAGTCAGTGTGCCCTGTTCCCTGCTTTTTTTTTTAGTAGTACTCAAAGAAGTCAGCTTTGACTCTTCCTTTATTAATTTTATAGCCTATGTGACAACTCATGCTATTCAACAGTTATGTTCCTTTTTCCACAAACTAAATGAAATTATTAAGCAAGACTAGCTGAAGCTGATGGAGAAGAAAAACCTTTGTCTCCATCATAACACACTAAACATGACTGTTTTACTATATGGGGTATGAAAGTGGACACTAACTAATTTCTTTGCTCTGATTTTTTTTTAGGACTTCAGAAATAATGTCTTTCAAGATACCAGTGTTTCTTTTAATATGCCATTTTCCTCACATGTATTTATGGCTGAAAGATCAATTAGAATTCCATTGTGGGAAGTAATTTCCATCACTTCAATTACCCCATGTAATTGTTTCAACAATCATAATATCAATCAAATACCCATTTTAATTTTTATTTAGAGATTCAATTACCAAACATCAAGCAGATGCAAACACTTCTTTCAGTACAAATACCCTCTTACCCCTCAGCATCCACTAAATAACAGAAACACGTATGCAGTCCTTTAAAGCCTCCATGAAACTTTTAGGGCTTCCTAATACTTGTTTCTCAACACACTTGCTGAAGACAAGCCCAGTTTGTTAGACCTGGGTGTGGGGACAGAGACACTCCCACCTGCTCCTACCCCACGTGCCCTCCAGCTCCAAAATCCTTCCTTGATTTATCTGTGCCTTATCCCTCCTCTGCCTTTCAGGTGGCACAGAACCCCAGTTACCTATTTATCAAGAAGAATTCTGTTTCATTGTGCTTTTACAGGTATATTTTAATCAGTGGCTGATCCATTTGGAGGTAGTGTTCATCTTTCCCTAGAGCCTTTCCCAGAGACTCCCTTCTCATTCAAATGCTGCTAGTAGATATTGTCGTTCAACTATTTTTACATGTGATTCACTAAACTTCAGAGAGAGGCCTGTCAAGCAAGTCAATATTTTACACTCCATCTTGAGTCCATTTCTGGATTCAAAATGCAAGTTTATTTTTTGCCTCCTAAGAGTTACAACCAAAGCAGAACCAGCCTGGAAATGAGAACACCCAAATGAAATGGCAAACCAGTGGTTGCAAGAATGATCAACGTTATATCCCAGAGTGCAGAGAGAACAAATGTTGTCAGAACAACTAGTTACAAGTCCATTAAAATTCCCCAAGGAGAAAGAAAATGCAGAGTTGGTTAAACATTTATAGGCACCTGTGAGTTTTAGTTACTGTATGCATAGCACAATACAGCTTCCTCCCAAAGCGACACCTGCTCTGCTCTCAGATCTTTGTGTCATCACCAAGAACCATTTCATCTAAGTGAATAAAAGGCTCCCTGTGCCTTCCCCACTGACTAATTAAAAAAAAATAAAAATGTTAACAGCCATCTTTGCCCAGCTTAGGAAAACATGAGCCCACCCACAGGGATTGTAGTTGGAGCTAGGGGAACATGCACAGCCACAGCTTTACAGCACGCTTCAGGTAAAACCAGTTAAAATTCCCAGTATGGCTTTGCAGCATTTATAGAACAATATTATAAATCAGAAAGAGCAGCTCTCATCATGTTAACACATTGAGACTCCCAGAGCTGAGCTCTGCCTGGTTGCCTTAGTGATCCCAATAAATGCACTGGGTGATTTCTTTACCTGCCTTATCTCTGATAAAGGCACCCAAATGAAAAAGCCAGGCTGGGGCGTGACATTGACACAGTATTGTGGCACTTGAGAAGCTTTACTCAGAAACATTTTAACTGCAATGACACTTCAGCCTTGGGCACAGCAGCCAACCTCACATATTTGGGGAGAATAAGGAATAAAGGAAGGAAGAAACAATATCCCTTTGCCCCAAATCCCTTTTACCTACCTGCACAGCCAAAAGCTAGGTGATACCTAGAAGATGGGCTGAATTTGACACAACACACGTTAGCCTTGGCCTCAATGCTTGCGACTGAGTTGTCCAAGTTGGTAGACCACAGTTTCACTAGAGAAAGGGAAAGAGAGGCATGAATAAACAAAAAAACCCCAACAAATACATGAACTTCATCTGAAAGGCCTAAAATCTAGTTATTTCATGAATAAGATTCTGGAAAGCCTGAGTTGCTAAGACGTTAGTGAGTCTAAAGGGTCAGTTATCACTGGTGGTTGATAAGTTTGAGAATATTCTCAAGTTCATATTGTAGATATCCTGCCCACTTTTATACACACAGGAGATGCCAGAAGTGCCCATCCCACACACCTGAGACCATCAGAGCAGGTGATGAACCACATGCTATAATCTCAGTTACTGCAGTGCAGATTCATACAACCAAGGCTTACATCCTTTTCTGCTCCTTCTCCCTGGGCTGGGATGCAAGAACTCCATGCTCCACAGAAAAATTGCTTTGCACAGAATAAATATACCTAATTGTATGCACAGTGAGTGAGAACAACTTGTTTTATTCGTGAGAAACTGGCACAGACAGGAGAGAAATCAGTATGCTGCCTTCCTATGATGCAATAATCCCCTGGTACAAGAACTTTACTGTTCTGTGAGAGTACCACATGAACACTGATTAAACTATGTGCTAGAAGGGACTCTTCCACTAAGCACTCCAGTGCTTCAGAGAATGACCAACAAAAAACACCAGGCCTTTTCAAGACACAGCCTTCCCCACCTGCCAGAAACACTTCAAGCACCATTTAACCTTAAGATGGAATAGTGCCAGGTGCTCCTCACATAGTTAACCTTATTATTAAAAGCTAAACAATGCACTGCCTTTGGCCCAGATAAAGGAGCAGCAGATTGGCATCAAGCCCCATTGATGCCTACAAGACAGAGAAGACTAAAACATCTCCCCTCCCTCTTTTCCTGATGAGTGGATCAAGCTGTACTTGAGTACCACAATCTGAGGCTGGAAGCAGAGCAAGCTGGAACCAATGCTAAACACGCAGTTGCTACAAGAAGGGTTAAAAGCCCCTCAAGAGTTCCCCTTGAGCTGCAAGGGCTTCCTCAGAGCTGTGGCAAACAGATCCTCCTTTCTTACTGAAAGATCCCTTTGGAGGCGAAGTGAGCAAAAATGGCAAAACAACAGGAACCTTGCAACCCACTGTGATCAACACTTGAGAGATCAGCAGTTTTATGGGGTGTCTCCATCCTCTGAGGGGTCCTCTGTGCCACCTGTTAGTCAGCATTTCCCAGGGGCTTTGAGGGAGAAGCAAGGCTTCCAGTTGGATTATCCAAGGAAGTTTTAGAAGACAAAAGAAAAGGAGGAATACTGGCAGGTTGGTTCCAGTACTCTTTTTAATAGTATGGCAAGCAGTGAAAGCAACAAGACTGGGCTGTTTCTGACCATACAAGGATGGAGGAAACAGCACTGCTCAGAGCACACCAAGGAATGACTGTAAATACAGCACTGTGTGGATATCTGGCAGCTGCCTGGAACCATCAGAAAGCAGCACACAGACACCAGAAGAAACACAAACCCCAGTGGCATACTCTATTTGCCCAGAAGCATTATGTAAAATTCAATGAAAACAGCACCCAGCCTTAGGTTGATTTTCAGAAATAAATGCATTCTCGCTGATCAGAGCTATAATATTCACCCTAAACACCTGGCCACATTTTTAAATGATATAAAAGCTTTGCAAGCATGGCTTAAGAAGCTCTCTTCTCCCGGGCAAGGCGGGATGATAAAGCTTCTCCACCATGTTCTGGATAGAAGGGAACAAGAAAGAATTTTGGAGAACAAAAAAATATTTACATTTGGCTTAAATGAACAGACACCAAGAGATGAGTAGTCTAAGTTCTGGTGGCAGTAAAGGCCATCAAGTTTATGGATGAGATAAGAAGCAAGTAAAACATGTTTATGAGAGAACAGTGTCAGCAGACAACACCACTTCAACTTGAGGAGTGTGAGGTGGGTGCATGATCTCAAGTTCAGAGCAATACTCTGCCAAAATCTATAGAAAAAAAACCACAGGCTTTCTCTGAAGCTTTCCACCCAGGTACTTAAAGCTGCATCCAAAGCAGCCAAGTCTCTCCTTGACCCTCCCAACCAAACAAATGGCCATCTGGTCCCAGCTCGGTATCAAAAGCTAATTGAGGGCTCTGTTTCAGCTTGGCTCCTTTTTTCATTCAAGCTTGCAGGTCATAAGCTGAGCCATTTAATCTGGTGAAGAGACAATCCATGTGCTCAAAGTCATCATAATATTCGTTACAACTGACAGGCACAGATTAGAGCCTGCAATTTCTGTGATCTAACTGCTGTGAGATACGCCGGGCTCCAATTATATCTTAGTCAGTGCCATAAAAAGGATAGATGGGACACATAACAACACATAATGAAACATGTCAAGTTTTACCTAGAACTGCCCATTATTTTTTAAAAAGAACTGACAGGTTAATAAAGCATAATTCATAAGGGTAGAGTTTATTTTCTGTAGCTTTCATCTATTTTGCTGAGGTCGAGGCAGTAATTATCCGACACAGATGTCTTGGTAACATCTAGAATTGTGTTGATGAGACAAGCAACCATCTGAGATTGACTATTTCTGAAACACATGTTCTCAAAGCGTATTTTCTCTCATTTTGCAGCTGCTAAGAGACATCTTTTTGTGGCCAAATACCTACCCCCTCACTAAAGTATTAAAAAGATGCCTCCAGAACAGTTTTTTCATTTTAAAGTGTTTCGGCCTTTTCAAGAGTTTTTTTAGTTGGACCTTTACACCAAATATGGAAGTTCATCAGTTAATTTTCCATGCATCAGTTCTGTGTCTAAACACTGAGTAAAAGAGGCAGAAGCCTGTCCTACAGTAGCTGAAGGTTGATGTGCACAGTTGGTACACAGAGTAAGGATGTTTCATCCAGCCTGTCACTTGTGAATTCTTATCTGCTCATCTGCTGCTACTCTGGAAAAGCTCTAAGCCAGGAACAGGATCTCACTACCAGAAAATTCATTTGCAGAGATTAGCAGAATCCCTAGGAAAGGAGAAAGCTGCTGAATTGTCCTGCTAGGCAAAATTTTGGATCCACTGCCTTGTGCAGGGTCAGGAAGGTGGTGTAAACTGATGACTGTCAGTAGGCAGTAACTGCAGGGCACTCCTTGCATAAGGCACAGACTTTATTGCCAATATCATAAATATCAACATCCTCTTGACTTCTTCAAGGCACTTCCACTAAATCAATCCAACAACCCCACAAATCTCCAGAAAATTACTGAATTTTTAGCCAGAAAGATGACTAAACTGAAGGTTCAACTAGATATTTTGAGGGCAATAAATACCTACATCTCAAGTCAACAGAAGCTGAAGGAATGAAATAATCAAAGAAAATGAAGTCCCAAACAATCCTGTGGAAGTTGGTGGCGCAGACTGAGCTGCAGTTCTCAGGTCATTTCCCCTCTGTAGAAGGCCTTTTTTTTTTTAATGAAGCCATATCTGCACATCTCTGTTGCCTTGCTGAATTAAGTGCACTATAAAAAAAAAAAATAGCTGCAGGACTAGTACCAGGGTCTAATTTACTGAGGCAGCATGGAAATTACTTTCCTCAGATGTAATGAGACACAGGCCTGCATTCCTCCTTGCCATGAGACAATGAAAAGTAACTATTGCTACAAACTCGGAGCTCCCAGGTGCTCCTGCTCTATCCTACCTCAATTTTGAGCCAGGAATAATGATGGAACTACAGTTGTAAACCCAGGATTCTTTTTTAATTTGAATTTATCAGTGCTTCTATCTTCTTCAGTTTCAACAGCTTCAAAACAAAGTCAGACCAGAGAAACATTTGATCCCCAGAAAAAAAGCATCTATCCCAGTGAAGATAAATTCTACCCTCAGAGCATCACCAAATATTTCACTGTCCCTCATCTGCTAACTTTACCATGGCCATAGAACTCCACCCCCAATGCAGAACAGACAGCTGAAAGTCATTAGCTAAGTGTATTGGCTCTAGCCCTGTCCTGGTACTTTGATGGCATCATTTTGCCTTCACAAAATTCATCTTTTCTTCTCCAGGAGCAGAAATTCACCCTATCCTACTTACATGAGTATCACAGCTCCTGCCATTATTATCTGCATAAAAGAATTTAAATTAAGGCTGTGCCTACTCCCCAAGCTCCTTGTAGAACAAGTAAACACCAATTTTGTTCACTGCTGTCTAGTTAGAGCATACCTTTGGGTCCCTATAGACATACACAAGTACCTTTGCCCCTTGAAAAAGAGAGTGCATAACAACTGTAGATGAAAGTGAAGGGCTTGTACACACACTAGTTATTTTAAGTACAATAATGCTTTTATGCTGTCATTATCTGCTGTGAAAGTAGGAAGATCTTCCACAAATAAGCATATTCTGGATTATTTTCATCTCACAAGATGGACAATGCAAGAACCTGGGGCCCAAGGATGCTGCTGCTAATTATAGGAGAGTCATTTTCTGCCTAATAGCACTGTTAGCATCCCCTTTGCAGTGCCTGAGCCCCAGCAGAGAGAGCTGAAAAGCACAGGATTTTTCATTCATAAGCACCTTCTCCAACACACACCTACTTTCAGAATTAGCTTCTGATTTGAAAAGACTGAGGAGAGACAGGCAGATACACAGGCAAGGAGGAAGAACTGGCAGAGCTGTCCCTTTTTTTGCTGCCTTGTCCTGACCACTTGACAGGGAAACGTGATGCTTGTGCTTTGTGGGGAAGAACGATGAGATGAGCTCCTGCACGCCCGGTGTGGCCTCAAAGGAGCACAGAAATCAAAGAGGACAGGAAAAGTAGATAAAAGATCTTTCCTGCCAGACACTCTACCCGGCCAAAAATGTATTATTGTGTATTAGAACTGACCAGAACTCGACCAAACCACCACGAACATAAGCAGAAGGACAAAATTTTAAGTTAGGCAGGTTTGAATTGAGACATTTGTCATGAGTGTTATCGTTCCCTCACATTTAATTCTTTCAGTGTGATCACCCAAATGGAAGATGGACACTACAACGTTAATGTGGACATTTTGCTGCTATTGATTTGTACATCATAAAATTCTAAAATCTGTGCTGAGACTCCATTTGTCTCTAACAGGCTCTTAATATATGCAAATCACAGGCAAGTCATGGTGAAAATAAAGGATAAAAAGTTCCAGACCAGTTTTATCCACCAAAACCCCAATATACCTTCAAAAGACCTTTGAGAATTGAAATGCAGGTTATGTGGATCTGCAGGCTTTATTACAATAATTTCTAAGTAAACAGTACACTTTTAAGGACAATTACTGAAGAAGTGAACAGTCCAACTGAAGACAGAAGCTCTGCCTGCAGCTGGGCTTTGCAAAACTGGACACCTTGTTAACATGCTAATAAATGCAGATCTACCTGGCAGATTAGCTTTTTATATGCATGGCAAGAGTGGGAAGCACTGATGAAGAGGCTGTTAACTTACAAGGTGAATATTCAGTCCTGCTGCATTTAAGCACACAGAAAACAGACCTGTCTTCTGCCAGAAAAGGAAGGGGAAGTGTACTGAAAACATTTTAAACTCACCTTAAATAAAAAATATCATTAAAATTTTGTAAATGGAATTACTGTGACAGGACAAGGGGAGGGGCTTCATACTGGCAGAAGGCAGGGTGAGATGGGCTATTGGGAAGTAATTCTTCTCTGTGAGAGGGGGCAGAGGCCCTGGCACAGGGTGCCCAGAGAAGCTGTGGCTGCCCCTGGATCCCTGGAAGTGTCCCAGGCCAGGCTGGACAGAGCTTGGAGCAACCTGGGACAGTGGAAGGTGTCCCAGCCCATGGCAGGAGCTGGAAAAAAATGAGCTTTAAGGTCCCTTCCAACCCAAACTATTCTATGATTCCATTATTGCCAAATATAACTGAGGAACATTAATTCATTTTTGAACAGCATTTAAAAGCTTTTTGGAAGGGGAGAACAGCTTACAAAGTTTAGCACTTATGAAAAATTAATGTATCATTTCAAAGCAAATCATGAAGAGCTCTGTCCAGAGCTCTATCAGCCCATCTGGGAGAAGTGGTCCCCACTGCTTAGGAAAGGAACTTTTAAGGTCTTGTTGTTAAATAACTCTGATTTGATATTGTAAACATGTTACAGATAAAACTCTCATTCATTAGGCATGAAAAGTACTACAACTCCCTCAGGGCCATCCTCTTCTTTAGGAGATTCCTGTATAGAAGAGGAACATTTTTTTACCACAAAGTGGTAAAGGGCTTGGCCTAAGGATTCTCCAAAAGTGCTTTTTCAAATGGACCCAGGAGTGTGGAAGGCTGAGAGCTGTTCCCAGCACTCCTACTCAATCCACCATCCAGCTCCTTAAAGCTCCAAGAACCACAGTCTTTAACATGCAGAGCTACAGGTAAAAGAGCAGCAGGCATTTTTTAACTGCTGCTGTTTTACTGACAGCCTCGTTTTTGAAATATAAATACATGCTGTTCTTTTGAAAGCCCTGAGGCTTTAACTCAACAAGTTTAACTAATGTTAAAACACATTTGAGTTTGTTTGGAGTTCAGGAGAATGTTAGCCGAGAGCACATTACACAAAAAAATGTGAAGCAAGAGATGTTAATACAAACAAAGCCTCTCCTTCTCCAAGATCCAAATGGTTCAGTAATACCTTGCCACATTACCACAGCAATTACAATACTGAAGGCAGCTGAGGAATCAGCTACTTGAAATAGCACATTTTTGTTCTTCCAATGGAATACACAGAGCCTATGTCTTCTACACAGAGTCTGAAATAAAATAGTACCTTTGGCATCATCAGAGCCTGAAGCCAATAGCTTAGGGTCCATTAAGTTAAAGTCAACACTCCAGCACCTTTTCTCATGCTCCTGTTGAGACAAACAAGAACAATATTGCAAGGCAGTGAGTTGTAATATGATAAAACAGTAAAGGAAAACACACGTGTTTGGTACAATTGTCAGCAGGGACCTGGAGAGAGAAGCTTACTATGTTTAGCAGTTTTTCAGAAAATATCTTCTCCAAATTAGACTAGTCCTTCCAAATTAGACTAGTCCTATCCATATGCTAGGCATGCCAGGAAAGCAGAAAACACTAGAATGGCTTTTTTAAAAATTAAAACTGATTATATTTTTACTTGGAAAGAAAAAAAATTCAAGATATACACATTAAAAACCTGGTTTTGTAGCATTGTTTGACTGGCTGTGGTTCCACCATAAGCTGCTGCTTATCCTAGATCATAGCTGTACCTTTCAATATTAATAAACAACTTTTAAGTATCTCTCAATACTGACAAGATGCCCATTTCAACCACCTCCTCTCTGAAAGTCCAGAAAATCTTCATCTTCCTGCTGAGCAATTAAGTAAATCTCCTGGTGTCTAATCCTCTGTTTTACCACTCAAATAAATATTATTAAAATACTGCACATTCATCCTCAAAACACAGAAGAGCTGTAATTGCTATGCTATCCATCCCACATGAAAGCAGAACATCACATTGAATAAAATCTGAAATTCAGTCAAACCCTTTGTGTAGCCTTCACACAGGCTTACAAGACAAAAAGCTCACAAGGATGAAGTCACTAAAGGGTTTCAGTACATGCAAAGCAGATGTCAATGCCTCTATGCAAATCCAAATAAAAAATTCAAGTAATCTGATAGGAAGCAAAATGAGTTTGTTTTAATATAAGCAACAGCTGGTCGTCTCTAGGTTCATTATTCAGCCTCATAAAGAATTGCAAAATGTATCTGAGGGGAAAACAGACTAGATTTATTCTGTCCAGTATAATTTCTCTTTAATTGAGATATGCAAAGGATTAGTGAAAACAAGCATTATGAAATGACTAAAAAACAATGAGAAGATAAACAGTGGCCTAAATAGGAACTAAAACTTATGTTGAACTGTCAAGGAGTCTGTAGTTCATTATCACTGACCAGTTTCAATGGACACAGCAGCCTGCAGCATTTCCAGCCTCTTCCCAAACAGCCCTCTTGCAACCTCCTTGTTCTGACCACGAGCTCCTCAGAAGCCATTAGATAGAAACACAATGTTTGAGTTTCACAAAGAAACAAAATGCCAGAAACTTCTCCTGCCACAGGTCTCACTGTGGAGCTGAGGGCTGTGTGGGGAAGGAACTGCCTTGTTCTGCCTTGTGCTCCCTTCTGCCAGCCTCACCACTCAAGGCTCCATTTTGCACTTCTGCTTCTTGAGCACCTGCGCTGGCAATCACTTTTACAAAAGGCTTTTGACAAAGACTGAAGTGGAACAGGTATGGAGAGACAGAGGCTTCTAAAGAAAGATGAGACAGCTTCCAGGAACTGCTTTCTCCCTGTGCAGATTCCCTGCCCAAAAGCAGCAGCAAGAAAACATCAACTGCCTCATAACTGTGACAGGAAGACAGAGCTGCCTCCCTCGGAGGACTACGGCTCAATAAAGCTGTGTAGATGAGATGCATTTACCAAACAGGAGTAATATCCATTTCACCCTGTGGAACAGAAAAGCCTTTTGTGGGACTAGAAGCAGAACCTCAGACTCAGTGCTGCTCTCCCAGCACAGTGCATGCAGCAGGGAATGCTCCTTGCTGGTTGTGTGTTACCTGGTAGACCTTGGATCTCTGTCCTGTGAATCCATCCCAAAGGATGACGGTGCCTTCATAGTCACTGCTGGCTAGCAGGTTCTTGTGGTAACTACTCCAGCTGATACAGCTTAAAAAGATAAAGCCCTGGTCAGTCTTACAGTAAATCAATGTACAACACAAAAATCACTTGCAATACATTAGGCAATGAGTATCTTTGCAAAGCACACAGCACCTTGATCAAACCACCCCACTGAAACATGCAACTTAGGGGAAAAATACAAAACCCATCAGAAATAGAACAAACATTATTCCACAAACTAAAAGCAAAACTTTATTTGCTGAAGAGACATTTGCCCCTCAACATGAAGTGCTAGGGTCTACAGTTTTTTCAAAATGCAATTATTTAAAACATTGATTTTTTTTTGCTATTTGAACACCACACAAATTCTCAGAGAACTCAAGGTTTGACCCATTTATCTCTCAGCAATAGACACTACTGTTATTACCATAAACAAATTATTATTATACCATAAAGATAACTACTTACCTAAGAGTAGCTTTATATGTAAAATGCATAGATGCATGGACAGTAAATCAACCTCTCCTGCAGCACACATCTAATGTTATATATATGTACCTATGTGCATATGAAAGTTTGACTTTTGAGAAACTACTTCCAGCTTTCCATAAATGCTAAAAATGGCTTCATACCCAGGACAAAACGGCACTTTGTTTGCTAGGAATATTTTAGGAGATGTTTCTGATGAAGACCTAGAAACTATATCACACAGGTTTTTATTTCAAGCTGAATTGAGGGGCTGTGCAAAACTAAATGATGATTCCACTGGCAAACTCTAAGGATCAGCAGAGAAAACAAGAGCAGCAGCACTGCCAAGTCACACTCGTAGCATTCTGGCACTATGCCTCTACTCTGACTCCCAAAAAATGTGACAGAGGTAAGAAAATTTGTAATACTTGTTCACCAATTTTTGGACCATCTGGCAAAGAAGCACGCCAGTAACTATCAACTGTGAAGTACACAGCAGAAGCTGAAGTGACAGATCCCATTCAGGCAGGTCCTCGAGCAGCTCTGACACAGATAACTAGATCATAGCAGCCTTGGGGCCAAGTTTTAACCAACAATATAAACCAGAAGTCCACAATTCTGTGACTTCTTAGTACTGCTTTGATCAGGGCAGCTACACATTGAAATATGATGTAGATACATGGATACTGATTTAGGAGTATTATACCTTGCTAAATTCTTGGTTCCAGTGTATACTTGCATCCTGTTTTCCTTAATAATTTACACAGAGAAGAGGAAAAATCCTTTTCCTTTCTCATGGTACTTAAACATTTATTTTTCTATTAGTTAAGTAACAGTAAGCAGCACTGGCATTCTGCGCCTGACTACGATGAAACTTAACAGCATTCTTTGGTTTTTAAACTTTATATTCAGAAACTTAAAATTTTATTTACCCAATATAAGCTGCTAAGATGATGGCTGCGGTGATACAGACCACACAATGATTTCCATGGCTTCACCTCTTCCATGATATGTCATTAATGAGAAAATGTTGTAGGCATGAGAGCTGTGCACAAACACACCTTCAAGGAGCCATTGTTACTTCAGCTCTACTTCCATTAGGTACCCACACAGAACAGCAGGTCTTGACAGCCCATGATTTACTAGAAGCCTTACTCCGAGAGGCTTAAGTGACTCCCTGAGTTCCAGATGGAGCTGGCAGGCACTGCCCACCAGGACCATGAGGTGAAGGTTGCAGCAGCCCAGAGTTAACCACATCTGACATCTGGAGCCATGTTTCCAGGTGGAGCAGTCCCTGATGGAAGCAAAAGCAGTTCAGAGGCCTAGAGCTCCACCACACTGAGCTGTGGGCTGGGAGCAGTCTCCAGCCTATGGCAGGGAGGTGGGGACCACAC
The DNA here is from genome assembly GCF_014805655.1 of Passer montanus. NCBI lineage: Eukaryota > Metazoa > Chordata > Aves > Passeriformes > Passeridae > Passer > Passer montanus. Next base: position 942,144 of record NW_024372259.1, read on the forward strand.
CACAGGAGAGCTTTATCAGCCCAAACCTGTCCTCCCAACCAGATTATCTCCTCTCAAGTCAGAGCTTCAAGGAGCTTAAGAAAAAAAGGAAGTAGTCTGTAAGTGAAGCCATCATGTACAAGCAGGAAGAATACAACCCAGGGCCATATCTTAGAAGGCAATCTCCTATCTGGATGGCTTTGAGAGGACATCAGACAACATCAGCAAGTAAAAAAGGTCCTAGAGGAAGGCTGATGTACTGGTGACACTTATGGGTGGTTAGAGGATGAATGTTCCAGGTGAAGTATGAAAAGGATAATCACATAACCTCATCTTGTCAAAAAAGAAATCACCCCAGACAATGATAACTAAGAATTACTGAGTAGGTAGAAAGATGTAAAGGACATGAGTTCAACAGTTCTGTTCGAGATGTGACAGATTTAAAATACTTAATTGATGGTACAGATGGAGAAAAACATGGTTTGTGTGCCCAAAAGCACGTTCATTAGATCTGGCACAGCAAAGATCCCACTGCAGCCTGACGGTGTTAAACAAGGGGTTAACATTCCTTTGGAAAGCATTTATAGCTAGACTTAGAGGGGAAAACAGGAACTGACAGGTGAAAAATGGTTAGGGATTTGCAGCCACTAAGTGGTTCAATTAACACCCTTTAAGTCACACACACCATAAATCTTTCATTTTTAAGTAACATGATTAAAAGATCATAGTAAGACAAAATCAACTGTGTTCTAGCTCTCTGCCTTAATTCTGCCCTCATCCCCACCCAACTCTCTACAAAGTCTGAAACTAGAGCTTTTCCCTTAACATTGCAATACCTGAGCTTCTTTCTAACTTAAATTCTCCAAAGTAACCTTTGTAGACTGCAATTAAGAGTTAGATCAGGTGGAGGGGAGCTCCCTTTGCAGGTAGTTTTTCAGCAAGGCTTGTCATTTCATAGAAATCACAGAATGATTTGGGGTAGAAGAAACCTTAAATATCCCCTCATTCCATTGCCCTGCCATGGACAAGGACTTCTTCCACCATCCCAGGTTGCTCCAAATCCTGCCTTTGGACACTTCCAGGGATGGGGCAGCCACAGCTTCTCTGACAACCTGAGTTGTACCATCCTCTGAGCAGACAGCTTCCTAACAGGTAACCTAAATCTCTCCTCTTTCAGCTTAAAACCATTCCCCCTTGTCCTATCACTCTCTGCACCTGTAAAAAGTCACTCTGTAAAAGTCCTTTGGTTGTATCCTCTGGCATCTGTGACAATCCACACCAGGAAGAAGGCTGTCCTGGATCTGGGATATGTTTCTCTTCCATATGGCTTTCCTAGGACCTGCAGAGGGCTGAGAACTCACTGCCACATTCTCCTTAAGGGAAGCACTGATCTTTCTTCCATGCCCAACACAGGCAATTTTGCTGAAGCTTTAAAGACATTATTTTTATTGGGTTCCCTTGAGATGCTATCATGGGCAATGAATTGAGTAACAAATTCAAAAAAGGCATGGGGGAGCAAGCTGGAGAAGGGCAAAGGAAAGTCAAAGGTGACATGAACCAAAAATGCAGCTTCCATAGTCCTGAGATTAACTATCAAACCCCTAAAAATTCATAAAAATAACCTTTTGTAGACAACCTTTAGATGGTCTGCAGCCACATCCAGGAGAAATTGAAGTGTGAAGGCTCTGAGATATGATACAAAAATAACTATCTAGGGCTGAGAGAATGTATAATTCACTGGACTAAAAGGCGTTATGTGATGCCATCTTTTATTTTAAGTACAGTAGCTGTATTTTTTTTCCAGTTTTTGCTTTGTTCTTTAATCCAGAGAGAGTGATAGTTACACCCCAGAGATTTATCTTATCAGAAGTTGTGATAGCTTTCCTTCCTAGGAGATTAAGCTGCAGAAACTGTAGTTGAAAGCTAATCACCAACCTCAGAAAAACCCTCCTAACCTCAGCATCTGATCCAGCCACACAGAAACCCTGACCCTGTAAAGATTCATGTGCATCCTTCATTTAATCAGACACACAAGTGGGCCAGCTCAGTTAGCGTTGTCAGTTATGCTGATCTTTCTTTCATGAGACAGTATTTTTATGGCTGATATGTCTCAAATCCAGGCTCAAGCTACACAGTGTCAACATCTGACAGGGAGAGTTAAATAAAGTTAAAGCCTTTAATAAGGCACAAACTCCTGTGGTCTGATCTGCTTCTGAGCACCACGTGCTTCAGGCCCAGTCTGTCACTATGAGCCAACTTATGACTGGTAGTTTTAGGACTGAAATGTTTTTAAGAGCATGATCTACTACTGCAAAGGATATCCACATGAATAACAACACGAAACAAATACTTCAGAGACATATAGAACTACATTACTGTGATGAATGTTTTAAAATAAACCCCTTTTTTCCTAATCAATTCAAAGAAAACCTCTAGTACAGTTAAAGACAAATACTTCTGGAGAAAAATTTCATCTTCTTGCAAAGTGAATCAGTGATTCCAAAAACTTGAATTAATGCAAGTTGAAGGCATATTTCCTTATAACCTGTTTAGTGTCAAACATCCTCTGCATTGGAAATGCAGGCACCCAACACAACCAGCTCATACCATTCCAAATTGCAGAGTCTACAATGAAAACCACCATAAGACAAGTTTTTGCTTAATTTAAACTTAACAGCAAGAAGTGGCTGCCATTTTCAAAGCTGACAGCAATACACCCATGAAGCGCTATTAGGATACAGCAATCACATATTTGATTGACACCAAAAAATGAAAACTGTAAAATATTAGCAGCCTCCTAAAAAAGAAAGAATACTGATGCTTTGCTTTTACTGCAATTGACTAAACAGATGCAGCTGATTTTGGAGGTTTGTGGTAACATCTATCACTGAAGTACAGATGCTGCAAACACACAGTGGTGAGCATGCAGAATACTAAACATGGATTTCAAAAGCATGTTTACCTAACCACACTCACACATCACCTGCTGTAGATTAACGAGGCCTAAAGCCAATTTTTTACCTGAATGCTAGATCTCCTTTTTTTTCTCCCCCTGCGACCTGTGGCAAAACAACAAATCTGCCTCTTGAATAAATCAGAGCAGAGCTGTGGCTTGCTGCTAGCCATTCCTCTTCGTCCTTTCCCATCTCCTACACGGGGGGAGCTGCAGATTAGTGCCTGCCATAGCTAGGGACACAGCAAGTCATAATTAGCTCACAGGGTGCTGTTTATAGCTACTACACAATGCCAGGATTTGTTTCTTGTACTGAAGCTATGAATCTGTAAATGGGATTTTTATGAGGATTTATGTGTCATCTTGTGTTTTTCCTGGAAGCTTATGCCACTGTTGTTCCCAGGGGATGCGATGCACATTTACCAGAAACCCGACACACCGACTTCCTCCCCATCCTTAAAAATAGGGATAAGAAGGCTTAGCAGATGATGAAAAAAGAATGCATTTAAGAAGCAGGTGGGTGTAAAAAAGGGGGCTGGAAAAGAGGAAGAGACTCAGCTACAGCTGGTACCAGGGCTGTGCTCCAGGAAAGCCTACAATCAATTACTGCTGGCATGAAGCTCAAGCTTTCAGCAGGCACCCAGCTGGCACACGGCAGAGCAGGGCTGGGCTGGTGCCAGCCCCGGCCCAGGCACGGGCTTCCCTTCCCGCAGCTGCTCTGGGCCAGACTTGCTCTTGGCCAGACACAAGTCCTCACAAATGCTGTCACCTGTCTGCTTTTATAAAAGCCCATCAGAGCCTCTGCTCCTCTGAAAGCTGAGTCACCAACATCATCACTAATGATTTATGTTCCGGCATCATTGCTCTGAACAAGGTTAACCAGGATCAATTTAACCAGCAGAGACATGTCACCAAATCCCATCTGCACACAGACCCCTGCATCTCTGTCGGGAAGAGAAATACCATCCATTTGCTAGAGCAGAAATATGTTGGTCTTTGATATCAGAAGGGACACTCACGGGTAAAGTCTCCTGGAGAAGCTGCACTTTCACCCAAATTAAGATCAACGGCTTTAAACTGAGGCTTTTTACAAAGAGCAGCCTCCACTTATTTAGATTTTTCTATTACAATATGAGCACATTTTTAGCACACTGCAATATTCCATAATGAAATTGCAGCCTTCATCTCTAACTTCTCCCTCCAGCTATGCCACTTCAGAAAAGCAAGCAATTATGCTGCTCGACGCTGCAGCAGCGAGCCCCAGCACCAGTGACTGGCAGCACAGCTAATGGGTATAGCAAGGATGCATTTGACTGACAGGCCAACTTTATTTGTCAAAGCCAAAAGCACCTACATGCCAAAGGAAGCCTGATATAATTGGAGGAGGCTGATGGGGGAAAAAAACCCCACCATTTATTTCTTCAAAGGAATGAGAGAAACTAGGGCAAGAAAATGAGAGAGGACCTGATCCTCCTCTGCTGAGGAAGAGGGTCACAGGACAGTGCATTTAGCATTGTCATATATACATGCATGAAATCTGAGAATGAGAAAAATCTTGAAAGCAAGCAGCATCTTGGCTGGGGCAAAAAGACAATGAGTAACACCACTGAAGGCACTAATGTGACCCTCCTCACTGGCAGCCCCTGGAGAAGGGAGAATTAACAACTCTACTAATGACTGGCAGGAGCATCAGGGTAGCTCCCCTGTCAAAAGTGAAACTGCAAGTTTGGAATTTGTTTCAAGTTGTCAAAGAAATACCAAACACACATTGCTTTTCCCCTTCTAATTAAAGCAAAAGGGATTAATAGACTGTGAGATGGTTCTCCTGTTATTCTGTTCATCTCCCTGCAAAAATGAAGCTGAAAGGTGCAAACTCAGCTATGACTCAGGTAAAAATGCAGCCCAGCCAAACACTAGCTCCATAATCAGTACAGCATATTCATACAAATCACTCCCAGGCTGCTTTTACCCATTGTGAAATCTAGTCCCAGGGCCAGCTGCATTTACATCTTTCCCTTCATAAAATAGTGTTATGTAATTCCTGGGAATAATGAGCACAAGAACAGGAATGACTGATCTATCTTTAGAAATGTGTCAGCTACAAAACAAAGCGTGACTTTTACACTCTAAAATAGGCTCACAAACATTCCTAATTTTGTTGCACAACATTTTGTTTTCATGGAAGCTGGACTGTTACATAAATTTATTACTTGCACTTTCGTGGGTGCTTTACTGCTTTTAAAATGTAAAGTACCAAATAAAAACAAATTATTTCAACAGAGATGCTGGAGACTTGTATTATAATACTGAATGGGTTTGACTGCCTGTATTATTTACTTCTGAGCTTTAACAGATTTTTTGAATTAGAATTTTTAAGTTATTTCAGTTGAAGTTCTAACATGGCGGTCTATATTTCATTGGTTTAATACAGCTAAAAGATAAACAAATGGCTTTACAGTAATAATAGCACAGAAGCAAAAAAAAACCAAGCAAGGTCCTTTCTCAGGAGCTTTATATTATGAGACTCAGCAGAACAGTACTTCAGGCAGACAAAAATTCCTAGGTAGAAGGTGCCAGTGAGGAACATTTCCTGAGAACTAGCAACCTCTCAGAAGAACAGAAAGGATCTGGTCAATGAAGAGAGAGCATGAAGAACCAGTAACTGTTATGAAGAACTGAGTACAGAGGTTACCTTGGACAAGCTATGACTTTACCTGGAGGATGTATCCACCACTTTGAGCAGGTATCCTACAGTATGTGCAAGAAACACAAGAGCAGTTTACTTCCCTATTGGCTTTTCTCCTCCAGATATGTGGGCTTTGTTCATCCAACCTTGGATGAACCCAGTACACACAAGTAACAGTGCCTGTGCCACCCAATCTCCATCAGCACCTGCATTCCTCCTTTCCTCTCCAATTCCCACAAAGAAAGCAGAACAATTGCTACACATAAACAATCAAGTGGAAAAGGCACTCTGAGTTCAAATACAAATCAATGCCTACCTGATTTTGGAATTACAGGTCATTTCATTCTCAGGGTAGTGAATATCCACTGCATCCTGAATGACTGTACCATACTCATAGACTTTAATCTTCTTTGTCACTCCAGCAATGGCAAAGTAGTCACAGTCTCGGTCGAACTCAATACTGAGGAACAAAAACACAGGTTGAGAACTCTATAAAAATACCCCACATACTTATCAGGAGGATATTTTACCTCCTAAACATCCTGGTATGGCAGAGTTGAAAATCACAATTTGCAGTTTGCAAATACCCAGTTCAGAACACCCTGCTCAGATCTTACACACCCCAACAAGCGTGGAGTTCTTGCTCTAAGCATTGTTCTCCAATCCACCCCCCAACAAACACATCTCCATTTCTGTGGCAGCACAATCACCCTCCCACAGCCAGGATATTTGTTCACGTGCTCCAGAGGTTTTTCAGTTCAGCCATGCCATCTACACTGTGTGATAGTAGTAGGTCAAAGCCAACAGCTTGTCCTGGAAACATGCTTAACATTCCACGGCATGACTGTCCATTGATTCCTCCTGTGTACAACAGCTTCAAGAACTTTTAAAGTGCTAATGCAGAGCAAAGCAGTATTTGTGGGAAAAAAAAAACCCTTCTAAATTCCCTGGGTAACCACGGGGGGTTGAAATCAGATCATCAGTACTGTAAAAACAACTATGACTTCCATTTAGGGTTGCTTGTGCAAACAGAGGCACCTTCTTTCTTAACCCACAGGGCAAGTTTGTAATAAATATCAATGAAGCTGGAAGTAAAAGCAGTCAACTTATAACAAAGTTAAGCTGCAAATGAGAAAAGCCTGAGGTTGTATGTGAAATACATCTAAGAGAAAGGCAGGCAGCAGGTTACAAACAGCTAATGTCATTCCTGCCTTCACAGCTTGGAAGGGCTTGAGAGAAATCTGCCAGATATCCAGCAGCTGGGGAAGTAATCCTACTTCCCAGGAGGAGCTTCTGCCTTCCTGCAGCCCATGGCACTGCTGGCAGGGCAGGTACAGATAGACCTGTCTCCTTTGAGGGCATCAGCCTCAATGAGACCCCTCCCCAGAAAGGGTGGGGCAGCATCTGCCCTCATTCACAAGGTTTCCATGATCAGTAACCAGCTGTCCCAAGTCTTCTGACTAAGCAATCAATCTGCTGTTTAGAGAGGTCTCTTTTGGAGTTCTTCCACTCACTAATTCATTTCAATCCCTGCTGTCTCTATCACTTGTTTTTTTTTCCCCCCCTCAGAATCCAGAGTGTTTATGAACAAGGGAGGAAGTTCTTAATGGCAGCAGGAAAAACTGAGTTTACACTAATTCCACATTCAAAATCCTGAGAGCAGGGGTATTTAAGGTACCTTTCTACAATTAGAAAGCATTAAACCAATTACAAGAAGAGAAAGGGCCCTTCAGGCTGCCTCCATTGCTGTAACAGCAAGAGATTTCCACTCCTCAACAGAGCTGAGAAGTTGAAGGCAATGCAATGTTTCCAAGGGAAGATAAATTTAAACACCAACAAAATTTAAGTCCTTGTAAGAAGATATCATCAAGTTATTTTTAAACTATGGAGAGAAAAGACTGTTGATATGCAGTCTGTGGCTTCACTCCTCAACAGAGCTGAGAAGTCGAAGGCAATGCAATGTTTCCAAGGAAAGATAAATTTAAACACCAACAGAATTTTCAAGTCCTTGTAAAGGAGATATCATCAAGTTATTTTTAAACTATGGAGAGAAAAGACTGTTGATATGCAGTCTGTGGCTATAAAATAATTCAATGAAGCAGCTTGAAACTTGGCCATTTAACTCAGGCACCCAAACTTCTCCCAGGAGTGGCAGGAGATGGCCCCACTCACTAGTGACTGCTAGAGAAGTTAGCTGGGTGCAGCCTGCAAAATGATGAGCCTCCAAAATGCAGGGAGGAACATGCTTATGGCTGGGGAATTAAACAAGCATGCAGGCATCTATTTAAATAAAATGGGAGGGAGAAAGAAGTCACCTAAGCATCCAGGCTGCTCTCCCCACTCCCCAGATCTACACTAATCTAAATCACTTTTTATACACACAGGATGAAAACACCATTCAGGTCTGTCTTGTTTTGTCAGCTCATCCTATTCTGCGGAAGAACTTTATAATCAAAGCCTCTATAACAATACAACGGATTTACTTGTACCACAATCTTAATTGAACTGCTGTCTCCTCTCCTGTTCTCTGCCCTGTGGATTCAGGTAAAGCACAACTAAGCTGATGGCAGTGATTCATCTGCCTGGATTCAATTTAAACCCTCAGCCTTCTGCTGAAGAAAGAAAAATAATGCATTAGAATGTCTGGTAAAAAGCCAAGTTATTAGAGCAGAATAGAACCTCTCTCATTTGGGTTGGGTTTGCTTCTCTAGTATTAATTCAATTTTTTTTAATAGAGACATGCTGTAGACAAAACAAATTAGTATTTAAAGATGCCCATAAAAGTTAACACATCATTAAAAAAATAAAAAGCCTTAAGTAATGGAATTGTCAGACCTGTGACCTTCAAACAGCATCAAAGACACTGCAGGGAGAAAAAGAATGCAGAAATAAACCACTACCAGTACAGACCAACACACACCTGCACCTTGGCCTCCCACCACCTGTGCTCAGTCCTGGAACAGCCAGTGTTCCCACTTTCTGCCAGTCAGCTTTTCACCAGTAATTTACAAATAAAAATAGGAACAATCTAACTACTTAATCGAGTGGATTATATGCCATATAAAACTGCTCCTAGTATTTGCAAAGCTCTGCTTACACCTGGACTAATCAGCATTAGGACAAACAGCCTACCTGTACAGCAACCATTATTTTAATGCTTTTTCTTGCAAGTCTTTTAAATACACTTAGCATTATGCAAGCCTTGTTTGCATTTAACTGGCTCGTGGGTACTCCTGTACCTGCTGCTTGAAGTCTTTGTGTCAATGTAAGCGCTTGCTTATACACAAGCTTATCTATATGAAAATTCACCAGAGAATTTAAGTTTTGTTTTGTCTTGTCAAAAGACTCAGAGCCAGCTCAGAAAGACAACATTCTGCTTTGCAGGTGATACATTTCCACAGTCCAAGTCATTTCCTCATTAGCACAATAACAACATGCAACAGAATAATAGGAAATAATTTAAATCTCCAGTGGAATTACTTTCTGGACCAGCAGTGGTGCTTGCTCCTCAAAGATGTACTTGTTAAAAACAGTTATCAATTCCTCCTTTTTGTTCAGCCTATTTTTAAACTCCACATTTCTGACCAAACAAGACTAATCAAATTTCTACAAGGAATCTTTTGGGGACATATGAACTGCTGGATATTTGAAAGAGCTTTATAAACATGCCATAGAATTACTTACAGAAATCAGATTGAAAGGATATGACAGTTTTGTTCTAGGGAAAATAGAAGAGACATCTCTCATTCCCAAATCACTGCTTTCTTTCTTCTAAGAAGTTGACAACCAACATCTTATGGAAATATCACTAAGAGCTGCTAGAAAGTAAGCACATCCTCAAGGGTTCTGGTTTCTCCACTGCTTATCTTAATTCCCAATCTGTGAGATTATAAATCAACTGCTTTATTTTAATGGTAAAGCCTGTGACCTTGGAGAACACTCACAGCTAACAAATAGAATTATGAAATAAACTGCTTCTGAAACATGCCTGGAAGCCTGCTTTGGTGTTGAGGATAGAGCAGCAGGGAAAGAGTAAAGAAGGAGTATTTAGCAGCTCTGCCATTGTGTAAAGCTTTAGTACATTTGCATCCTGCTGGTGTGTGCAGTTGTTCTCCACATCCCCGGAGGATGTGCTGGAGTTAGGGAATGCATACAGATGGGCAACTAAACTGATTAAAGGAATGGAGCAGCTGCCTCCCCATAAGGGTTATGAGCAAGGCAACAGCAAGACTGGTGTTCAACAAGTCGTACTACAGCTAGGAGGTACTCACCAGAAGATTTGATATGGGACAGATGAGGGATTCCTCCCTCCCAGTTACACTTTTTAAGAAGCACACACATGTTTCAGGTAGTAACTCCTGACAACAGTAATCCATATACAGCTGGCTCATACCAGATATCAACAGGGATGCACTGTACCCACTATCTGAAAACAAGAGAAGGCAGGGAGAAGGCATCCAAGTGTGTTTGCCCTTAACTGCACCACCAGTTACAGCTAAAGGTCTTCAGACAACTGCTCTTCTCCCCTTCCCATACATACTCTACAATTGCTACTGTAATCAAAAATGCCTCAGCCCTGACTTGTTACCAAGATCTGTGACTGTAGGAGTTGCCTTTTATACAAAGTAGATGATTCAGTCCCTCTCATAGAACTGTATATATCTATATAGATATATAAATATAGAGACACACACAGACACATATTTTCCTCTGTGGATATACCAAAGCCTTTCAATTCTGTTTCTCCCCAGCTTAGTGCTGTTTACATTTCTGTATCTCTGACATTAACTCCTATCTTGCTGTGGAGTTCCATATTTAATGACAACATGGATATATTGTTGGGACTTAACTGGTGAGAAGAATGAGAGATGCCAGCAGCAGTTTTCATCCTTCACTTATATTTCCTTAAGGTCTTTCTTACTCTGTGCTCCCACTGCATGGCCTCCAAGGGGTATCCTGCCACTGCTAACAATCCCAAGCCTGGCTATCTCTTTCCACTGCTCATTTTGAGGCATCAAAGCCAAAGACTAGAAATTTAGGTTACAACCCAACACTGTGGGCACCAGTGTAGACTGTTAAGCACCTGGGACCAATACAGAAATTGGTATTAATATCACACACCTGAGAGACTGCTTACAACAGACTGATATTTTAAGTAATTAAGTAAAGTAATTAGTGTCACTAAGTATGCATTAGCATACTGACATAGTTTTTTAAAAACAAAGCTATATTCAGGCATAGGAAGCTGCAGTAAAGCAGATTTTGTGTTCTATCAGCTCAAAGCCTACATTTTGTCACACATAAAAACAAAAGCTACTGAGACAAAGTATGAAGTTTCAGTATCAAAAGCCTGTTTTGCTCAAGCTGTGAATGGCTGAAATAAAAAAAAAACAACATGGAGGTGTTTCTCTTTAATAAAGCAGCAGTTCCATTAGTTACTCCTTACTCCAGAGCACCACCACCTAAGTAAGGTCACTGCTTTTATTTCTGAGTCCTTAATCTGTGCCATAGGAACAAGGACAGACCACCACTGCAGAACATATTTCTTGATTCAAACTCCCAGGCTGCCAAATGTTTTCTAAAATATAAACTGAGAAGCATGTCGTGATCCCAAACAGGTTGTTGCTATCTCTAGTCAGAAAAGACCACTTAAACCTTGATTCTCTGTAAACTGTTATTTGGATAGATAAGTTAAATGTATAAATGAGATTATCACTCAAAGTCATTCTATCAGAGAGCAAACACTTTTACCCCTAAGAATCACATTACCTTAGGTTAGATGTGACCCCCAGATCACCAGAAATTTGCCAGATTTGTCCTCTGATCAAGGTGAAGTCATCTTAGCTACTCTCAGTAGATGAGATTAAAGTCTAATGGTGTCTAATAAACACCGTGGGACAGAGGGTCCTAAGCTATTTCAGACTGATGCCATTCTCTGGAGCTGTTTGGAATATTCCAGCTCCAGCAGTTATTCAATGCACCCAAGGCACCCTTCCCATCTCCTCTGCTCCTCTAGGCTCCAAACATCCAATGAGAACATTACCCCTAATCAAACCTCTATTTGAAGCACAAAAAACAGACTAGAAAGTCAGCTCTGTGTGTTCATTAACTTTGCCTCACCACTTGGGAAACAGGCTGGGAAGGCTGTGGCATTAGCCCAGAAAAGCCTGCACTGCACAGGGAAGGACAGTCCTCAGCTCTGGGTTCCCTTGGAAAGACATCACTGCACCAGCCATGCTGCAGTCATACTTTCAGGATCTCTCTTACAGGCACAGTAGCCTGGAGGGCTGTTCTGCTCTGTTTGAAGAAAGGCATAAAAAGGTACCACATTGACAAAGTAATGTCATTAGACCTAGTTCCAGGCCCACTTCTTGCTTATAAAAATCCTTTTAAGTGTAATGAAATGCCATCAGTTCTAACAGAGACCACTTCATAATACTCCTGTTCCATAAAGAGCTTGTTTAAAGGAGAATATTAAACCCGAATCGAGGAGATTTGGCAGGCTCAGATCCATCTCACAGCTCAGAAATCAAACCCAACAGAGCTACTTTTATGCTTTGTCATCTCTAGATAAAACGGAGTCGTTCTTTTTTCAAACCCAATGAGAGCATATACTATGCTGTGAGATTAATTGGGCTCCTTGCTATAGCTCCATTTTCAGAATCATGCTCCTCTCTACTTTGCAAAGAAGTTACTATGAACCTAATCTCATCTAAATACAACCCAAAATATCCCAGAAAGCCATAGCAGAGTCTCAGTCTTGGCTATAAGATTATAGTTAGAGACAGCCTCTTCTGCTGCAGAAGGTTTTTTTCCATATATGTATTCAGGGGAACTTGGCTTAATTAGCACTAATGATGAGAAAACCTATAGGGATCTGCTGAATTCTGCAAGCCACCAAATAAAAAGCGTATTGATAAAAAGCCACTTTACTGCTGGGCGATGCTCTTCTGCATGTTGAAGAGAAGACGACGACAATCCCAGGGTTTCTATGCCAGATCCACAGAAGTACAATGAGCCAAAGCTGCTGCAAACGACTACCCTGCAACTTAATGAGGATTAGATTCAGTTTTTCCACAAACACAATTTTAAAATAATTTCCTGGAGCAGGAAAAATTTAACTAAAAATGCCAACAGTTAAATGCAGAGTGTTCCTTATGACACTATTCAAAATTCAAGCCAAATGATCAGTCTGCCTGCTGCAGTATTTTGGGTAACCTCTATCTGAATTTGAAACCCAGGAGGTACCATTTCACCCAGCTGGGCAGATACACAGTGGGTTATGAACAGCTGACAGTAGCCACGGCACAGAGCCAACATTTTCAAACATTAAGGTGAAAGAGGTTACAACTATCCAAACATTCTCATCTGCCTTCAGGTTTGGGAAGTGTTTCCAGTACAGAATCACTGAATGGATGAGGCTGGAATCCACCACAGTGGGTCATCTGGTCCCACCTCCCTTCTCCAGCAGGATCATCCCAGAGCACATGGCACAGGCTTGCATCCAGATGGTTCTGGGATATCTCAGTGAGGGAGACTCCACACCCTCTCTGGGCAATCTGTGCCAGTGCACCATCACTGCACAGGAAAGAAGTTCTTCACGTTCAGCTGGAAGAGAACATAGCAGCCTCTACCCAAGCTGAGGTTTGAGAGAGGAAACCCTGCTCCACAACAGCCTATAAGGCAGTCTGAACAACAGCACCATCTTATCAGGATCACACCACTAAGCAGGAAGGAACTCGGCTGTGGCAAGTACTGAAGTGTCTTCTAGATATGAAGCTGTCCAAAAGTTTGTTTCCAAGCCACCCTTTTGTTATTACACCAACAAGGATTTTGTTTCTTTAAAATGGAGTACAGCAATAGTTGACAGAGCTGATGAGGCAGGGGAACAAACATAGGAAAGAGAAATCTCCATCAATACTGGGACTTTAAACAGTGCACTCTGTCTGCAGGCTCCAATTCATGCTTCCTCCATGACTCGGCAGCAGCAGCTGAGGATGTTTGTCTCCAGCTGACCAACACTGGCAGAGGTCCCATTTCACAGGACAAATCACCACCCCAAACCTAGCACTCCAGTAACTCCAGCCTCTGCATTTTCCTGAGACTGCCACCAGTTCTTCTGCCAGACGCCCTGCAGGGAATCAGGAGGGACAGCTGGAGACAGTAACCTCTTTAGACAACTCAGCTCAATCCACCAGGCACCATGAGTCAGGGCAGCAGCCTTCCTAAACATCAAATCCATACACCACAGACAAGGCTTTCCCATGCAGCCAGAGGATGGGCTTGAGCAATTAACTGCAATGTTCCTACTGCCTGGTAATGACAGAACAAGGTTAAAGCATCATTTGAACCATTTCTCATCCAGCTGACAGAACTGTTTTATGAGATTTGTTTTGAATCTTATTTCATCAGTATTTTGAACGCTATCCTTCTTTACTTTTTCTAAAGAATGATTTATGTATACCCTTAATTCCACAGTCTCACAGAGTTGTTCTGACTTCACTTGCACAAATGTGTGCACACACTTGTACATAATCCCATGAAAACAAACATCACTTCATAGCTTATTCTGTGTTATTTATTACCTTATTCTATGAAACATCTATGCAGCACATAAATCCCAAACATGCCTCAGAAACTGCATTTATTAATGCAAACAATGATCTATTAATAATCATGAGCTCAAGCCTCTTCTCCAGACTGAGCTGCTTGTAAGGTTTATTCTCAGAATCGTTTAAGCCCACACCATACATCTTTGCATGCTTTAACACCCTATCTTATATATTGCTCAACTACCCACCATTTAACAGGCGAACGTCTCTAGTTGGCCAGGAACAAATAAAAAAAATCCAAAGGCATGCTAATGCTTTTCAGATCATTAGCCCTTAAAAAAATCCAGGCATTTTACAACAAATATGGCTAGAAAATTAAAAGAATACTGTAATATGATACAGAAATCCATGCTCTATTAATAAGAGGTTTGTGTCTTTACACAGAAACAAGAATTCACTGTATCAACACTCAATGCCAAATGAAAGCTATAAAATTGGGGGGATTAAATGAAATCCATCTTGGACTTTTACAAACACTTTCAGAAGGAGAACTGTGTGTGCAAGATGCTGGAACCACAGCTTTTGTGCCTTGCCTGTCCAGTTCTTGAGGCCAAGACATAGCCTGCTGCCTGATGACACCCATTACCACATTAACATCACCAGGAACAGAAGGGCAGCTATCTCCAGCCTCACTGAAAAGATTTCCATCCTGAGCAATCAAGAGGGGTGGATGTAATGATGCAAGGCAATTTCCACATGGTAATGATGCCATTTTGTTTTTGATTTTTCTTCTATATGCTTTTTTTTTCTCTCTATTCTTCACACATATATTTGTAGCTCTGGAGACTATTGTATTAGTGGCTAGTTCTCCAGTCATTTCCATGCCTTTTCCACAGGCAGAAAGATTGAACAAATTCCAGGGACCCTACACTCTTCTTGGTTCTTCCTGCCTACCAAGGCTGAGAAGAATAAAATATATTTTCATAAAGCACAGCTAGTACCAAAGGGGGGTGATCCAGAGAAGGAGATTGACCTGGGGGGGAATTGCATCACTTGTCCTCCTAACTGCTTTTTTGTCAATTATGCTAATTTGCTAAACTTATAAAAACTGTATTCACCCCGTGTGGAACGGCTTTTGTGGATATTCTCCATGATTGCCCCTGGAGGCTTCAAAATAAAGATCCACTTTTATATTACTTTTTATATTATATTGAAAGCGTGTGTTGCTTCATTTCTAGGTTGAAAAAGGCATCAGTACCATCCTCCTACCCGAATACTGATCTCTCAAAGTACATTTCTGACACTACAGCATCCATTGTGACTTCCTGCACTTTCATCAAACTTCTCTTGAAAGGAAAAGCAATCTTAAATCTAATAAATACAATCCTGTTGAAATCATAAGCAGCAATCATAAGGTTTGTAGGAAGTGAAATACCCTTTGCACTAGAAATGTTAAAACCACATAGAGAGTTCCTCCTTAAATTCCTTCTGAAAACCTAAGGCCAGAGAAAGATACTCAGTGGAAAGTGAGGGCAAAATGTAAAATTTCTAATGCACCAACCCTTTGGGAAGCCTACTCCAAAACTGGATTACCCCATGCTGCAGGCACTGAATGCTACATGGCAAGACATGGAAATCCCTTGCATAAACTACATGTAGATCCTTCAAGATATTGAAAGAAAAAAAGAAAAAAAACCAAAACCTGAAGAACAATCATTATTTAAAACATTTTGTTTAAAAGCCAGTTCCCAAAGTAATCAAAAGATTGCTCAATACTTTTAACAGATCATTTATGAAAATTCATGAAGTTGAAATTCAACTAAAAATTCTCATCTAATTGTCTGCAGATGAAGACAGGTTTCAAGTACTAAGAGAGCTTAATGAGAAAAAGATCTTCCTACTGCCAAATCATCTGAAATTAGTAGGAAAAAAATTAGGTCCCACTGGCAGCCATGCCACTTTCCATTCATTAACCTCCCAATCTCAAGTTAAGTTTTAGCTCTCATGCTGATGAAAGAAAAAACTCTCTGCAGCATCACCGTGGTCATCAGGTTTACTTTTCAGGTCAAGACTGGCGATAAGAGCAACACAGCTCTTTTCTGGTGTCAGTCCTTGGTACCAGCAGCCCATCCTGGGACTTGGAGGGCTGTGTTCCAGGGCAGAGTGTCCCTAAACTCTGAATTCAGAGATCAGAACTGACCCCTGCATAGCCCTTTTGCAGAGTACAAGTCACATTTAGCTTCTGCTCAGGGGACCCAGACCACAATCATGTACTAGGAAATATATCAGTTCAGCACTCCAGAGAAAGATGGGAAAGCAAGGGAAAGGCTCTGTACTTCACTCAGCTCTAATTAAACAAAAATCCCAGCCAATGTCTCATCTAAAACCCAGAACTTCAGATGAAGGAAAGTAAGAGAAGCACAAGAGAAGCACAAACTTCAAGTAGGTTCAGGGAATTATTCTTCAAGTTTCCTTGGTAATTCTGCGATTTAAGTCCCCTTATCCAAGCATTTCTCTCTCCCTTCTACTTTTGGGAACAGTTCAAATAAGACAGATTCATCCACACTTTTGAGCTGCCACTTGTAAATAACAGTCAATTTAAAAAATGGTTTATTTAACAGGCTTTAAGTAAAATCCAGCCTTCCTCATTTCTCAAGGAGCAGCATCTACTGCACTCACACATAATCCTGTAAAGGATAAACCCACTTCCATTTCATTCATTTATCTTTACCTGCAAGATAAAGAAGCATTGCTGGCCACAAACTTAATAAAATGGCTCATCTAATCCTAGCCAGCCCAAGCATTAAAAAAAAAAAAAAAAAAGGCTTGTTATGGTGGATACAGAACTAAAAGGCATCTTGTTAAAGTCTGGATCTGAGAATTTATATGGACAAATAATTGTAGCCCAAAGTAAAAGGGCAACAGAAAAATTAAACAGTTCAATCAATACATGAAAAACTCACTCATAATGGATTTTTTTTTTCTTTTAAGCTCACCTTTGAAGAAAGGATTTCAGGTCATGTTACTGAAAGGGTGAACACAAACAAAAATGCCATCTTGAAACAGAAAATCATACTGTTTGGATGCCAAGAGATACCTCTTCACATCTCATTCATTACTTAAAAGCAATGGAACAATAAGCAAGCAATGGAAAAAATATAATGGACACCAAAGGTAAGATGCAGTTTTTGAACACTGGATCATGATTCAACAGATGAGTTGACCAAGGCTTCTCCATCCAAATCCTCAAGTTGTTTATTTCCCTCTCTGTAAATCACTGAGTCTTTAGATACAGTTAGTGTCACCTATCCAAAACCTTTTAAATGTCACTTTAAGATCTTTCAGAGAACTAGTAAACTAATCTCAAAGAATTTGAAGTCTGAGCCAATGACAGAAACCCACACAAAGCCCCCAAACCTTATAGCCTCCTCATGTTCCCAAAGCTGGGAATCACACAGCAGGGAGAACCAGCTTTCTGATACCCAGGCTTCAGAGAGACATCATCTTGTGGTACATTTCTTGGATTTTCCTGTTCTTTTTCTCATATATGAAAGACTGCCACATTATTCTCCTAAGGCCCCTGACAGTGGTAAAGCAATTTTCTCCATAAATCATTGTAATGCTAACGCAGCAGTTTACAGACTCATCTTTAAAAGAAAGACTTTACATTTATTGCCACTGCCAGCAGAGAGAAGGAAAGTTAAGCTCTGACAACTGCTCTGTCTGGAGGAATAATAAATGGAAAATTTATTCCTTGGCCCAATTCTAACAAAATTTAATATACTTGTGAAAACTGTAAATACTTTGTACTTAAGAGAAGTGAGTGTATTAAAAAGCCATTTAGCATACTGAGATATTTGCACATTCATACTGCAAGCATGCTGAAGTCCCCTTGATATTACAGCAAAACTCAGTAACCTGCAATAGCAAAGCCTCAAATGTGCTTTGCCTGAACATTCTTCTTGATAATCTGAAGAAAACAAGGGAAAAAGAACAAAGGGTTGAAATTTTCCTTCTTTGCCTCTTCTTTCTAAAAAGCAACTGGAATGTTCCTACACATTTAATCAGATTTTTTTTTTTAGTAACACAACATACATATGTTTATAGTATTTTATTAGCCCACAGTTAAGTCCAGACATCCATAAACATTCTTACCACAAGGCTCTCAGGAGGGTATTGCTGCTGCCCAGTTTCACAGTTTTTTCAACCTATTTGTACACAGTCTTTAATTACATTTTCCACCCTGTTAGCATAAACCAAATTTTATTTCACTTCCAAACATCAGTGTTTTGCAGATAAGGATTATTTACATCTTTCTCCTTTGTGAACCTAAAGGGAGGTTTCTTAAAAAAAAACCCAAAAACAGCTGTTTAAGCCAGCAGATCTTTTGGAGTCATCTGTGAACTTTATGTAGGGTTAAAGCAATCAAACCAAACACTCTCGTATTCTGTCCATCTGTAACAGCAACTTATTAAAAAAAAAACAACAACAACCACCCAAAGAAATTTAACTTCAGGTCAGGTGTATTTGTATTTTGAAGTATACTTAAAATATGCCTTTAATATACTGCCTAAAAATTTTATGAAGACCCCTTATAGTCCATTTGTCTCAACAGCAACAGCTAAACACCAAGACTTAACTTTCTGCCATTTCATCACTGTTTTGTACTACATGCCCAAGAAAACCTTTAAAGATCATTGTAGTGGACCAAATAAACAATAAAACTTTTCACAGCACCTTAAAAGCATTACTTCACTTTTTAAGTACCTTAACTTGGCTCATGTGTGAATACCTAAAAGCTGCTCTTATTTAGTTTCACAGACTCTCTCAACTTCGGGCAATCAGTTTAAATGAAAAAAAAGGTGAACACCAGACTGTGTTGGCCAACACATACCAAGTGTAAAATCTTGATTAACAAATTCTGATTTACAGGAACTGCTTGAATAGCCAGAAGCCAACAAGAACAATGGCAGCAGCACATTCAAAGCTACTTTACCAAAGCACTTAAGGACATGCTCAGATGTGAACTGTCTTAGTCTACATGCTAGAACCTCTAAAAATTTCTCAAATGCTTTGATAAATAAAAAGCATGTGTAGGGGAGAACACTGACTTGGAAACCAAGTTATTTTTCAGTAAAATGCATTTAATTATCAATTCTAGGACTGGCCTTTAAGAAGGCTTAACTGTATCTTCATTATAATAGTAACACATATACTTTTCAAACTTATATTTCACCCAAGAATTAGAATGCCTTCAAACATGAGTGCAATTTATTGTCCTTCCAGCATTTTCTAAGCAAATACCACAAAAATGCTTCTCTTGCAGAATGTCAAGGAGAAGAAAGGGCAAAGGAGCAAAATCCAATCCATGCTGAACTAGTAGCTGAGAAAGTTTGTCTACACTGCAGTGAGATTCCCATCTGCATTTCACTGCAGCTGGTGTGAACCCAATCAGTGCAGGTTAAATATACGTCAGATTCCTGATTACTGTGCTCTGACCTCTGGCTAAGTCGGACATTACACATTCCTGCTACATATGGCAGTAGTTAAGGAATCAATGCTGCTTTAAACAAAATCTGTGCTACACAATGCCTCCAATTTCTTCAATAGTGCAAATTTCTTGGTGTCCCTCACCAAATATTCAAGCTCTTCTGTCATTCTCCGTGTGGCCCCTTTGTAAGGCACTAGACGAAAAGTCAGAAAACCCAAGTTTAATCTGTCTATATTGTCAACATAATGTCTTTTCCAAGACCTCACATACAGTTTCTTTGGATTTCCTGCTCCCCATCTATAAAACAGGGATGATAGTACTTCTCTCAAGAGACTGCTGTGCACAAACATTTAAAGCAGCGAAATGTGCTTGCAAGAAGCTCAAACAGGTCCTGCACATACACCATGCCGAGAAGATTTCCTAGTTAAGACATTCCATCATTTTTTCCACCCCAAGGAGCTCCAAAGACGAACTACCACAAATAAGCAAAACCCCCTGAGTGGGGAGAAACCAGTTTAAGGCTAATGCTGCAGCAATTCCCATCCTCTTCATGTGCTCCATTATAGCCTGCTCCCTAAGGGAGCTGGTTCATGGACCTGAACTAGAAGAAACTGATTCTGTTGAAAGAGAGTCAAAAGCATTTCACCAGCTATGTGTCAAATTTGGTCCACAGGAGGCTCAGATGAGCTTCAGCAGCAGTACACAGGACATGATCACCCTGCACAGCTGGGAACAGAGGAATTGCTGGCATTGTTGCTTTGGCTTTACAACTACCCCCTCACTAGTGTTCAGCACTACAAACAGCCTCCAAAGCCCAAGACTTCAAGCAATCACAGCTGAAAACAACTCAGCTGGTTAATATTTGCCATTGTGACTGGACCTACCAACAAAACGTAAAACCACCACAGTTTCTTAAGACTACCAAATGAGATGGTTGGTTTTTAAAACGCTAGAACTCCATCACTTAAACACAACTAACCTAACATGAAAACAACAGGCTTTGTAAAACAGCTGCTGACACCGGCACCTCAAAGGTTCTGGATTTGGTCTTGACCAACACCAACAGGAATAAAAAGTACTACTGAGGTATCCGAGTGCCTTCAAAGATCAATGGCAGCCACAAAATTATCACACGCAGTCACACACTGGCAAAACTATTTTTGGGAAATATATATTTTTGGCATATACACCAACAAGAACTTGCTCAATGGGTTATTAAGTCAGCCTGAGCAGCCCACACCCACATGGCCAGCACCACAGTGTGCCCTACCTGGACACTATGCTGGAGCCATTGTAGAGGTCACTGGCGTAGGACAGCGTTGCCAGCGGTCGGACAGAGTTGTAGCGCGTGAACTTGGACAGACACTCCTGAAACTCATCCAGCTGGCTGGTGGTTCTGCTGTCATCTAGGAAGAGGCAGAGACATTGGAGGGGGCAGAAACAGAGCAAGAAGGTAAACTCAACAGCAAACAAAAAAATCAACATCTATGTCTCCACGTGTTGCTTGTTATTTGGGGAGGATTCTTGGTCAAAACCAGGCTCTCTCTCATCTCTAGCATCCTCTGAAGTCATTATGAGCTTTTCAGAGCACAAATAAAATCTCACTGCAATGCTGGGTGAACCTACTGTGCTGAGAATCTGCCTAGAAGTCAAATACAGTTTTGTAAGCTCATTTATTGTACTCACATTCAGAGCCCGTGGGGCATATAGATTATTAACAGAAAACTTTTAAGCATATCAAAATGTACTGCAAAGGACATGTCTAGTATTCAACAGAGGTGAAAGTATATTCCTTTCCCTGTTCTGTTACAGTATGTCTACATTTGGTGTCAATTACATTCAAAATACTTTTAGTAAAAACTACTTCTCTTGTTATTCCAAAGGCAACAAAGCCAAGGGAGAATCATTTCAGGGCTGGAGAAGGAAGACAAGCATGAAACCAGAAGGCTCTCTGTACTACAAGTTTTGTGAAAATTATGACCTTCAACAGACAAGGTGAAATTGAGCCAGCTTGAATAATGATGATAAATATTCTGTGGGAAATGGAACAGTTTACTACAAAAGTTAAAAGCAAATTGCACTGTAGATAGTTGAAAGTCATTCACTGAATTCTCAGAAGTCCTAACTTTTCTTGGTAGGAACATAATTTTTTAAACCATTTTAAATTTTAGTATTTTGTAAATAAGGAAAAGTTCCTAACTTACAGCAATGCCTCACAAGTAAATCTGGATTCCCAAAACTATCACATACCCACAGCCAAACATTAGGTAGGGCCTTCAGGCTTCAAAATGACTCCCCAAAATTGCAGCAATTCTCATAATCCTTTCTTTAATGCTTCCACCCTCAATTCTTTTTTTTTGCACCAGTGCATTTTAGGGGAACTGCAGCTAACACTGCTGGTTTACAGGTACTGCCCTCCTTGTCTCCTGCTCCACCCCAGCATCCACTGCAGCAGCAGAGAAACCACACGTACACACACCAGAGATTAAATTCCACCCACTAGTTAAGCTAGTTTTATCAGCAGCATAAGAAAACAACAAGATCCATTTATTAGAAAGGCTTGGAAATACCAGGGTGAAAAAAGAGAGGTTGATCTATAAAAGCAAAATCCAGCTGTGATTTCTTATGGGAAAAACACAGAGAATAATCATTTCTGCACTCTGGTAATGCCTTGCCATCAGAAATTGTTATCTCTATACTTGTAAGGCATTTTGAAGTGCCCCTCATATGCACTGTTTAATGTTTGATTGTATAAAGGAACAGTGAAGGCTAGTAATTAGCATGCTTAGGGGTACTAGCAAATACATTATCCATGGTAGAGGGATGAAAAGGTGCAAAATGAACAAAGTGCTGCTCTAAATTAACATCATCAGCACCTGACCACTACAGGAAACAGCTCGAGAAGCAACACAAACATCAGTCAGGGTTTTTCAAAGACTCCCTTCTCCTTCAGCACTGTGATAGGGACAAATAGCTGCTACCCTTCTATTTCCCTCATTTAGAGATCAAGCACATAGTCCTCCTGTAATTTATTCTCTATGTGTGCCTGCAAAACTGAATATTATTTCTCAAGACATTTTCCCCATCAAAGTGCAAGGCCATTTGATAATTACAGTAATGTTATGTCTCCACTCCTTACTCAAACAGTCAGAGGCACTTCTTGCAAAAAGCTTTAAATCCACATTAAATCCCATTTAAAATGTGTCAAAATGCAGGAATGACTTAGGAGAGGAAAACTTAATCAAGTATCATAGGTTATTCCTTATTTAGGAGAAAACCTGCGCTTGCAAATCCTCTGCTCTTGGTGCAACTGACACACACAAATACAAAAAAACCAATTCCACTGCATTCATATTTATAGTTCCAATTATGAAGAAGAATGCCTTCTACAAGGGAATGCTGGGAAGAGCCCCATTTGTTATCCTTGGATAATAAGTTTTATTTTTATATAAACACAGTTATGCATCACCAAGACAGCTCTGCATGAAAACAGCTCAGTGTGAGCTGTGAAGAAGTGCATTCTGCAAAGCACCTGCTAGCACTTCACAGGGATCTGGCTGGACACATGCAATGTGCTTCTCCAGTCTTTCAGATATTGAAGTAACCTCCCAACATGCTGCATTCCTTGTTAAAATCATTTTGCTGTGCACAATGAGAACTGAGCCAGTCCACGTTCTCAGTAGGTAAAAGATGCAGATAGCTCTTAAGAGTGAGCTCCCCTAAGACATGCTGCAGCCTTTATATTTGGAACCACTTATTAGTTAACTTTAAAATTACTTTTAATTTATTTATTTCAAAGAGACTAAAGCAAAATTCATGAAGAAGAAAAAAGGAGATGTTTCTGCCCCAGCAATCCTGCCTTGGGAGGTTGGTCTTTGCCTTCCAAGGCTGTAAGTAAAGATACTTTGCTGCAGCAACCTGTGCCTGGTTTCCTCTCATCCCTAAGTGGTGTCTCCCACCCCCTGAGGGCTGGCTGCTTTCCTTGCAGTCTGTCACTCTCAATATGGGCTGCAGCTCAAAGCTTGGAGCTGCAAATCTCTTGCCTGCCACAGTCCATTGCCTGAAGCACTTCTTGCCAAGCTGGTTTCTCCTCCAGAGGGGCTACAGAACAACCCTCCTCACCCTCAAGACACAGTTATTTGACCCTCTCATTTCTTAGGAGACTCTTGTGTGTAATTAAGACCCATGCATCCACTAGGCAACAATTACTCTAGCTGCTGTCACACTGTTACTAAATTATGAATGAGGCAATCTAGGCAATTTTGCAAACAGCTTCTAATTCTACAAAACAAGCCTTAAATCTAAGGTGTGCCTCATGGGACAACTGCACTGCTGCACACTCAGCTTCTGTAGTCCAAACCATTTGTTAACCAAGACACAATCTAGATAACAAAGGATAACCTCCACCTCGTCTTGCATGCTAAACACAGGAGAATTGTATACATTTATTTTATACCTCTGTAGCATTTCAAGAGCAATGCTTTTAACTACTGGGTTTATACCACATCTAGTGGAAAGACAACTCAACCACTGCTTTCAGGCATTTTCATCTTTGGAACAGGCACCAGAAAAATTGTTTATTGTGGATTGCCCTTCACAGTAAGGGATTACAAAGCAATACATATGCCCCTCAAAAGTGACAGGATTAAGTTTTCCAAATTTAGCAACTTCAAAGATTGGTCTAGAATAGCAAAACAGAATGATCTGAGGAACACAAATATATACAGCCACATTCTCATGCAAGGGAGAAGTGAAAACTGCTCTCTCAAAAGCAAAGCTCTTCTGCAAGACATCAGAGGTGGAACACCATGCAAGAACTCACCCGAGACACGAGTCATCCTGGTGGAAAAATAGCACTGCTCCAGGTCCTCAAAATGAGCTGTGAGGCGCTTGCGTCGCGAGGCCAGCGTGCTGTTATACCACGGCTGCTTTTTGGTCTGTGTGGGGAAGGGACAACACTTCAGAAAGGTCAAAGCCACGCCTGGGTCTCACTGATATAGATTTTACCCAATTATAAGCAATTATACAATATATGCAATTGGTCAGAAGTGTAAAATGACAATAAATGAAGGATCTTGGCAATGGCAACAGTTATTTCTTAGGGTCCTATGCTGCACCCTTTAACGTAACAAAAATAAATCCCTGCTTTTAGACAGTTTTTTGTTTCCTGAACCTTAGTAAATATAGTGCTTCTGGCCTCACATACAGGACAGGCAATCCCAAACCTTGGGGAGTCCTGTCTTGCATTTACACAGATAGACAGCATAGGCCAACTTCCAGCTTCACAAATCAAACAGATTGTACAACAAATACTCCCCAGATCCTTGGCAGACAGCTCATTAAAAGAGAAGGAAATGTTTATTTTAATGAGTTAGTTACTGAATTACTTCTTTTGAAGCAACTCAGTAACTCTCTGTAAAACTAAGCAAATAAAACAGAAGCAAAAGACAGCATGAAGTTCAAAGGTTAATTGAAAAGAAGTTCCTGAAGCTCATCATTAAAGCTATTTCCCAACCTACCCAAACAGTAATAGTGAGATGTAGGAGCAAAGGATTTAAACTACGTGAGTAATCTTTCCTGCAGGAGCAAACACAGAAAATGCAGTACTCAACATTTTAATCATGAGTGATGAAAAGGAATGAAACCCTCTACTACATAAGAAGCACAAAGAGCTCCTTGCTTTAGGTTCTATTTAAGAAATCTCACATACCACATCCTCAAAGCTAAATTTTAAAAGATTTAAGAACCATCAGGCTCCCTAATGAACAACATCCTTGAGCAAGTACAAGGCCTGTAATGCTACTCAATGGCACTAACAAAACCCACTTGGTGTCCAACTCCCCCTCAATCCATGCAGGGGAACAGCCTGTCCTCCTTACAGCCACCCACCAAGCCAACGAGAACAAAATAAGTTTACAGCCCACTCCAATTTTGTTTGTACCTGTTTGAAAAGTGAACTAATATTTGAGAAAAAAAGCAAACCCCAAGCAGTGAAACCTCCAAGCCACCACTTCCCACACACTGAAATCGTGGCTCACACTTGCCTGTGACAGCACCCGTGGTCTTCACAGCTTGTTTCATCTCAAAAGCAGCTCCAACCTCAACACACATCACTGGGAAGTGCTCCTACATCAGTACCTTTCAAGTACTATTTCCTAAAATTTTAGATCTTTAAAAAACATTGAGTAGAACACTTCTATAAATTCTTCCTATAATTTTTGTGCACCAATCTCCAACATCTCCAGTCTCTCTCAGCACATCAGTACTGATCTGTGTTCAAGACAACTCCAGGCACTGAACCATCCTTTCAGTCTGAAGTTAAGGCAAGCTGCCTGAACCACAATGAGCAACACAACCCAAACCCAGGCCTCATCTGATCCCAGTCCACAGTGAGATGGAATCCATCAGGTAAGAGTTTTCCTGCTGTCTCCCAAGGCAGATCCCTGTGGAGCAGGTCTCAGGCTGGCACCTGGCAACCCAGCAGTGCAGAGAACCAAGCAAGGGGCACTAACCCACAGTCACCAGACCACCCCAGCTAAGCATTTCAACCTGCTCACGTTTTGCCAAAATGCAGATATTCAGCTTCCATGAAGCTTGCTCCCTGGCTACTTTCTAAGCAATACTGGGCAACAGGAGGAAAAAATTAGGAAAGATAGAAAAGACACCCAAGCAATTATTTTTCAATGGTAAAGCCACTATGGTTGCCCTAGCTGAGAATATCAGATTTGACTCCTCTGTTATCAGGAGTGATTTTACTGTCTGAACTCCATCAGATACTCTAAAGAGTCCTCTAACAACTGTGAAAAATCTTCTTAGCTCCACACAAGCTCCTTATTTCTAGCAGAAAAAAGGTACTGCCATTAAATACTACCCACAGAATTCCTCAGGGCCTAAGTGACTTGTCCACTATTTACTTCTGAAGCTCATCTTCTGGAAGAGAACTGTCCTAGAGCTTTGTGGTATATAAATTCTCCCTAACAACATGTTTGTGGGCAATGTAATTATATTGAGAAAGGAAAGCTGTGCAGTCCATCCTAGATAATTCTTACTGCCAGCAGTGCCCAATATGTGATTTTTGCCGTGACTGACAATTAGGGAAAACACCCACAATTTAATTTATATTCTTAAAATTCTTTTTATGCTAAAGTCTTGCTGAAATTAGACTACCTTTGAACAGAAGTGTTTAACTTCAAGAGTTCTCTCTGAACTCCCCATCCAAACATATATTAAAGATTAATTTGAAAATTTGTACTTGAGAGTACAGATCTTGCACTCTTGAGGACAAGAAATCACACTGGAGGACAAAAAAGATTATTCTCACACAAATAAGGCTGTCATACAGAATGACTAGAAAGTCTAGGTTGTTTGTTTTGTGAGCTCACCAGCAGAATAGCTATGCTATTAATTTTGGCTTTGAAACAGGAAGCACTGAGACAAGTAATGTCACTGGAGAACAAATACACTGTAGCACATCAGAGTCCTGAACAAAAAACCCCCATCTACATTACACTTGCCCTCTGAAATGTGCTAGAACTACAATTCTCTGTTCAAGCAAAAACCTCCAAAGACCAGAGGAGCAAGAACAACAAGCATTTTCCCACAGAATAATAGATGGAATTTTCTAATTATCAATTAGTTACACAGCTGTGTTTAAACATACATGTGCCCAGGTCTTTTTTTTCTTTACATCAAATAAGATCCAACACCACTTCAAGCTAATTTACCAGTTAATTTACCAGTTTCATGCTGGTGTGTGCCAGGGATAGTCCACCACCACCAGGGAGCACCCAAGGCACAGCTGGAATGTGCCCAGCAGTCCATCTGCTCAAATGAAAGCTGTAAAACCTTTCTGGAACTGTGAGCTGGGTATGAGTGTCACCTCCCCAGCCCAGCTGAATCCCTCCAAGGTGCAAGACTACACAAGTGCTGTTTGGAATTTGGGAGGCCCTAAGGATCAGCCAGTTTGGAGGCTGCCTGCCAGACAGTTCCATTCCTTATGCAGCTTTTTACCCTCTATGTGAATCTATAATGGTTTTTAAAAGGCCCTGATGAGGACAAATGACGTAACTGTGACTGGAGAGTCTTTTTTTTTGTTTCCAAAGTTAAGCCTGATCTGCAGCTATTTAAGCCAAGGCAAAGGGTTGGGGATTTATGTCCCTTCCCCAGTGCTGGCCACATGGGGCATGAAGAGCAAACTATATCCCCTCTTCCATGGAAGAGTCAGCTTTAAGAAGAAAGTCAGATGTCTAAACACATCACACCAGGTCTCTCACACACAATCATTCCTACAGCTGCAGATGCCCATACAACCAGTTAAAAGCATTTTCAAGCTCCAGCTGACCAGTGCTCTGCAGATGGATGAAGGTGCACCTCAACCCTGCCCAACCTCCACATTCACCCTCCCATTCCCCCCATGCAGACATTTATATATTATCTTACCTGAGAACTGCCACTGAAGCCTGGAGGCTGGCTATACTCGGTGGAGTCAATAATACTACTGCAAAAATAAAAGAAATAGTCTGCTTAAATCACTGCACAGCCATCCTTTATCATTTTTAACCTGTTTGCTATTCCCTCCTTGACATTCTGCAGCATACTTGCCTTTGAAATCCATTTTACAGACAGGGAACACAAGGTTTTATTTTGTTTGGGGGTTTAGCAGCGATTTTTTTTTTTATATATAGAGTTTTCCTAGAGCAGAATGCTGTCACACACAATTATGTGTAGTGCAGTCAAATAATTTCTAATTAGAATGCAAATGCATATCTTTCGTATGAAATATGCAGCACAAGACATTCTGAAAATAACATGCTACCACTGGTTTTCAATTCCTTATAAAAAGGAAGAAAATAGAGAAGTCTAATGCTCTGGCATTTGAATCAACACTGGAAAGGGAAAAGCTAGAGAATTCTGTGTAAGACAGACATCAGTTTAAACAGACAATTAAGGAAATACAGAAATAACCTAAAAAATACTGACAGCCAGGATTGCTATTATTAGAAAATACTACACCATGTTATAGTATTTATAATGGCACGACATACCTTTTAAATCACTGTTTTCAAAACACAGCATAGACATGCAAGCTCAATGGAATTTAATTTTCAAAACTGCAAAAAGATCTCCTGATCCAAGCAGAAAACAGGTGGTTCAGTGCTCTTGGACATACAGGCAAAAAATTCAGTTCCCAGAGTAAGGCACCAGAGCCAGATAAAAGCACAGTTATCACTCAAATTTCATATACCTCCAGGACAGGTAAAGATTAGCACACAAGAACACAATTTTATTGATTATGCAGAATACATTGTGAAAATCACCATGATTAATTTCTATAAAATCTTTTTAACTGCTTTGCTTCTGCTATGTCATTTGACTTGGACTGAGAAGAAACTAGCTGGGATCATTGTTCTTGTTGTTCTCGGTCTTTCTTATGAGATACCTTAGATTTTAAGCATTGCCTGGGATAGCTGAAGGTTTCTTTAAAAAGCTTCTAGAACACTGCTGTAGGTCATAGTTTCAGTACCAATTCCTGCTTATATAGAAGCTAATAGAACTTGTGTGTACTTGAGAATCTTGGTCATAAACAAATTGGTTTGGTTGAAATGTCAGGCAGGGCACCTCTAAGTTTGGAAGAATGAACCAATGGTACCAGTGCTTAAATATTTCTCTGAATGTTTTCAAACTCCCCTGGAAGTGAAGGGAAGTAGGAACAGAAGATGAGACATAACCACTGATGAGTCTTAAAAAATTAACTTGGAAAATGAGACTGATTGGACTTCTGTTCCAGGCAAGACAAAAGCTGCAAACAAAGAAAATCTGAGGGACAAAATTCATTATTTGTGGAAGCTATTGTAAGGGAGAAAACAGCAGAGCCATTTCAGGCATGGCTGAGGACAATGAACTTTAAATTAGAATGTGGCTGCATGAAATAATGAAACATGGACAGCAGATCCTGCCAGAACTGCAGGAATAACACATTCAGCTAGAAAGCAATGAAAAACTACTCCACTCTGAGACAGGTACAGTGGCAATTAACAGCAAAACACTGAGACTTAGAGTGTCTGGTCTCGTTTTGCTGCAGGTTGTCTGGTGAGGTAAAGCCTTCAAGAGTGTAGATGTCATCTCCCCAACCAGAGTACAAATTTCAAGACATTTCTGTGCTGTGCCCATAGCTGAGTTAACTCATATATACCTGAATGTTTTTCCTTTCAATAAAAGGGAAGAAAGTAATCAGAAAATTACAGCACCCTCCAATTTTTTTTTTAAAGATGTAACATTAGGTTCAGTTTGGAAATTCAGCTACATTCATATGACATTTAAAAACCCAGAACAACAACAACAACAAACAAGGCAACCCACAGAATATAAATCCCATTACAGGAATGGGAGGAGGTAATTAGAACAAATGGAGGGGAAGGACGATCAGGATTTCAATAACTGAACCAGAGTTACCAAGCAACTCATTTCTAGATCAGAATTTTCCGTCAGACTCCTATTAATGATAGTTTGTTATTGCTATTAGTCCTGGATAGCATCACAGAGAAGCTGCTTATTCCCATCTTCTGTTTGCACCATTTACTGGGAGCAGAAATAACACACACGCCTGTTCAGAAAAGCCATACACAGAACTATTTGTTCTCTTCCCTTATTCTTCCCCTCTTGTTCTCTATTAGTATACAAACCAAGCAATAGGCAACACTGTAAACAAGCACTGTGCTATTACCCAATTTAATGTTTCATCACACCCTGTGTAGGCACAAGAGAAAACACGTGTTTCTTGCAGCCAAGGATGTACTGAACATCATAGTTGTGCTAGGGCTTTTGCTAAAGAGCTTCTGAAGGAAGCTGGGGGAAGGCAAAGTCATTTCACGTTTTGAAAATGTTAAAACTGGGGAGGAAGAAAGCTACAAATAATGAAAAGAAACAGAAAATTAATGAAGCAAGCGTGTGATTTAAAGGAAGCAGATGAATAAGGGCAAGTCACCAGAGACCAGATAAAACTGAATTCCAAAGAACTCTATTTTCTTGAACTTTAAATACAAAGGCTAAAGAAGTTTTCTTCCTCTCAGCACTAGTCTGTGATAACCTTGTACTATTTATAAGGCACATTACTAAAGTGTTATACAATTATATTTCATTAGCAGTGTGTTAAGTATGTTAAGTTATATTTCAATTTAAATACACCATTTTAATTCACTGATAAGCTAAAGAGTCTCTGCAAGTTCAATATCATTTTAACATGGAAGTGAATCCATCCCAAACTATATTTGTATTTCACTCTTAGTGGTTCATGGCATCTCTAAAATGCACTCTGGAGATTAAATATTTCAGTTAAGAGAAAAAAAATCAGTACATTTCATATTAGCTGTTCTGCAGCATTCTTGCCAAGGAGGAATGTTGAGATATTCTTCAAAACATTCACATAATGTTGAAAATAAAATTAGTTTCAAGTGGTAGACCTTCCTGGAATCTAATTTATGGTAATTCACACCAATGCAATTACTTGAATTATATAAAACTGTCAAAAGGGGGCAGAGATAGAGGTTACAGGAATAACTTCTGGGAACAACTGATGCCTGTCCAGGTAATTCCTTCACACACTGATTTCTCTTCTACCACTCAAGGCTACTTAACACAGGAATGTCACCAAGAAAAAAGATAAGGGGTCTTTTAAAGCAGAGAGAAAAAGGCAATACCACATTCCCTAGAAAACACCTAAATATCCTATTATATCACACCCCTGGCATGCTGTACCAGAGGGAAACCCCCAAAATGCAAGATACAGCCCAGACAGACCCAGACAGGCAGGGAAGAAAGAGCCCATGATCTCTGCACCCATCATGGCTCCAATCCACTCAGAGGGAAACCCCCAAAATGCAAGGTACAGCCCAGACAGACCCAGACAGGGAAGAAAGAGCCCATGATCTCTGCACCCATCATGGCTCCAATCCACTGCCCCCTCCCAGCAGACCCCAGGTGAAGCACATCAATCCAAAGATCACTACCATTCTTTTTTATACTATCTTACATCTTAAAATGCAACAACTGAGATTGACTGACCCCTAGGACATGAAATAAATAGGCATAAAGGAGTATTAAGAAATTCTCACTACACTGAAACCAGTGTAGCTCTCACTGCAGATTGTTCCCCCCTCAACTCTTTTACTAAAACTCCTGGGCTTAAAATGTTATTCCAGCCTTCAACAGATAAAAAAATTCTTTGGGGACTTGTTTCTTAGCTTAGCTCAAGTAATAGAGATACATTTCTACTCATAAGTAGAATCTCCTGTTAAAACAGAAAGGTTTTTAGGCCTGAAGGCATCCAACATGTAACAAATTGATGTTGCCCAACCAGTGCTCAAGTTTACCCCAAGCATCTGTACCAGGGAGTAAAACCAATCTATTAAATAGCCAATAACCAGAAAAGTAGTAGAACCTGACAAGAATCTCATCAGTTTCACAAAACTGCTTCTTGGCAAAACAGCAATACCCCATATCAAGAA
The DNA here is from genome assembly GCF_014805655.1 of Passer montanus. Classification (NCBI taxonomy): domain Eukaryota; kingdom Metazoa; phylum Chordata; class Aves; order Passeriformes; family Passeridae; genus Passer; species Passer montanus. The sequence goes on from NW_024372259.1 coordinate 974,308, forward strand.
ACAAATCTGCACCCAAAAAGAATTGAAGAAGTAGTGAAGAACTGAATTGGAAATGCTGTTCCCATCCATTGTGATCATATTCCTGTCCTTTCCCTCAGGGGCAGCCAGAGCTACATAGAAATATGAGAGATATTGGTCTCTGTGTCCAGAAATAGCATCTTGGTAGGAAATTCCAGCCAATATTGCTGGGTTCCTCACCACAGCACTGTGTCTAAGTCTTTTTAAGGGAAGAAATCTGATCATTTTTTACTTCTGGGCTATTAAGTTTAGAGCTGCTAACTGCAAAAAAAAAAATCTACCAGTGCAATTCCATAACAGAAAATGACAGTTTAGAGAACTCTACTTCTAAGAGATAGTACAGATGATCACTTAATAACATAACCTGGCCCTGCTGAAATTAGAACAAAAGGCATGTCTGTAAAGTAGAGCACTTTAAACTCTGGCACTTACAACTTGGATACAAGAAGCATCTGCATTATTATCATCAAGAAACCAGACTATGCAATATTCCAGACAAAAATACACATGAAGTTATGTTATTAGAAAGGCATTTCATTAAATCAAAACAGACAGCAGATAAACAGAATCAATAGGCTGTACATTTCAAATTCTGATCTGAGCCCATACCTTTAGCTATCCATGCTGATTAGGGAAGCCAGAGCACTCCAATATCATACAAAATTAAGACCTTTCATATGCCAAGCAGAACAGCACAATGTTCAGAAAAGGTAGCATATAACTAACAGTAATATTTTATTCCACAGCAAAGGCTTATGACTCAAGTTTACTAATTCACATGACATTTAAAGCCATCGGTTTTCCATGGCATCTGATTCAGAGCAGATTCTTCATCCAAATGCAAGCTCAGATGGCTTTTTCTTCACTTCTTTGTTCACATAAAGTTTAGACCAATTAGAAACACAGTAAGAAAATACTGTACAGCACTCAAAAACCAGTTTTGCTTGTGTTTTGGGCACTGCTTGGAAAGCAACAGCAAGTAGAGTGCAACATGCACAGCTTGAAATCCAAGTTGAGTTGCGAGCTCCATACCTGTGTGAAGGTGAGGGAGCCTCAAACTGTGGCACTGTGCTGTCCTCACTGACTGGGGAGTACAGGCCACTCATCTCCTGAAACAGAAAGCCATGTTACATCAGAGCTGACAAAACATCTATGTCTAATGCATGTGATGACAATACTGCTGCTTTTCCATGCAGATAACCAACTGTGCCTACATTTACTCAACTCTCACCCACAAATCTTAACCTATACCTGAGAAAACATTGATTTTCTTCAATTTTTTTTCAGTTACCATTTGAACCAGGCTTCAAAAATCCTACAGCTGTGGTGCTCTGTGCTTCAGGAGTGGCAGTTTTGGAGCTTATACTCCAAAAAACCCAAGAGATTTGGTTATCATCCAATTGCCTCTAACCCAGCATCTCCCTTAAATGTGGCAGAACAAGCAAGCTGGAACTGCATTTTTGAGATATGTGCAAACTTATCTAACAGCCTTCAGAACTGGAAAGTAAAGCTGGATATGGGTCATGGCAAGAACAGTCACAAGGCAACAGGGCAAAGGTGGTGCCACAGACTTAAAAGAGGATCTGTCAGTCCTCTGTGGGACCACTGCACAAGAGAAACTTTGCACATAAACTTGGCTTTGTCCCTCCCAGACTCAGTCACTGCTGTGTACCCAGTATGAGACTGTCTTTCATCTGTTTGGGAAATGGAAGCTATGCAGGATGCAGCAGCTCATTAGTTGAGGGGCAAAGTGTTCTCAGGACAATTATTACTTGTGCTTTCAAATTCCCACTAGGTGCCTATTAGTTGGTAGGTAGAAAGAAGGATATTTGTGATAAGAGAGATGCCAGGCTTTAGAGGTCAGAGCCAAGGTCACCATCACACCCCAGGAATATACCCCAGCTGCAGACCACTGAAATGCCTGATTAAAGAGCACAGAAACAGGTAGCTGGATGCTCTTTGAGAGATGTCACAGCTTTTGGGAATCATTTCTCCTAGATCTCAAGACTTATTTTACCAGTCTGAAGAAGACACACTAAGGTATATTTATTTAACCAAAGCTGAGGAACATTTAGGAAAAGAGGTCTGAAAAAAATTCCAAATAGCTATCAGAAAAATGGGAATTCTCGCAGTTGTCAGTCATATTTATATTTTACTAATTCATCAGCACACATATTAATTGCATTAAGAAATCTAAAAGGCTTTTTGAGAGGTAGTTGGGAACACATGCTGACTGAGCACATGAGCAAGCAGTGAGAAGCAGAGCTGCCAAATGATTCCCAAGAAGCTTTAAGGGAATGGTATTTGGAGAGGTGGCAGCCTGATGTATTCCTGAAACATCAGCTTCCTACTGCAAGATTAAACACTACAATGATTAGAGGAGAGGACCAAGAGGAACCTAAAGACTTAGTGAAGACAGAAGGATTGCACTGATGGGGTTACAAATTCTTGGAGAATAATTCTTAGCAAAAATGTCAAGAGATTCCCATTAGTACAGAATTAAGAGAACTATACCAGGAGGTAGCAGGAATCAGTTTTGACATGCAGCAGGAGCTAGTTTTGTTCCAGTCTCTGCATAACAACCTCTTCTGAATCCCCAGCACCTCTCCATTTTAAGACTTAGATGCTGCTAAGGCTTAAACAGCCTGTGCAAACAGCCAGCAACATACAAAATCTTAAATTCTGATCAATATACCAGCTGCTGATTTCTAGCAACTACTCTAAAATACTTGCTACCAACACAAAGAAATGATTATATAAGAGCTACCTAACTGCAGCCTGCACACATCCACTAAATGAACAAATTAAAGAAAGAGCATCATCTGTTCATTTTCCCATTACTGACTTAAATGCCATAAATTTAACCCAGCAGCCTCACAGCAAGGCAGACAGCTTGATGAAAATGAAAAATTGCCAGAGTCAGAACAATGTCTGGGCACCTCACCTCTACACGTTTAATATCTTCTTCCAGAACACTTAGCTCCTTCTGGATCTGCTCCAATTGCTGTGGATAAGAGAATGGGAGAAGTCTAAATCAATCTGCACTGCACCACCAAGATAAATTACAATCTTTCCAGAGAGGAACCTGAACTATCTTCACTAGTGTGTCACACAATTGAAAAGTCACCAGGCAGGAAGTTCAAATGCACAGATTAACTAAGTGTGCACACAAACCACATTCAAGACAAAGCTGTTATTTTGAAACAATGAAAAACAAGAGCAGAAGGTATTTTGATGTCAGTCACAGAGATTCACACTATTCAAAGTATACTATAATGCTCCTTTAACATGTCTCAGACAAGGTGTAACTGGTTTCCAAACACAAGTATAGAATCACAAAGTGGTCTGGGTTAGATGGGATCTTAAAGATTCTCATTCCACCCTCTGCCACGGGCAGGGACATCTTCCATCAGACCAGGTTGCTCCAAGCCCTGTCAACCTTGGCCCTGAACACTTCCAGGGATCCAGGGGCAGCCACAGCTTCTCTGGGCAACTTGTGCCAGGGCCTGCCCACCCTCACTGGGAAGAATTTCTTATTTCTTCCTAATACCTAAACCCACAGTTTCAAACCATTCCTATTTGTCCTATCACAGTTAGAAAAAAACCAAAAAAACAACAACAATGAAAGACAATGATCATTTCACCCTTCAACTAAATACAAAATGTTTTTCTAAAAGGTATCAAGACTAGTTCTCATCCCAGCTGTTAACTGTCAATTGCCAATTTAAACTTTGTCATTAAGTTTCTGGATTGGAAAAAACCTGTTATGACTAGAGCAAGATTTGCTCCTAGCACTGAGCAAGTACCACATGGTATCAAGGTATCACTTCTTCCAAAGGTGTGATACTTACCTTGGATTACCCATAAACTCCAGTCAATTTGAGGGCTATACACCTGAAAGGGTCAGGAGACTTCCCTTCTCACCAGCCAACATTTCCTTCCCCTTCTTTGTGCCACATGTAACATCTTCCAGGTTTTTAGTCAGTCAGCAAGCCGGCTTCACTCACCTCAAGCAACTGAAGCCACAGACTTGACAACTGTTTACACCTAAGCAAGGACATCATGTCCTTACCTGTTTATTCAGCAGATATGTCCCACCCTAACACCCACAGAGCCTAAAGCCAGCCTTGCAGGGCCCACACACACACCCTCTTCTAGGTGAGAGCTCCTGACAAAACTCAGCTCCAGAGCAAGTCTGGTTCACTGAGACACGAAAATGTAATAAATATACTGAGAACTGGAAATCCACCTGACTCTCCTCAGCCCTCAGTAAAAATTTACAGACCACCAGCAAGGTGGTCTGTGACCAGAAGCAATTGCTAGGTCAAGTCCACTGAAAGCTTAAGCACAACACATTCTCCAAAGACATAACAAATTTTCATACTTTCAGCTTTACAACAGAATATTTAACTGCCCAAATCCAAAGTTACTAGTTTGGTGAGACATATTACTCTTAGTATGACATATTGCAAAGAATATCTGGTAAGCTACTCCCAAAGACTTATTCACTCAAGTGCTCAAGTTTGATCCTTTAAGAGGCAGAGGTTTTTGCTTAAACAAAAAGCACAATTTAAACTTTGCATAATAAAGCATTGCAAATATCTGTGTGCTCTGCATTAACTAATCCACCATTTTAGTTTTCCTTTTAAATACTAACAAAAGCTTTTGTCTCTGAAAACAGGGGAAGAAATGACTGCTGGGTCCACACCTATTTCTAACAAGGCTGCTTCTTTGAATGAGATGACATTAAAAATGTATCCTAATCTCTGTACTCTGAAGGTTTCAGTTTACATTTAATTTGAGGCACAGACAGCAGAAGTTTAATGGTTTAGAACTAGACTGCCACAGATAATTTACAAATCACTACAGCATAACAGATAATTCCATTTTCACTTTCGAAACCTACAGCAAGAATAGCAGGTGGTGCTACAGTTCCAAGATTAGTGGCAAAGTTAAGTGACACTTGCACAGCATGGGTCCTGCCTGAACTCAGCTCTAGAAAATACCATTAGTCCCCCACATTCATAAATCCCATTTAAAAAGAAGTTACAAAACCACTTACAAGTTCCAAAATTACAGTGAGGAAATCAGCTATTCTACAATGTATATGTACTGGCTCTCAGCCAACCTCTGAAAAATAATTGATACTGTTGCCATCACATAAACAGGATACTTTTTATAGGAACAAGAGCAGAGACTTTTTATTGGCCAGCTTTCATTAACTATTGCACACAGCAAAGAGCATGAGATCTGGTGCTTTATTTACCAATTCTTCCTTCTAGTTACAACCTAACATAAACTAGCAACTCCAAAAAGCAGGCAAGAGTGTTTCATGCTTGTTTTAGAAGGAATCTGCTCATGCCATCAGCATAATATGAATTAATGTCTACACTGAAATCTTTGGTTTCTTGGTATGTTAGTCCAAGTGTTTTAATCTATCAAAGACCTTAAATCAATCCACATTCATTCCAATTAAACTTTGAAAAATGAGACTACCAATTTATAATTGCCAGCCTTTGAGGGACATTTAAGGAAAGCTAAATGAATTATAGTTCTTGCAGTATATTCAGATTTAAGGGCCCTTAATTTAATTTTCACTGCTGGGCACAGAAAGCAAGCCAAGTCCTGTCCCAGTGATGGGCAGAATCACACCTGTTAGACTTTGGATTCAGTCAGCAAAAACACTTCCAACACTGAAATGCAGGCGTAGAGAGAAGCACGTACTATAAATTCTCTTTTCAGACACAGAAAATGCTGGGATGCTTTCCCAGAAATTAGAAGGCCAATATGGACAAGGAGAAGGTCCTCAGTGTTTAAACCTCAATTTCAACTCCAGTGAATGAACTACAGTGAGCAGATGTGTAACATTCTGGTCCCATTTTTCACATATCTAGAAGAAAAGCTAGGATTTAAAAACTTTTTGATAATCCTGGAAAAGGGATTTCAGATATTCAAGAAGCTACCAAGAACTTATACAATGCTAAACACCAGGTCATGGTCATTTTGTTTTTGGTTGACTACCTACTAACAAGCCTATCTGGGGACAGCACTAAGTTTTTATCCTGGAGCTTCCTGTTTTTCATGAAGCAAGAGCCCCTTGAGAGGCAGCAACTTCCTGCCTTGTGTTTGCACAGCATGGACACCAAGCAGCCCTGACTGCAAGGGTCTCCTGGTGCCAGTTCTAAGCATTTGCAAAAAAACTAAAAGCTCAGCAGAGCCTCCCAGTGACACAGACACAGCCTAGAAAAACATAGAAGGGAAGGAGCCATAGGCCCTTGACCAACTGTCTTTCCAATTCTAGAAAAAGAAACACAAAAACAAAACCCCAAACTTTTTCTAGAAAAAGCAAAGAACAGCAGGATTTATTTTCCACAGAAATACTGCAAAATCAGCAACACTATTCCAATAAGCAGCTTAAACAGAGCATCTGGATTCACATTTTTTGGAAGCTCACAGTAACACACCTTCCAGGCTCTGATCCAGACTCCCTGTGTAGTCATCACAACGTACACCATAGATCCAGACAAACAGATGAGGCTGTTACCAGAGGGAACATCATTTTCCCAGACACACAAAGCCATTGCACCAATCAGGACAAAACAAAAATTATCAGCTGCCCACCCAAGAAGGATAAACCAGGTAGTCACTGTAAATAAATCCTTAATTCTGGCCTGTAACTTCATCCAACATCAGAATCTTCCCACTTCCTGTTCTTCCACCAAATACTGCTCTAACAAACCACAGTGCAAACCTCACTATCAACAGCTGAAACTTTTCTAAAGGTACCCAGTGAAATTAATTTCTACCTGTAGAATATAATCCCTCAGTGACAATGCACAATAAGATCAGTTTCTCTCTGGAAGTCTTGCCTGTCCCTGGGCTTTCTTTCCATTATTGTTTTGGATGCAGAGCCTTTTACAACACACAGGGCAACTGTGGCATGAAAGTCATTTTCAGACCTTAGAGAAATTTTAGTCTTATAAATTAATTGCAAATATCACTTATTTTGACAAAATACCCCTCTGTTACAATGTCTTTGCACAACTAAAAGCAGGTGCAAGGCTTTTGTTAGTATGAAGACAAGAACACCTGAGCCTCCCCAAGTTTCATTAGTGAAATATGACATTCAAGCCTCTTAAACAAGTGGACAGTCCATCTATAACACATTTATCTGCTGAGAATATTTCTTCTCTGATCAATACTTCCTCCAAATGATAAATGTTTCCTCACAACTGGGGAAGAGCTAACAGAAAGGCTTGAGAACATCCAGGCTGTTTAACACACAGAATTCCCAAAGGTAGGAGAAGGGAGATGCCAGGCTGATAAAGTATGTTTCATATCTTGAATATTCCTTCCCCTCATTTACATCCTACAGTATGGAGGAAATATGCTCTGAAAGTTTAGTGATAGGGTCTGACAGAAAAGCCTCCCAAGATAAGGACACCTGGGGAAGTGAACAAAGCTGCCTAAACAATTAGGCTAATTGCCTTAGAGTTTAATGTATCAGTAATAGGTGCTTTCTTTGCAAGACCTCTCCAGTGCAGCAAGGAGAGCCAGCTGTACACACTGATACCACTATGATAATTTTTAGTCTGCTGCTCACACACTCACTGTATCCTTGGGTTTCTTATCACTGCTTCTGGAGCTCACGTCTCTCATTCAGTAACTCAGAAATGCAAATAGATTTAAATATCAGGTAAGTGCAGTGGATAGAGACCAGACTACTCTAGCTATAAATTCTCCTCAGCAGTCCTGAAATGTAATCAAGAGCACATGACCACAAAAGAGCATGACTGATTCCTGCTTCTGTCACCTCCTCTTGCTTACTCATTAGTTCATCCATGTGTGAACACGCAGAACATAAGGCTTGACAGGTGAAGTGATTAACACAGGCTAATGACACCCCTGGAGAATTCATGCTTAGAATTCCCAGCCATTACCCCACAATAACTAATAACGCTTCTTATTTTTAGTATCTAACATTTGAGGGTGCAAAGAACAACCATGATTCTGAAATGCTGAGCAGGCACTCAGTGCCACAAGCCTGAGACACTTCAGGATTATTTTTCTCTCCCAGGATGTTTATCAGCTCAAAAACAGTCTTATGCATTAGCAGACATGAAAGAGGCCTTATTTGTTAGACACAAGAGACTTAACATCACATTATTAGAAAGGAAAAATAGAAATGAAGTGACATCTGCCAAGGGAAACATCAATGCACCCAGAGAACAGCACCTGTGTAGAACTTGATTTGTGATACTAATCATCAAGCTCAGTATTCTCCTTCAGTAAGCAATGGTGCTGCTTGACAGAAATACCATCAGGTAGCTGAGCTAATCATATTTTAGCAGTTTTTTAATGCTAAATTATCTATATGATATATATAGTGTTGTCTAACTGTTTGGAGACATTCAAATCCTGACCAGACAATTAGCAAAGCCTCTTCCTTAAAGTACTGAACATAAAAGTAGGGAGAATTAACTGATATAATCAGTTTTCACACATAGTGTTCAAGATGAAAGAACATGTGAACACTTAAAATTAACAAAGTTAAATTTGCAAAAGTATTTATGCAACACATGTATGAAAGCAAGAATTTTAAAAAGTCACAGGCAGCTGCATTTGGTTTCCCTGGAAAATAGTAATAAATACCCACCACCTCCAAGATATAATATTTCATTATTAAACTTGACCTTCCAGACTTTTTGGGTCCTTAATATCAACAGAACAGGATGCTGGATTAAAAACAAAAAAGCAGAGTATGCATTGAATTAACTGTGCACACATATGGAAAGGCACTCAGCCATGCTAAGTTTGCCTTAGGGACAGACATCCAACTGCTGTGAATGATCAATACATTCCTCCCCTCCAAAACTATCTGTTGTTTGTGTGAAAAAGTGTTTTTAAGCTTTAGTCATTTGTTTTCAATCTTTTCTAAACTAAGACCTTTTTTTCTATTACTATTGCCAAGGATTTGGGTTTTTTGCCATATTGCTCTAGGTCAAAAAGAAAACAAAATACATAAACTTCAAAAGAAAAAGGGCTTGCAAGCACCTTTGTGCAAAAAACATGCAGTAAATTCCAGCTTGAAAGATCAACATTTTGAAAAGTTATGAAGAGATCAAAACAGGATTTCTAATAGAAACTGCTGCAGGTGCTGAACCTCACATTTATCTTCTAGAGAAATTATGAGAAGGTGGCAAAGAGGCATTTGTCAAAAGACTTGACTGCACCAATACTCTGAAGTACAAGTCTAAAAGATAAGTTTTCTTCTAGCTATAAACCCACTCCAATATGCTCAAAAGTCACCATTTCATTAATGCAAGAGAAAAATCCATAACTTATGAGTGAAGTAGGCAAGAAGGGTTACAGGTGGTTAATCATCTGCTCTGAACATGGAAATACTATAAAGGTATGCTAACTCTGAGGCAATATGTGTATTCACTTACAAAAGTACCTCAGTCCCTATGTAAGAACTTGCAGTGTACAGTAAATAAACCTGTTAATAAAATCTTGCAATAAATAGTATTCAAAGAGGCATATTAGGAAGCAAAGTTACCAAAGTTCCATTAAACATTTAAGCCAAAAATTAGAAATAATAACTCGGGAGCATACATTAAAAAAAAAACAACTTTATTTATTAAGAACTCATCTTTACAGCTATGGTTTACTGAAGAAATTGCATTTGCTCTGCAGCTGTCCAAGCCTGAATTAAGAAAGGAAAAAAGGTCCTGTTCCTCCCATAAGGCTGCTTGTATTGTGACTCACAATAATGTACAATACATCATTGTTCCAGGGTCCACACACGTTTCTTGAGCTCAATTCTTAAACAGTCACCTCTCATAGCATCAAAAGAAATTACAGAGAACTTCAGAAGCTCTGATAATCTTTACTACATTATTAATATGGCCACTTAACCCCCATTCTCACCTTCCAAGCCACCATCTCAGGCCTTCTGCAGTCTGCACACATCACCACTGACTTACCCCAAACAGTAACTCCTCTGTTATCCCCACAAAAGTCCCTCCAGAAAGGGGTGCTTGCCACAAGCTCCACCAGCTACAGAGAGGACCCTCTCAATTACCAAAAATGAAGCATCAATTTATTCTGTGTAAACTGACTGCCCATGACAGATTTTGAGATATAAAACTATCCTATGGACTGGTCTGTATTTTTCGAGAGAGGACCTTGTCAATTACCAAAAAAAAAAAAGCATCAATTTACTCTATGTGTAAACTGACTGCCCAAGACAGATTTTGAGATATAAAACTATCCTATGGATTGGTCTGTATTTTTCATGCACCTACCCACTGATTTTTATCTTTCTTACCCTTATCAAATGAAAGCAAAGACTGCTACAAGTCTGACAAGTCCTCATTTCCCTCAAAATAAATGGCAAGGCCAGACACTAAGCTCTAGGGCAAGGACAGAACTGACAGTCATGCACAGAAGTCTTGGGAGATGTGACAGTCTGCATTTCATGCTGGAATATGGAGTGGGGTACAAAATAACATAGAGGAAGTCTTGGGAACAGAGGGAATACATAAGCAGGGACAGGGAGGATCTGAAATAAACTATATGTCCCAACTGCCTTCAGGATGGTCTGAAGGCTGTTTTCTGCAGAGATCTGCAGCCAAAATTAAGTTTCTTTAGCCTTAAAAGCAGATGTTATCCTTTAAAAATTATTACTAAAGCCAAAGAGATAGATACAGATGCAGATGAAAAAGGCTTCCAGGTACTGAACCTCACAGAATCAAGGTTGAAAGAGACCTTCAAGATGATCTAGTCCAACCACCACCCCAGCACCACCACACTAACCCCCTAAACCATATCCCCCAATCCATATCCAGATGCCTCTTGGACATTTGAGACTGTGACTCCACCAGCTCCCTGGGCAATTTACTCCAGTACCTGACCACTCTTTCAGTAAAAAAAAAAAATGTTTTCTAGTATCTAATCTGAAACTCTCCTGGTGCAACTTGAGGCCATTTCCCCCTCATCTTTTCACCTGAGACATGGCAGAAGAGCCTGACTCCCCCCACACTACAACCTCCTGTCAGGTAGTTAGAGAGAGCAATGAGATCCCCACTGAGCCTCCTTTTCTCCAGAATAAACAGCCTCAGCTCCCTGAGCTGCTCCTTATAAGACATTTTCCAGACCTTTCGCCAACTCTCTTGCCCTTCTTTGGACTTTCCACAACCCTTGTTGGTTTTGGCCATGGATATCTGCTGGGGACAGACTCCAGACTTGCTCTGGAATGACTCCATAACCAGACCCTCAAATCCACTCTTGGACAAGGCTTCTTACACCCATACATGATTTTGAGTTTGACGTTATAGTCACACTGTTGGGTCTTCTGTTCTTCACATCTTTTCTCAAAAGATGGACCAGAAGGGAGCTCATCCTTCTACTGCTTTCATGATCATTTTTCTAGGTTTCTGGGCTATTTGTGGTATTAGGGTTTATGCACTGGATGACCTTAAAAAGGAAGAGTCCCAAACCACGTGTACCTGATTATAAAACACTTTCACATTCCTTGAGACACTAATTTTAGGACAAATAAGGAAAAAAACACAGAATATTAATTCTTTTATGTCACCACATTAGTCATGCTATTTGATAAACTACAGGAAAAAACTTGGTAGTGAAAATGATTTCATGATTTCACTCCTTCCCAATATTTGATTTTTTTCTGTGTTGGGAAAACAATCTTTCAAGAAACTGATGTTCATTTACACCAAGGAGTCTCTGTATTCCCACATGCTTCACCAGCTTGAGATGAGAAGGCAAATGATTAAAAATTGAAGCTGTCATACATAAAGAGATTAATTTTCCTTCAAACCCATGTGTCCTCTGTGTGAGATTTCCCCCAACATGCCGTGAGTTGTTCTTTGCAGAAATAATGCCAGGCTAACACAGCACTTCAACAGAAATGCACTGGGAGAAAGCAGCAGACAGCACTTCACCCACTGAAACACAAAGCAAGTTACCTCTCGTTTGTTTCTCCTGGCAACTTTAAGGAATTCCATAAGGATCTGCAATTGGGCAGCATGGGACTCCTGTAACACAGGAAATAAGGAAGTGTTACTCTTCCATGTACATCAAGAGAAACAAATACTCATTTTACATACAGAAATCCACAGCACAAAAATTACTTTCATTTACAAGTTACCAAGAGGAAAATAGCTTAAGGAGGTTCTAAAAATGGTAGTTTTACTTTATCTCACAGGTCTTAAAGCTCTGTTTGATTCACAACAAGTTATGTGAAGGCAACAGTCCTTGTAACAGTTCTTACTAATAAGCTGAAATGCTTCTTTTTTTCTTTGGCTACTGCACCTGAAATAGATTTTGGAATACAGATTCCTCACAGACTCTTCTACCCTGGAAGATCCCTAGCATCCACTTCATGATCAACGTACTAAAGGATGAAGTATTTATATTAAAACAAAAAACATTTTCCCCAAAATTTACATTTATGCTTACGTAGAAGTTACTGCTGAAGGTTTCTCCAGAGTAAAAGACAACAATAAAGTCACTGATGAAAATAAACCATCCTTTTCTAATATTTTTCATAACAGGTTTTTTACCTTAGCCATCAGCATAGTATTTTCACCCAAGAACTTGACAGGGCACGACAAAGAGAACCACAAGAGGAAAAATATCTAAGACCTATAAAACAGCATTAATATTGCCCTAATCATATCACAGCATTCCAAGTTATTTTTACATTATTTTTTATTTATTATTATTTTATTTATTATTTATTATTAAAGGATTGTAAACATACAGTCAAAAAGAACCAAGACATAGGAGCACACAAAATCCAGGAAAGGAAGAGGGGACAGGGAAAGTAAAGACATTGAATGCAAAAATACTACTTTTCTACAGCTATTTTTTTACTCCTCATGATCTGACAATAATAAGTGTGAAGTAAGTAAAGCTAGACAAGAAAAATGCTTTTAAATTATTCTTTAAATGTCAGGTGTGATTTCACTTTTTAGGCTTAGCGTCCTTGGAAGATATTCATACTCAGAAATACTTATACACTCAGTCATATGCCTTCTTTGCTTCAGCTCTGTCACAAATCATACAAAATGGTTTACAGAGAAAAAAAGTTTTATTCTCTTTTTTCCCCCACCAAAACTTCACTGAACCACAAGAAACATATTTACAAGTCCCCATGCAATAAGGCAACATCACAGTTCTGCCGACAGTCAAGCACATTTTGGGGTTACTTCCTTTCCATCAGAACTACAAGTTGTAAATGTTGATTCTGTAAAAGTGAATAACTTAAGGTATTCCAAATACAACTCTTCCTCACCTGTTTTAAAGCACTGTCAAAATCCACCCTCCTACTCAAAGTTCACTGGGTCAAATTCTGTAATAATCCAGTCTAATTTATAAGGTCTGGTTCTTATAACTTGAAAATGATCACTTGAAATGAACACCATGGAATGGCCAAATACAGGGAGAACTAACCCAAACCAACTACATTTCAGATAAATCATAGGAACAGCTTGCTTCATATTGGCTAAATCTTCAAACCAGCTTCATAAACATGACATCTGAACTTTTCTTTCAAGCATTAAATACTGAAAAAGCCATCAGGAAAGGTGGTCATTCAGATTCTATGGGTTCCAGCAGAACCTAAAGGGTGTGATCCTTTTCACATGCTCACTGTGTTTATTCTTTAATCTATATTCAGGAATTCTTCATCCTTATTACTAAGAAAGATCTGAGATTTACTCGTGCAACAGACAATTAGTAAACTTCTTCACGTGCTTGTCTGTGTTCTGTGAGTAACTTTCTCTTATCCTTTTCTGGTTTCCCTGCTTGTTTATACAACCCTGCCAGCAACAGCATTATAAGCATGTTATGGACATCACAGCTGAAATGTTACTTCACTACAAAGGTCAGCAAAACAGTCACCTTTTAAACACCAAAACACAAGAGAAAATACTGAGCAATTAATTCACCAACAGAATCTTGCTTCCAGGAAAAGGTATCAAAAGGAAAAAAAAACCCTCTAAACACACAGTGTTCATTTAAATGAGAGAAACTGCTTACTGCTTCCAACTGCTTCTTCTTTTGCACCAGCAGCTCCAGCATCAGGTTGACATTGGCTAAGTCAAGATTGTCTTGATCAGTTCCCAACAAATCTTGAATTATCTGCCACCTGTGGCCATTCTAAAAAGAGAACAAGAGATGTGGAAGAGATGGTGAGCCCAAGCCATCCAGGGCTACATAAGCCATCCAACAAAAGCTATTAAAAGCAACACAGCAATATTTCATCTTTGTAAAATTGCAACCCAGTTTTCACGTCTCCAGATTCCCAATTCCGCCATGTGTGCAGGATATGGCTCCTCTGACCTACTGTGGAACTTCTTATCTTATTTGGAATATATTTGTGCTTCATGAAAGCATATTTGCTGCTGCTGGGAAAAGATTATTTCACAGCAACAATTTTATCTGATTTATGCCCCAGCTTCTGAGAACACGTTTCTCTGGAGAGAAAAAAAACCCTCCACATTTATCCAAGCTTAGGTGGATTACATCTGAAATACTGTAATGCACCAATACCTTTTAATTTTTTTAAGATCAAGTAACAGGTAAAACCCTCATGCTAAACTCAAATCAAAGAGGGTGGTATCAGCTTATTTTTTCTACCATCACCTTTCATATTACTCCTCCTAAGTGTAAGGGAAATGTGTAAGCTGGGAAGAAGATGCAGCTCATCAGGTTGATCTCATTTAAACTGCTTGGAGCTGTGGGGGACTCCTCAGACCAAAATACTGCTATACAGCCCATGCTTCCCTGAAGGCTCTTTTCTCCTCTTCTTATCAATTAAAAAAGCAAAAAAAAGGGTATCTTTAGGCACAGGAAAACCAGAATAATAGGTTAATGCTAGCAGCTTTACATCAAAAAGCTTCAGGAACCAACAGGAACAGCTGAGAGGTCTAAAGAACATCTAAGAAACAAAGCTGGATTAAAAAATCATGTCCTAAAAAAGCTATGACACTAAATCAATTTATTTAAATTAGCAAGAACTAGAAATACCATCCAGTCTAAATCAAATATTTTCTCAAGGGCTGTAGCCTTTTTGTATCAAGTACATTAAGAAAAATAAAATATGTAGCAACCATACAGAATGCACAACTTTTCATACAGTGCTCAACAGAACCTATGGAAAACTACTCGGGCCAAAAACTCAATTTCAATCTGCAGTAACTGGGGAAAAACCCATGATTTTTAAGCAAGAGAACAGAATTTGAGACACATTTTAACAGACTATGCACTAGTTAATTGTACTACTGCTAAACTACTCAAATGTTCAAACATGCTTTAACATGACTTCTTAATGAGACCATGACTATTGCATTTGCTGCAATGTGTCTTGGATGACTTCCCTTAATGCTAAAAGTAACAAGGCACATTAAAGTAGGTGCACAGGAGCAACCTTACTCTTTTTATAGATGTCTAGTTTTTATTTGCTGCCAAAAGGTAGACACACCACTGTTTTGGGCATGAAGTCATGGCAGATTGTCCACTTATTGATAGTTATCATACATAGGTGCATCTACAAGCATTGCTTTTAAAGGGTAAAACCAATTTCCAAGAAGCTACTGTATATGCCTTCAGGTCACTTGTGTGCACTTCAAACCAGATCTGGTTTATGCATATTTTATATTAAACATGGTATATGCATATTTTATAATGAATATAAAAATTTACTGTGAGTAAACCAATGAATCTTTAAAGAATGCTCTTTTCAAACACTGACAGCACCAGCTTCTGCAACACAGCCCTTAAATTCATACCATTTTAATATAAGCTTTTAAAAACAGGTGCTCCATGATTTTTAATATTATTTTGCAATCTTATTTATGAATTACAAAAGACAAAGATGTCAAACATAGCAGGTCAAACATCCAAGTTTTTTGGCTCATGTCATATATTCTTTTTGATCATATTGCACCAGAGCATCCACAGGTGCTGATGAACTGAGGACACAGATCCTGCTCTGATTCTGTGACATGAAGCATATCTAGATGATACCCAGGCAGTTATGTGGCATCTGAACCAGAACACCAGACTCCAAATGCATCTTTCTCCCTCTTGTGGTTGGTATCAGCATCCCTCCAGTTTCCTGATGGAACACAGCTTCTCACATGTGATCAGACGAGCCCGTGGCACTCCTAATCATTCACTGCTCTCATTGTAGCTGTAATTTCCAACACTCAACAAAAATTATTACCTTTAAACAAGTGTACTTCCATGGGCAGTTTCCCAGATTATATGCAATACATCAAAGGACACTTGCCTATGCTAACACAGCTTCTCTCTGCACATATTGCTGGCGGGAAGAACAGGAGTTAACAAGGTAGAAGGGATCTACTGCCACTGATATTGGTATTATTCCCTCTTAAAGCAAGTTAAAGCATCAGCTCAACAGTGCAATCTCTTGTCAGTTAAGTCATGTAATTACAAATGCTGTACAGAATCATTAAATATATATAAAGTAAAAAAGTTGGAACATACGGTGCTACTCACTGAATGGTCCAGTTTGAGTCTTTTCTCCTCAGATCTTTGCTTCTGTTTAAGAATTAATTCATTAACTAAAAAATATAAATAAGATGTCAAAGAGATGGATTTAAAGTTCACCAAACCAGAATATACGAATGTATTTACTTTAGTTATTAATTCCACAGCAAGATGTTTATCAGTAATTAAAACAGATGTCTCCACTTTTTTCCATTACCACTTTATTCCTTGGTAGTTTTTTCTAACTTATATAAAGATTTTTTTAAAAAGTCATCAATACAAAGCCTACACATTCTCCAAATTTATTCAGTTCCTTTTCCTAAACACCCATGGTTCCTCGAGAAAGCTTTTAAACTCCAAGGCAAAAGTATATCACAGAAGAGTATGAGGGAGATAAATCAGGTAATGTTCTATTACAGGCCAAAAATTAAGCACAGCTGAATAGAACAACTTTTTCTTTGAATTATGTGCATTTATAAAGATATATTTTGCTATAATTTAATTTTACACCAATCTAGAGAATGCAAAGAGAAAGATAACTTCAACCTTTTGCACACATATACACACAAGCTCTTCCCCCTCCAACGCATACCTCAAATCCCTGGACACAGAGGTATGGAAACACTCTTTGGCCCAACATGTACTCCAAGCCCTGCCTCAGCACCATCTCCAGCACAATATGATTAGGTCTAAATCAGGATGCCCATTTCTGAAGCATTCCTTGGCTACTGTGGCTTTTCAGACATTTATTATTAAATGGGTATCACAGCGCATGAAATCCACATTTGCTCTAATATGGTATTTTACACTGCAATGTGTTTAATTTTTTCTCCACAAAACTAAATTTTAAACTATATTTTCACCTAGCAACATGTACTCCCTCTTTAAGAGGCAATTAGGATTGCATATAGGTATATCTATGAATATTTTCTCTGTATCTAATTTACACCTACATCCATCACGTGGGCCTCACTACTGCAGCCAAAATAGCACAGTATCTAATACAGCCTCCACCCTTTCAGTGTCCAAGCTTTGTAAACAGGGCCTGTTCTTTATTACTAGGCAGACAAGAGTGCAAGAAAATAAAAGTAAAGAGATTCACATCTCTAGCCATAAGAAAAACAGCTTTGCTTTTCACAGTATGGAAACAGCAGCAAGTTAATCTCACTACTGTCACTAAGCACACAGAACTGCTGGAGGCAGTGCAGTATTAACAATTTATAGTACTAACCTTTTTTATATAAAAATGACAACCAAGGGGCTGATATTTGGATTTTATTTTATTTTCAACATCCAGAAGACTGTAATTCACAGGACAAATTTACAAGTGCCTGCATTCCTTAACAACTAAGATGTTTCTCAGGCAAGGAAGCCTAAAGCTCACCAACATCCTGAAGACTAATTTAAAATAATTTACAGGACAAATTTACAAGTGCCTGCCTTCCTTAACAACTAAGATGTTTCTCAGGCAAGGAAGCCTAAAGCTCACCTAAGAAGTTGGGATAAAGATGATCTATATTGTCCACAACATAGTTGCATTTGGGACATCTGTTATTGTCCTCCAGGCTCTGGTGAATACATTTATAGCTGTTCAAAAACAAAAAACAAGAAACAAAACAAGTGAGCCCACATGAAGGAACAAAACAGAAGCACAAGGTAAATAATACCAGTCTTAGACAAGGTGCATTGTTTGTGTTGCCAGCTAACAACTGTGCTGCCAAGAACCTACAGTGGAGTCAAAATGTTCCAGTGTTTGAACTCAGAGTGTGCTACAGCAGAAAGCAAAGATTTCTGGCAAGGATTACAAAATTTGGTCAAGTGCTTCACTCTTAATTCCCCGAGGATTACTGCAATGTGGATACTCCAGCCACAATACCATCTCAAATTCATGCTCCCCACCACTTCCACAGGTAGAGGTAGCAAACAGATTGAATTACTCAGAAGAAACTCTGATTAGCTGAATACTTAGCAATCAACATTAAAAGCATTTTAGGTAATTGAGCAGAGGAAACACCTTCACCAACTTCTCATATTTCCCCCCACAGCTGCTTTTCTCGCTATCAGTGACTTCAGAGGTGCTCACTCTTGAATTGAGGGAGTGAGGAAGGAGAAGATGCACTTTGACATCAGGTTTAAGCATCCCACTAAGAGCCTGCTTGATGTCAGCTCCTGATAGACACCAGATGGTAACGTTGCTCCACTCCTTCTAAATAAAGGTATTTCAGTGTTTCTCATCTTGGCCCTCTAAAAAGTTACAGGTCACAGGGCTAAAGTGTTACCACAGAGGGCACAAAATCGGCTGCTATCTTACCTGTTACAAATCAAAACTCTTCTGAAAGTTACCTGAACCTGCTGCTTGAGAAAGTACTTTGTACAACTATATTATTACTTCTTACAAGGTTTATTTCTAATTAGCAGACACCATAAGAGTATGTGTAAGTAACAGACAGGACACAGTAGGATATCATGGTTCAACATTTAAACCAATTCCTAAAGGAGAAGTAGCAAGTGGTTCCAGAAATGCCCCTAGAGGGTTCTTGCACTTCTCCATGAAACATTTGCTCCTCATCAGCCAGAGATAACACACTGAAAAAATAAGTGGGACCAGGGCAATTCAATACAACAGGAAAGCCTGAAGCATATCCTGTCTTACAAGGTTTAAAATAATTGCAATATACAATGTACAAGCCACTTCAAACTGTGCACAGTCTTGCACAAAGGCAAGGAGGAGCTGCCAGCATTGCTCTCAACACCTCTATAGAGGTGATGCCAACAGAGGTAAATTAACAAACTGTTCTGACTCTGGATAGTGTTACCAGCAGTTCATGAACATTCTATTTCTTTACAGAGGAAATATGGTGGCACAGAACTATTTCTTAAACATACTTGGATTTTTTTCTTTTTAATTTAACAAGTATCCGTCTTTTAAAAATTTATTTCGACCTCCTTCAGTGTAGGGACAGAAGACTGACAGAAAAGAAACTCAGAATAAAAGGGAATCACAGCAACACCTGTCTGCACATGCTGTGAGAGATGGACATTTTATACACGACAAGCAACCAAGTATTACCAGAAGCTGTGTCCACATTTCGTCATGTAGGCTTCTTCAATCATATCAAAACAGATGGGGCTGAAAAGAAAGCAAAACAAAAATCAGAAAGATGTATTTTTTTATGCTGAAATATGAAGAAAAGAATTATTAACTCAAAGCAACTACCTAATTACGCTTAGGTAATAATCTCCTCTATGTAAAATGAAAGGACCTACTAGAGCAACAGCAACCAAGCAGTATAAAGATCAAAAGGGCAATCCACAGTTCTTTGAACTCTGAATGATACTGCAGTTTGCTACAATTAGAAACCAGTAAGTGTTCACCCTTAAGCTCTTAACACCTGCAGACAACCCAAACAATGCCAGAGAATCTTCAACAAGCCAGGCTGCAGAAGAACCTTCCAACGATTTATAAATTATACCAAAACTAGTATCTTCTTTTTTTTTTTTCCAGCCAATAGCTATGTATAATTTTTAAAAGTGGCACGAAGAGGCAGAGCAGATCAGCAATAACAATGATGTCATGAGAACAAGGACTAATAAATGGGTGGAGAAGGTGCAAACGGGGGGATGTGCCTGCAGAGCACTGCCAGGGTGGGGGCTGCAGGAGAGCAAGATGAAACCAATAGGCAGCAGGTGATCCAAAGGCAAAGATGGGAAAGGTGGAATAACCAGCTAGAGACCAGAGCACAGCCAGCTCTCTGTGAGGGATCGCCAAGAACCAAGCAGGGACCTGAAGAGAAGGATGTGCTAGCAAGCAGTGCTCCACAGGAACCTGAGCACAACAAGAGACAGGAATCCAGTGAGATGGGCAGGGGAAGAAACCTGGCTCCTCTGTCTGTGACATGTTTGAAAGGAAAATGAAACACAAATGAAAGGAGAGGAAAGCTGCTTCCATCGTACTTCCAGTGACTCCTGTGGCTGCTCTCCCTGATATCTGGTGGGATTTGCTGCCACATACATACTGATCCCCAGGTCTTGCCAGCCATCCAGCAAGATGCCATGGGCAGCAACATCACAATTCTGCACATAACACATGGATCAGCTGGGTCACAAGCTTCAGCTCGTTTTCAATGCCTTACAGAGATCCAAATGCTCTCCTCTCACTCCCTCAAGTCCACACCAGTCCTCATTCCAAGAGGCTTTCACCAGCACTTGTTTTCTTCAGAAACAACCTCCTCCCACCTTCTGCCAACAAGAAAGTTCTCACCGAAGGAGCTGTTAATAAACTGTTAACAACTTCTGCAAAGCAGGAATCTTTTTTGCATCCAAAACTCAGATCAGACTGAAAAAGCAGTGCTTGTCTGAGCAGGGGAGGGGAGCATCTCCACAAAAGGCATTCCCCATTCTGTAATCTATTTTAGAGTATACTAAAATATCCTCTATATACGTATAGCTGTTACCCCATTAGAAAACAAATCTTTAAAAAGGCAGGAGAGGAAACACCTCCTAAATACTTTTTAATCCATAGATGTGAAGCTGTGATGCTAATGCAAGCCCCTGCTCTGAATCACCATACTGTAAAACACAGCTATCCTGAAAGGTTTGTCCAGCCTAACATACAAGCCAGGTTGTCCTAAATATTCCACCAAATGACCTGTACAAACACAACAGAAAGGCAAACAAAACAAACCAGAATGCTACTCTCTGAACCAACTGAGCCATGTCAAGAGAGGCCTCAAGATTAATTAATATACACCTGTCCCTCTTCCACCCTGACAGACCTTCTTCTACACTTGTCTTGAGTAGCACCAACTTCTGGAGTCCAAGTCAATTTTTTCAAGTTATTTAGTTTCAAGGCACTGTTTAGTCAGAATAAATCACAAACTCAGCCAGCATGGGCTGATTATTAGCAGGAGGTAAGGTGTCTCTGAATTCTGTTAGCTGGACTTTAAAAGAGAAGTCAAAGACTTGGGTTTAGATGAGTATCTAAGGGTAGTTTCTCCCCACTGGCACTGGTGATGAACAGTTTAACTTCTTCACCTTCTTCCATTCACACTGTACAACTGAGGTGTGTGCTCTGCCATGCTAGAAACTGCTATTCCCCACAGGGCCAGAGGTGATGCTCCCAATGCTCTGCAGCAATCAACAAGGCTGTAATGTTCCTCTGTCTGCAGGAGAACATCACAAATCAGAGCTAAAATAGGAAGATTACCTCCTAACATGCCAGGCACACGAGATCACTGCTCCCAAACTACTCCTTCATACCAGTTTGACTGGAGAAGTGACAGAGCCAAAATAGTTGAGAAAAAGCAATCTGAGCCAACAAATAGAGCTATTCAGTACCAGGGACATCATTAAAGGTACTGAAGTTTCCATCAAGAACTCCTTCCCCTGAAATGCTCCCTGATTTACAAGTGGAAACAAGATTGATATATTTTAATATATACTGAAGCCAAGCTGACTGCAACACGTGAAAGTTGCTACACAACAGCTGTTTGAAGCTAACCTAACACAAAGGGAAAGTTAAGAAAGAAGTGGAGTGATGGGGACTTGCAACATATTACAGTTTGTAGTGTACACTGCAACAGGGAAGCAGAAGTATGGTGAAATCAAGGCCTCTGTGCATGAGCTGACTTATTGTCTACTTGTCTTAAGCAGCAGTCTGGTTAAAAGGATGCAAATAACTTCAGCAAGTCAAAAATGTCACTGATCTCTGGGAAATAAGGCATCAGTACCTAATAAACACTATTTTTTTTCATCCAGCACTGCAAAGGTTTACCATTCTTTCTCTGCAGGGCAGACCTCAAACATTTTAAACATCTACTTTAATCAAGTTCATAGCTCTAAGTTTTACCAGTTGTTTTCCAGGCACCTCTCAAGAGTGCTAATGTCACCCCACTGCTACACAAACACCTAGCTGAAGTGGTCACTATGATATTTAAACACACTTCAACAGCAAACAAGATTTATTATAGTACCTGCCTCCTATTCAGCTCCCCTCTGGTCTAATCAGAGACCAGGACTTGCTGCAGGCTCTGTCCTTCCCATGGAAGGTGGCCAGGTTAAAGATCCACTCACTATATAGCTCTAATATAACAACAGGTAGTAAGTACTCCTTGTACATGGTATGTGAACAGCTTGCTTGCTGTGTTTTTAGTTTGTGACTTCAGGGCAAATTTGCAATATTCCTTACTAAAATTGCTTTCCAGACCACAAAAATGGGAACAACCACACTCAGCCCATGCCTGGATTAACAGGTAACCAGGTGAGGAAAGAACTGGTTTTGAAAACCCATGAACCTGCAAGTCCAGGTGGCATACAGCCCTTATCACAGCTGAGCTGTGGCACTGGGTGCTGAACTCCAGATCATGCAACACCCCCTCTTCCACACATGATTTGTGCCAGAGCTCAGAAACAAGGACTGGCATGAAGCAGCCACTGAAAAGACAGCTAAGAGCCACTCCATCCAGGAAGCCAAGCAGATAGTAACTGGTTTTAAAGATGTTTAGTCAACCACTCATTGGGAGGGCAAACACAAGGCCTGGGAAAACCAAGCAATTACACTGCAGAGCAGCAGAAAATCACCTGATTAGAGAAGTCCCTTTTCAGACACTCTCCAGGCAAGTGGAAAGACACCTGGCTACAAAAGCAGCACAAAAATACCTTCATATTCTGCAGCCTGCACTAAGAGAAACAAAGTTTTCCCTTTTATTATAAAGTTGTCCACTAAGTCAGACCTACCTGCAGTCCTGACTGGAGTTGCACATTTCCAGGTGACACAGACCACAAACAGGAGACATTTGCAAACTCCTGAGCATGCACTTGCTAAACATTTCACAACCCAAAGCAGCAATACATGACAATGTTTACTCTAGAGCCTCTGCCTCACTTGAGACAATGTTTCAAAAGAAACAGGCAGGGAGGTCTCACACATTAACATTACTGAGGAAATTTGCACTTGCACCTTGATGTTCAAAACTCATCTAAACTTCTTTACTCTTTCCCACCTTCCACCTGGTACAGGCATAATCTACCACTGAGTTTACAGCTGTGGCTAAAAGCAACTCACAGCTCATGTTCAGAAAAATTATCAAGTGCTCTCTGCAGCTGGCAGCATCTTGAACTATCTTTACAGAGGCAAAAAGGGCATGGGGGAAACTTCAGTTTCTCACATTGAGATATGTAAAGCTTGTTTAAATCAATTATTTAAACAAACACACACCTGCCTTCTTGGACATTGCTCAAAACTCCAGAGCTGCCCAGTTTGGTTTATTTCTACATAACTGTATTGCTAACTCAAATAAAGAAAATGGATACTGTTATTTGAAGCTAGAACAATAATAAGTAAGAACAAGCCCGTTAACCCACAGAAATATAGAGCAGTGAAAAACCCAAGTTAACTATAATCGTTGTCTGCTCTTAAAGCTTCTGACCCGCACTTCAGTGTGCTCAGTGTGGCTCTTGTAAATACTAAGAGAAGACATTTTGCCCTGAGTACTACTGGGCTGATTTCTTTCCTCTCACTTGTTCAGTCAGTAGTGCTTCTCAATGAGGAGAAAACAACTAATTACAGGTTCTCCTTGAAGCATGCACACTCCTTACCTGCAGAAAAAAAGCAAGAACCTCAGCTTTCTGAACCATCTAAAAATACATCAAGCCTACAAATTGGTTATGGGTGTAATTTCCTTTCCAAACCCCTCATTTTTACAACAGCCAACAAAATAGGAAATAAGAGCTGACTGGAAAGGGCAGGGAGCCATGCTGGCAGAACTCTACTGCCAGAGTGTAAGAGAAGAGGGAACAGAGGAGAATGGGCACTTGTAACTGTGTTCATACCCTATCACCAGAAAACCTGTGAACAACCCAGCTCACACCAAGAGCTCTTAAATCCACCCAACATGGCCTAGAACCAGAGCAGGGCATCAGCTGATGACAGCTGTCCTCTCATTCCCATTCTGCTACTGAGCAAACTACTAACTACAGTAACAAGCAGTAATTTTTGACTACTGCTTATTCCCAACAAGAATTACTTAGTTTTTTCTGCCACTAACTTCTTAACAGCTTCAGGTATTCATTTCAGTAGCAAAGGTATTTCCTATCAACTCTGCTAAACACTTTACGAGCTGTAAAGTTAAGCCTGCAGGGTTCTGAGACAATACCTGTCCTCTGGGAGATGCCTCGCCTCCAATCCTCACCTGTAAGTTAGAGCTTATGTTAGAGCTGTCAAAATCATCTTGGAAGCTGTGGCCCACTTATAATCTTCTTTTTTTTTTTACTATTTCCTTTCCATACATGACTTGCCTACAAGTTGATCTTTCTCCCACTACCTCTTCCCTGTTTGCCTTTCTCTCTAAGGACCTAACTTTACTTCCTGTTCTCACATTTTAGCACATCCAGCCAGCTACAAAAATCAAACCTACTTCTTATGTTGGAAGGTTTGAAACCCACCAGCAACAGGTTCTCTCCAAAACTGCAAATTACCAACAGTTCTCAAACCATGGGCCTTAGTTTGCCAATTGCATTGAAAGGTAATTTCCAGCCATGAGCTACAGCTGGATGCTAGAACACAACATCTGAAAAATGTTTAAACCATCACAGAAGAAATCCCCTACTGATCTGGCTTTAGGTGCCTGCCTGACACAAAACTTATTGCTGTTTCAAACCAGACAACCTTTCCCAGCAACACAGGCAAACCAAGGCAGCTTTGCTGGAGCTAACAACGATCATGAGGCTCCTTGGAGTCCCATCCACAGAGCCACTTAATCCTTTGCTGAATCCTCTTCCCAAGATGAGAGGGCTCCAGACCACTCGAGGTCACACTGTCCAGGAAAACAAACTTTCCCACCAACACAGGCAAACCAAAGCAACTTTTTCTGGAGCTAACAACGATCATGAGGCTCCTTGGAGTCCCATCCACAGAGCCACTTAATCCTTTGCTGAATCCTCTTCCCAAGATGAGAGGGCTCCAGACCACTCGAGGTCACACTGTCCAGGAAAACAAGGCAGTTGCTATGTTGTCAGAAAGCTGTGAGGAAACATCTCCTTCTGCAGGGCCTTTCCAACAACCTGGGTGCACTCAAGGAGGAACCTGCCAGGAATAAGCTGATTTTGCTTAAAAATAGAGAGGGTGGAGGCAATGCTGCTACACAGGGCCAAAACCAGACAAAATCAGATAATCAGTTAGGTTGGAAAGGACCTCTGAGATCATCAAGTCCAACCTATGACCCCACACCATGTCAACTAGTGGTGTCAACTAGCTGAGTGCCATGTCCAGTTATTCTCTGAATTCCTCCAGGGAAAATGACTCCACCACCTCCCTGGGCAGCCCATTTCAATATATAATCAACCCTTCTAAAAAGAAGTCCTTCCTAACAACCTAAACCTCCCCTGGCGCAGCTTAAGGCTGTGTCCACTTCTCCTGTTGTTAGCCATCAGAGAGGAAGAGTCTGATCCCCGCCTGGCAGCAACATCCTGTAACAAAGTTCTAAAAAGTGATAAAGTCCCCCACCCCAGCCGCTTCTCCTCCCTAGGCTACCCATCTCCCCTCCCAGCTGGTCCTGGTGCTCCAGCCCCTTCCCCTTTCTGGACCCGCTCTAACAGCTCCATGTCCTTCCCGAACGGAGAGGCCCAGAACTGGACACAGCACTGGAGGAGTGGCCTCACCAGAGCCCAGCACAGGGACAATCACTTCCCCAGCCCTGCTGGCTTCGCTATTTCTGACAGAGAGAGGCACAAAAGAGGGAAAACCCCAAAGCCACAATCCCCGGAGGGCAGCAGCCGTTCCAGCGCCAGCAGGGGCTGCCGGCTGCTCCCTCCTCCCGCCTCAATTCCACACTCGCCAGGCTTCCCGACGGCATGGCGGCGCCCCGGCTTCCCCCCACCCCCCGCGCCGCATATCGCGACATATCGCGCTCACCACACGAAGTCGTTGCTCTTGTCCTCGTAGGAGTTGATGAGCCCGTTGCAGAGCGGCGTGAGCAGCGGCCTCTTCCTGCCGCCGCCCCCCGGCGCCGCCGAGGAGCCGCCGGGGCGCGCCGCCCCCGCCGCCAGCCGGGCCAGCCCCGCGCCCGACCCCGACACGGCGGCCGCCACCAGCACGGGCCGCGCCGCGGCGCCGCCCGAGGAGGACGAGCCGGGGGCCATGGCCGCCGAAGAGGAGGAGGAGGACGAGGACGAGGAAGAGGAGGAGGATGAGGCCGGTGTGGCGGCGGGCGGCACGGCGGGGTGCGGCGGGCGGCTGCCCGACATGCCGAGGCCGGGCCGGGCCGGGCGGAGCGGCCTCAGCGCATCCCCGTGCGCGCAGGGGAGAATAAAGTTCCTTCAAAGAAAAAAAAAAAAAAAGAAAAGGGGGGGGGAGGGGGGGGAAAAAAAAAAAAAAAAAAAAAAAAAAAAAAGAGAAGGGATGCCTAGAGAAACATTAAGGAAAGGAAAAACTCTGCTTGTCCATGCTTGAAATCTCCATTCTCCTACCTGGCAAGTCTCTCCTTATCCGCTGAACTCTGCTCATCATCAGACCTAAAAATAAAATTAGCCAGCTAAGCTAAAAATGGAAAAAAAGTTGAAAGAAATGGAAAAAAAAAAATGGAAAGATGGACTAGGAAACCCAGCCTAGGGACAGGTCTGTTTTGCAGAGCAATTCCATAAAATAAAACCGTCATTAGTTTGCAACATTCTACATTAAATTGGTGCCTGATGTGTTGGAGTTTCAAAACATTTTCTGAGGCTGTGACCTAGTTCTAATTTGCTTATTTCTAATATTAGAAGTAATCTGATATTTCTAATGTATTTTTGATTTGTTTGACTTCAGAAGGACTCAAACCACTCAAAAAGCTGGAGAATCCCAGCTTGGAATTCCCTGTAGCCCCTTTGGCAGGTAAGAGTAGGAGAGTGACCCCAAATCCTGGGGGCAGTTTTTTCCAGCCGCGCCTGCAGTTGCTCACCCTGACACCACATCTAGCGGTGCACAATCCTGAGGCACAATTCTGTTGTGGAGTGGCTGAGGGAGCTGGGGGGGTCTCAGGGGAACCTTCTCGCTCCCTACAACTACCTTACTAGAGGTTGTGGCCAGTTAGGGTGGGAATCACTCCTAGGCAAGCAGCGATAAATTGGACATAACCTCAAGCTGTGCCAGGGGAGGTAAAAAAAGAAAAATGAGAAAACCCCACAATAAAAAAAAACCCAAACCAAAACGGCGGCCCCGGCGCGGCGCTTGTTCAAGCTTTATTGACAGGCGGACAGCGCGGCCGCGCGTGCGCGGGGCGGGGCCGCGCCCTGAGGGGCGGGGCGGGGCGGGGCGGGGCCGCGCTCCCCTCACGGAGCGGCAGAGCCGGGGCTGCTGGGGGCTGGGGTTTTCTGCTCACAACCTCGGCCCCCAGCGTGGCCAGCGGCTTCCAGCCGCGCCTGCAGTTGCTCACCCTGACACCACATCTAGCGGTGCACAATCCTGAGGCACAATTCTGTTGTGGAGTGGCTGAGGGAGCTGGGGGGCTCAGCAGGCTCAGGGGAACCTTCTCACTCCCTACAACTACCTTACTAGAGGTTGTGGCCAGTTAGGGTGGGAATCACTCCTAGGCAAGCAGCGATAAATTGGACATAACCTCAAGCTGTGCCAGGGGAGGTTCAGGCTGGACATAGGGAGGAATTTTTTCACGCTAAAGGGTGATTATGTATTGGAATGGGCTGCCCAGGGAGGTGGTGGAGTCGCCGTCCTTGGAGATGTTTAAGGAAAGACTGCACGTGGTGCATGGTACTTGGTGCCATGGTCTGGTTGACAAGATGATTTTCTCTCATAATTTGGGCTCAATGACCTCATGGGTCTTTTCGAGCCAGCCTGAGTCTGTGATTCTGTGATCTCCCTCAGAGCACTGAGGGGAGGGAGGGCAGCCGGCCTCAGAGGGAAATGTGCCAGGCTGTCACTCACAGGCGCTCCCTGCACTCCCTGAGCCCCCAGCACCACAGAGAGATCCTCTGAAGGGTGGGGCTGATGGGTCTCTCAAGGATGTTCTACCTTAGATAGCTGCCCCAAAAGGCAGCTCTAAGCATGCTGAGCTTTATCCCGTGCCGTGCAGCCCCACACAAAGAAATGGATCTGTGGACCGAGGCCAATTGTGTGAGGTTCAACAAGTGCCCAGTCTACACTTGGGTCACAAGAATCCCAGGCAGTGCAACAGACTGGAGGAGAAGTGGCCTTGTGGAGGTGGACCTGAGGTTGCAGCAGCCTCACCTCAAGTGCTCTGTCCAGTTCTGGGCCTCTGACTGCAAGAAAGACTTTGAGAGGCTGAAGTGGCTCTAGAGAAGGGCAGCAGGGCTGGGAAAGGGGCTGGAGGACAAGTCCTCTGAGGAGCAGCTGAGGGAGCTGTGAGGACTCATGCTGAAGAAAAGGAGGCTCAGGGGGGACTTTATCACTCTAAAACTCCCTGGTAGGAGGGTGTAGCCAGGTGGGGATTGGGCTCTGCTCTCAGGTAACAAGTGACAGAAGAAGAGGAAATGGCCACAACCTGGTCAGAGTAGGTTAAGGCTGGACATCAGGAAGACTTCATGAAAAAGGTTGTTAGGCATTAGAACAGACTCCCAGGGAGCTGGTGGAGTCCCCATCCCTGGAGCTGTTCATGAAATGACTGGACATGGCACTCATTGCCCTAGTCTGGGTGACAAGGTGGTGATCAGGCACAGGTTGGACTAGATGATCTTGGAGGTATCTTCCAACCTAAATGATTCTATGAACAGTTCTTCCCAGGTTTGTGCCAGCTCTCTGCTGCCTGGGTGGGTGGGAATCCCAGTGGTGAGCACCACAGCCTGTGGGGTTCCTGTTGCCCAACAGCAGGCCTGAGTTTTACAGAGCGAGGGCAGACCAGTTTCTGCACAAGTTAATTAGTCAAGTGTTGATAAAGGATGCCCCAAAGATGTTTTGGATGTTAGGAGAAATGTCCCCAGACACAGCCTTTTGCAAGCCAAACTGAAAAGTTCAGGAAACACAGCACTTGTCAACTCCTTGGCTTGGCCAGAAGTCCTGTGGAGAGATAGCTGCTGTTCCCTTTAATTTCTCTTTCAACAGCCTATGGAAACATATTGCCTCCTTTGCATTGAGTAACTGTATTGTCTGCAGTCAGCTTTACCTGTCCAGAGTGGAGGAGGCAGCTGGTGAAACACCAGGGCATTCCCTGAGGAGGGTAATCCTAAACCCGGGTGGGAAAACGCCCAGAAAGATCAGCACTGCAGCACTCCTCCCAGCAGGGACAGCAGAGCGAGCTGCAAAACCAGTTTGGGAGCTGGTAAAACTGGTCTGAGAGAGAGAAAAAGGTGCTTCAGGTAGGCAGTATTGGTCAGGAGACCTCCCAGGCATGCAGCAGGCTGGCAGGGATGCTGGATGACAAATGTCCCAGAGGCAGCACGGCAAAACACCGTTCTGGGTTTACCCTGGAGATGCAGCTGAAGGGGTAGAGCTCTGGAGTGCTCCTCCTGACCTCCCCTCTCAGAGGTGCTGGAATACCACTGGGTATTCGTGTTGGGAAAAATCACCAAAGCAGTCAGCAAAACCCAAAATGTCTCTGAGGAATTCAATTCAAGCCAGGAAATTCAGAGTTAGAGTCCTTGTGAGATCCAGGTCACCAGTCTCACCTTTACAAGCTGACATCTGCCATTAGAGTCACTCCCATTATTTAACTCTTTGTTGCTGTTATTAAAAACATTTTTAATATCGTTTTAGGGGCTCTTTTTGGTGCTTTCTTTTGGGTTTGAAGGTTTTTTTTAAGCCATTGGGTTCCCCTGCTTTCTGTAAATAGCTTTCTGCCTGACAGGTCTCAATACTAGCTCCATAAAGTCATTGAAGTGTAGTGATTCCCCTTGTTTGCAGTGGAAGCAAAAGAGAATTGCTGTTATTTAGAGCTTTCTTTCAGCCTGGCTGTTAGTGTCTGTGTGCATCTTATTTTCTGTTGCTAAGAGAAAGGGAAGTCTCATTTCCTTCTCTTCCAGAGGGATAAAAAACTTTATGGATGAGTGCCTACCATAGACTTTCAGAAGTGGTAAGCAGTAGTATTGGCAATAGCACAACCCCATGCTTCACACTGAAATACTGGCTGATCCTTGAAAAGTCTTGCTGATGCCATTACTGACTGCTCCAGAGAGGAAAAAATGACACAGGCAAAAGCTGTTAAAGATCAAATATATGAGCACTTATGCCTGTACATAACTGGCCTTCACAACATCCCCTCCACCCACAGCCCTGGCAGTGAGTGTGACTCCCAGCACTTGGGAAGATCTCCCCGGTTCCTGAGTTTTAGGATACCATTATGAGCTCTTGGAGACCCTCTGAGTGGCATCTGCTTTTCACTGCCCAGGTGCATCAGGAGCAGCCCCTGGCTCCTGGAGACACTTCTTTCCTGGGGCTACCTTGCATTACCACTTCCACAATCCATGCATGCAGCCTAAGGGAAGGTTAGGTGCCACTTACTGGGGATACCTGTGTGTTGTATCAGGAAAAAGGACATGGAAAAAGTCTTCCAGTTCTAAAGTTCACTGCAGCTGGAACAGTGATGTGTCAGTTATCCTCTTGTTAGCACAAGATGAGCTCTAAGAAATAGTTTGATTTAGTCCAGATATCAACAAGACTGTGATTACTCTCAGTGGCCAGGGTACAAGAGTGAAACAGGATAGATCAGCTGTGAGAGGTTCCTCTGTCTCCTCCAGTCAGCAATGTCTGCAGGCCAGAATCCTGCACTGGAGCACAGCTCACGATGGGCTCAGCACAGAGGGGAAAGTCTTGGTGTGGGGACACCTGCACCCTCATGTAGCACACTCTTCATAGATCCTGCTTCAGAGGATTGCCTGTGTTTCCTCACTTAGTCCTAACAGACATAGGTCTGCTTGCCTTCAGAGGTGTGTGGATCAAGCATGGAAAGCAAACATCACCTGTTCCCAAGTGGCCTGAAACTTAGGCCAAAAACAAATCAGGTTCTTTGGGATAAGCTGCCTCCAGCTGTAGTCCTTAGTGGTTATTTTACACAAAGAAACTGGTATTTCTGACAGATGTACATTTTGTAAGACTGACTAGAGGAATCTGCTCTAACTCTTCTGTATTTTTTAGCCTCTAAAGCCAGTCACTGACAATGTCCCAGCAAAGTATCAGTTCTGATCCTGTGCAAAGACAGAAGACACACTACCATGGCATTAAAGGAAGGAGAAGCCAAGTACTGTCTATAAATGAATGAACTGTAATAGCAGTGTAAGATTCTGCTCTTTTGGGTACACAAACCCTATTTAATACAACCCCTGAGTTTGTGACATTTGCAGCTGCAGCTCCATGTACCTGTTCAACAAGCAGCTGCAGCCATGGTGTCCAAGTTGCAGCACAGCCATGGAAATCATTAAGGATACTCTGCATGGATCATCTTGCAGGGAGGCTGAGACTTCTTCCACACAGAGTGATCCACGGGCTGTGTGTCTGAGGGAAGTGACAGTCACCTCCCAGGCTCCAGGCTCTGGATTGTTGATGACTCATTAGGAAAATTGCTTCTACTTCAGTTTCTGAGCCTGCTGCTGCCACCTAATTTCCACCGGGTCCGTTAGTCCGTTCAGGAGCTCAGCAAACCCTGCTAGGAGCTGCCACCCTGGCTTGGGAATTGCTTCTTCAGAGGTTATTAGGGAACTTTATTAATAATCATTGCATTAACCTCTCAGCTAGTCGGTGATAGAAATGCCATTTCTTCCATTTTATAGCTGAGAAAAATGAAGCGTAGACAGATTCATCACCTGGTTACAGAGTCAATGGGAATTCTTAATGCTCCATAAATCTGAAAATTAGGCTGTCAGCAACTTCTGGAGTGAACCTGCAGCAAAGCCATTCAGGAGACCTAGTTCCTACCCATCAGGTGCCTCCTTCCCCAGTTACTGGGAGAAACCAGGACACATCTCTGAATTTCAATTCAGAGCCAGGCACAGAGACGTGGGGATATGGAGGGCATGGAGGAACACAGCTCAGCGCTCCCTGCCCACAGCAGACATCTCCTCCACAGCAAAGGGCATTGAGGAGGGGGCATGATGCACGTAGTGACCATGCTTTGATACAGCTTTGATACAATTAGTTCAGAGGTCATGTAGAAACTCAGGTATGGGTCTGGTCACCACCTGAAACTTGACTCTGAAAGATTAGTTTATTGTTAAAATATACAGTTTAGGTTAACTCAGGGTGCTTGGGATATGAGAAGAGCAGGAGCTGTGGAGGACTGAGCTGGTTGGTTGTTTTTTAAATTTCTTTTCTAGTTTAATAGTGCAAAAGCTAGGACGGAGGATGCTTAGAGACATATACTCTATTTAAGATTATACAGAGTTCTTAAAGATTTTTTCCAATGCTTTATAACAACACCTTTGCTAGTTGCAAGATGAAATTTGATGCCTCAGCCTTAGGCTAGCTTCAAGCTGATATAGGGACTTTAAGCAAAAATGGTTTAGCCCCTTTCAGAAATCAAGAATCAGCAAAAATAAAATATTTAAATTTATTTCTGTGTTTAAAAAGGTCAGCTGTTTTAAAGCAAAAAAAAAAAAAAAAGGCAAGAGGTATATGGTAGAAGTGTCACCTTTGCACTGCAAACAATTACATCATTCTGGTCTTCTGAGGAGAAATTTTCACTTGATTGAACTAAAATGAGGTTAAAATAATTTGGTGATTTTTCTGTAATATTGAAATACTGTCTTCAAAGTTTCTAGGCTCTACAGAGACCTGAAGAGAAATGTCCATGGAACTGCTGTTTTAATATGTGTGCACTGAAGCAAAGCTACAGAGGAGCCTGACCTACAGCAAAAGAAATACCTGATGCACTGCTCAAAATTAAGGAATTCCCTTTGCATGGGTAAAAATGATGATACCATCTTATTGTTAGACACCACACAGTAACAGATGTGTCCAGGGGCAGAGTGAAGGTTCCCTTATGGCACATCCTTTTGCTCCAAGAGTGTTTGACCTCCTGTTAGGAGTAAGTTTTCTAGGCAAATATTAACTAAACCCTCTGCTCAGTATAAGCATGGATAGAGATGGTTTCTGACACACACAGGCTTGACCAGACTCAGCTTGCACAACCCCAGGTCTGTCTTGGGATGCTGAAGTTCTGCCAAGCTCTCTGCTTCTCATGCAGTGCAGCAGCAAGGCTCAGCTGTTCCTTACCTGCTCCCATTGACACCCCCAAACCTGGCCAAACTCAGCCCCTCTTGTCCCTCCCACTCAGCTAATACACCATGTCTAAATGCAACCACAACCTAACTACCTTCTTGTCTAACTAAAATCATCATTTTAATACAGATGATTTAGTATCTTATCTCTGTCTAGGCTGATTTCTGTCCCACAAAATATGATAGTGATGATGTAGTTATGTGCCCTTACAGTACTGAACAAGTTTATTTAGTGGACTGCATTTGGGTCTTTGAACATGAGCATGTGCTGCTATCTCTGAAAGCTCCCTCCTTTATTATTATGGAAAGCAAAAGTCATAGGACCACAGAATGGTTTGTGTTGGAAGGGACTTTAATGACCATCCAGTCCCCCTTGTTATGCACAGGGACAACTTCCACTAGACCAGGTTGCTCCCAGCTCCATCCAGCCTGCCCTTGAACACTCACAGGCTTGGGGCAGCCACAGCTCCTCTCTTTCAGCAGAGAAATAGAAGAGATGCAGCATCATGCCAGGTGTCAGGACCTTGCAGGCACAAGAAATGTTGCTTGCCTTGAGCAGCCTCATCTGGGACCTCCACACACACATCCTCTGGCTGTTGGCCCAGGCACTATATTTAAGGTAATCCTGGGACTTCTGTCCTGCTTAGGATATAGGGTGATGATGCCTAACCCTCTCAATGGATGGGACCTGGTGCCTCTGCTGTTGGTAGCTGGTTTCCAGTCCTGCCTCATCTGCTGCTGCCTCTGGATGGGCCTAGGACCTGACTCTTCTGCTGTGTCTGAGAGCTGGTGGACCCTGTTACCAGAATCCTGCCCTGCCCTGCTGGGGTTACCCTGGGCTCCTGGCTTGGCCCCTGCATGGGGCAGCCCTCAGCTCCTTGGCTGCTTCCCCTGCCTGCTGTCTCTTTGCTAGGCTGTGTGGATGGCAGGTGACAGGGGTTAGTGCTGCAAGAACCCCACCAAAAGAGGCAGCTCTTGGTTTGTGGTAAGCTGTAGATGGCTGGGAGAAAATTATAGAATCTTAGAATGGTTTGAGCTGAAGGGGACCTTAAAGATTATCTAGTTCTAACGCCCTGCCATAGGCACAGACAATTTTCATTAGCCCAGGTTCCTCCAAGCCCCGTCCAGCCTGGCCTTGAACACTTCCAGGGACTGGGCAACCACAGCTTTTCTGGGTAACCTGTTCTAGTGTGTCACCATCCTAATAGAGAAGAATTTCTTCCTGATATCCCATTTAAATCTGCCCTTTGTCAGTGTGAAGCCATTCCCCCTTGTCCTGCCACTCCAGGCTCTTTTCCGAAGTCCCTCTCTAGTTCTCCTGGTGCCCTTCTAGACCCTAGGGTCTTTCTGAAGTCTTCTTCAGGCTGAACACTCCCAGTTCTCCCAGCCTGTTTTCATAGGAGTTTATTTTCTGCTTCTTTTTTAAACTAGTCCATTAAAAAAAATTCTGTGGCCTTGTTACCCCTTTTGAGCTGCTGTAGCATCCCTGCATTGCCTCAGTTGGCCTCTGCCCCCGCAGCCCTGTGTAAGGCAGGGCACAATTCAGGCTGTCATGGCCAAGCAGAAGCTTCCCTCATTGGGAAGAACTTCAGTCCAGGAGCTGAGGATGCCTTCATGGCAGCAGCACTCTTACATGCTGCTTTAGCATCGGGCGATTAGCTGGAGTAGGGAAGACAAGGTTTTGAGCCGCTTCTTCTCAGTACCAGCGCTTGCCATCAGAGGGCAAACTCAGCCCAAGTGAAGATGCTCCGTACCGGGTTATAGCCGCCTGCTGCTTCCCAGACTCATCTCTGCGAGGTAATGACAAAGGCGAGGGGCCATTTACCGTCCTTCTCACAGAGGACAGATGCAGCTTCCCATCTCTGCCTGCTGCCGGGAAGGACTCTGCTCCCCGGCTCCCTCGAGGGCAAATCTTGCTCTGCAGGAGCATCCCAGCCAGCAGCAAGAGGCAAGGATGGTGCTGGAGCTTCAATTCAGAACAGTGTGTCACTGTGGGTCTCGTTAAAGAAAGATGCAGGACACATTTTTTAATAGAACAAAAAAGAAGAAGATCCCAATTTATTAATACATCTCTTCACACAGAGTTTTAAAAGAACATCCCCTGTCTATCCCCAGCCAGTAACAAGTTGTTACCCTGTATTGATCAGTCACTCAATCCCCCTGTGTGTACATGCAGAGAGAGCTGTTTGTGACATACTGTTTTCATTCTCCTACCTAACAGTGTAAAAACAGTTTATACAGGTGCCTAGTGTTTTTCATAGTCCTAGAGTTCTTTCTCAGGGAAAGCAGGTTGTTTTCCACAGTCCTAGAGTTTTTCTCAAGGAAAACATGTTATTTTTCACTGCTGCAGGACTCTATTCTCACTAAGAGCTGTCAGCTGTCTCATGGCTTCTGTTGGCTCAAGTCATGATTCAGTTTGTAAGGCCTCTGGCCTGCTGTTCCACCACCACACAGTGTAACACAGAAGGGATTCCCAAAAAACAGCAGGTCTGGGCTTTAACATCCCAAATAGAGTTTAACCTTTGTGCTCTAGCAAAATTTGTATTTATGGCTGAATATAGACTTTGAGCAGCACTCAAAAAACTGTACTGGTTGGTGCTTGTTTTCTATAGAGCTTCTTGCTGTTCTCCAGAGCCATCAGTGTTTATGGCTCTACAGCCCCATAAAAGCAGTGGCATTAAAGTAACCTCTGCTTTAGGGAAGTGGTGCTTCTCAGATGCATCTTTGAGGAGCAAAGTGTTCCATACTGCTGCAGCTCTGACCTCTCCCAGGAGCCCCATCTGCTGGCATGTGGGCCCGGCTGCCAGCCCAAAACCCTCCACGCTTCCCAAGGCATTTGGGGTGGATTTAAATCTTGCCAGCTCTCCCTTTTGCCTCTTCCAATGAATCTCAGTCTTAATCCACACCCCCCTCATAGGCAGAGACTTCCTTTAAAAAGCTTCAGGGGTTTTCAGAGGGGAATAATGAACCAGACGCTTTCCCGGTGTCTCTCTTTGTTTTTACAGCTCTGGGTCTCCCCTGAGGACAGAGAGTCCTTTGTACTGCATGGGGTCTCCTTACAAAAAGGGGCTTGTGAACAGAGCATCCTCCCACTGGGTACCACACCACATGGATTTTTTTTCCCACCTGTCCTCCTAGGCATAGCCAGTGTCAAATCCCTTTCTGTGTGTGAGGGACTGAGTCAAAAGCTTTAACCTTGGAGATGCAAGGTGGATGTATGCCAAAATGCTTAGTGCCATCCTGCTGCCCACCCTCAGTCTAGCTGGAAGGTAAACAAAGGGTTAACCTGGTTGTCATCATCTCCCCTGCCCAGCTGATATTTGGAGTGAAGCCACATTCCAGTTTAAAGACAGCTGATAATTGAATGAACTCTGCATCTTGAGTGAATTTAAAACCAAGATAGGAGCTCTCCCCATCAGAAGTCAATACGTTTCCTCTTGCAGGGATTTTTGTCCTGAGTTAATGCTGCAGCTGCTGCTTCCAGGGGATGAGTGCGTGCTTGGGAGCAGTCAATTTTTTGCCTGCCTTAAGGCTTTAAATTTAGGTCTCTATGCATAAAGGAGATTCCTATTTCTATTTCACGCTAAAGGTGAAATCTAGGGCTACAACCTCAAATGCCCTTAAAACCATTAAGCTTTAAGCAACTTACTGATGGTGTGGTATTGTCCAGAATCCTCGTCCAGGTAACAAGAAAAGAAAGGCAGAGGGTTGCAAATACAGCTCAGGTACCTTATTATGTTTAGATCATGGAAACCAATGTGATGTAGCTAATTGACATCATGCTAATTAAATATTGGATACTTTCTGCATGTACCCTTGCAATAAATCACTCCTAGTTTCAGGTGGGAAATTCTCTCATTGTCAATACACAGATACACTTTGGACCTGGAGAAAGATGTTTCCTGAAAAGCTGAGGTTGGTGATTTATTGAGCTCTGTAAAATATATTTGCTTTCGTCCTTCTTTGTGTTCACTGTTCAATGATATTCAAACAAATGCCTTTGAGCCTGGGAACCAGCAGCTTTTTGGCACGTGTTCCTGTTGCAAATGGGGGCATTCACACCAGAAATGCAGTTCTACGATTTCATAGCCACGTGGTGGGTAAGAAGGGATGTGCCATGCAATCTGTGCCCCATCAGAAATACCTGGCACTGCTTCTGTTTCAAACCTCACTAAGCAAAATAATTGCATGGAGCTGTTTACTGTCAATCTGCTGCCTGCATGTTATTAATAGGAGAGATGGAGTGAATAATTAGGACTAATGATTAGAGAAAGTTGTCATCTGTTCATGAATAATTTGAAGAGAGGCAGTGTTCAACAATTAACTTATTGGCAAAAAAATGATTTATTCCGTTTGGGAAATGTGTTCTCTATTATGCCAATACATAAGCACCCACACACTGCGCCAATGTTCAGACTTCAGCTTCCCCAGCTCCATTTTTGGCACTCAAGCTGGTGTGATGTGATTTCCAGAGATGCTGGGGATCCCCTGCCCCACTGAACTTCCCTGCCAGGCTTTGGAGCTGTGTGTCTTTAGGAAAGCAGGGACACCCTCCTAAAGTCCAAATCATGGTCTGAGGATCACAGAATGGTTTAGGTTGGAAGGGACCTTAAAGATCGCACAGTTCCAAACCCTTGCCATGGGCAGGGACACCTTAGACTGGATTGCTCCAAGCCCCATCCAGCCTGGCCTTGAACACTTCCAGGTAAGGGGCATTAAATTCATGGCTTCTCTGGGCAACCTGTACCAGGGCCTTATCACCCTCATAGTTAAGAATTTCTTCTAATATCTAGTCAAACCTGCCCTCTGTCAGTTGGAAGCCATTCCCCCTTGTCAAATTATGACATGGTCTGGTAAAAGTCTCTGTTTTCTTTTAAGTCTCCTTGAGATATTGAAAAGCTGCAGTAAGGTCTCCCTGAAGTTTGTCAGGCTGAGCAACCCCAATTCTCTCAGCCTTTCCTCAAAGGGGAGGCTGGGAGTGCACATCACCCACTGCTATCCCCAAGTCCTTCTCTGTGAGGTTGCTCTCAATCTGACTTTGGGCTCTTCTGTTGGATGTTGACAATCAGCTTGTGGAGATGGATGAATCTTGGTTTTCAGTGGCCTCACAAATACTGGAAACTTACTGTGTGAGTGTGGAAAAATTAGCCAGCATGGGAAGACCAGGGAGCTGGGGCAGTTTACCAAGGGCAGAGAAGACTGAGGAGAGGGTGTAGAAATAGGCTCCAAAGGTATTGAAAACTGTGAAAACTGCCCCAAAAGGAAAAAAAAATCTGTCTCTTGACAAAAGGTGAGAAGTGATTGGTTTAAACTGAAGAAAAAAAAAAATGGAGGAAACAGCTTTCTGCCAGTAAAATTAGTGAAGCACAAGGAGATATTGTGGGAGGTCCCTGTTCCTGGCAGAAGGATCCTCTGTGGGAAAGGCCAAGTAACGTTTGCCCTGTGAACTGGGGTGCCCTGCATTTTCCTCTCCCACTGCTGGCTGTGAAGGTGCAGCCTTCCTCATGCAGCAGCTATGGGGGATAATGTGTGGAAGTGGAGCTTGGAGAATGGGATGTTCAGACAGTGGGAGAGAGCTGCAGAGGTGCAAGTGGGCACCAAGAGGTAGGATTCATTTTATCTAGCTTCAGCCATCCAAAAGCTAGTTATGGCAGCAAAAGCTATTGTCCAGTATCCCTCAATGACAAAAGGACTGAATGAGCAATTATGTGAGAGTTATCCATCCCATCTATGCCAGTTGTCCCAAATACCCGGGATAAATCAACTCCTGGATTGAACCATAGCTTGTCTTTTCACTCACCAGAGAGGGAGCCTGGATGATTTTCTGGCCTTACACAACAAAGCAAACCAGCCAATCTTACTGATATGTGAGGTGTGTTCAATCAAGCATCACAGGGATTCTCTATCAAACCACTCAAGTGAGGTCAGGGGCTCTGCTGAACCTGTAAAAGCCCTCTCTAGACTACATCAGGCTGACTGATGTCAATACACCAACCCTATGCACCATTCCTTCTCCTCAACCACCCTCTGCCCACCAACGCTTTTTTGTTGAGTCTGGCTCTCACCAAGTCTGAGGCTTGCTGAAAAAGATCATCCCACAAAAGTTCAAATGTTTAAATCCATTTGCTTCCAGACAGGAACCATACATGGGGTGCTCACTATCCCAAAAGTTGTAGAGCCAACTAATTTTGTGGTGGGAAAGCCTGCCAGCATGTTGAAGGCTGAGGGAATTCTGTGGAACATGTTCAGAAAGCAAATGATTGATTCATCATCAGTGGTGGAGAACTGATTCCAGGAATTATGCGTGCGCCAAGCTGAAGCCTGTCGAAGCCAGGGAAAAGGCATCCTTGAATTCAGGTCATCAGTCAGGGCTGGGAAATGCATGGAGGCCCTGGTACAGGAAAGCTTAACTTCCAGTGCGTGCTCAAGCCTAACTAACCTCCGTTAACGTCAATGGTGATAAAATTAAACATGAG
This sequence comes from Passer montanus, assembly GCF_014805655.1. Classification (NCBI taxonomy): domain Eukaryota; kingdom Metazoa; phylum Chordata; class Aves; order Passeriformes; family Passeridae; genus Passer; species Passer montanus. The sequence goes on from NW_024372259.1 coordinate 1,014,498, forward strand.
GTCAAGATTTTGGATAAGGATGGTTTATGGCCTGGAGGCTTACAGGGATGAGAATGTCAGGCCAGCAAGCCAGGGCGTTCGATATTGATCAGCCTAATCAAGGAACTCCTGCGTAAGCTGCCACGTGAATCAGGGAATAATTCGGGATAACAGACACATCTGAGTAATTCGTGACCTACTGGCAGATGATTCATGCAGACAGGCAACATCCATCAGATGCATTATTCCTCGCAAAGGACTTCTTGGAAGGCTTATGGGTCTGTGGGTGGCCCCACCTCCTCAGGGGGTTCATCAGGGGAGAAGCTGGGAGCAGGTGGGGTTGTGGGGCTGCCCCAGCACCCATTGCTGCATGGGGCAGAGCTCGTCCTTCACCCATCAGCAGCCCAAGAGCTTTGGGCAAACAGGGATCTTCAGGATTTTCAAGCTGTCTTTGAGAAGAAATGGATCGAGATGAGGGGGTTGTAACTGTAGACCCCATATCCTGTCCCTGTTCTGCCACACATCTCCCATGTACCCTTGTTTGGGTGTTCTTTATACCTTACTTTCCCACCTGAAGCATCAGTGCTTGTCTCTGCTTTCTGTTCCAAGAGTAGTCTGCAAGATCCATCAACTATATCCTGATGTCATCATGGAACAATACCACACACACTGGAAAAAGCCTGGTTTGGACCTCTGAAACTGGAGTTAAAGTGTAAGACTCAAAACCTGGAGAAAACCAAGCATTGTTCGCCACAAATCAACTAGTTTTTTAGTAGGTAAACACATACTCCAGGGACATATTGCCTTGGGATAAATCACCTGTCTCGCTTCTCCAGCCTGGACACACAACAATGCTATGGCATTACAGCTGTATTTGTGTTAGGGCTGTGGTTTGCTATGCTGTATCCAAGATTCTATATCAGACAGGGAAGAGTTTGAGCCTGACACTATCAAATTCCTGTTTGACAGTGAATCAGCAGTGCTTTTTGGGAGCTTCTTTTGGGTACACTGTACCTTTGCTCCTCTTCATGGACCAGGTGATGCCAGGCAGTACCAAGTGTTCTAGGAGCAGAAAGTTCCTGTTCCTCTTAGGAGATCTAGTCCAGCTGTTTCACCTGGCTTGAAGGCACAAAGGGGAGAGGATGGCCCCAAGGCATTGGCACATGGGGCAGGAAGTGTTATGGGGTGACAGGGTTTGGATGCAGCTGGAGAATCAGCAAACACAAAGGGGAGAGGATGGCCCCAAGGCCATGGGGCAGGAAGTGTTATGGGGTGACAGGGTTTGGATGCAGCTGGAGAATCAGCAAAGGATCAAGGGACAAAGCTTCCAGAGATCCCATCAGGAGACCTGCACTGGCTCCAAATGTCCAGGGAAATGGGCTCCAAAGCAATAATCTGTGGGTCTGGTTCTTTGCCAGAAAGTCTGAAAATAATTGCAAGTGTAGCTGCAACCAGAATCTATAAAAGACCAGTGAGGAGAAGGAGTGTCTGCACTGTGTTTGCATGATCAGCATCAGGCTTGGAGATGCTAGAACAGGAAAGAGAAAGAAATTTCTTTTCTGCCATGGAAAACACAGCGAGGGGAGACAGCACATCAGGTTCCTGATGGAGTTTGGCTGGGGCCTCACTAGTGCCAGGCTCTTGAAGAAGGTATAAAAGGACTTGCAGGCATCCTGCTCATGCTCTCCTTTTGTGGGATGCCCCCAGACCAGGGGGATGGTAACAGCAGGATGAGCACCTTTCTTTTCCCCAAAGGGCTCCTGCTCCACCTTGGAGATGGGAAGCAGCTCAGAGCAGCATGGAACTCTTCATCCTCACCTCATCACATGATCATGGACCTGACTTTTGTTAATTTCTCACAATTTTTGTGAATTGTTTGTACCATCATTGGTGCTCTGGAGGCTCCTGCATGGGGACTGTAGCCTGTCCCTGCTATCTGGCCTCTGTCTGCATGCTGCAGCATGGCAGGTAACCTTCTAGTGGCTCCCACTTAGCTTTAAGAGTGGCTATAAAAAGAGCTTGACAAGATCAAATGCTAATAGAAAGATTTTCCAAAGGTTGAAACTGATCTGCTCGAGGGCATTCGTGACTGGGAGATGCCAGAAGAAACCAAATAACCAGTTCATTGTGGAGTAAATAATTGGATTTTAAATACTCTCCGGGAAAGAATTCCGGGCAGGGTGGGGAATGGGGGGAATACTGCACTAAGTGCTTGGAAAGCTGTTGCTCTTCTAAATCTTCACTTTGCTGCAGAATGTATAGAGCATTGTCATTCAGAGCTACAGATGACAAATGGGGGACTTTCTTCCCTGAATTTGTCTGTGGTGTGTGAAGCTTTAGCATCTACAGCATCCAGCACCCATGGTGTCCATGGATGGTGTGGAAAGCCAAGTCCCACTGCTCATATCCTTTGTTGGCCCTGTTTTTGTATAGGGGGGGTCAGGAAGCAGTTCCCTGGACCCTCAATGGCTGGAGGTGCTTTGGTGCAGCCCTGGGTATTGTCCCTTCCCATACTGGAAGAAAGGTCCTACCAGGAGAGCTACAGCTCCCTCCCACCTGGGTGCACCATGAAACAGTGCCCATCTCCTGGCCTGGAGAAGCTGTATGTCAGTATTGACTTCTGGAGGTCAGCTCAGTCCAATTCCACCCAAAACATGACTTCTGCCTCCTTCTGAAATGGGGAGGAGGATGTCAGGATTGCTCTTCCAAGTCAAGGGTCAAGAGCTGTAGCATCAGCAGCAACTGGGAAGCACCCAAATGGCTCATTCAGCCCTGCCAGTATCCACATCCTCACTCTCACTGGTGTTGGCTGTCCATGTGAACAGCAGCCACATTATTGGGTCTTCAGGGCTTTATCCTTGTGAGCACCTGGGCCCAAGTATCCCAATTTTCAGTCTATTCTGGTGAACAAAGCCTCCCTCTTCAGTGACTTCTTTTTGCAGAATAGATGCTGAACCAGAAATGGTCTCAGCCCTGCTGACATCCACTGCAGCTGAGCCAGGCATCCTGTTTTGCAGGGAGTCTGTCTGACAACCACAGTCACACAGCTTTTGGACCACAGCTGACTCCTAACCAGCCATGTCTGAGCACAAGTGTGGGCCTTGCCCCAAAACAGCCATGCAGCCATGCTTTTGGGAAGAGCTGGCTCAGGTCTTGCAGAAGCATCCTCAGGCTGCCTGGGGCCCAGAAATCTCCAGCTGTCCTGTGTGTGATCCCCATCTTCATGCTCCCACTCCTTCTCCCCCCATTCCTCCTCTCCACTAATGCATCCAGCATATAAAGCTGAGGTTTCCAAAAGATCTCTGAACCCAAAGAGACATTGAGGAGATGGAAAGAGAGGGAAAGAGAAAGAGGCTTTTTGAATATTGAATTAAAGCTGTCTCCAGCATTATTGGATTCCCATAAGGAGGCAGCCAGGGAGCCCACTGCTTTAGTGTCCTATGAATATTTCATTGTTTGACTTAAGCTCAGTGAAGGGTGTTTCTTTGCACAAAACCACCTTTTTGGCTTGTGGGTTTCTCTCCAAGCTTGTGGTTATTGTCCCTGCTCTTATAGTGGCTATGAAATCAACCTGGCTGGTGGACAGAGTCATCCGACACTACAGCAAGCTAAATTTGTCGAACCTGGGTGATCTTTTGGCACAACCTACCTAGGAATTTCCAGAAGACAGCCAGACATGGCTCAAAACATCTTGGTGGTTCACTGGGTCAGACTGCACAAGTGCAGCAGCAGTGATGCTCAGTACCTGTGTCCCATCCAACCATGGTGACACTGAAGAAGGTGCATGGTCAGAGGGTGTCATTCCACTCCACTTCAACCTATGCAGTTGACTGTAGAAGTGGGGAAATAAGTTGTGCTGCCTGGTACCCACTTTTAGGCACTGGCCTGAAGGGTCTGCCTCTGCCTTGGTTCCCCAAATTTTAGGTGGTTACCTAGAGCTTCTCTGGGTATTCCAAACCATTAATTCCTCGGGCTGGAAATCTTTCTAAAATGAGCACTTTCACAAAAATTTGTGGGTGTCCTGCTTTCAGGTAGGCTGCAGACCACATCCATGAATGCAATGGAGAATCCCAACACGAGCATTGGTTGCCCACTCTGCACAGATGAAAACGGTCTCAAATACTGTGAAAACAACTAATTTTCCCTCTCCAGGACTGTTTTTTGGAAGTGCTGCTGCCCTACTCCTACCACCCTGTGCTTGTCCTCCATGACCCAAGAACTTCCTTTTGTATTAGCCAACCTGCTCGGAGATGGCAGTGGCAGGAGCCTTTTCCTTGTTTATTAGATGAGCTCAGAGGTCTCCTATCCACAGCCTTTAGCACCTCTCCTTGCTCTGCCAGGTGCTGTCACAGATCTAGAGTGATTCAAGTCTGGAGGTGGTTGGCTAATTCCATTGCTTTTTTCTCTCTTTTATTTTTTTTTTGTCTTCTCTCTCTCCCCTGCCCCTCAGTCTACAAATCCTCTTCAAAGAGGGAAATTAAAGAAAATTAATTTTTTATTGTAGACAGGGCAGATACTGAAATTGCCCAATACTTCCCATTATGGGGCTGTGTTTCCCATTACTTAGAACAATGCCAAAACACAGACATTTAGGCAGAAATTGTCTCCCAGGGATTTGCCTCAACCTGAATTTCTGTGAAAGATTTCAGGCAAACTTGGTCAGTTTTTTTTCTGAGAGAGAAGCCATGGGAAAGCCATTTGGTTTGCCTGTGGCCAAACACTCTTCCTGAATTTCCTTGGGAAAACTTTCACCTTATGCTTCACCTGAAGATGTGAAATTTGGTGAGAGAGTACCCTCTTGGGTTTGGGAGCTGCAAACCCTTTATGGTTTACTTAGAAGAACACTGTGCCTTGTGCAGTTTATTTAAGCTTCTAGAATTCTTTTTCTTAGTTTATAATTTCTGCCGTGGTCACACAACCTACTGACCAAGAGGTGCTCACCACCTGGTGTGCAGCCCCAGTGCCATCCTCCCTGAGCCATGTCTTCTGCAGGGTGGAGACCCTCCATGTCTCCTGCATGACTGAGGGGCATGCAGCACTCTCCAACCCATGGCTGTGGGACTGAACAGTCCCTACAGAACCCAGAATGACAGCAGACAGTGGGACAGAGAGCACAAATCCCACTTCTCCTTGCTGGGCACCTGCCTGCTGCATACAAGGAGCTCCAGCTTATCACAACTGTTAGTCTCTGAGGAAAGATGAGAAGGGAGGTGACAACATATTTTATGAGCAAATTTCTGATGACCATAGATCATAGCATCACAGACTGGTTTGGTTTTGAAGGGACCTTTAAAGACCGTCTTGTTACAACACCCCTGCTGTGGGCAGGGACACTTTCCTCTAGACCCAGTTGCTCCAAGCCCCATCCAACCTGGCCTTCAGCACTCCATGGTTGTAACATCCTCATGGTGCTACACTTTCTACAAAGTTTGGAACCTCTCTTCCCCCTGAGGCAGGAGGGCAGCACCCTGCTATTACCTGAGACACCCCCTGAGCCCCCTGCAACATCCCAGGCAGGTATGGTGGGGAGCCAGGGTGCAGCTGCCACTGTTGGCTACCCACGTGGCACAGGAACAGCGTAGTCTTTTCATCACAGATGAGAAAATGATGCCCCAGGACCACACACCACTGGCCCCCTTCTGCAATTTAATCAGGAGAATCAAGATATTCTCTGGGTTAACTGGGCTCATTGCACACTGAGGCCACGCGCTCCACAGCAAGCCCGGTGGCACATCCAGTCCTGATTACAACTACAAACCCCTTCAGTGCCCACCTTGGTTCTGCCCATCCTAGGCTGCAATTTTCTAGGAGGGTGACAACAGGTGGCTCTGGTTGACGTCAGTGGAATTGCGTTAATGCTGCTGAAATCCAGCCCCAGCAGAGCCCTCTTGGAGCGTGGCAGCACACGGAGCCTTTTGGCATACATTAGGGTGGGCAAGATGGATTGCTTAGCTCCTGGCTAGGACACATAGATAAGGATAATGGATGGATGCCCAAAGAGCAACCAAGCTTTAGGCAGATGAATAAATCACTTTGATTGTTCGTATGTAAACAGGAGGTACCAGGACGACTCAGCTTTCAGAGCAGGGTGTGTCCAATTTAAGCCCTATGATTGTGTTTAAGGATCTAAAAACCATTCAAAATGGAGTTTGTTAATAGAGGAAACCCCATGTATAGTGCTCCCACGACAGAGCCATTGTCACTCAGGGCTTGGCTGAGAGCCCCAGTCCCTCTGGTCCTTTGGAAACCTCCATTCTGAGATAACCTGTCCCTGAGACACCTTTCCTGAGGAAGAAGACGTGCCCAGGAAAGGGACAGGGGCAGTTCCCTCCTGCTGAGAGAGGCTGACTGCAAGAGCTGCCTTCCAGCTGCCTACCTGTCTGCACCAATCACAGCCCCCCACTATCCTGGGACAGGAGGGGTCTTCAGGAGGCTTTGCAGTGCATGAAGTGCCCTCAATTTCAAAGGATGCTCAGCTCTGGCATCTCCAGTATCTTGGCATGTGGTGGTGGGGTGATAGGGGTCAGTATGCGTGACAGACCTCCAGCACCTGGAGATGGGGCCGTGGGGTGTTACAGGGCCACTACCAGGGCCATCACATCTCCAGCCTGGCCTCTTCATGCTGCTGAGAACTACATTTACAGCAGCCCACGTGCCCAGTGGGATGGCAACCACCAGGAACTCAGGCTGTGACATGGGGACATCTTTCCCACCCAGAGCAGTGGACAGTGTATGCCTGGTTTCAGTATTTTTGGTACAGCAGTTGTGGCTGCTCCCGTGGGTGTTCTGACTCTGTTGGGATCCATGCTGAGCACTTGTGGAAATGCTACAGTGGCTGCAGATCGGATAGGAGGAGATCAGGTAGGATCAGAGAGGAGGAGACCTGCAGCCTGTGCAGGGATGGGGCGAGCTCTCAGGGCCAGCCCCTGACCTGCTGTAAGAGGAGCACCTGGTGTGTTGCCATGCAAGGGCTGTGCCCACACTGAGAAGCTGCCCTGTTGCCCTGCAGATATCCTCACATGCCCTGCACTAGGTTGGGAAAATATTTTGGTACCCATTGACACCCTGTGTCTGTGTCTTCCTTGCCTATGCCCAAGTGAGTGTGGCTTCATTAGGAACTCCCCCTGAGCTTCCACCCCCAAAAAACTGAGCTGTGGGTCTGGTTCACGGGGCTGGGCTGCCCTGGCTGCTCCCCCAGGCCAAACCACAAGGGCCAGCAATTGGACTCATCTCAATTCCGCTTCACTCACAGCACCAACTGCCAGCTCAACCTCAGCACCCAACTCCAGAGATGCTTCTCACCTCCCTCTGAGGACCAAAGCAAGCTCTGAGAGACTCCAGGAGCCAGCCAGTGGTGTCTATCTTCTGATCCATCATTCTCACCATCCCTTTTGTTTGCCCTCAGCAGCACAGCAAGCTGATGATGCTTCAGCCATTCCCTCCCAGAGCAGTCGGGGTCCTGGATGCAATTCTGCTCCTCTACCAAAAGCTGATTCAATCCCTTCCCACCAGGCAACCCCTCGTTCTCTGCCTGCTTGCTGCCTTAATATCCCTCTGATCAATCTCAGAAGGATCCAGTAACATGGAATGGCAGATGGGGAACAGAGCATGAATATTAATTAACAACGAATTCCAAACAGAGGACTTTAATTACATTATGAGCGCAGGCTCGGAGGCAGTGACTTACTTCCTGCTGTAAATCTGTTGACAGGTCATTTGCCACAGTGGTGTCAGTGCTCCTTAATGAATGAATATATACATTTCTAGTGCTGGTGTATGGGAGAAATAGGGTCTTGTTTCCAAAAGTGGCAACACAAGCCTGCACACCAGCGAAGAGGGCTTTGCTCACGGGGAGGATTCCGGGAAATAATGATTAGTATAATTACCTGCTAATCACACACCAGGAGCTCTGCTCGCGGGGCTGGAAATCCCCAGCATGAGCCAGACCTGCTGCTTTGTCATATGTGGTCTGGTCACTGGGGGGAGACCAAGAACCGCAGCACCTTCTCCGGGGCCGGAGGGTGCCGGGTCCCGCCCGGCCCGGGGTTCCCTCCATCCCTCGGGGCTCACCGTGCCCTCGAGGTGGGATGCGGACACATCTCAGCCTCCAGTGCTGGTGGTGCTTTGGCAGCGCGGCAGGGGAAATCAGTCCTGTGAGGGCCGGGTAACCCATCCAGGCGGGATCCCCTCTCAGCCCAGGGGCAGCGGCAGGTTGGAAAAGCATGTTTTCCCCAGCACGGTTTAATCCCAGGAAAAATACAGCCTTCTGTACTGGCAAAAAGGTCTTTTCGTTTTAATCCCTCAAATTGGCCTGGGACAGCAATGCTGCCAAATAGCCTCTTACAGGGACTACTCTTTCTGTACTCAGGGTTGATCTGAAGTTTTTTCACAGAAAACCAGCTTGCACCAAGAGGGTCGCATGAGTGCCAGCATGCGAATATCCCAGCAAAATGAGGCTTTAGCTTTATCTTTCTTCTCAGCTGCCTTCAGTCTGTGCAGCAGCACGTTCCTGCAGAGCTGCGCTAGGAACAGCAAGAAGGCACAGACCCCGTTGGGCAATGGGTGATGCTCAAGGGACTGCTGCATCCCTGGAGCTCCTCCTGCTTAGCCCAGTGCCCCCAGGCCCAGCTGGGAAGCAGTGTGTGTTTCCAGAGTCTCCAGGGCCCTAGGGAAGGGAAGGAGGGAAAGGATCACTGTGGGTGATGGTGGTAGAGCTGCAGCAGTGGGCACAGTGGGCTGCAAGAAGGAGATAACGTGGGATCTTGACTGCATGGCCACACTGAGTTGCAGGGGACTCTCCAGCAGCAGATTCAGGAACTGGAGGCTTGCACAAGGAGGACGTGGCACGAACAGCCTCTCCTCTTCATCTGTAACTGGAGAGACCTTGCCCAGTAGGTTTGCATTCCAAGTGATAGATTACTGATTCTGCTGGCTCTCCCCAGACTGAAATTCCTGCATTTTTCCTGTTCTTGCCAACACAGTGAGTCTGGCAGAAGCTGGAAGTGCTGCTGGCCAGCTCTGCCAGTGGCACGAAAGGGAGGTCAGGGATGGGTTTGAGTAACCCTTCTCAACCAGGGATCACTCATGCATTTAGAGTTCCAAAAGAAGTCATAGAAATGGTTGAGAGGAAAACCTGACCTAGGGATAAAGATAAAACAGCTAATTAGTTCTGACTGAGCTGAGATGAAGACTATGACAGCAGGCTACAAGAGTCCAATGGGTTTTAGCACCAAGGAAGGTTCTGATTTGGAAGGGATGGTCCTTGCCAGCAAGATCTTGTCCTGACCAAAGCTTTCACACTTGTGCTTTGCTCTCTTCTGCTCAACATCTGTGGTGAGCACCCTGGATTGAGAAGGTTTTAAGTGCCACCACTGGGGTTAAGATTGGGTAAAAAAATGCCACAAACATCTCAGGAGCAAAACACCAAAAATCCTTAGGTGTCTCTATGCTTGAGGTGGTCCACAGAGGTGCACCATCATCACAACACCATTGATAGAGGCACTGAAGGGCTCAGGAGCACGAAACCAAAGATTCAAGGGCTTCAGCTAACTGGCACAGGAGGCACAACAGTGCAAGTCCTATGGGAAATGGAGGTATCCACTCTGGTTGGAAAGGTGGAGGGAGCCAATGCTCCTGGTGCCTCCAGCTCGTGCCTCATGTATGGACTCACAAGTACCAGATGCCACTGGCCTGGGGGTGCACACCTGGAGCTGCTGCCACTTCCTACACTGTGGGCAACCTCCAACAAACAAACTAAAAAGCAGCTGAAAACTTGCTGGATAGTGGGTGGTGCCAGAGTTCATCTCTTGCTCTTTTCCTTGTCCAGTGAAAACCAGTTGGTGTCATATCCCCAGCCTGGGATAACCACTTTTTTCTCTTGCTTTCTCATGTGTATGTGCTCAGCCTTTCTTCCACATTTTAACCAGGGTTCCAACCTGCCCCAAGGTGGGACATGAATGGCCTGAGTGGTGCAGGTCCACAGCACTGCTGTGAGCTGGAGGCTGTGAGCTTCCTTGGCAGCTGGCACGTGGCTCCATCCCCCTTCTCTCCCCTGTCTGTGGCTCTTCTGGAAAGTCTATTTTTATTTGTCTGTTCTAAAAATGAATGGGGAAGGCAGAGGTGTTTCCTTGTTGTGATGAACTTGTCCAAACCCCAAATACTTAAAACCCTGCTGGCCAGCTTTTAAGAGCTGAGTCTGACTCTTTCGTGCTTCTTTTTATTGCTCACTGCCAAATGACAAAGCAGGTTCTCTGCAGGATAGAGGGTGTCCCAATGACAGTGACTTTTGGATCAACAATAAGGTGGCACCTCTGATTCACAGTACCAAAAATCCTGCTTTACCTTAAGGTAGAAGTTAAATGCAGCCCCTTTGCCTCCACCCCAGCCACTGTGCTCATTTACTTCTGCTCCTTTCCTTCTTGCTGCAGCTGGCTGGGGTCAGATGAGAGATCTTAAAAAGTGAATGTTGAGGAACTGCTGAGCTTTGCATCTGCTCTGAGGTGGCACAAGGCATTTCTCCCTTCCCTTGTCCTTCAGATACCAGTGCCAGATTAAGTGTTCACTTCATGTCTTATCAGCTGGCTCTAGCAAATGGTTTTTCTGTCTGGGCAACACACGGAAAGTGTCTAAAAATGCAGGAGCAGGGTGAAGGCTATCAGGAGATGGTGGAGCTTTGTACAGGTGATTACTCTGACCCTCCTGCAAGGGAAGTCGTGCTCGATTAAGGAAGTGATGTTATCATGTGAGCAGCATTTCCAACAGGGATTAACAAGCAGATGTTGTGTTGGGCACACAGGCAATGAAAATGCAGCAAGATTGTGGCTTTATTCCACCTGGCCACCAGGGCTGCCTTGAGTGTAGTAGTGCTCTCCTGGAGCTCCTGCCAGCAGATTCGGCTCTGCTGGGGTGGGATTTTGAAAGTCTGAGTGGTCCCTGCTGTGTTTGTACAAACATGCTTCTCCCTTTGGAGGCTGCACAGCTCCTCTGGGATCCTGCCTCTGCTGCAGGCACAGGAGCTGTGTGGCATCCCTTGGCAAGCAGTTCCCACTGAGCTGGGATAGAGCTGTGCTTGGGCTATCCTGACTCTATGGGGCTGAAACTCCCCAACAACAGCAGCAGAATGGAAGTGAGAAGCTAGATTCCATTTTCCCCCTGCTTTTTCATGTATGCTTTTCCTCCTTGGCTGCTAGAAGAGCCACATTACATAAAGGCAGATAAGTCCCTGCCTTTTGTCAGCAGTTGAAAAAATTTTCAATATCTGAGACACCCTGTCTGGCAAAGGTCATGCCCTGTTCTCTAGCAGATCTTAATTTAGCACAAGTTCTTGGTGAAGTGTAAAACTTCAGGATGCAGGAAGATCCTTGGAAGCTGTTGTGTAGGGAATGTCTTCCCTATGCAGAGATGTGAATGAATTGCTGAGCATCTTCACCATCCTCACCTCCCAGCTGGAAGCAAATGGTTTTTACTGGAAGCTTGCAAGAACCATCCAAAGCACAGCTCTGCTGCAGCTCAGGGCTCCAGCATGATGTCCAAGGCTGCTCTGAAATAGCTGCAGCTGATGGTGAGGCAATGAACCAGCTCCAAGCCCCTCAGCTGATGCCCCAATGATGGCCTGGCTAGTTGGCTTCCTCCATGGGCTTCCTGCATTCCTGCCACCCTGGGCAATCCACAGGCTGTGTGGCTTGGAGCACAGGGGAGGAGGCAGGTGTGAGGTGTGAGGAAGAGGCAGCAGACATATCCTTTGCTGTTATTTAAATTCATTCCTTGGCTTCATTGCCAAAGGGCTTGAGGTCATGTATGTGGCTCGTCAAAGCCTTGAGGCAGGTACGGCTGAATTCAGCAGAGAAATTGCTGTCACCAAACTCTGAACAGCACAGGGAAACCTTACTGGGTGTTGCAGGGTGAGGGGAACCCATCCTCCCAGGCTGTGGAGAATCCAGGGGAGTGCCTGTGGGAGGTCTCTGTGATTGACTCTCATCCCTTACAAGATGTGTCCCTCTGCAAGGCACAACCACACAGGGAACAGGAATTTTGACAAGGGCATCTAGTGACAGGACAAGGGAGATTACTTTTAAGTGAAAGAGAGTAGGTTTTGATTTAGGTATTAGGAAGAAATTCCTCCTTGTGAGTGTGGGGAGGCCCTGGCACAGGGTGCCCAGAGAAGCTGTGGCTGCCCCTGGATCCCTGGAAGTGCCCAAGGCCAGGCTGGAGAGGGCTTGGAGCAACCTGGGATAGTGGAAGGTGTCCCTGCCCATGGCAAGAGTGTGGAACTAAATGATCTTTACAGTCTCTTGCAATCCAAACCATTCTGTGATCCTTTGATTGTATGGCTCTGGAGCTTTTGCTGCTGGACTTTCGGTGTGCGACTGTGGACTCCTACTGGCACTGGCAGCAGACAGTGGCTGCACACCAGGGCTTATCTCCAGACCTACCAGAAGCAGGAAACTCAGCGAGTTCCCAAACAAACCTCTGGTGCGGGAGGCCAGCGTCTCTGACCTCCGGGGGTCCTGAGTGTTTGAACAGGCTCCTAATCTGCTTGGGAAAAGCAGGAGGGCTGGGGAGGGAGAGGAGGGAGGGCTGGGGCTGTGCCCTGAGCGGGGTCGGCTGTTGCTCGTGGCTTTGATTGCTGAGGCTTGCTGTCTCAGCCTTGCGGGATTTGGCTGCCTGGCCGTGAACAAAAAAGCTGGATTCTCCCAGAGCCTTTATTCCCATGTCAAGATCACTGGTGGTTTTCCGAGGAGGAGAGGAGGGAGAGGAAGGCTTTTGTTGATGGTTTTTGACAGGCGTGGGGAAAAGCAAGGCTCAGCCTCTGCTCCAGCTAAATCCTAGAATCACAGAATAGTTTGGGCTGGAAGGGTCCTTTAAAGGTCATCTTGTCCATTCCTGCTATAGGGCACCCCACAGCTGCCCCTCACCTTCCCCCAGTGTGGGCTGAACCAGCCCTGGGTACCTCACTCCTGTGCTGGAACCATCCCAGAGCCCTCACATTTCACTTAGATAGGGCTCCCCCCTTCCCCTGCTTCCTTCCAGAGGCTCCTGGCTCCCTGCTCCTTCCCAGCCTCATCAGCCTGTCTTATCCAATCTCCACCCCAAATAATCCTGACTGCAGCCACTGACAGCCCAGAGGGTCCAAACAACAGGGAAGGACAACAAGTGGGGAAGGGTTGAGGAATAACCAGGCACAGTGACCCTCTGACACCCCTCTGCCCTCCTCCTTCCTCCCACCCAGCATCCTTTTACTTGCTCCTGAACATCCTTAGCAGATTTGAACTGCAGTGGCACCCTGCCTGAGAGGATCATCTCCATGGAAGATGCCAGGCTTGTTGCATTCCTTAGCCAAGATGGCCTGGCTCTGAGCTGGGATCTCTAACAGATGCCCACTCTGCTTCCCCGAGAGCCAGAAAACATGCTGAGGGCACGTTGCCACTAGTCACTCACCCTGGAATCCCCACCTTATCCACAGGACCAGTCTTCTCTTCACAGGTCCACAGGCAGCAAAATCATCTCCGTGATCAGTTAATTGTGGGGTTTTTTGTTTGTTTTGGTTTTGTTGGGTTTTTGTTTTGGTTTTGTTTTGGTTTTGGTTTTTAAAGCAAATTACTAACAAATTATCCAAATGACAGGGATTTACTCTGTAGCCCACAGTGGTGCTGGGATGGGAACAGCATCCCAGCATGTCTCTTCCCCAGACACTGAGCCAGCCCAATGATGTGCTCCCATTGTCCTTCCATCCTCATCCTCACCAGCTCCACATTGGCAGGGATTGCCAGGGGAACCTGACTGGGTGGAGAGTGCTCAGGAGCCAACACGGGCTAATGATTCATAGTCTCAGCTTCCTGCTCCAGTGGTTCCTAAATCTGGACAGACTCAGGCTTGGACAGGCAGAGCAGGAGAAGACAGGGCTTGGCATGGCAGGGAGCCTTCCTCTGCTGTAGCCCATCTTGCCCCCAGGAAGTGGGCTCCCTGGTGGGCTCTGCAGCTCCTGGTGCATCCTAACCCTGCAGATAGCGGAGCTATTTTGTTTGTGGGTGTTATTCTGTCAAGGGAGCAGCTTAGCCCAGGCCAGAGCCTATATATAGAGTCTCTGCCTGGGTGCACTTCTGGAGAGTTTTGTTGCCTTGATGCTGGATTCATCCCAGCTAGGCTGTCCCTGAGGAGGCAGTGCTGCTGAACCTCTTGGATGGCAGCTGAGGGTCTTGCTTCTCTGGAGTACCTGGGGAAGAATGTTCTGTGGCAAGATGATAAACAGCCTCTTAATAAGGTCACCACCACTCAAAATTAGCCATCCCGTGGGATCCTCTCTTATCAGGCCCTGGTAGACAGAGCTATCAGGAGCCTGCTTCATTCCTGAATGAATACACACTGTAAGCAGCCCTCGCTGGCATTGGCCCCAGGACAACACTTGCTGGGCCACCTCACCAGTGCCAGGCCCTGAGCAGGGCTGTCTCTGTGCCCCCACTGCCAGTGGATGGGCACTGGGTGCAGGCAGCAGAGCTGCAGACCTCTTCTCACCATCTCCCTGCAAGCAATGGGTGTTGGTGTTGTGCTTGGATGTGGTTCACGCCACTCATGTCCTCGGGAGCTGCTTGAGCAACTTTGCATGAGCCATCCTTGCTCTGCCTGGCCTTGTTGGCTCCCTTGTGTCCTCCCTTCCTCTTCACACCCTGCCAGCCCAGCCCTCACCTCCGTGTGTGCTCACACCCACCTTCCTCCTTCCCGGGCAGCAGGAGATGTGCTGTGCTCACCCCTCCTAACCCTCAGATTTTCCAGCACTGTGTTTTTCTATCTCCCCCTGACTAAAGGCACCAGTCCCCCACCCTTATTCCCATCACCCTCCCACCTTGAGGAGACAAAAAACCCGCCCAACCCCAGCCCCACTCAGCCAGCTCCTGCCGTTTATTCTTAAATCCCTTCCCTCCTGCCTTGCTGGTTTGAAAGCCTGTACCCTGGAATGGGCCTCCCAGCTTTCGCTGGCAACCCTGCTTCAGACTGACCGCCACAGATAGTGTTTGGGAGAGAAAAAAATAATGTATAAAATAATAATAGTAGTAATGAAACGGAAGCATGAAAAAGCTTCTCATCTCACTGGATCTCCTTGATGAAGTTTTCCTAGTCTCCTATGCCATGTGCTGGTGTGAGGGAGTCTCGGGAACCAAGAGAAAACTTTGGGGGTTTGTTTTCTCACCTGTATGCTTTGAGAAACTCTCCCTAGCAGCTCTGGTGCTCTGGCAGAGGGTGGGTGACATGCTTTTCACACTGCTCCCCACTCCCTTGGTGCATTCATAGGGTTTTTTTTTTTTTTGCTTTTGGATGTGTTTTGCTCAGATAAGGCACCTCCACCCCACCTTTCTGCACGTGTCATTGTTTGGGAAAGGAAAAAAATAATAAAAGCAAGAAAAAGCAGAAAAATCTCTTGCCAAGGAGGGACCCCGAGTCCAAGAAAACGTCTCACCTCGCCTGGGGCAGGGCTGAGGGAGGGCGTCCCCCCCTCTCAGCTTCTGTTCTAGGTGATGGAGACGGAGAATGGAGGCGAGGTGGGAACTACAACAGGAGAAAACACGGGCAGGGACAGGGCAGGTGCTGTCCCAAAACCCCGAGGGCGGGAAGGGGGTGAGGAGGGTTGTGTCTCCTCCGCATCCCCTCCCCGCCAGCATCCTGGGCAGCGCCCGGGAGGGCGGAGGGAAGGGAGGGCGATGCTCCGCTCGGGGTTTATTAGATTGGACATAATCATCTTTAAATAAGGGCAGCCCCCCCTCCACACCCCTCCTCGAGGTGGGGGTGGGGAGCGGAGCGCCTCGGGGCTTTCTAGATAAGGGCGACTAGCGCATCCCCCGCTCCCGCAGGCAGAGCCGGGCAGCGCCGAGAGCCGCGCAGGGTCCGCCGTGCCCCGGCAGCCCCGGCTGCAGCCAGACAGGGGGTCCCCGCCGCGCTGCTCTCGCCTTCCTCCTCCTCCTCCTCTTCCTCCTCCTCCTCCCGCAGGAGCAGAAGGGAGGAGAGCGGTGCCGGGGAAAAGTTGGGGGCAGCGGCTGCGGCGGGGGGCGGGGGACCGTGCCCCGGCGCTGCCGCCCCCCCGAGCACCCCATTTCCCCCGCGGCCCCTCGCCCCGCACCTCCCAGAGCCCCCAAACTTCGTTCCCCAGGAGGATGCTGCGCGGCGGAGCCCCCCTGGCCGCGCTGCTGCTGGCGGCGCTCAGCCTGGCCCGCGGGGAGCCCGCGGCGGTGCCAGGGTGCGGGATGGAGGCTCCGAGCCGCCGCGCCGCCCCCGCGCATCACCCGCACGGGCTGTACCCGCCGGGTCCCGCCGCGCACGGCGCGCCCCGAGCCGCATCCCCGCGGGGCCGGAGACCGCGGGGAGCCTGGGGAGGAGGAGAAGAGCCGGAGGGCGAGGCGGACGGCCGGGGCCGGGGGCAGAGGCGGCGGGGCCGGGAGCCGCAGGTGCCGGAGCCGGCTCGGGAGCGGCCGCTGCCCGCCCTGTACTTCTCGGGCGGCCGGGAGCAGCTGGCGGCGCGGGCGGAGGCGCTGCCCGCAGTCCCGCGGGAGGAGTTCACTCTGGAGCTCTGGGTGAAGGCGGAGGGCGGACAGAACAACCCGGCCATCATCGCAGGTAAAGCCCGGCAGGGAGGGATGGGGAGCCGGCACCCCCCGCGCCTCCGCAAACACCCGCACGCGGGACTCCCCGACTTCCCCGCTCTGGCAGGTGACACCCCGCGCCCACACCCGCGCTGTCAGCACCGCGGGCGTGGAATATTCCTCCTTCCCTTGAGACCAAACCCTAAACCATCCCCTCCCCTCTGTTCCCACCCGCCCCGTCCTCCCAGCCCGCCCCCCTCTCCCCCATCCCGCCCCGACTCCATCTGGCTTTTCCCGTCTTCTCTCGCCGGGAGCTGGAATGTCTCTCTGGGCGATACGCTGTCCCTGGTTCTCCTGCCTTTCCCCCAGCCCAGCAGTGGCCCCTGCCCGGGGCTCGGGGCGCGCTGGGGCTCTCGGGGCTCCCGCGGGTCCCGGGCGGTGGCCGCACGGTGGCAGCCGCGCCGCGCTCACCGCCCGGCCCCGGCCCGAGGGCTCTGCGGAGCGGCTGCGGGGCAGGGGACGCCCCCAGGGGCTTGTTCTGCCCCTAACTGCCCCCTCAAGAGCTTGCTGAGAAACGGCAAGGGATGAGCTGTGAGGAGCTGAGGGAGCTGGGGGGGTCAGCCTGGAGAAAAGGAGGCTCGAGGGGGACCTTATTGCTCTCCACAACCACCTGGAAGGAGGGTGGTGTGGTTGTCTGTCTCTTCTCCCGAGTGACAAGTGGACAAGAGGAAATTACCTTAAATTGTGCCAAGAGACGTTTATATTGAATACTAAGAAAAATTTCTTCTCTGGAAGAGTTGTCATGCACTGAAACAGGCTGCCCAGGGAAGTGGTGGAATCACTGTCCCTGGAATTGTTAACAAATGTATAGATGTGGTGCTTAGGGACGTGGTTTATTTATGGGCTTGGCAGTGCTGGGTTAACTGTTGGACTTGACCTAAAAGTTTTTTTCCCAACCTTAATGATCCTTCTCCTTAATGGAGAAGCTGAGGAGACAGAGAAGACTGGCACACAGGCACAGAGTGGGGCAGATGCCACCTCCTGCAGTGGTGCTGCATTCAGCTGTGCCACGAGGGGTGTTTGTGTCTGGGTACAAGCTCGGCAGGGCAGTGCAGGGACTCTAGGAAGGGCTGGGAACAGATGGCAGTGCCAGGATGTCTGGGGTCCCCACAGTGTGGGCTCCTGTGCTGCCCCAGCCAAGCTGATTGGGGAATCCCTCTCTCTATCATAACTCCCTTGGCTTGTGCTCATCCCACTGACCCTCCCTTCTGCTTTGTCTCATCCCTTTCATTGATTTATCTCCTCAGTTCTAGGGCAATAACCACACCTGTGCTGTGGAAAAGGTAGGAGGGACGAGCTGGAGTCTGTGGCAGAGGGGGAAAACAGCCATGTACAAGGAAACTACCAAACTCCCTGGCATCCACCTCACTGTGTGCCTTCCCATCGGCATCCTCGATGCCCCCCTGCTGGCAGGCAGCACCTTGGGATGCGTGGAGCACAATTCTCAGTCATCACAGCGGCAGCACGGCTGTTTGCATCTGGAGGTCTGGCCTGCAGGTGCTGGGTTCTGAGTTTCCCAGCTAGCTAGCAGAGGTTTTTTTTTTGTTACTATTTTTTATTCTTTATTTTTTAATTTCCTCCTGGAGGGTGGGACAGTCGTTAGTGCTGAAAGCACCACCCGTGAGCGCTGGCATTCACTCCAGTAATATCCCCCAGCTTCCCTGCTCCAGGGCTTGAGTCAGCCCCAGGAACCTCTGGCTGTCTGAGTCACTCTTCACTTCCCACTGTCTCCCTGCAGTTGGGACCAAGGGGCCCGGCTGTGGGTGGCCAAAGGGGGCCAGCCCAGTGCTGCTGGCATTTTGTGTGAGCAGGTGACAGAAGCAGCTGCCAGCCCTCGGCAGGTGCCGAGTCTGCTCCTGATCTGCTGCTCCTGCTCTGTCTAAAGAGAGGCGACTGAGCAGGAGGTCATCCAGAGGTGTGGAGGAGCTGGAGAGGCTCCAAGTGTCCATGTGAGAGGGAAGGCAGGAGGAAAGCAGGGCAGAGCTGAGCTCTCCCAGCATCAGTGCCTGGGAAGCAAGGGCAGGCTAAGCAGCTCTGATCAGGGAAAGCAAGCTGTCCTGTCAGCTGGTGTGGCTGCTGCTTGGATTGAAGGCTCAGGAGTTGCTGGAGTTTTCCCCTAGATGCCACATTTTGCCTCAGTGCCACCCTGGATGGGGTTGCTCATCCTTCTTGGTCACTCCTACTGGGGTATAACCTGCTACAGCCACTGTTAGGGAAGGAAACTGGTCCTTATTTCTTGTCCTACTTGTTTTGGGCAGCAGACCAGAGTCTTTTCATGTAATGCTGTTTCCTTTTCTACCTTTTTTGTCTCCCGTACATCTATGCCTGCTCTGCTCCTGGAGAACACCAAGAAATTCCCTGTGTGCCGGGCTGAGGTTTATTTTTACTTATATTGTAGGTGATTTTGTTGGGTCAGATCCTTCACCAGAGACCATCTAAAAGATCTGCTGTGTTTAAATCCAGATGTCCTCTTTGGGTCCCTGAGCTGGTTCCCACTTCTTACCCTAAGGGGTGACCGTGACTAGAGACTCCTGGCTTTTGTCACACCCTCTGGAGCTTTAGCAGCTGATTTCCTGCAGAATCTGGGTCTCAAAGCATGACTGAAAGCTATTCCTTGTGCTGCACAACTCCTGGCCCCAGTGGGAGAGGCTGCTTCCAGTGTGGTCCTTACAAAGGGGCATGCTTGATCTCTTTGTGGGCTTTTTCTCCACAACCTTCCCTGGCAGGTACCTTCTTCAAATTTTTTTGCACTATTACCAACAACTCTTGTGTCACCCCTCAGAGGAATTCCCCCAAGGCACAGGTGAACAGCCTAAACCAGGCTAGAGCTCCTCTTTCCTGCCTGAGGTATCAGAGTTGTACTTAGAGCTGCTGAGAAGATACCTCACACTTCTACAAAGCTTTCCCTTCTGGTGGGTTACCTCAGGACAAAATGCCAAGCTCCTTGGCAAACCCTGGGGTCTTCAAACTGCTCCCCTGATGACTTCTCATGAAGGCCCTTGAGAGATGTCAGGACCTGCTGCTACACCTTTTTTGTTACACTGTTCTGCAGTGGTTGCCAGCTGTGGGACATGCTGCTCTGCCTGCAGAACTTTCACTGCTATTGATGTGCAGATGTCATCCCTGGCCATGTCTGGGGTGCACCAGCTGCTCATATACTGATTTTCCTCCCCTTGGCCTTACTTACATCTCTCTGAGAACTTTGATGAAGTCCTTATACCTGGGCTCACTTAAATTTCTTTTGGCCAGTGTTGAACTCATCAGGCACTGCCAGGCATGGCTTGGCTCCAGCATGAGTTTGTGAGGATGGTAGCTTACACTCACCCCAGGGGCTGTTCCACCCCTGATGCTGTTTTTCCCTTTTTTATCTTGGGATTTTATCAAATTTGGGGCGCTCTGAATCATTTCAGGGTGAACTGCATGAGTTGTCCCAAGAGAAGACAGTACCAAGCCCTGTTTCCTCAATCCCAGTGAGGACCAAAAGATGGCTTTTGAGTGTGCAGGTCTCAGCACATTTCAGCCAGCACCCAGCCCAAAAGAACTCTCCAGCTTTGCCTTCTCACTTCTGCTAGGCTCCTTTGCTGGCCTCCTGCTTTTTGGCTTCTCCTGGTTTCAGCTTCCCCTGGTCTTTCTGCTTCCCTTTGACAATCCACCAGAAAGCAGGAGCTGGCCAAAGCCCATCCGCCCACGGAGCTTTGTGCGCGGCTGCCTTTGTAGTGAGCAGCGACAGGGATCCATGCCCAGGGTGGTTACGGCCGTGGGATGGTTTGGAGGCCACCACCCATCTCGCCCTTGGTGAAAGTGATGGATGGAGGGAGGGATGCTGCTTCCTGAGGTGCAGCAGGGCTTGGCATGGCCTTTGCCAGCCGTGTTTATAAGGGGGAAATGTGGGGTCATGGTAACCTGGCTTCCGACACATCCCCTGGATGAGAGCCAGGAGATCCTGCTCCTCCTGGAGCTGCTTCTGTTCTACACCTCTGCTTCTCTCCACTGGCCTCTTCACAATTCTGGCAGTAGGTGGGGCATCCCCAGGGACAGGCAAGACAGTGGCACAGGCAGGAGTGCTTTGTTTTGGACCACAAGGTCCTGATGCCATGAGGATGGGCAGGCAGTGTATGTGATGGGAATGGCACAGTGAGTGGTAGGAAAAGCAGGATGGAGGATATGAAATACCACAGCAGGAACATAAAAAGAGTTTCTGGGCATGGCAGCAGGTTTTGTCAGCATTGGGACACTGTTTGTAGGGGTGATGAATGGGAGAGCAGGGTGCCCCCAGAAGACACCACTGGTTGCTCAAAGAGTGACTTCATTCACCTCAGCCAATGCCCTGCAAGAACATGCTGGCTGTGGTGGTTTAGGAGCTCAGAGGCATTTATTTCAAGAAGCAGGTCTCTTTATGCTTGCCAGCCTTTAAATGCCTTATGGCCACTGATTCCCAGTGGCATTCCGTGCCTGCAAGCCTCTGGTTCTTTGCTGTGGGCACTCAGCAGTCTGGGGGAAAGTCAGCACAGCTCCAGGTCTTGCCTGGCCTAAAACAGGTTTGCAGCATGCTTGGGCACAGAGAGAGAGGCTATTCCTGGGAGTGGATTTGTGTTCAGGTGACCTTAGGGGCTGAGGAGTGCACTCGCCAGGCTGGAGGCAGCACAGCCCTCTCCAACCCTCTCCTGCCAGCACTGGATGCATGACTGGGAGGGAAACTGGAGCATAAACGAGAGCTGTAAATCTGTCTGGAAGCTGTTGGGGAAGCAGTCCCTGGAGGAGCCTGTATTGCTTTGGGTTGCTGTGCTCTAATTTTTAAAAGCTTTGGCTCGCAGATAAAAAGCTTAGCCTTTAATCCCATCCCGCCAGAGCACTCCTACAGAGAGCAACTCAGAAACACCTCGCTCTTCAGCCTCTCCTCCCATCCACACTCTTCCTCCCCTCTCCATCCTGCCTTTCTGGCTCTGCCATTCTTCCTGGCCGCTCCACCTACTCATCCAAATGATTTTGAATGGGGGCTGGGGTGTCACCAGTGGTGGAGCACCCACTGCCCAGCCTCTGACCACCTTCCTTTACCTGCTGCCGAGGACCCGGCCTGTGCTCCAGGGAGGGGTGGTGATGCTCTCTGGTCCTCACCAGCTCTCCTCTCTCTCTCCATCCCTGTCCCCGACCTGCTGCAGGTGTCTTCAACAACTGCTCGCACTCAGCCAGCGACAAGGGTTGGGCGCTGGGTATCCGTGCCCTGCAGCTCAGTGGCAAGAAGGACGCCCGCTTCTTCTTCTCCCTCCGCACGGACAGGGCAGCCAGTGCCACTGAGGTGACCTCCCACCACCGCTACCGCCCCGAGGCATGGACACACCTGGCTGCCAGCTACGACGGGCGGTGGATGGCCCTCTACGTGGATGGCGTGCGGGTTGGCCGCTCTGGCGGGCAGGAGGGACCCCTGCACAGCGCCTTCATGTCCTCCTGTCACACGCTGCTGCTGGGGGGGGACGCCTGGGGCACCACCCACACTTTCCGGGGACACCTGGCTGGGCTGGCCCTGTGGCGTGGTGCCCTGTCGCAATCCCAACTCCAGCGTTCCTTTCTGGAGGAGGTGACTGGGGAGACAGCAGCAGGGCTGGCTCTGGCCGCTGGCTTTGCCACCCCGGAGGAATGCTGGATGCCTTTTCGGGAGGGTGCCTTCCCCCAGCAGTGGGTGCTGCCGTCCCCACCACCCCCCATCCTGCGGCCGCTGGGCCCCCCGGCCTGCGGGCAGACTGCCTGCGACAACGTGGAGCTGGTGTCCCACTACAACCAGCACTGGCCGCTGCGCAGCTGGAAGGTGCTGCGGTACCGCGTGGTCAACCTGGCCGAGGATGACGGCGGCCGGCCCACGGTCAGCTGGGAGCAGATTTGGCGGCAACACCGGGCTCTGAGCGAGGCCTTCCGGCCCTACAACATCTCCTGGCAGCTCAGCCTGCTGGAGGTACACAACTCCTCCCTGCGCCGCCGCGCCGTCCTCCTGGGCTGCGAGCCCAGCAAGGTGGGCAACGAGCGCTGCGACCCCGAGTGCGAGCATCCCCTCACCGGCTACGACGGCGGGGACTGCCGAAGGCCCGGCCGCTGCTTCTCCTGGAAGCGCCGCAACGGCGTCTGCCACATGGAGTGCAACAACATGCTGGACGACTTCGATGACGGCGACTGCTGCGACCCGCGGGCCACCGACGTGGCCAGGACCTGCTTCGACCCCGACTCGCCCCACCGGTAGGCATGGGGCTCGAGGGGGGTGGTGTGTCAAGGGTGGGATGCACCCCGACCCAAACACCTGCTCTGCACCCGGGTATTGCTTCCGACCAGTGGCTTTCCAGTGTGGGAAGGCAGAGGGGCATTTTCCCATGGGGTGGGTGTGTTTGCCATCAAAAGAAGTGAATCCTACGGTGTGACATGGCACCCCTCTGTGAAATCCGCCAGTGAGTATCTTTTCCCCCACAGGGACACTCCTCCCCCCTGCCCCCTCAGGGGTATTCCCAGTTCAGAGCTGCCAGCCTCTGGGTACAGCCTCTGGGGTGGGCAGAGCAGCCCATGCAAAGGATATTCCTTACCCTCATCCCCTGCCTGGCATGTAGTTGAGGAATTGCTGCCCATTCCCACCTTCCTTGGATGTGTCTAAAGTCTGATTTCTTAATTTGTGTTCAAAATGCCTTCTCTTGATTGCTGGATTGGGGAGAAGGAGGCAACCCAGCAGTGCTAGGTGTGAGGTGCAGGATTTGGAAAGGTGTGGGTGGGTATGCATAAGCCTTCCTGAATCCTGCCCCAGGGAGTGATGCCCACAAGGAGATTCCCTTGGCTGGAGGAGGACGTGTGCCTTTATTGTGTGCTTCAGGTGCAAAATACCTTGAAAATCCACATGGACTGAAACCCATGGAGCATCAATATGCTGTGTTAGGGGATCCGTGTTGTCCCCAGGGGTCTTTGGAATCAGCAGCAAGGTGGGGGGATGGAGAGGAAGACCCCATTCACAAAATGGGGGACCCTGGGTTGTTTGGAACAGTGTCCTTGGTGCAGTGGGTGGCTTGCACCCACCTGCTGTCCTTGCTGGAGCCTCTGAAGTGCAGACAGCCCTGTTGATGGCTTCCAGCCCTTGGGGCTCTGCTAAATGTACTTTCTGTATGGAGATGGGGAATGGGGGGAAAAAAGTTCTGGCTTTTTTTTTTTTTTTTTTTGGTTTATTTTGTTTTATTTAAAGCCGTTTCTGTCTCAGTGTCAGAGAAAATTCATTCTCTGCTGTTGGCTCCCGATGACAGGCAGAGGTGCCCACTGGTGCAGGAGCAGTACAGCACAGATGGCAGCATTTGTCAAGAAAAGTTGCAAGGGAGGGTTTTAGAGACACATCTACCCTTTGATCTTCTTTCTCCTTCACTTTTCTTTCCCAGATAGGCTGTAGCCATAAATCCCTTTTTCCCAAGTCTGCTTCTTCTCTCTGTTCCTCCCCAAGCAGGATGGAGGGAGGAGGGAAGGAGGGGTCTCTGTTTGGGCAGTGGTGATAGAGAGGAGCAGCACTTTCCCTCCTCCCTTCCTGAGTCCTTCTCACCCACCCTTAAGTTGGCTGAGAAAACCCAGGAGGAGGACAGGGAACCTTTCCTCCAGTGTATCCCAGTGACACAGAGAGACATCACACCGCGTCCCTGCCCAAGTAACCCTCCCCAGATGTTTTCCCACCTCTGGAAGTCTCTTTGGTGACAGCAACCATTGCCACCCTGTGACCTCCTGTCCTCTTGTTTCCCATGCTGTGAGCCAGCATGGAAGTGCTTTCCTGCTCATGGAGCAGATGAAAAGCTTCCACAACAACTCTCCATTTGTGGTGGCCGTCAGCACCCAGCACCACTTGGCCTTGGCTTTGGCAGGACAAAGGCTCTGTCCTTGCCTCTGTGTGCAGTTAGAGAAATGTTTTCATCCTCAGACAAGAAGGGCTCCACCTTAAATTGAAAAAGGCCAAATTTTTGCTGGTATGAATCAGGGCTTCCATTTGTCAGGATTTTCCCCTGAAAGTTGGGAAACAAAACAAGAGAGAACAAAAAAACCCCTTGCTTCTGTGGGAAAGGAATGGGAAAATGGGAACACTAGGGAAATAACAAATCTTTTGCAATTTTCTTTCCGCAGACCTCATTGGCCTGCGCAGAGAACAAGAATGATTGATTGTAGACTAAGCTCAGAAAAATGAAATCCAATGTGCCTGGCATTTGGGAAATGAGGGGGCATGGGTTGAATCCTGCTGCCACTGAGGTCTTCTGAGCTGCTTTTGGCTGGCTTCTTCAGAGATCACAGGAAAAGGGAGTCATTGAATGGTTTGGGTGGGAAGGGCTTTTAAGTGCATCCAGTTCCACCCCTCCTGTGATGGTCAGGGACACCTTTTACCACACCAGATTGCTCAAAGCCCCGTACAGTCTGGTGATGCTGGTGGACATCCACCCTCCCTGTGCTCATCCCTGCTGAGGATGGCTTCTGGGGAGGAATATACTTGTTTGTGGGAAAACTGTTGGGAAATTAGTAGTGTGTGTTTGGGAAAAACCGAGGTGAACTTGTGCTTGCCAAAGAGCAAGGCCAGGTTTGTGGTGTTCCCCCAAAACTGGCAGGTGAACCCCAAGACACAGAAGCAGGGAACCTCATCCTGGTGGGTTTTGTTCAGGCAGAGCTGAGTGCTGCTGCGTGTGCTGTAAGGTATTGTACTTAAATGAGCAGGGCAGCTGGCAAACTTATAGAAGGGTTTTTAGCATGGAAGCCAAAACAGAAGAAATAACGTGAAATAAAATTTAACAAACTGCGGAAAGGCAGCACAATAGGAGCCAGGTGCTTTGAAGCAAACAAGAGCTTTGGGTCTGTAACTGAAGGAGAGCACTCTGGCTGCTGCTCACCCAGACATCTCTGTTTCCTCATACCTGTGCCAGAGCTCAGGAGGGAGCTGTGGCTTTGGGACAATCAGGAGAGAGGGAACCCCCACTGCACGTGATCTCTGCATCTCCTTGCAGATCCAGGTGGCAAGAACAAAAATCTTAGGGTCTTTTTTCATGGGTTAAATCATCTCTACTTCATTTCAAGGCTTTCTCAAAGAGTGGTTTGGATGTGAACATTTCTTACTACAGCCAAAAATAATTGAATTGAGAAAGTCAGAATGAGATGCTGAGCGATTTCTTACCAGCACTGTAGACAGATTCAATATATTTTGGTGAAGGGTCTCAACACTGTGTCTTGTCCTTCACAATTGTAAGCACTCAAGCAGAAGCTTTTTCCATCTTAGCACATTTCTGATTTAAAATTCCCTCTTGGGCTGCAGCTTAGAGAGAAGTAAATTAGAGGAAAAAGCTGAGGAACAGTGGTGGCTTCAGTGCTTCTTAGCTGGTGAACATCTCATTATAATTCCAGGGCTACAGCTGGTGTCAGCTCATACCCTCACCCAGGGGAGGGAAATGAGATTTGGGAAGAAGGATTTTTTAAATTTTTTTTTTACACAAGTGTATGTAGTGACAGGACAAGGGGGAATGGGTTTAAGCTGAAGGAGTCAGGTTTGGATAAGGTATCAGGAGGAAATTGTTCCCTGTGAGGGTGGGCAGACCCTGGCAGAGGTTGCCCAGAGAAGCTGTGGCTGCCCTGTCCCTGGCAGTGCTCAAGGGCAGGTTGGAAAGTGTCCCTGTCTTTGGAAGGGCAGGAATGAGTTGATCCTTAAGGTCTTTTCCAATCCACACCATGCCAGGGTTCTGTGACATCTCTGGTGGGACTGGAGCCCACTGTGGCTGAGGCAGAAGCTGGGATAAGGGCTGATGCTGAAATGAATCAGTGGGCACTGAAACACACTGCTGAGTCCCTCCTGCACCTGCTCTGGTAGCACGTGGAACCAGACAGGTTCTGCTGTGCTGAGACACCCACGGGGGAAACCCACCAGTGGGACTGTGCACTTGTGGCTGGAGGGAGGCTTAAGCAACAACTCAGGTGGAGAGCTGTGTGTAGACATCCCTCCAACAGGAGACACGGGAAGCAAGTCACAGATTTCCCATTCACCCTTGGTCCAACTTATGAGGAACAAAGGGACAGGAAACATCAGGAGAGTTACTGATTATCATCCTTCACCCAGCTTTATCCTGACTTCAAGCGTTTTCCAGGAGTTCCTGGCAGTCCAATGTCGGGGTCTAGAGTAAAATTTGCCTTAATTTTCTGCAGGCTCCCATCCTCTTGCTGAGCTTGAGTGCTGCTGTAATTGGTGCTCTTGGAAGGAAAGCAGCAACAGCTCATTAGCAGCAATTAACACTCAGCGAGGGTCCCCCTCGGGCACTTAGTCAATGAGAATCTGGTGTGTGACACAGTTAATGTGAAAAGAAAAACCGGAGGGGAGTCTGGAGAGCAAAGTGGGTGAGGGCAGAGCTGCTGGGCCTTTCATCTTGCTGCCCGAAGTAATGGCAGAAATAACCTAAGTGACAAAAGGAGGTGAAAAATGACGAGGTGTCTCCAGGCTTGGTGGCCTCTGCTGGGATGTTAAAATGTACCTGATTAACTGGACACTTGATGGGCTTGAACACAAGCTCAGCTGGCCTCCCTCCTAAGGGACTGGTGCTTAATTGGGTTAAGGTTGCTTGGGAGTCTCCTGCAGTTTAAGCCTTGCCTTCAAAAGCTGATCCAGACTAACCTCCCTAAAGTCTCTGGTGGACAACCACGAGAAAGAAGGAATCACTGCGAGGTATCCCCAGGCACCTGAACCTTGTCAGGAGATGTTCAGGTGAGTGTTGTTGGACCTGAGAGCATAAAGCGTGTCAAATTGAGAGCAGGTGAGGCAATGAGGTATCCTGGGCCAGAGCTGACCTGCCTAGGCCTTAATCTCAACCAGATGGTAAAACAGCATTCCAATTAGCTGCTCCCTTCCCCTTCTTCTTCCCCTGCTACAGGAAACCTCCATAGGTCTTTCTTACTGTGAAAGAGAGCAGAAACATGCAAAGTTATTGCAAAATCTTTGCATACAACCTCAGGCCACTGAAGCTGTTGCAGAGAACAGATTCAACTGTGTGGCAGTATCAGTCATTGGTTTTTCCGGGTCTGGATTGAAGGCACTTGAGACAGTCATACATGTTTGGACTCAAGTGTTTATTCTTTCTTATCAGTGAAACAGTCTCATTACTGTGAGTTCAGCAGTTTTTCATTAGAAGGCACAAAATGGCTAACAATCTCTTGTTACAAGGTCTTTTAAGACTAAACTATCCAATTAAGAACTGACACCTAGATTATTTCCCCTTTTAACCCAATAACTGATCCCAAAGAGCTGCAATGTGACTTTTCTGCCCAATTACAAAATGCCACCCAAACCCCTGAAGAAGAAGAAGAAAACCAGGACAGCACCCTGTGCCCTCCATCTTGCTTCCATCCACAACATACTAAAAATCCCAACACCTAAATTTCCCACCAGGTGATACACCTCCCCTACTCTCTATAATCTGTTTCACACTTTTGTGGATTTCAGTCAATCTCGAAGTCTAGGAAAGTTTCTCCATGAATGAGGGTCAAAGTCAGGGCTCCCCTGGGGGTCAGCGCACCCCAGAGCAGACAGAGAAGTATTCCTGGTGCCCTGGGTTTCCACACAACTGGAGATGGTGTCTGCTGCTTGTGGTGGTTGATTGTTTGAAGGGTGCATGGGAGAGTGTGTTTTCAGTGATTTTCACTGCCTGTAGAGTGGCAGAAACTACGTTGGTGCCATGAGGAATGCATGGCAAGGGGGCTCTCTGCTCAGAACCTGAGCTCTGGCTGCTTTTGAGCTCCCTCTGGCACCTCTTGGAGTCCTGCTGGCATGTGCCCGAATATTGTCCTGGTGCATCCAAAGAGCCTCAAGTGCTGGCTTGGGGCTTTGAAGTGGCGAGGAGCAGAGTGCTTTGGAAGCACCAAAAGTGGCAGTGATGGGTTCACTGGCTTCTGAGCTGGCTGTTTCTAGTCTCTAGTATACTTGCTGGGACTGTGGGGATGCAGTAATTAACAGGAGCTTTTGCTGCAGCCTCATGGTTTGTTGGTGGATGCTTTAGAGCTTTGTGACTGCTTGGATTTGAGCTATTTGGAAAACTTCTCCTTTCCTTGTAGGAAAGTCCCTTCTCTCCAAGCTTTCCCATGGATTAACAGTTTTAAAACCTAGCAAAAATAGGAGGGAATGTTTTTGGTGGAGCCCATTATATCAAGTGGGCAGCATGTCTCCCAGGTTTCTTGCTTGTGATGGGATTTGGAGGCTGGAGCCATGTGAAGGTGCCTCAGCCTACCCAGAGTCCTGGCTTAGGGGTGAAGACCTTCTTGGGGCTTTTGACCTTCTCAAAATGCTGGCTAGTATGGAGATAGATATTCTCTGACTGGAGAGTATTTGGCATGTTCCCACTGCTTAGCTGCAGGAGCCCAGCAGTGGGATTTTGTTGCCAAGAGAGAGGACTGGGGATGGTGAGAGACTGCATTGCTGTGGCAGAGGAGCGGGTGGTGGGGGCTCCAGCATGGAGACTCCCTCTAAGGGAGGCACACCAGGGTCTGACTCAGCCCATCCAACAGCTGGAGGGCAGTGGGACTGTGCAAATTACTTCTTTCCAGAGGGAAATAACTAAGTACTGAGGTGCTGCTATCCAAGGGCCTGTGCAGGCTCTCAGGAGCACTTTCCAGAGTCAGAGTGCTCCTTTCTGGTGGGGCCAGAGCTCTGTGGTGTTACCCTGCAGGGCTGGAAGAGCAGCACGAGTGTGTAGAGGTGTTTGGCTACAAGGGGAGGTTCCCAGTCCCGTCTTGCTGATGTGCACAAATCTTCCCTGCTTTTTCTCTGGGTGATAAATTAGGAAATAATATCACAGTAATGCTCTTCTTTTCTTGCCAAGGTAGAAAGCTCAGGGGTTAATTTCCAACGAGCCTCTGTGTGAGGATGAATCTCACTCACTCCTTTCAGCCTTCCTGTGAGCATGGGGCTGCCAGGCAGCGAGTTCCTGGAGGAACCTGCTCGGCTCCCCCAGGGGTGACCACATCTCTGTGGGAGAGGGAGAACATGATCTGCGTGTGAGCGAGGGCACAGGACCCCTGCCCAGTGGCTGTAGGCAGCCCGGGTGCTTTTGGGGAAAACAGCTGTCCCAGATGTGAGCTATTGTTCTCGAAACACCACCGACTCGGGGGCTCACTCGAGGGGGGCCGATTGTGTTGGGATGGCAATTGTGAAGGAACAGCGTGTGTCCCATGGCTGGGAGGGGTCACTCTTTGTTAGGCCTCCCCAGGGCTCCTCCTCATCCTGCTGTCCCCTTGCCTGTGGGTGGGGGACACCAGCGAGGCCCTGGCCAGGCCAGTGAGAGCCCAGGAGCCGAGGTGGCAGGAGCTTGGCAGCCATGGGGAGGGACACCCGTGGGCTGGCGCTGACAGGGTCTCTGGGATGATTTAATCTGCCTTGGCTTGGCAGCCCCAGCCACGGCCAGGGGAGTCTTTAAGTGAACATACTGCTTTTAGTTTTCCTTGGCCCAGCCAGCACTGTTATTTAGGAAATCAAATTGCCCCTTTCCAGAGGGGTGAGAGGGAATGAGTCCAGCACCACCCAAACCAACTGAGATGGTGTGGAGCAGAGGGCTTGCTTTGGAGGCTTTAAGAAGGATGAGGATGCTGAATGCTTGTGACTGTTGCTTCTCAAGGGCTGTGCTGGGGATGAAAGGCAGCCTTGGTTTTATTTTTTTTTTTCTGTTAATGTATGATTGTTACACTACAGAATTTCCCCAACAAATTATCTCATGTCCTTTTTATATCTGTGAGGAAGGCATTTTTAGAATACTGGCTTGTGCACTTTGTGCTCTGGCTGGGACATCCAGTTGCCTGGGTCTAAAAAAAAGTTGGAGGCTTGGGACTTGGTTTTACCCTAAAAAAATAAAAAATATGCATATAAAAATCAAGTTGGAGATGTTTGGCTTGAACAGATTTCTTTTCCTCTGTCTCAGTCCCTTTCCCTACCAATATCATGGTTATAAGTTTTTACAATTCAGTGAGAAGTTTAGGGTGAATGAAGCAGTTTTGGATCTTTTGGGAAGACTAGACATTGCCATCATGGTGAAGAGTGCACGAGGAGGGGCTTTTTGATCACAGGGCTGTGTGGTTCCTCCTGGGCAGTCAGCTTAATGCCCTGGGAGCATCATCCTTGCTCAGCAAATTGATCCACTGTTGTCAGGCCTGTTAAAACATCCTTATCCTGCCAGTGCCCAGGAGTCTGAACAGAAGTGACAGGCCAGGGACTGGAAGGGTGGAACCCTGGTCTTCTGCCCCTTTATGGCCTATGCTGCCCTGCTGGTGGATAGGGATGCCCACTGCAGCTGGCTGCAGGCTTGTCTGGCACCAGCAGAAATCCTTCCCTAACCTTGCAGTGTTTGTGGTGCCTTTTTTGCTGCCCTGTTTGTCAGGGAGGCTGGATGAAGAAGAGAGACTGATTTTTTTTTTCCCCCGTCCTTGTCATTTGGCTGTTTCTGGAGATGGCCTCAAGCTCAGGGTTCTGCCTTTTGCATCCATGTAGAAAGCAGTTTGTGGTCTGGCCCCTCTTTGCCAGCCATGCCTTCTGTCAGGAGGTGACCAAGCTGCCTCCTGTCCCACCTCACACCATGTTTCTCTCATCTTTCTCTCCATCCTTGACTGATTCCAGCACGGATCTCCGGGCACTCCCTCTGCTCAGGCCTGGTGCTGAAGGTGATGTGCACCACTCCCAGCTCTTTGGCTTTAGGCAGCGTGTGGCAGATCCTCACTGTGGGGTCACCTTTACCATCTCACCCAGTCCACTGCTCTCCCTCTTTCCCCGTAGCTCTGTCCCATGGAGCAGGGTGCTGTGAGAGAGGAGGAGACATTTGGGTAGAGCTGGACCCTTGCTTTCCCTTGAACAGCAGTGAGATGTGGGTGCCTCGCTTCTCTGAGCTCCTGTGAGAACCCTGCAAAGCAGAGGTCACATCTTTCAAGATGCTTGCAAACACCTGCCTGTCCTGTGGGCAAAGGCAATCATCAGCCAGGGAAACTGAGGCACAGAACTCTTGGACATCTTGCCCCCAGCCATGCAGCAATGAGGGGCTGCTGTTAGTGCTGGCATCTGGCCCTTCTGCCTCCCAGTTCCTGGGCAGGGAGGAGAGGCATTTAATTAAAGGAGATGAAGCTGCTCTGTCCTGGCTAAACTCAAGGAGAAAAGTTGCAGCGTTCCCCTCTGTCTGGAGGGCTTTAATGAGCCTGCTGGCACTGAGACACTGCTCAGTCATGGAAGTCATGCAGTGGTGGGGCAGGAGAACTGCACCCACTGGGGTTATCCCCTCTCCCTTACCTCAGCAGATTGTGAATTGCACTATAAAAATTGATAGTGAAATTTGGATTCCTGGTGACCCTGAGCTGTGTTCAAATAGCATAAGGCCTCCCTAAGCCTGGAATGTTACTTTGTTTTTTGTTTTAGGCAAAAAGTAAAATAACTGATGTACAGATCTGTTCTTGTAGCTCAGGTGGGACAAGGCTAATCTGTGCAACTTTAGGCAAAAAAGACCTGTAAAACTTTGTCCTGGCCTGGGATGTTTTTTCTTATTTTGCTTTGAAACAAACAATCCAGACATAAAGGGAACCATCCCTGACTTTGTTTAGCTTGGAACCAGCTCTAGAATAACTTGCCACCGTTGAGTTCTGCCTCCCAAAACCACACAGGGCTGCAAACATATTTCTCCATTTCCCCTGCTGCTTCTTGCTTGCCCTCTCTCCCAAACACTGTAACTCCAGCCAGCATTGCCCTTGCCAAAGGAAGGTGAGTGCTTACCCTGTGCTGTGGATAGCAAGTCTCTCCCAAGTTGTTGGTGGGTGCTGGAGCTGGGATGCTGCCTGTGCTGGGCTTTGGATGGCAAGGCTGGACTTCCCTCCTTCCCTGAGCTGCTGCTTCACTGCCTTTCTCCCTTTCTCTCTTTTTCATCCCCTCCATGGTTTCAAACTGGATCTTTAACTCATTCTTCTGAATTATTTTTACTAACTCTCTGCAACTACAGCTCTTTCTGTGTTGTCAAGGATGAAGTCTCAGAGAAGCTGTGGCTGCCCCATCCCTGGAAGTGTTTAAGGCCTGGCTGGACAGGGCTTGGAGCAACCTGGTCTAATGGAAAGTGTCCCTGCCAATGGCAGAGGGGTGGAATGAGATGGTCCTTCAGGTCATTTCCAGCCTAAACCAACCCATGATACTTGAACATGGAAGGGGGAGATGCATTACTGGGGTGGAAGCAGGTGGGGAGCTGCAGTGTTTGTCTCCTTTGCTTATTCCACTTGTGAGGACAAGAGGCAACACTCTGTGGCTCTGAATTCTCTAATTGCTGCTTCACTGTGTTTTTGAAGGGGAGGGTTAGAGGCATCAGGGAGATGTCCCTTTGAAATTTGGGAATTTTCAGGTCCTTGGGGTTTTTTTTGTGCTTTATTCTAAGGGATCTTGCCGTGACCCTCACCAGCCCTGCTGTACTGCACACTTGTCCTTGCATCTCCTCTTTGTAGTGGCTGAACCCACTGTTTGGTTTCACAGAGGTAAAAATCTTGGGCCTCTGTGTTCCTGCAGCCTCACAAAAAAGGCAGCCAGGAAGGAGCTGCTCCAGTGTTGGTAAAAATGAGGAATAACTGCAGCCTTGTGCTTGGTAGACCTTGGAGGGCTTTTGGGGTGATAATCCTTAATATATGCCCAATAAAGTTGGAGCAGGGGGGCTTCAGTCAGTGCTCACAGGCTCTGTGGAATAAATATCAGGGTTTAGTCTGTCCATTGCTTCTTAGCAATTAGTGCATTCCTTTGGAGCTCGCTCCTGTTGATGTCTTTGATATGTGTCAACCCCAGACAAACCAAGATTCCTGCCTGGGAATTCCCCTGAAGGATTGTCAGCTGGGAGCCTGTAGGTTGAGTTTAAACCTAAGGGTCTGAGGCACACATGTCTTTTCAGCTCCCAAGGAGTTGTCCAGTGAGCAATGGGTGCATCATCCGTGGGAGATGGTCCGTGCATGCTCCGCTCCCACCATGGAAGCATCTGGGAGCCCGGCTGTTCTGAAGGCTCTGCATCATTGCCTGGTCTAATGAAAGACATCCCTAGACCCTCCTGGGGCTCAGATGGGCCGCGTGCTTTAGGATGATCTCAGCCGTGAGGAAATGGTGAGCCTCTCCGAGGAAGAGATGGCCATGATTCACTCGGATAGAAATAGAAAAGCCAAGCACGCAAATGGAGACTCCCTATTGACCAGGTTCCTACAATTTAAATGGGTTTTTACTACCTATTCCAGTATTCATTTGAAAATCACATGCATTTACTCATACACACTACAATCAGATTGTTTTTAAGCCATTAAGGCCCATTGGGTCAATAACCAACATTTTCAAAAATCTATTAAATTCCCATTTCCGTGGAAATAGAGCTTTTACAATTGATCATGGCTACTGACTCCCATTAAAATAAACCCTAAATGCTATCAACTCCCCCAAGATGTGGAGCACTAAAAGACAGTTTGCCAGGCCAAATTTATCCCAGGGGAAAGTTGATGGCCCATTATGCTTAAGCAACATGAGAATTGTCATATAAGTCAGGAAGTTTATGGGACTTGCCTGGATTTGTCTTCCCTGAGGGGTGAAAAGGAAGGTTCATAGGTTGAATCACTAGTGCTAACACAAGCTCAAAACCAGACTCCTGCAGGAGCTTTTTGGGAACATTTAGCCTATTTTGAATTAAATTTCAAGTGTGTGTAGAGTTTGGTTGTTTGGCAGAAACAAATGATGCTTTAGGGCTGAAGTGCTGTAAGAAATGATAAATTTGTGGACAAATTCTTAGTGGCACAGGGTTTCCAGTGTTGCCTAGGTCTGCCCAGCAGAGGGGCTCCAGCCCTCTGATCACCTCTGTGGCCTCCTCTGGGCTCACCCTGACATTTTCCTTCCCCTGGTAGCCCCAAATGCTGCAGCTTGTGACCCCCAGCTCTGGACCACTGCAGGTGGGGTCTCACAAGAGCAGAGTAGAGGGGAATGGGCAGTGGTTTCCAGGACAAGCACCAAGGCTGGGGGAAGAGCAGTGCAGAAGGAAGGGGTCCTACATCTTGGCTTGGCAGAGAAGCACGGGGAGCTTTGTGATCCAGCTGTCCTTTCAGATTAGGGCTTTGCTGCCTGCCATCTCTGGCAGACAGCAGCAGCTCCCAGACCACAGGCTCGCTGCTGGCGTCAGCCCAAAGCTGCCGTGCCCCTTGGAGGAGAGGTCAGGCAGTCCCTGCAGAGCCAGAGGCCAGGCTTCCCTTGTTTGTCTCCCTTCATGCCTCCTTCAATCAGCTTCACTGCAGCCCTCTGCTCCCTCCCACAGCCCTGGATTTCTCTGCTGTGTGTGCCTGATCCAGCACTCCTCTTCTTCCTGCTGTCATCTCCTCAAGCCCTATCTTGTTGGGGATGATGTCTGTGCTATGGGGCCATGTCTTGATGCTTCCCTGAGGCCACTCATGGAAAAGACACCCTTCCCCTCCAACAATGAGGTGATGTTGGATGTATTTGTGATGGGAGTGGAGGAGGCAGTGGAATGAATTGGTCCTTTCCTCCCTAAGAGAGTTTAATTTGAGGCAGGTGGAGAGGAGCATGGGGGTTCCTGTTCCTGGATGGAGCATAGACAGCTGTCCCCAGAACAAGAGCAAGTGTTGTGGGGCTTTCTCTTATGATGGGTTCTGTGTCAGGCAGCAGGACCACTTGACCACTTGGGGTTACTGGTGGTTGGCCTTGGTGCTTTTTGCAGTGCAGGACAGACTCCTCCAAAAACTCAGGAAAGAATGACTACAGGTCTATCAAATAGCCACAACCATCAATGATTTTTTTTTTTTTTGCAAACTGTAAAGTAGCTTGAACAAAATGCTGGTGTCTGAGTCCCAATGAGTAGGTCTTAAAAACCTTATTATTGAACAAAATGTCTGAGTCCCAATGAGTAGGTCTTAAAATCCTTATTATCAGTGATGGAGAGACTGACTCAGAGATCAGAATCCGATTTTATTGTGGGATACAAATGCTTATATACTATTTCAGGGAGACTCGTAATGTGTACTACAATGATTAGGTTAAAATCACATACACAAACTTATGCATATAACAACATCTCTTGCTTGCAGAGTTTAATGGGATTTTCTTTTTCCCGTAAACCCATTTGATTTCATCTTCTTGCAATCTTGGTCTAATTTTCAAAGTTCCGTTTGCTTTTGCCAAGGCATCCTGTTATGTTAACCAGGTCCAAAGTCCATCATCTGTCTTGTGTCCCCCAACATTCCAACACCTTATTCCTCCAAAGGTATGCTAGGGCTGTGGTAGCTCAGTGCAATCTGGGAAGCCTGCACAGACACATGGAGATGTGCTGGGATTCCCAGCACAGCCATGCCCAGAGGCCCTTGGACAGGCTGTGGTGCCCATTATGTGCATGGCAGCAAGAGCTGAGTGAGGCAGTGAGCCAGCCCTGCCCTCAGGGTGCAAATATCACAAACCCAGTGTTTTTCTGTGATCTGAGCATTTGATGCACATGTGCATCCTGTTGGCACTGGTGTCCCGAGGGTGCCCACTATGGTGTGAGAGCACAGCTGGGGGTTGACCTCTCCTGAGGCTTATTCTCATGTATTCAGCACAAGTGGGGGACCATCCTCAGTTCAGACCCTAAAACATGAGTACCAACATGCAACCAGCCTTAAAATTGATCTCTGCCCTCTTGCCCTGCATGTAAGCTGTCAACAGGACTATAACAAGATCCAGAGAGGAAAGCAGCATGTGGCAGAAAAGCAAACAGTCTCTGGGCAGGCTGATAGGGAGGAATTAACACAGCTTTCCTTTAAAGCCAGGTGTCCTCTTGTGATGCCAGAGGCAAAGACAGCTCCTTGATGCCTGACTGTGGCTTTGCTGTATGTTGAGGAGAACTTTGAATGTGTGGAAGTCAGCTGTGATGATTGTGGAAGTCTTGTCAAATGCCCAAGACGAGATCAGAGGGGCTGTCTCCAAGGAACATATTACAGTAGGGATCTGCTATTGACCTCCAAACCAAGATGATAAGGCCAACAAAGCAATATTTGAATAATTTAAGCTCTGAGTCATCAGAACTTCGTTCTTCTGGGTGACTTTAATTACCCAGATATCTGTTGGAAGAATGATACAGCAGCTCACAGATCATCCATAAGTTTCGTGGAATGTGTGGAGAACTGCTCCTCACGCAAGCGTTGGAGGCACCAGCCAGGAATGAGGCACTGCTGGACTTGCTGCTCACAAACCAATCATACCTGGCTTGTAATAGCTTGGCTAGTGGTGTTCTTGCCTGCAGTGATCACAATATTGTGGGTTTTGGATTCTGCTGCAGTGCTGGTGGTTAGTGTTAAGACAAAGGTTTTAGATTTTTGAAGAGTAAATTTCAGCTGGCTCAAAGCTCAGTTGGGAGGGATTCACTTCCATGCAGGCTAAAGGAGTGAGTGCTGGGAGCTTTCAAGAACAGTCTCCTGGAACCACAAAAACAGTTCATCCCCTTTAAAGGCAAGAGAACCAGGTTGGAACAGGACTTTAGAGAGAGGACAACCTGATCAGCTTGTGTCATTGTGATTGCTGTTCACCTTCTCAGACATCTCTGCACGTACCATGTAAGCTGTTCTCCAGTCATGTGTCCTGTGGTCAGTCCTTCTGGATCCAAGGTGTCATTTCTCCTGCAAAAGTGTTACATCCACTGAGTTTTATCTCTGAATGTTTGTATTTCTGCACTCTTTCCTTTTGCTTTTTGCTCCCTGCTCTATATTCCTACATCCCACACTTTTGGAGTTTGGACTTGCCACCTCTCCAGTGGTCTCTCATCCCACTGACACTTCAGCTCCTCAGCAGATCTGCTGCTTCCTTCTTTTGCCCTTATTTCTAAAAGGATCTTTAACTCTTTGTTTTTACTGGAGTCAGCTTAATTTCAGGGAATTCCATTTTCCTGACAGCTCTGATGCAGCAGTGTCTGCTGGTCAGTCCTGGTTTTCAATTCTTCATTCAAGACCTGTGTTCATCCCTCCATTTAAGTTGATCTGAATCCACTCATTACAAGTTAAGGCCAAGTTTTCTTTCTCTCATCTGCTCTTTCATAATTTGTGTGCTGCTTACCAAAACCAGGTCTAAAATAGCATTGCCTTTGGCTGATTCAGTGATGATTTAGTGAACAACTTTTTAGCCAACACTTCCAGGAATATCTGGGCTATGCCATTGTTAACTGCACTTATTTTTCAGCCTATCTCAGGGCAAAATGCCCTGCAGGCCTTCTGGTCGAGCACTAACGTTAATGCATTTCTTTCCCAAATCTGACCTCAAGAAGTTGCCTACTACCCTCTGACGTAACAGAGCTGTGTGCTAGCAATCTGCAGCCTTCTAGCTCCCTTCCCCCTGTAAATCTGTTGTGGAAAGGTCACAGCCATGAACCACAACGTGTCTTTTTGATCCCATCTGCAGCTTTTGCCAGTACAGCTCTCTGACCCTTCAGCATCTGCTACTGCTTCAGTCCCATGCTCACACATGGAGATTGAGAGTTATCTCTGGGTCCAACAGGAATGGCTCATACAATAAGGGAACCTCCTGATCCTAAAGGATCCTGTTTTGCCCTCTTACCCTCTTTGGCATCTTGATACTCAGCCACCCATGCAAAAGTTAAACTGTCCTGCCAGTGATGGCTGCTCTTGTACTCGTGCTGTCGGTGCCTCAGAGGTGGATTTTTCCAGGCATGTCCAAGAACTGTGTGATATCCTCATCCCTTGTGGACTCAAATGCTCTTTGGCTGGAGTCCAGCACCCAGTGAAGTTGATGAAAGGCTCCTGAGCGCTACAGAGGGTATTATTCCAGCAGTGTTGTGCTTCCCGTGATCCCAGGGGAATGTCTGGCTCTTTCTCAGCCTTCCCTTCCCATCTTGCATGTGTTTTGTATCTGGCTGTGTTACCAAAGCCTGTCCAGATGAGAGTCATTTGGATGTTACTGCCTTGTCAAGTTGTCATGATGCTGGCAGAGAATGTTTGTGGCGTACCAGCAGCGTGCTGGACTGGAGTCAGAGCTCCCAGACGTGGTCATGGGGATGCAAATAGTCTTAGTAAGTACAGAAGGACTTAAAAACACAGCATCCCCCCAGCTGCATTAATGCCAGAACTTTTGGGGCAGGTAAACCCAGAGTGTGAGGCAGCTACAGTTGTAATAATGACCGTCAGCCTCATCTGGAAGCAGAGCAAGTAACTCATCTGGGCTCATCCTCTGTGCCAGGGTCACACTGTGTTTATGCTGGGTGGTGGGCTTTGTCTGCCTGTGGCAGGGAGGAAGGGAGGCAAGGCTGAGGTGGGATGAGAACAGGAACGAGGGTTCCCAAATTCTAGCAAGGAAGATTCATTTATGCAAGCAGAGAGCCCAGGTGTGGAGCCCCACCTCTTTAGATCCACTGCTGAAGATTCACCATGAAGAGGAGTCCTTTGGTGGGCCAAAATGGAAGATATCCACTTTGGTTCACTATCTGGAGGAGATCTCCCTTCACAGATGAATTTAGAGAGTCTGCTCTCCCAAAATGTTCACACCATTTGGATCAGCACCTGTCTTCATGGACTGAGCTGTGACTCAGAGACAAGGGTGCTGTGTTTGTCATTAACCCTTTGCAGCCTTGGAGAAATGTGTTACCCACACAATAATAATATTATTGGCAGATTGGTGCTCATTTCTGGGAAGTCTGAGGGATTCCTCATTTGTCAAGCAGAGGTTTGGGGGGAAAGGGAGCCTCTCTGCTTGCAGGAAGTAGGAAGAGGAATTTCCTTGCAGTGGTTGAAAGACATGAAAGCAGAGCCAGGAATCCCCTGTGACTTCTTTAGGCTGTGTGGTTAGCTGGAGCTGGCTGGGTCTCAAGTATTTTCTTGTTGTCCACGGAGGGCACTTGGACAGCTTCCACCCAACCCCACTCCCACATCCCCTCTGAAAGGTCTACAGGGAAAAGACTCCTATTTTTGAGTTGCAGTGGAATTCCTGTGGCATTACATGCTGCACCCTTTGTGGTACCCAGAGAATTCAGTTTGATTTATGGTACTGCAGGGGGTATGTGCTGGTCTTGCTTTACATTTGGAAGTGCCATCTTTTGTGTCTTGCTCATCATGGCCACTGTGGCCCCAAGGCTTCCTGTTATG
Source organism: Passer montanus (assembly GCF_014805655.1). Lineage (NCBI taxonomy): Eukaryota > Metazoa > Chordata > Aves > Passeriformes > Passeridae > Passer > Passer montanus. The sequence continues at coordinate 1,054,217 of NW_024372259.1, forward strand.
GTGTAGCTGTCACTAAAAAGTGCCACTCTTGCCCCTCTTCTCCCACCTCAGGCTTGTTTTACAGCTTGACTGTGTTTTCTGCTGCCCCATGGATTAGCAGATCCTCTCCTCTCTTCCACTTGCACACCAGAAATGGTCCTGTTGTTGCTTCCAGAGACTTGTGCTGGAAAAGCTCCAACAGCTCTGTCTCTCCTGGGTATATCAAGTCTTCTTTGACCAAGAGCCTGACTTACAGCCGTGATTAGGAAGGTGTTGTCTCTTCCATAGTCAGGACAAAAGTTCCCAGAAAAGCACAAGAAAGAATATGACTTCTCCAGGGAGGTCTGGGATCACAGGTGGAGTGTGATTTTTCAACTGTTCAGAAAGGGAGCTTTGGTTCTTTAGACTTTAATAAGGTAAGGTCTAGTGCAGTAAGAGTTTACCATGCAAATCTACTGTCATTTGATTAGTTCCCCCCTTGATATGAAGGGGTGACTCAGGGAAAATGGAGCAGGACTCCAAGAAGACAATTGTCAGGAAGCAATGGACACAATTGGGAATGTAAGAAATTTGGATTACACATTAGAAATTACTTTTAACTTGAGGATGCTTGAACACTGGAATAAGTTGCCCAGAAAGTTTGGGAAACCTCTGTCCTTGTGTCTGTTGAGGCCCCAGATGACCTTGAACACTTGTTTTTGAACGAGGGGGTCAGAATGGCCTGTGGAGATGCTCTCAGTCTGCAGTGGAGTATCTGGTTCTGCTGTTCTGTGGTGACAGTCACTAAAACTTCTCCATTTTCTTTTCCTTTTTTCAGCAGCAAGAAGCACCACAGGATGACAGCCCCTTGTTATGTCCCACACAAGTAAAACAGGATGCAGTGTATTGCCTTAGTGTCAGGTCATCAAACAGTGCCATTCAGCAGAACTTTGAGCCAATATCACCTATTTTAAGGAAATCCACCATTTCTGGGCTCACTTCTTCAAATACCATCATTTTGGATGGTGTTCATTCCCATACTCATGTCTAATGGTGTCATTCCATAGCTTTCCCATCCCTAATCTCTCTCTACTGTTGCACATACTCTTCTTGCAAGCTTTGCTCTTCCAGGGCTGCAAGTGCTCCCCAGCTCCAGGTGGCATCACCACACAGCTGGCTGCTCTTGGATGCCCTTGGAAAAACATTGACTTTGAACCTGGAAAACCTGATGTCCCATCTCTGTCTCTTCTGTCCTCTACCCTATTCTTTGGGGGTTGGTTTGTGTTTTGCTCCTCAGCTGACAGCTGTACCTCCATGTATCCTTCTGTCCTTCCTTTGTACTTCCATGTTGGGTTGCAGTGCCCATCCTGCTGTAAATACCATCTAGTTTGGAATACTCTAGTCTTGCAGGTGTTGGAAAACCGTTTGGGAAGCAGAGGAGAGTGCTGTCATTTAGGCTGTTTGTGGAGACCAGAGGCTGCTCTGCCTTCACCTCAGTGAAAATCACAGAAGCACTGAAGGAGAGGGAGAGCCTAACCTTGGCAGGAAACAAAAGGGTCAGGTGCCAGTTGGATGCTCCTTGTCTAACCTAAGGATGCCAGCAGGAAATGTACTTTGAGGGGAATTGGAGTTGCCCATTCTTGAATTTTTCTGCTCACATCTTTGGGGATGTTAGCAGGATATTTGTGCTTTCTGTGCCGTAGCGGGTGAAATTAGGGTCCTTTCTTCTCCTTGCCTATCCAGCCCATCTGAACAGCTCTCAGTGCTGGAACTGCTCCCTCTAACCCTTACGCATCCCTGAACCATCCAGATCTCTCAATGGAGGAAATTACAGTTATTTATAATTAAGTCTTGACAAAAAATGTTGCTAATGTCAAGGGAATGGCAGGCGACAGCCAGAAAAACATCATGTCTCCAGAAGAGGGACTGCAGGAATATCCCTCTGAATAGGGCTGACGTCGGCTCTTGGAATTTGGACAGCCTGCAAGGCTTTGGGGCTATTTTTCCGAGATATCATAGGTCAGGAATTGATGCTATTTTTAAGTCTGTGTCCCCCGAGCAGCTTTGATGAGTGAAGGAGACTTTCTCTCCCCCCGCCACCGCCCCATGCTCTATTTCTATGAAATTTTTGCTTCTATTCCTTCCGAGTCATGCCACAAGTATGTCCTTCAGGTTTGTTTATTCTTCTCACTATCTATTCCTCCCGGCCTGCTCCCGTCTTGGTTGGGTTGAAGGGGTGGCGTCAGCATGGCGCGTGTCTGGGATGCTCAGGCGAGACATCACAGAGAAGGGATCAAGTTCTCCTAATTTGTCCTTTCCGGTTGGGAGAGTTTTCTCTCCACAAGCTGATGTGGCTGGGGAAAGTGTTCTGGGAATGCTGCTTTGTGGTGGGAGATCTCGGGGCCTGGTGAAGACAAGCTGGTCATCTCATCTCGCCACATAGTCCAGCCAAGATTTGTCTGAAGTAACTGAATCTTCAGAGCTCCTGGGAAGATGGGTGAGATGCCTCCAGCCTGGGATGGTCTTTTGGGGCTGACTGGTGGGAGAGAGGCAGTCAGAAGACCCTGAATATCTGACGCCTCCCAAGTCAGCAGAGGCTATAAAGCCTCTGCTGTTTCAGGTCCAGGGAAATAGCCCTTGGATTTACCCAGCTCTGTTCCACATGCCACTCTGCTCTAGTTTATTTCTGGAGTCCTTTATTTTTTTCATTTTTTTCTCCTTCTCTTCAATTTGCTGTAGCAACCTCTTTCTTTCTAAACAAGCCTGTTGGTGTAACAGCTTGACTAGGGATCTTGCCATTTCAAACAAGAAAGGAAACCGGTTTCCTTTCTCACTTCACATCTCAGATGAGAACGTGCCTTTTTCCCCTTAGCCCATCCTCAGCTCCATCCTCCTGTCTGTCATCCCATGCAGCGAGGAATGCACTAATGGGCATCGCTGCCAAAGGACACCACCAGAAGCAGCTTGTTCAAACAGAGCTGGTGTTCCCTCATGGTGAGCCCAGTGTAAAGAAACAGCTGTGCTCCCTTCATTGCCTATCCACGCAGCTCAAAGATGCCAGTTGCTCCTGGAAGCATGGGAATAAGTGAAATGCTTTCCGCCACCTTAATGTTGCTGTTGGCCTCATGCTGCAGGTTTAGTCATTCTTATGACATATTTCCACAATGGTGTGTTTCCATCATCATTCCACAGTGATGTATTTAAAGCCTTTCCATGAGTTGTTTTTTTTTTTTTTTCTTGCTCAGAATCTCTTAAATGAATGGCTTCACAAACTGTGGGTCAGGATCTTCAAGTTTTGAAGACTTAGAGACAAGTCACAGAAATGTGGAGACAGGTCTGCTACCTGTCCTAAGCCTGTCTCAGCCCATGAGGTTAATGGGACAGATGGTGGAAATGGTAGTACTTAATTTATAGAATCATAGAATATCCTAAGATGTAAGGGACCCACAAGGATCATAGAAGTCCATTTAAAAGGGTACCTGGCATTTGCAGCACCATCCAAGACCTTATAATTCCATTGCTATTCTTATTTGAATTATTATTGCTGGTATTAAGTTAGATTTTTATTGTTTTGCATAGCTGAGGACATGAACTCCCTAAAGAGCAATGCTGGGATTGTTGATGTTCTGTTGAATGTGATACAGTCTTTTGACCTGTGCAGAAACACTCACATGGAGGGAAGAGTGGAACCTAAATTTCCTGACTGCTACCCACCTCTCCTAGCCCACTGCCTTCAGAAATGGATGTATTGGATCTCACATTCCAGTGTTTTTTCAATTCTTTATTCCCAGCTCTGAAGAAGGGTGGAGAGACAGCCAGCAGTGTTGTCAGGAGACTTTCCCCTCTAAACTTGCCTTTTGATGAATCTGGCTCCAGAGATTACCCTCTTCTCATTAAACTTATTTTGGAAAATCTTGTTTTTTTCCTCTGCTGGCTCCTGTAGACATCCCAAACCTCATCTGAAAGATCCAAATCATGAGCAGAGGGGGCAGTCTTCTCCAAGGTCCATTTTGAGCAGAGCTGCAAGAAATTTTTTTAAATTTCTTTTTTTCTTTGAGCATGTTCCAAGATACCTTTTGCTTATACTCTTCCTTGTGCAATTCCCTGGGATGTGTTTTGATGAGATGTGCCTATGCACTGCTGGGACACCCTTGTTTTTACCACATACTACATCTCTGGCATACTGGTTTTCCTGAAGAAAAGGATGGAATGGAAGTCCAGATAGACTAGAGAAGCCAGAGAAGACACTTCTCAGCCCCAGCTGACAAACCCTCTCTGTTCCCAAAAGTAAGGCATGATGTCCATTCCCGTCTTGCCCCATATCAGGGGCAACCCCTGAAAAACTCTTGTTACAAGCAGTTGGAGTTCTGGATTAATTCTTCTCTACTTCCAACTCAAATTCCTCTTTTCTGATGCCAACCCCCCTCTCTTTTCCCTAGCAGGACCAACCTCTGCATTTCCTTCCTCCTGTCATATTTTCTCCTCCTGTTTTGTTCCCTATTATCCTATTTTGTGGGACTTCTTTTGTCATCCTGCTTGGAAAACCTTGTCTGGAGTAGAACTCACCAACAAAGCTACTGTAATGACCCAAATTTCTTCAGGGTTGCATCAGTGCCTTCCACCCACAACCAAACCCCTCACTACGTGAACTTGCACCTTACAGAGCACAGTTTGCAGAGCCACCAGCCTCCCGTGGAAATGATGAAAAACCTGCTCAGCCCCCAACACCTACATGTAACTCTGTAACCTACAAACATCATCCCTACCTTTTAATTGGGGTCACTGCCTGCAGCTCCTGGGAGGGTTCTGGGGCTGTCCCACCATTGGGGTCACTGAAAGCTGGTGTCCCAGGGGTGCTGTTTAGGCTGAGCTTAGGGCTGCTGCACCTGTACCCTAACCCTGCCTGGTACCCTGTGTCCTTTGCACCCCGAACCCTCAGTGTCACCTCTCCAGCTGCCAAGGGCCCCCCTCTTTGCCCCTCAGCCCACAATGGCTGTGTGTCACCCCAAGCCCCTGACATTGTCCCTTGGCCCCCTAACCTCCACTGTGCACTCTCCACCCCGGTAGAGCTGGTTTTTAGGGTGAGGTTAGGGCTGGTTCACCTGTCACCCTCAGGCACCCCCACTTTGCCCCTCAAGGCACCCCCTGCCCCTCAGCCTCATTGTGTCACCCCCGAGTTCTCCACTGCAGCCTCTCAGGGTCTCTGTGCCACCCTGGAGCCCCCCCTTTGCTCCTAAAGGCCCCTTCTGCCTCTCAGCTGCCCCCATGCTCTGTGCCACCCTGCAGCCCCCTCCCCTCAGCCTGCAGCCCCTGGTGACACTCTGCACCCTCAGACATTGTCCCTGCCTTTTTTATTTGGGTGCTGACTGCACAGCCCTGTGTTCGGGCTCGCATGTGCTGCTGCAGAGTCACAGGAGGGCGGTGGGGGAGTGAGGGACAGGGCAGGGGTGGGATGGAACTCCAAGCAGGGGTGAGGAGTGAGAAAGGGACATTACAGAAGAGGGCTAAGGGGAGGAGGTAGGGGTTAGGAGGGGGCAGCCCCATATCTCTCAGACCAAAGCTGCAGCAAAATAAAACTCTGGTTGCGCTAGCAGAACCAAACACGTCCTGCAAACTGACATCAGGAGCCTGGGCTGGTGAGTTTTGGTTCCCATGGCAAAGGGCCAGAGGTCACGTTCAGTGGCCTTCTTCTTCCTCCAGTTCTGAATGGGGCAGGATGCCTCCCAGACCCAACCTACCACCACATCCAACTCGGGCTGCCACGACAGTCCCAAGCACCTCCTGCAAACTGACACCAGGAACCTGGGCTGCTGACATTATTCTCAGGGAAAAGGCCGACACTGGTGTTCAGGGGCCATTGGCCCTGAGTGGAGGGATGTGGAGAGGGAACCATATTGTGGCAGTTTTTTGTTCCCCATGGCATGCCTTTTGCAGCTGCAGTGTGCCTGGAGCTCTGGGCTTCGTGGTTTTAGGAACCCTAACCCTAGGCCTAGCAGTAAAAGCCAGTCTTGGGCTAAGGCTGGTTCAAAGGAGAAAGCTGTGGAGGAAGCAATGCCGTGGCAGTTCTGTGTTCCCCTTGGCATGCCTTTTGCAGCCACAGTGTGCCTGGAGCTCTGGGATTTGTGGTATTCAGAACCATAGCAGATGGCTGACCGCTCAGCACCACAGGCCCCTGAACACCAGCACTTTGTTTCCCTTTTCCCTGGGAAACAAAACTCACCAGCCGTGGTTCCTGGTGTCAGTCTGAAGGAGGCAAACTTGGCTCTGTCAAAGCAGCCTGAGTTGGTGGTAGTGGCAGGTTGGGTCTGCTTCATGGTATTTCAGAACCATAGCAGACAGCCGGCCGCTCAGCACTACAGACCCCTGAACACCAGCACCTCCCCTTTTCCCTGGGAAACAAAACTCACCAGCTGTGATTCCTGGTGCCAGTCTGCAGGAGGCAAACTTGACTCTGTCAAAGCAGAATTTCTCGAGATGGCCGCAGGCCCCTGAACGCCCCTTTGCAGGATGTCTGTGGGTGGCTCCGGCTTTTCCTCCTCACTCTGTTTGGAATGTGTGATGAGTTTTCCTTCTCTTTTCACCTTTCAGGGCTTACATGAGCGTGAAGGAGCTGAAGGAGGCTCTGCAGCTGAACAGCACCCATTTCCTCAATATTTACTTCGCCAGTTCGGTGAGGGAAGAGTTGGCTGGTGCTGCCATTTGGCCATGGGACAAAGAGGCCCTTAGTCACCTGGGTAAGTAACTTATCCCATTGCTGGAGTCTCAGAATTATTGGTTTTCCTCTCTCTTCCTCGACTTGGCAAAAAGAGGCAAGTGTGCTGTGCCTCAACATTGTGTATATTTCATACGAAGGTCACGATAACAGGGTTTGGGTGTTCCAACAGCTGCTGCTGTAAGGAAAAGAGCTGCCTGAACCTCACTCATGTGGGTGAGGTTGTGAGCTTACCCACTGACAAGGGGCTTCAACATTGTTATGAGAAACTTTTGATGGTGAAGGCCATGGAACTACTGGTTTACCATAAGTGCAGGCTCTGGAGAGAGTTCCAGACTCACATTTGGTTTCTCCTGGACCTTCCAGGTCTATCTTTTAGGATTCTGCAGATAGTGACCTTCACTCTGAGCACGTAATAGCAAACAGATACAAACCAGAAGTGGCAATGTTTCCAGAGCTGAGATGGCAGATTTCAGCAACTCCAGGGCTGCCCAGGCAGCAGCTAGAACTGGCCACTTCTGAATCCAGCTGCAAGTGTGAAGATAACTATCAAATTTTACCACGTGTTTATAACTTGGCCTACTACCTGCTGGAGGCAAGGCTCTCCTTGGCCTCAGAGGATTCGGGGCGGACCCTTAAGGTCAGCAGTCCTCGTAGGCTGCAAAAGAGCCAAAATGGCTACTGATTCCCTAGAATGTGGTTGTTTTGTGCATTTTCTGCTATTTCTGTTGTTTCTCTTTTTCCTGCCTCTCCTACCACCTCTTCAGTTGTTGGAGTTTTCTGGCAAAGCCCTTTACACTTTGCAGTCAAAATGTCTAAAGTGTTTCTCAATAAGTAACTGGAAATAATTACTCCTGACACCTGCACAGCAGACCTAGACCTTCTGCTTTTACAAGTGCATGGTGTTCAACCCTGAAAAGTTTTGTATTGCTGTTAAAGACCTGTTTCAAAGTTCCTTTTTGCCAGTTTCCCTCCCTCAATGAGTTTCAGGGCTGTTTTTTCAATAGCATATTGCTACAGCTGCTTGTTGAGGAGGGCAAATCTCCATGAAATTTATTCTTTCAGCTTCCAGAAATCACTTCCAAGGCTCAGCTTGACAATCATCTGACTGCAGCAAGTGCTTCAGCCATACACGTTCCCCTCAGACCTCTCCCAGTGGCCTGCAAGCCATTGTACAGAGGGGTAATTGGGGTGACTGGTCTCATCAAAAACTTGCATTTAGCTCCAAACTCTAAGCTTGTGTCCAGCCAGGGACATGAGAAATGGCACCATCTGGAAATGCTGGATCAGAGCTTTAGCATGGAGGTTCAGGGGAAAAGGGGTGTTGTCTTGATTCTGGTGCCAGATCTGTGAAGTGTGAAGGTGGATCCGAACTTCTTTGAGTCTCTGGTGCAAACTGAAGACTTTGGTTCAAGATTGTCCTTGGTTTTAGATTTAATGAGCTTGGGAGGGCGGGTGGTGGACTCTGTTCTCCATAAACAGTGAGCTTCACCACATCATCATTTGCTTTGTACCATGCACAATGTATATTATTTTCCTACACAGAAGAAACTCAGGACTGAGGAGGTCATGAATGTGTGGCTTTTGACAAAAGCTCTCACAAGAGGCTAATGGAGAATCTGAGTAGATGTGAAAGGAAAGCAGTAAGTAAAGAGAAGGAAAAGCCTTGGGAGGAGTTAATGGCAGTTTGAGAAAAATTCCTGAGCTTAAGGACCTAGCTATGGCCAGGGGTGGAGACAGGTCTATACACAAGAGAGGGGTCTGTCTCCAAAAAGACAGACTCCTTTCCTTGTGCTAAATCTTGCTAATCTCCTGTCTACCCTGACCTTAAAACATTAGGGTCAGCACACAAGACCTGCACCCCTTATACCACTGCCTGCTCCCATGGAGCAGAAATGCCATGCTGATTTTTCCCTACACACATACAGACCTTCCATGCTGTAGTTCTCTGCATGAATAAAATTGGTTCCTTGGCTTCTCTGAGAAGCCAAACTGCCTCTTGTCTGCAGAGAGTCTTGGTCAGATTTTGCTCTGTTTCTTTCTCTGAACTGCGCTTTCTTAGATGTTTTCAGGAGAAGCATTATGAGACTTTTTCTTCTCCAGCTGCCTTCCCTTCTGCTATTTTAATACTTTGCTACAGACCAAAGATCACTAGATTTATTGTTGTCCATCATCTTCATCTCTAGAAGTTGTTTAATCTGCCATCTGGATTTTAATCTCCTTATAAACCATTTTTTCATGATCTTTGAGTGTGTTTTTCAGGAGGGTCAAACTCACCTTCCTGTTGGTGTCATCACCTTCTGGAAGTCTTCAGTGAACTTTGGTTTTCATCCCCTTCTCTTCACAGTGCTTCTTTGTGGCTACCAGAAGTTGCATGACCATTCATATGCTGGCTACCTACAGTTCTATTACTCTCCTCCAGACTTTTTTTCTGAGGAAATTTTATTTTCAGGCAGCCTTTCTGAAGGCTTGGGGATAGTTTACCAATAATAAAGCTAACAGCAACTACTTTCAGTGAAGCATAAAAGACAATTACTGGCTTGGAGAGGCTGAAGTGGTCTATGAAATTTCTATAGACCATGTTTCAGCTGCTGTGGAGCTCCCAGAGAAAGACAACTTGCTGCCAGCAAGCAGCAGAGGTAGGTCTCAGGTCTGTTTGCACCACTCCCTGTGACTATACTGTCTGTCTCAGTCTTTCCACCATAATCACAGTGAGTTTCTCACAAATTCAGATTTCTTGGAGTCTGGAATGAGTTTTCTGAGAACTTAGAAGTAAATATTTTTAACTACAAAGCAGAAGGAGTCGAAGGACTTTCTTCAAAAAAAAAAAAATCCTTAACTTTCTGTGGTGGAAAGCCTTGTTCAAAAAACCCAGTAATGTAATAATGCAGATGCTTTGAACTTCATGTGTAGCTGCATGTGAACTGCATAAAAGTGGTCGAAAGGCAAGGGAATGGTGAACATTTGATGTTATAAATACTTTCTGTAGTTATATAAGCTGAGGCCAGCTCATATATCTGGCAGAGGTCAGTGGATGCTGAAGGAGGGCCAGCCCTTCCATCTGAGGTACCTTAGGCAATGGCATCTTCCTGTCTGACTAACTGTCATGCGTTTGTTCCATTAATTGCTCTGACTCAGTGTTTGGGGAAGACTGGCCCTGCAATGCAGGTTCAGCTTTGTGGTTTACTGTTTAAAGCTCCTGTGGTTACTTGGGAATGTCCTCTGGGATAACCCTGACCTAGGAACAGGTTGGCTTCTTTGGGACTGGCATAGGGCAGGAGTCCTTCAGCATTGACATAGATTCTGGCTAGTAGCAGAGAATGTCCTGGGAGCAGGAGCTTCCAGGGCTGTGTGAGTAAAGGAGAAGCACAGTCTACACCAGCACGAATCTGATGGGCTGGGCATCTCTTGTTGCTTGATCAGAGTGGAGGCTTGGCCTTGGGGACATTACCAGGTCTGCAGCTGGTAGGTCTGGCCTGGAGAGACAAGGTGTTGAGGTCAGACCTGAATCTTTCCAGCTGCCTGGACTTGGTTGGGTGAGCAAGTCCAAAGAAGTCTCTGGTTCACCTTCCTTGGAGTACTGGGCGCCCCGATATCACAGGGACATGGAAGTTTTTAGCTTTGTTGTGTAAATGCTGACCTTGTGAACCTCCCTAAGCTGATTCTCAGGCACTGAAAGCCCAGTTTAGCCCTTCTCCCAGGGCAGGAGGAGGCAGAGGTAAGAAGGGAATGCCTGATCTGCAGTGGAGAGAGAGGGGAGGGTGGTCCTGTTGGGATGTTATGAACACTTCCACATCTTGCCTTCTCATCCAGGATCCTGCAGAGGGGAAATAGAACTTCCTGGTCCAAAGCTGGGAGCACTCCCAACTCATCAGGGAGCAATGGGGACAGGGAATGAGGGGATAGGGATGTTCTGGAAGGCAGAGTTCTCAGGCTGTTTCTAATTCTGCCATTTAATTAGTTGTTAAAATGAGTACTAAAAATATGATCGTCCTTGTGGAGTGTGGGGGAGGAATGGAATAGGGGAAGCCAGCAGAGAGGAGGGGAGGGGACAGAGTACTGTGGCCTTGGCATCCCTCTCTTGTGACAGTTTTCTGCCCCCCTGTGCTGGAATCCCATTTATTCCACCACATGGGAAGAGCATTGGATTTCTGCAGGGAGGAGGGCTGGGCTGCTTGGTCCCAGGGTGCCCTGTGCCCCCGGTGCTCAGCCCCTTTCCCTGTGGTTACTGCTGCAGAATGCATGCAGGGCTTTCACGTCTCGTTTACTTGTTTATGAACCCTATTTTCTTTCTGTGTGCGCATTCCTTCTTTCAGACCTTTGGGCAGGCAGCCCCCCTGCCTTGCTCAGGCTTGGGTTTGGCTGTAGAGATGCCTTTTCTTTCTGTTCTCTCTTCTCTCATGCCCTGTTTGGATTGAAATGAGAAGCAGCTTTTCTTTTATGTGCCCACTGGGTTTCCCATCAATGGGATGCCCTTTGCTATCTATAGCATTTACTAGGGTGGTAATTGAGAGGGTGATGGCTTCCAGAAACCTAAGAGTTGACAGGAAAGAACATGAAGGTCCCAAAAAGATTTTTCAGCTTCTGTGCCTTCTTGTGACCCATCTCCAGGCAACTAAAGGGTAAAGAGCTGACTGATGGGATGCAAAGTCCTTTGCTCTCTTGTCTCACAACTAGGAAGAAAGGGAATGCAGCTACTTTGTGACCCATCCTTTGCCTCAAGCCCTGGGCAGAAGATCCACACTGTGGGAAGGAAGAGCAATAAACATGAATTTTGAGCTAAGAAACGGTGCCACTTGACAGGTCAGTGATGCCTCTCAGCCCTTCCATGGGCCACACACGCAGGATGTTCCACAGAAGATGCCACCCTCATTTCTTCACCCCTTGTTGGAAGGGCTTGGGAGAATTGCTCAGGGAGTCTCTGAAGGTCCCTTCCCAGCCCCCAGCTCAGTGTTCACCCAGCATGGCTCCCCCATGGGAGTCACAGACCTGCTGGTGTCTTGCCAGGGACACTGTGATCTGAAGAAAACCCTCTCTTGGAAGGAATGCCCTGTACTCGAGGACATGAGGTAGTCGGTAGTGCACGGAGCTGATCCAGGAGCAGATTTCAAGCAGCCTGTGTGGCTGGAGACAGGATCACACTGTGGCCACCTGCCAGCTCTAACTTTGCTGGCAGGGCAGTGATCATCAGCAGAGATGCAGTAGCAGAGGCTCTGCCGTGAGGTAGCTGGCACAGTAAATCCTCCAGGGCCCTGCAAAGGAGGGAGCAAGCTGTGCTGGAGCCAACTATTCACCACACTGCCATCCAAGCTGTCTGGGTTAAAAGTAGTTGTGTAAAAACAGCCTCCCGAGACATGGAGGGGTTGCCTGGAGTCAGCCTGGGCACATGCTGGGGTCTGCTTTTAGCACCCCTGTCTTGTTGATACTTCCCAGCCCTTGTTCCTCCACTGTAAGGCAGCATGGAAAAGTGGATGGAGCGTGGAAATGAGAAGAGAAAAGGGGGGAAATGGCCAGTGAAAAAACCTCAAAACAGGGAGAAAAATGAAGAGATTCCAAAGAAATTTTAATCTGGACAAAATAAAGGAGGCGAATAAAAGGAGGCCAGTGAAGCAAATTTTTTTTGTTCTTGAGCACCTTCTGTGGACAGTTTCCTAGCAGATGTGGTGCAGAGCCATGAGCACAGGGTGTGCATCCCAGGTCAGGAGCTGGAGATGCTGGCAGTGAGCAAAGGGAAGGCTCTGTTCCACCTGGCTTTTATCAGTATCCTTGATCCTTGTTCTTCCCATCACAGATGGGCTCACAGGAAAGGAAAAACCACTTTTCCTACAGCCACAGTTCAGTTTAGGGCAGGATGATCATGGGTCCTGTCCAGCTCTGTGCTGCTGCTCTCAGTATGAGGTGGCAGCTCTGGGGCAGTTTCTGGGGGACTTATGTGTGCTCATGCTCCAACATCTGTGACAGCTGAACCTGCACCAAACTGGCTTGGGGACAAACTGCCCCTCTGTGTCCCCTTGAGTCAGAGGCTGGGCTACCCCAGTGAAGAGGAATAGTTTTGTGGTGGTTTGTGAGGATCTTGTTGAGTTCATTTGCCCCTTGCTCACATGCAGACCCCACTGAAGGGGAGGAAGAGATCTTCCAAAGCTATGTCTTGGGAAATCCCACTCTAAAATACACTGAATTTGGGTCAGGTTTGTGGTAGAAGCTTAGTGGATTTCAGCAATGCCTCATGAGACTTTTAGTTTACCCCACAGAGTCTGGTTTGGAGGTGGAAGCAACAGGTCATGGGTGATTTCTCAGCAGGGGCAGGAGGTAGTGCACCTGAATCTCCATGTGGATTTGTGCTAAAGCTGGCTTCTAGTTGGCACAGCTGAGTGTGTTTGGACATTGCTCAGCACCTCATTGTCCTTACCTGCCTTGGGAGCTGGCCTGCCTTAGACACCTGTCTCGGCCAGGGAAGAGCTTCTGTCCTCTGCTTCAAAAGAAAGATGATCCCTGTAAAGGCACAGCATGGCTCGATTTGGTGCTCTGGCTCCAAACCTCCTCTGGAGCTGTGTGATCCAAAGCAGACGCTGAATTATAACTGTGCAAAAACATGCAGAGGGCAGCAGCAGCTGAAATGATTGAAGATGTTGAGGGGGGGATGGAGTGGTAGGAGGGGAAGAAAAACCATCCACCCTGTTCCAACCCAAGAGGGCAAAGGAGCCTCTTCCTATCCTAATAAGAGGCTGAATATGTCCATCTTTGGGTCTCTGTCTGTGGTCTGGAAGCACAATGAGGAGTTTTACCTCTCACATGGAGTTATAACAGATGTCCAATGTCCCTTTCTTGGAATGATGCTCTCTCTACTTGCAATTCCAGGTGGAGTTGTCCTCAACCCTGCTTACTACGGCGTGCCTGGCCACACCAACACCATGATCCACGAAGTGGGGCACGTCCTGGGGCTCTACCACGTCTTTAAGGGAGTGAGCGAGCGGGAATCTTGTGACGATCCCTGCAGGGAGACCACTCCATCCATGGAGACAGGGGACCTCTGTGCTGACACCGCCCCCACCCCAAAGAGTAAGCTCTGTCGGGATCCAGACCCTACCAACGACACCTGTGGCCAGACACATTTCACAGGAACACCCTTCAACAACTACATGAGTTACACAGGTAATGAGGAATCCTTGTTGGGAGTCACACGGGGTCACCTTCCTTAAAACAAGGGTTTCCCTCCCTTCTACCTCCATCAGTAGTGCCTTACCTCCCTCCCTAACCAACAGGGACCCTCCTGGTGTATTGGGATGTGTCAGGCAGTTTAACCACTTTCTTCCCTCGGGCTGTTTCTATCCATTCCTCTCTTCCTGCCAGCAGGTCGCTGGACACGCACCAAGGCTGCTCTCGTCTGTGTGTGTGCTTTTGTTCTCCAGTCGTGAAGCTATTTTTATTATTATTGTTAATTATCAGCCTCCTGAACCCTTTTGGCTGGGTTCCCACAGGCATGCCGCGGGGGGCCGGTGTTTCCCTGCCGTGCCAGGAGGACCGAACGGGAGGAGCAGCTCCGTGCCCCTGCCGCGGAGCCGTGCGGGCGGTGGCACTGCCCAGGTGCCGGTGCCGGTGCCGGGCAGGTGCGGGGACGTGCAGCTGCTGAGGCAGTGCCATCTTGTGGCTTTGGGGACACACGACACCGGAGAGCCCCGGCAGCAGAGCCACCGCACGCTGGTGCCTCCCAGCCCTCCCTAGAAGCCCCCGGAAAAGTTTACCCAGGAGCAAAGTTGCCGTGCCCTAGCCCTCAGTCCGGCCTCTCTTGTCCCCCAGATGATGACTGCACCAACAGCTTCACCCCCAACCAGGTGGCCCGCATGCATTGCTACCTGGACCTGGTGTACCAGCGCTGGGGTCACAGCAGGAAGCCGGCGCCCATCCCGATCCCTCCCATGGTCACCGGGCAGACCCAGGACTCCCTCAGCATCTACTGGCTGCCTCCCATCAGCGGGGTGCTCCACGAGAGGTGAGGAGCTGTGCTCACCCTGGTCCTGGGCTTGCACAGGAGCCTGCTGGAAGGGACCTGCTGGAGGGATCCTGCTGAGGGATCTCCTCAGCGTGGACCCCCCCAGTCCCCTTCCCACCCTGCCCGTCTCCAGCACAAGAGCCAGGCTGCTGCCATGGCCCCCTGGCGCTTGGGCTCTCCTGCAAGCTTCCCGCTCTCGGGGTGCCGGGAGGGGAAGCCAAAGAGCATCGGGAGGCAAAGCCAGCTCTAAAACCCCAGAATGCAATCAGGGGATGAAAAATGAGCTTCATTTAGCACTTATTGTATAAAGTAGCTATTTACCAGGAGGAAATGCAGCCTTGTGGTTAAGGCAGGGAGCTCGAACCACAAGAGCTGGGTTTCGTTCCCAACGCTGTCATGGACTCACAGAGAAGCTAACTGGGGGTAAGTCAGGAAACTTTTCAAGCCAGAGAAATGATGCCAAGGAGCCAGAGTTGTTTGGCTGTTGAGCAGTGCACAGCCATGAGTGTTGGGTGGATGTCTGTCTTCTCCCCACTAAGGGAGCCACCAAGACTTGAATACACCACCAGTGTCTCTATTCAGCAGCCCCTCCCACTAACATATTTCAGTTTCCACCAGGTTTTAGATGGTGAGACTTATTTTTAGGGGTTTATTTTTTTGGTCATGGGATCATAATCATGTACATGAAGAGCTTTTGAACAGGTTTTGAAGCTGCTGCATAAAGCTGTCTTTTATAATTAGAAGGAAAATGCTGTTTGATGGCAGCTGGGGCACTCTTGGGTCAGTGTTTGCTGACTTTTCAAAGAACAGGTGCTCTCTACAATGGCCCTTTTGCTCAGGAGCAAAGAGAGCACATACATGTCACCCCACAGAGAGGAGAGGCTCTGAGTGCTGGGTAGCCTCGAGTCATCCAAATAAATTGCTTTGTTGGGGAATTAAGTGATTTGGGAGCAGGAAAATATGGGTCTGGAAGGGAGGCTCTTTGGAACCATCCCAAGTTGTCACTCATAGCTGTCTCAGGAGCTGATCCATTGTGGCAGTCCTGAATCCCTGAGAAGAACTGGTCAAGGAAAGTGGCTGAGGCTGGCCCTTGTAATAGAAAAGTACCTTTATCTTTTCTGGAGAGCATGGCAATTGATATTATTGTGACTGGTCTGTATTACAATAATGCTGAAAGCCAAAACCTGACTCTAGGTTTAGCAGAGAGAACCTTATTTGCACCTGCTCTAGTCCAGAGGAATTGCCCTGGGATGTGCAGGGTCTGTTAGCTCTGACTGGCAGGGATGGGATTCATCCAAGACTACCCAGAGAGCATGGAGAAGAGGAGAAATTAAATCCAGCCTGTCCCATGGGCGCTCATATTTCCCTGTCTTTGAAGAAGCTGATTCCAAGCAGGGTGACACAGCCAGGGAGATTCTGAGATCTTAGCTCTGCTTCTCCAGCTTCCTGTCTGGTGCCACCTGGACAGATGTGGCTGGCTGGGGAGTTGGTCCTGCTTAGACATGGCAGGGTGTGTGCTCTGTCAGCAGGGAGCAGGACACGCTGTGTGACAGCTGTGCTGAGGATGGCACCTTCAGGCAGTACGTGCACGAGGCCTCTTCCCCTCGGGTCTGCGACTCCTCTGGCTACTGGACCCCAGAAGAAGCAGAAGGTAAATGTCTCCTCTCTTTTCCTGTATTTGAGTCCCCAGACAAAATCTTTCTGGTACAAGAAAAAGAATTTTTTTTTTTTTCTTTTAGAAAATCGGTTGTCTTCCCTTTGCAAGGGTTCTGTAGTGCAGGGAGGACTTCTTGGCACCCAGGAAAAACTTGGTAATGGCCAAACAGCTTTGGACAAACTGACTGGCACCCTAATATTAACCCAAATCATTGTTCAGACAGGTGGTGTTGAAAGATACTGACCAAAGGGAGAAGCATTTAACTGAAATCAGTCTTAAAATACAGATCTTGGGACCTCATTCAAAACCTCAGGGACATTCACAGACTTTGATGTTGTCTTGTCCACAGAGAGCGAGAGGAGCTCTGTGCTGAGTCCCACTGAGTCTATGCCAAGCCCTGGGCAGTCCATTCCTCCCTAGCCAGGCCAACAGCAGCTGGGCATTACAACTTCTCTTGTGCTGAGACCCAGATGTTGGTTTAGAGACCCACCTTGTGGGCACAGTGGTGACTTTCAGGGTCACACAGTTGCCATAAGAGCTGTTGGGCTTTTCTTGCTGCCTCAGCTCTTCCAAGAGCAGGGTAGAGGAGGCAGGAGACCAGGGAAGCTGATCCTGGGAGCTGTGTGAGGTGCATGTGCTGCTGCTGAACCATGCAGAGCCAGAGGACGTGGTTCTGTGTGTGTGTAGTTATCACAAGTGCTTGTTTGCTCTGATAAAAAGAGAGAGTTTGTGGGTTTCAGAAACTTTTAGATTTGTCTTAGAAGGCTTTGAATTGGTGCTGGGCCCTAAGAAATGCTTCCAGTGGCTGATGAAGACAAGGGTATTTCTACTACAGAATGGTAAATTCCAGTGATCCTTTCTGGGTCTGAAAAGCCAGCACTCCATTTCTCTTTCTGAGTGCTAATCCACCATCAGGGGAGGCAGGCTGGGGCTCTGAGGTTAGCCTGGATACTGTCCTGGAGGATCTTCAGGAAAAACAGCCTTCCAGACCTGCTTGCCTGCTTTGAACCTGGTCCCTTCCTGACTATGACCTGTCCTAGCATGTGCTTGTGCAAAACTTCAGTCTCTGCTCTGCTTGGAGTGTTCAGGTTCCTTTGGCAATGTTTCTGCACCGTGAGCCTACAGAGCAGGCTTCACGTTCCTCAGCTGTGTCTAGGCTGTCCCTAGATCTCTGCACTGTGTCCAGCTGCAGTGTGGATAACACTGTTCCCATTGGAGAGGGCTGTGAGTCACCAGGCCTGCTGAGCCTTGTGCAGATGCACAAGTACCCAGGAGCTGGGGGACCAGTGGGGATTATTGCTTTCCAGGGTGGTAGAGCAGGTGCCACCAGGTCTAGGACATGTGGGTGCAAACCCACACAGGTGTGCAGTTACAGCCTGCAGGTGCTTAAGCACCTCCAGGGAAGATCACCCCTGTGGGTCTCCTGTGAAGCCAGCTGTCCCCTGGTTTTCACCAGCTTCCTCCTTGTCCCAGGTCCTCCAGACGTGGATCAGCCGTGTGAGCCCAGCCTGCAGGCCTGGAGCCCGGAGCTGCACTTGTATGACATGAACATGACTGTGCCGTGCCCACAGCCCCACGGCTGCATCCTGGAGCTGCGCTTCCTGCACCCCGTCTACCCCGACTCTCTCACCCTCTGGACCACGTACCTCTCCACAGGCTCTCCCAAAGCACTGTCTGACATTGAGATCCTGACAGAGCAAGGGGAGTCCATCCACCTGGGCCCCCTGGACACCTTCTGCGATGTGCCCTTTACTGTGAAGCTCAATATCCCTAAAAAGATGTCTGGAGTGAAAATCTACACCTTTGACGAGAGGATGGAGATAGACACAGCCCTGCTGACCTCCAGGCCCCACAGCTCCCTGTGCTCTGCCTGCAGGCTGATCCAGTACCGGGTGCTCCGTGAGCCCCCATTTGCAGACGGGTCCCCTGCCACCCCCCTGCAGGTTCATCGCCACTTCATCGACACGTGAGTCACAGAGCTGCTCTGTCTTGGGCTGAAGGGGGGGCTGAGTCGGGTTGGATTACCTCCTTGTGTCTTCTTCCTTTGAATCCCTGGATGGTTTTGCTTCTGTTTTGTTTTCCTCCTGTCACCCTGCTCTGGGAATTACTGCATCCAGTGCCATTGAGCACGGCTGTGGCAGACCCACCATGCTAGCACGACCCTTGTCCATGAGCCCAGGTTAACTAGAAGGAGGTTATTAAACCCAGAAACATTTCCCCCATGAACACAATGAGTAAAATGATTATTCAAGCTAATTCCACTTCTCCCCAGCTCCCTTTTGAAATAAGCAGCATGGTACACCTAAAAGAGACTCTCTTCCCACAGGCTCTGCCTCTGGCAGAGTGTGAAGACACGTCAGATTGTGATACTGCATGGATGTATACACGTGATGTTTATAGTTGTGGTGAGCAAATCTCAGTGCTGCATTTGTTGCTGCTGCCTCAAGTTCTCTCTGTGCCTGCAGGGAAGTCACACCTGGGCAGGTGTACCGCTACCAGGTGCAGGTGGTCTCTGGGACAACCTCAGGAGAAGCCTCCCCACCACTCGTCCATGTGCACGGAGCACCCTACTGTGGGGATGGGAAGGTGGCCACGTAAGTTGAAAAACTCCTCAAGCTCTTAGCTGAGGTTCTTTAAGCTGTCAGGTCATCCTGCCCCAAAGGGAAGCAGCAGGTGGGTTCTCCACGCATGGGTACATGGCTGAAGCTGCTGTACAAAATCCCTCCAGCAGACTGAGCTGTAGAGCTCGTGTTTTGTAAAATGCCATATGCATAGGAGATGGAGGTGGTCTTTTTGAGAGGCATGGTCTGCATGAGGGGTCCAACCTGAACATCTTCTGTTCTTGACTTCAGAGCTTGGATTCTGGCCCATCTCAGTGAACTGTGGCAGAGCCCAACCCAAAGGATCTGCCTTTGGAAGTGGCAGTATAACATTTTGCTCAGGGCCCTGCAGGAGTGGCTTCTGCAATGAGCACAGTCCCACTTGGTGTTGTGTCCTTAGAGAGCTGTTCAGTCTCTGCTCAGAAACCCCAGCTCATGAGGGGTGCACCACCTCTACACTGAGAGAGCCCAATGCTTCACCTGCTCTGCCTGGGAGATAATTATTTCAGATTTCCTTATTTGAGCTTTTTCAGACTTCAGCTTCCAGGATACTCAGGATCACTTTCGTTTGAAACCAGTTTTTTTAGCAGGGTAAGGAAAGGGAAAGAGAGAGGAACCTTTTGTCCTTCCTTTCTCCTGCTTCCTTCTCCAGCTCCCACTGAACTCTAGCCCCATTTCAGAATCTCCTGCCTTCTCCAACACTTGCTTTCTCCAGCAACAGGTCTTCCTGATGCTTAGTTCTATACTTTTTCCATTCTCCCAGAGTTCTTGCCTCAGGTTTTACAGCAAAGTCACAGTACAAACATGTCCGCTCTCAAATGCTGTGACTTCAACTTCTTTTTATCCCCTGGCAAGGTGTCTTCTCTATCTAATTCGATGTTTCTTCCTTTTGAACTGCTTCTGTGGAAATAGAACCAAGATAAGGGGTCCTCACTCATGACTGGGCAGTAGCACAGGGGTGGGTGTTAAGTCAAAGGTGATAATAATACATTTGGCTGTTGCCCTCTTAGGAGCCTGGAGGAGGAATGTGATGATGGGGACTTGCTGGATGGAGATGGTTGTTCCAGGAAGTGCAAAAAGGAAAAAGGCTTCAACTGTGTTGGTGAGTCCAGCTGGACTGAGACAGGTCCAAATGGATTGACTCCTTTTGAGGCAGGGGTCAAAACTGTATGTTACTCACACTGCTCCTTAGAGCAGAGGGCCATGCACCTCATCACAGCAGAGCCTGGATTTGCAGCTGGACTGATCCATGGATCTTGTGGTGGGAAAAAACCCGGGCTAATGAGACAGCAAACCTCTTCTAATGAGAGGAGGTGTGTGTGCCTGGAGCCTGGTTTGTAAGCAGCTCACCCCTGTTCTCCCTGCAGGGGAGCCGAGCCTGTGCTACGTTCACGATGGGGATGGTGTGTGTGAGCCCTTTGAGAAGACAAGCAGCATGCTGGACTGTGGTCCCCACACTCCTGAGGGATATGTGGATCTGTGGGCAGTGAAAGCCTACGCCTCCCAACAGGATCCAAAGTCCTGCCCTGCTTCCATAGTCACTGGAGAGCCTGTTGTGAAGGTGAGTGAAGGCATGGACAAAAAAATTGCAAAGTCTGTGCTGGGGAAGGCACAAACAAAATCAGCTCTGGAAGCATTCATTGATTATTATCTTGCCCACCAGGGGCTGAATGGAAGACCTGGGCACTTCTCACACTCCTGTTGCATAGTCCCTGAGTTCAGGAACTGCAGTTCATGGAGAGGTGCTTCATCCTGGCAGGGAGCACCTTCCCCAGCCATGCATTTCACTGAACAGTGACCACGCCATCCCACCAGACAAATGCTCAACTTGGAGCATGTGATTTGTCCCACTGTTGGCTTAAAAAAAGTCCTGTCAGTCTAATACCTTATAAGGTCAGGGCCCGAAAGGATGAAATCACACACACATCAGCATCTGTACTGCTCCCAAGCCCTCTGATCTGAAGCCAAGGAAAAATCAATGGGAGCATTCCCATCTTTCATATGGGCTTTGGAGCAGAGCCTGGAGGGGATTTTGCCTGATTGGTGTTAACGTGGTGTGTATGTTCTTTTCTAGCAAGCTGAAGAAAGGCAAGAAATATGTAAAGAGATCACATTTAGCCCTTTACACATGTGTTTCTACTGATTTGATATGAGGAACGATCTTCTTGAGACCTGCAGCATGATTAAACTGCCCAGATACACATGTCTAATGAGGTGCCTTGGGCTCAGGTGTCTGTTCCTTCACAATGACACCTGTATCTCCCAGGTTTTGTCTGCCAGGCCCCTGGAGATGTCTGGGATGCCACAGGGCACTGAATGGAACAGAAGAGTGTTATTCAGGCAAATTAATCACACCTTTGTATCTCGTGAGCCCAGACAAAATCAGGATGCCATGGTCTCACCTGCCAGCTCACAGCTTGGCTCATTGTTTGTTACTCAGCCCCACAGACACCATGAGATGCTTAAACAACACATTTACAGCACTCCAAAATGGCAAAGGTCTTCTGTGCACATGTGTAGACAGTGAGATGTCACTTAGGAAGCCACACCCTAACTGCCTTCATGCTAAGAGCCACCTTGGGGTCCTTCTCAACACTTGTTCAATCTTCTTTGACGTTTTGTAGGTGCTGTTTTTCTCTCCTTTCCTTGCAGCCTTCTGGGTTGCAATAAATCTCTCCTTTCAGGTATGTAAATCCCACCTTCATGAGGTACCAAGGGACCTTTTGCAGGCTGCTTGGTTTCCCTGTGCTCCTAGCCAGGAGAAAGCTCAGGACCCAAATGAGAAGATGCTTCTGGGCGACGAGGGAGTTTGGCTCAAGGTAAGCGAGGGTGTGTGGTCAGGCACAAAGGATTTGTTTGTCTTTACCCAGCTCTAGTGACAAAACCCATCCTTTTCTGTCCTGTAGGAGTTACAGCAACCTTTAAAACTACTCATGCAGTACTCCATATGCTACTGCACTCTTTGTAAATCCCAAAATACCTGTGTCTGGATCTGTCCTAATTGCCCCAATCCCACTGAATTAACAATGAACAGCAAACCCATCCTGGGGAAGACTGCCAGAAGAAGGACTGTGCATGAAACCAAAATACCACAGAAATGCCTCGAGGCTGAGAAACAACTTGCTCCTGACTCTCCCCTGCAGTCAAGCTGTGCTTTAACACCCCCAAAGGGTAGGCACAGGCTGCATTTAAAGTCCTAGCTGCCTTTGTTCCAGCAGCAGAGGGCAGCTGGATATCCTCTACCATCCCGAGGGGTCCTGAGCACCCCAGGGTGCTGCTGAGCACCCCAAGCCCATGGCAGCCAGCTGTGGCACATGGGTCCTTCTGATGACTCCAGACCAGAGGTGGCATTTCTCTGTGCCCCAGGATGTTGGTCCTGCAGCCCAACAGGGGCTTGGGGACTGTCCCCAGGAGGGTCCAACCCCTCTGTCCCAGCAGGTAGAGGAGAGGGACAGAGGAGGGCTGAGGGTTAGGCCACTGGGATTTTTACAGCGCTGGGTTTCTGACCACAGGCACAGTTTAGAGGTTTTGTGGCTGCTGCCTGGTGTTGCTGGAAAGCCAGGCTCTGGCATGCTGCTCCCTCTGCACTCTGAGGGGCAGCTCGTCCTGTTTTGCTCAGGGTTCTCTAGAGAAGGCCTCTTTCCCCAGATGCTCAGACAGCTCAGTGAATCATCAAACCTCAGTCAACAAACATGGGGACTGCTCTGAGGTCCTCTAACTCTCAAAACCAACTTCCTTTAGCCTTCTAATTTTCCCTCTCTTCCTTGTCTGTGTGCTCACAGCCCAGTTTGTGGCTTCAGTCTCTGGCCATGACAAAAGTGCCTCCTTTCCTCCTTTGCTGAGGAGAAAGCAGTAATCCTCCCCCTTGGCCTTACCTAGATGAAAGCTTGCTTGCTTTCCACTTCTCAGCAGGGGTTAAAACATGTTACAGTTTTATTGGAGCTTGTGGTCAGCTCTCTTCCTCTATGGATGTTTATACTAAAGACTTTCATTACTGGTTCTCTGTGCACTCTCTAGGAGTGCTATTATTTTCCGCCCATAAAATTATTTATGGACTAGTAATAAATATGCCCTTTTTAATTTTTTTTTTTTTTAAGAGTTGGCCTGATTGGGAACATATTGGGTTAGGAAAGATGGCTTTTTGTTGACAATTTGCCTAGCACAGCTGCCTGCCCAGACAGGAATGGTGCTGTTGATGCACATGTGTACCCATGTGCATGGGGTGTTTGGTGTCCCCCAGCTCCCAGGGCATTTTAAAGCTGCTGCACCTGTATCTCCCGGGTTAGAGCTGCACCACAAAACTCATCAGATGGTAGGAATAACTTCTTACAGCATTTCTGAAGAGGTGGCACTGATGAACAAGAGGAACTGCTGCGTCAAAGGATCATGGAATGGTTAGGGCTGGAAAGGAGATTTAATGCCCTCTAGTTCAAATCCCACTGCCATGAGCAGAGACACACTAGACCAGGTGGCTGAGATCCCCATCAGATCTTGGGTGCTTCCTGGGATCCACAAGTGCTCTGGAAAGCTAGTGCCAGTGTTTGACTGTGCTCACTGTCATGCTGTAATTCTCTTGGGGGCAAGAGGGATGTGTGTCTGTGCCACTGCACACAGCATCTGCCATGTCCCTTGGGTCTGTCTGCACATGCTAATCATTACAATTTGCAGATCTCCAGCCATGCTTTGTTCTCAGTTTTTAATACACCTGATGAGGAAAGACATCAAAATCACTTGTAAGCAAGTCAGGATGTGTAATGCAGGAAATTAAGTAAGAAGCGGGGAGAGGGGGGGAGAAAAATTAAGAAGATAGCATGCTGTGGCCAAGCACATAATATGCATTGGAAAGGATTGGGATGTTAATCAAGGCAGCTGCTATTGGCCTAACCTGGGGCCAGTGCCTTTCACTCTCATGCAGATGTAGGAAGGGAAAGACTGAACTCTTCACCTCAAGATGTGTAGTCCAGGGAAAGCCTCACCTGACTTCTCCAACTACCTCTCCTCCCCTGAGGAACCACACTTCAAGGCTGGGTTAAAATCCTCCAGGTCCTTGGGTTTCACAGCTGTAGCTCTGTCTTGGGGGGCTCCTTGTCTGTGAGCACTGCTGGCTCTTCTCTCCCTTCTTGCTTTCCTGTTTCTTTTTCCTTCTTCCCCCACTTATCTCACCAGGGGAGACAGTGGGGATATACCAAATAAAAACATTGGAGCCCTCTGGTCCACTCCTTGCAGCCAGGCAGCCCTGTAAGCAAGCAAGCCCTGGTGAAGGGAGCAAGAAGACACCAGTGGGGCCATGCTGATGGGGCTTTTGCTGATGAGCACCTCCCTGCAGGGTGGGAGCCCCGGGCTGAAGCCCAAGGTTTTCTCCTGTTTGCGTGTGTGAACAATGCCTGACGTGGCATGAACCACCCTGAGGCTAAGCTGCCATCACAGATTGCATGGCTGTCCCCTCCATTCCCACAGTCTGCTCCTTGGGCTGTGCCTGGCCAGCCAGGACTTGTCTTCTTTCCAAATACACCTTTGCCTCAAATTTCTGAGCTTCCTCCACGCCAGCATTCCACAAAAACACTGTATCGGGAGGATCTTGATCAAAACACATCCCAGCACTGGGGAAAGGGGGGTACTGGGGTGGAGGAGAAAAACATTTCTGTCTTCTTACTTCCAAAGAACATCTGCTCTGCCATGATTGATGCCATGTGTTTCCCAGCTACTTCCAGCTGCCTTCAGGGTTGTAGACAAGTAGCAAGTTGCTGGCTCTCCTAGCAGGCAGGGCTTCTTCCCATGAATCTTTCCACGTGTTGGCTGGGGGACAGTTTGCTGTTGCAGTGGCTACTGGGGACATTCTTTAGGCTTGTTTTGTTTTTTGTCTTTTTTGAGGGCTTTTTTTTATTGGAAATATTTTGGTGGCAAGGCTGGTAGCTGTTTTCCATGGGTGTCTCACTTGCCTGGCCAGCTCTGTGTAGGCAGAGCTCCTACCGAGCCTGGTGGAGGGGGAGCAAGAAAGAGGTTATCCAGGTCTTGCTTAATTTAAAGAGTAGCAAATGTGGATGCTGTGAAGATGCAGTAAATTTATGTCAAGGTGGGACTGAATGTGTGAGGAGAAGGCTAGTAAAAGGAAGAAGGGAAATTCAGAGGGAAAAGACTGTTTTGGCTCCCTTCCTTCCTCCTCCCCACCTTTTCAGCCATTTGCAGCCCTGCAAGGTCTCTGACCCCTTATTCCTGCTCCTGCTGTCCTACTGCTCCCTCTTCCTCTCTCTTGCCTGTATGGGCTCTGAGAAGCTGTATTTGATGTGCCTGCCCTCAGAGTGTCTCCTGCCCTCTCTCCTAGGTTTGCTTTGAGAGACCTGCAGTGCCCAGCTCGCTCCTGCTCTTCCTGGCCTCCTCTGGCACTGTCCCAGGCCAGCAGCCCAAGCCGGTGGTGGCCGTGCAGTTGACTGACACAGAGGGACAGAACCGCTCTTTGGGTGAGAACCTCTGTCTGTGGGACACCCAGAGCCACCACCACAGCTGTGACCTCTCACTGCTGTCCTCTGCTCCCCCTTGCAGGATCTTCTGCCTTCCAAGCCGGTCTGTTGGGGGAGCAGATGTCAACCAACATCCCAGCAGCGGGACTAGTCACTTCTTTCTTTGCCTTGTCTCACAGGGACGTACGAGCTGTCGTGTCAGCACAACCCCCTCACCATCAACGTGACCCACAGCCACGAGGACCCACTCTCCCAGGTTGCTTCGGTGCTTTTCAACTTCTCCTCTCCACGTGTGGGCATTGCAGCCGTGGCCCTGCGGACCTTGGCTCAGCCTGGCTCCTCGGGCACCCTCACCACCTGCCTCCTGCAGCAGGAGGGATGTGGCCAGCAGTGCTACAGGTAGGGATGGTCTCCTCAGGGCACGTCCCAGTGGCCACCCGGGGTTGCTGCTCTCCTCTGGGAATTTGTGTTTGAATTCTGGGGTTTGCATTGGGTGCTTTGTGACTATCCTCAGATGGCTTTTGAGGTATTGTTGGAAGATCTGCTGTGTTGAGTCTTGATTTGCTTATCTTGCTGGAGGGAACGGGAAGGCAGAAACCAGATCTTGTGCATGGCCTCTGCATCTGTAGAAGACTGTGCTAAAGGACTGATTCTTGGTGGGAAAACCAAGAGAAGTTTGAAAATGGCTGAGAAGTTATCACCGGGAGTTTTTGCTGAAGCTGAAGCTTCTTCAGCACTTTCTTTACAAGCTCAACCTCCATCCATTCCAGTCTTCCCCATGCCACACAAGGTGGGGATGGAGCTCTCCTCATCCTCTCTGCTCTCACTCCTGGTCCACCCAGGCCCCTCACAGAGTCTCACACTGCCCTGCTGAACATGGTGATAATGCCAACAGAGGCCTCAGCACTTTAAATCTGCCAAGTCTGGCTTTGCTTGCAGATCCCAGGCTCCCTGAAGCACACATGTGCTGATCCAGGGCTCCAGTTCAGCCAGTTACTCAAACCACACGGAATACTGATTTTTGAGTTGAGCTTTGCTGGAGCTTTGGGGTTCTTAAGCACAGAAGGGCTTTGTCTAGGGTCATCTCATTGCTGTTCTTGTCATGTTCCTTCTGTTGATGGTCTGGATGGGTGAACATCTCTGATAACAAATGAGCATGTGTGTGTGTGTTTGTATTAAAGCCTGTGGAATTGTGGTACAATTGATTTATGTCGAATTCTGGAAGCCATGAATATCCTGAAGTTGCTTTTTACTTCTTTTTTTTTTCTTTTTTTTTTTTTTTAAGTGCATGTGTGATTTATACAGAAACATAAATCTTAGTGAGTCAGTATATAAATATTATTCTCAACCTTACATTAAAAGATCAGTGTTCACCTGAAATGCAGCGTGTTTCCTCCTGGTAGCTGTTACAGCAATGTACCCACATGCTTCTAAGACCCTGGCCAACTGATGTGGTTTTTCAATTACATTTTCTCATCCCTTAAAATAATCTTGCATTCTTGTTTCTTGAGAGCTTCCCCCTTCTCCTGAGAAGTGACTGCAAGGAAGAAAAGACTCACTGGACACAGCTAAGCATTGACTGGGGATGAGGAGATTCCCATATAGGGGCAAATAGAGAGGAAAATAGATATTTTCCTCATAAAAGTCACATTATAGCTGAAGCACAAGCCAGTTCCTGTATTGCCAAGGCACACCAAGCTGTGTCCCTCTTCCAGGGGCACAGCAGGATCCCTGTGTCTCCTCTTCCTCATGTTGCCCTCCCCTAGGCTCCCCATGGCCTTGACTTCCCAGCAACACACTGAATTACAGAATATGTGTGCGCCCTTAGCAAATACTCAAAGTAAATCAGATTCCCAGGGTTTTCAGAGTAGAAAATTCTATTTAGAGTATTGATCTCCAGAATTAAAGTCTTGAATATTCAGGTTGGGGTGGGTTAGGCTTACAGCCTCAACTAGCCACACTAATAATAAAGGATCTTCCTCTGTTAAGTCAGGAAACATTCAAGTATGCCCCCTTTATTATATTTTTTCAAATCTGTTCTACCTCCAAAAGTAATGCATTGTAGTCTTTTTAAAGATTAACAATTCATTTCATATAGGGTAGATGGATTCTGGCGGTGGGCAGAGGGGGGAAATCCCCTATAATCCAGGAATAGAAAATCTTCATAGGCTGAGAGACATTTGACTGTGAAAGACCACAGAACATCCATGTTGTTCCTGCAGAGAGCTGAACTGACCGTGTGCACGCAGCAGCCTCGTGTACACAGTGCGTGCGTGTGAGGGCTTTCCTAAAATAACCTGAGAAAGGACAGTAACAAAAGCAACAAAGAAACGAGATTTCCTGCCTTCAGCCTAGAAATACTCATTGCCAAAACAATAAATATATGACAGGTTGGTATTTCTGTAGCATCTTTCATCTTGAAGGATCTTGCAGTGCTTTGCAGGCTGGGGAGAACACAGAGATCGTGTTTATGCTGATGAAATGCAGCTTTCTCCAGGTCAGGGTGCAATAGGTGTTTGCCCCTAGAAAAGCACATATTTGTTTTGAAGAAAGTGTCACCTTTTGGACCCACTCAAGGTGCTGAAGGTTGGCAGAGCACTTAAAATCCAAAGCAGTGCAGTGTCCTCACTGCCATCACCAGGAGCCCTCTCTGCTGTCTCTGCCAGCAGATCAGGGTTTGTCTGTGCATTCTGCTCCCAATCACAACCTTATGAGGTCAAGCAGAAATCCGACTTTTAACACTTTTCCACCCAGGAGACCCAAAGCTTCTGGCTTTCATCCTTTTCTTTGCATTTTTAAACTGAGCTCAGTCCCTCCTGTTTAACTTGGTGTAGGCTATACGCTGAACCAGGGGAACATTTTTCATTTCCTCTGTTATGTGTATTTTTAGCTTGCTTTTATTTTCAGTGTGTTTTATTTTATGTTCACATATGCTGGGAAATGCCTGGGTGGGTTCACAGGAAAGGTGCTACAAAAGGTGATCTGCTTTGTGTTTGTATTTCCTGTGTGCAAGCTCTCCTCTGCTTCCCCAAAAGTGCAAAAGTGGGCATAAGGCATCAAGGGGAGGGGGGTTTGGATTCCTTTAGTATGAAAAGTGGAGGTGAGGGAGAGAAAATTAGATGGAGGAGGGAGTTGTTTACATATTTTCAATTGATAAACTTTATTCAGCAACGAGGGCTGTTTCCCAAACAGGTTTTGTTTGGTTTGTTTTCTTTCTTCCAGGCACCAGATTTATGCAGGGTCAAGTTATGGGCTGCACGTTTGATGGCATGAAGATTTATGGGCACCCTGGTAGACATGCTGGTGTCTTATTTCACTGAAATGTAGAATAGTTTGGGTTGGAAGGGACCGTAAAATCCTGATTCTTTGCCTCTGGCTTAGGGTGCCCCGTGGATGGAGTCCCTGTCTCTGGAGGGATTTAAAATATGTAAACATGGCACGAGGGGACATGGGTTAGTGGTGGCCTTGCCACTGCTGGGTTAATGGCTGGACCTAATTTTACAGGGCTTCTCCAGCCTAAACATTTGTGTTTCCAGGGTCCTGATGACCACATTTCCTGGGGAATGGGCTCATTTCTGCCTTTGAGACCTCTAGAGGTGCTTCTCCTCCAGCATCAAAGCCTGTTGACCTCTGGCATGTCTCTTGTGGGTCCCTGACTGGCTGATGGACAGTGGTGGCCAAGACTGTTCTGTAGAATATGTTACTCATTTTCATTTAAACTAAAATTTAAATTAAACCTGTCATAGGTAACCCTTGGATGGCCAGACACCATTTCATGGACTGCCCCATCCCATTTGTTCTCTGCAGTCTAATAAGCTTCTTGAGGTTAGTGCTCTATATATGGGCTTTTTTGGGAATGCTCAAGATGTCTTCTGCCTTTCCCTGAGAATAACCAGGAAAAAAAAATATCTCCTAGCACAGGTTTTTCACCAATTTGATCTTGAGTCAAACAGTAACTGAACAGCTTTCAAACAGGGTGCTTGGTGTCACGTCATGGAGAGGGTCTGATGCATTGTTCCAAGCAGAGCTGGCCCCAGATACATTGAGGGAATGTGACTTCCAACACAGATCAGTTCAGTTCCCATGTCCAGTGAGGAAGGAAGCAAGTACTGGAGACCCCAGGTTTGCCAGCAGAGCCCTTGGTTTTCTGCTGCAGCCAGTCTCCCCATTCTGCCCTGCCCTTCCTGATGTCGTACACAGGCACAGGCATTTTTCACAGGGACTGGATTAAATGCATCCTTCAGAAGGGTCTCTTATCTCCTTTCACAAGCTGCAGGAGGTGATGAGTGCACCATCACCCCTGCTGAGCTATTCTCATATCCAGTAACCCTCTCTGCTGAGAAGGTGCCTCTGATTTCAAGATCAAAGTTGTTGCTTTTGCTCCATCCTTGTCAGAAAGGTCTGAATGCCTCCTGCCAGCAGACAACTTTTCTGTGTCTATGTGTCTGTACAGAGATGTCAGATCCCCTCACTCTCTCCTCTCTGTCATGATAAATATTTTTTTTCTCCTCAAATCTTACAGCACAAGTCTTGCAGCCCAGCTATGGCTTCTGCTTCCAGCTGCCTTTTGAAATCCCTGTGCTATTTTTATGTCTTTCATGGTGATGGATGTGGCTCAGAAATTAATTCCCTCTGGACAAGATGAGAAAATGAGGTGGAGCGTGGTCCTGTGGAGATCGGATATGGATAAAGATGTTCTTTGGGTACAGTCTGTCCTGGCTGAGGTTGGGAAGGTGACTCCACCAAACCTGACATCCCATTCACCCTCATTTTCTGTCTTTCTACACAACTATTTTGGTGTAGTGAACAACAACAAAAATACATGGAAAGGAACTGTCTGGAAATAAGTTATGTGCTCTTACTTCTTTTTTTTCCCTTTTCCACTATGGCTATGGAGGGGCCAGCAGGTCATTTGATGTCTTGCTGGTGCCTTTTCTCTGTCTCTGAGGCGGATGACAGCAGATGACTCACAGGGATGCTACTTTTGCCAAGTTTCTTTTGGAGTCACGTAGAGAAGCAAACACCTTTTCTTGAGATGGCAACCTCAGTGCTGATCGTAATCAAAAAGCATCACCACCGTTGGGTCTGTACACGCAGCCTGCTGCCACAAGGATGGTTGCCATCAGATTTACGGGAAAAGTGAGACCTTTCACCTTGCCTGAAGGGAGACATTCCCAAGTATTTCCAAAACACCTTTTCTCATTTCCTAGCTATTCTCTTCTGCTAGACCGCATTGGGGTAAACACCTTTTATCTCACTGATGTTGAGTGTTACAATCCAGGCTCCACCAGAGTATGTGCAGTGATGACTTTCAACTTCAGGAGATTTGGCCAAAGCCTTTACTTTTCTGTCGACATCTCCTATAACCCCCTCTTCCCAAAAATTCGCACCATGAGAAGAACTTACAAGTTTTCTGCTGTTAAGAGCTGGATCTTGGTGATAAGGGATGTTTCAGCAGCAGTCTTGGGGTTGAAAGCCTGAGTAGACACTACAGCAATGTATACGTGATTTATTATACTCAGACAGCTGCACTGCTTTTGACTTGGCTTAGTTTGATGTGGGTAAATCCATCAGTATTTTCTGAGTTGCATTAAGTAGTTGCTGTAAAACATGAAATTTCAGCTATTTGGAATTTGGGATTTGTCACAACAAAGTAGTGTTACCATACTAGTTTTGCCACCACTGGCTTTACATGCTCTGTTGCTGGTAGTGGCTGCCTGCCTTTATTCTAGAAGGATGAAGAATCCCAAAGGAAAAGTTTTGCTCTAGTTTATAGAATTGTTCCCATTTCAGAACAAAGCTCTTACCATTCTGGAGCATTTAGGGCCATCACTAGGCAGAATTTCACAGATTTCCAGACCTGAAACTTTCTTTGATGTATAAGTTATGGGACTTGGTGAGCCCAGAGCATCGTGCAGGCTTGTGCTGACATGAAATAAGTTAGGAGAAAAATCTTGGTATTTTGTAAAAATGTTGTTGACAAATCATTAGTTTGAGCTTCAAAAGATGCTGGGATAGAAGTGGAAATTTTTTTTGATGTCTCAGGCAGAAAAAAAGTGAAAAAATATTGGCTTGTCCCACATCTTATATGGCCTGAATCAGAAATGGGCAGAAGTCAGGAGTTTGCAGCTGTGATACAGGAATTTCATTTATCATCAAAAGCAGAAAGAGCTCCTTCATGCTGAGATCAGAACTGGGCTAACTGCACCATTTCCTTGTCCAGCCTTTGTTTGGGTGTTCCAGGGTATGGGAGCTGTGATTTATTCCATCACTTTACCCCAGCCCTGGCATAGCATGTGGATCATGATGGGGCAGGTCACAGGGCTTTTTTTCTCTTTTGACCCGCGCTTATTCACCATCAGGCTCAAAAGTGTCCTGGCCCCAAGTACAGCAGTGATAGCAGTGATGATGCTGATAGAGGAAGCAATCAAGGCAATGTTTCTTGATAGGGTTGGAATGTATTTTTTGAGATTATTGATATATTTGAGAAAATCAGACAGCTTTCAGTGATGTGAGCCCTTTTTCAGGTCTGGGATAGCAGCACCAGACTTCAAGCAAGGTGTAGGATAAGCACAGCTTCTCAGAACTTGAGCTGATCAGGCTCAGATCATTTCCAAAATAAAATTTAGTGGATGTTTGTAGGGCTAGGGATGTTGTTAATCACAGAGAAAACAGTGCTAAATTAGTCATCTCTGGGGGCAAAGAGAAAGGTAATTATTCTAACCCAAACTTTTCTGTTATTTTTAGAATATATCTACATGCACATACGGAACATGTGCATGAACATATATATATGTGATGTACATAAAAATGTTTTCTTATTATGACCTGTAGTTCTCAATCTCTTATGCATGACTACCCTATATAACATTCTGTTTTTGTAATCCTTAAGAAACTTTCTGATATCTTCATCTACTTTCTACCACATTGCTGGTTACATTTCCAAACTGGTGGAAAACCAAAATGTCCCCGGTAGCGCTCAAAAGGATTAGCGCTTCATTTAATTTTTACTTAATAACAGCATTGTCCCAACTGCCAAGGCTGCCCCAGACAACGTGCTGTCTTTCCATCAGCACCAGCAGAGCTGCTCCAGCCAAGCACTTGGCCTGGATGCATCTGGAAGGTGCCAGGGCACACCCTCAAGCCAGTGCTGTGATGGGCACATGCTCCAAACCTCAACGCCCTGACCATCAGCTCTGAGGGTGGGGAGGCACTGGCTGCCCAGAGAAGCTGTGGCTGCCCCGTTCCTTGAAGTGTTCCAGGCCAGTTTGGAGGGGGCTTGGAGCAACCTGGTCTAGTGGAAAGGTGCATCTCCATGTTGTACCCATGACTGGTGAGGAAGGAATGGAATGGAGAAGCAAGGCTGGAAAGAGGACGTGTGTGTCCAGAGGCAAACACACAAGGAAGTTTAGGACAGTGGTTCCATCACTAGGGATGGGAGCAAGTATGAGCCAGGGGCACAGGCAGGGAGCAGAGCAACTGCCCAGAGAAGGTGACTGCAGGAGGGGAGGGGAGAGGGCTACAATTGGTAACAGATGCCCTCAGAAGCTAATGACCTGACAAATGCTGCACTCATAAAACAAATTCTTTAAAAAGGAAGCAAATGGAAATATAAGCTAGTGAAAGAATTTGCAGCAGCTGCCCTGAAACCATTTCTCACTTCATAAACAGGTCTGCATTGAAAAAACAGCCCCTTTCTTCTTGTTCTCCTTTGTGGTCCCCTCCTGTGCCCACCGGCTCTTTCAGGGCTGTGGCCTGCAGGTTTCCACCATGTCTTTGGCTCGGTGGACTTGTCCAGAGTCAACAGCACATTGCGTTCCCTTAACGTCTGTGTCGGCACCAATTTGGGTTTTTTTGGGGTTTGTTGTTTTTTTGTTTTTTGTGTGCATGTCTTTTGTGGTATTTCTAGCTCTGTGCATCCTTGGCTGGAAATGTTGAGTAAAGGCTGGAGGCAGAGGCCTCTGCCTTGCTGGGAGAAAGGCAGTGCCTGAAAACAGCAACAGCCCTGTGCCAAGCAGGAAGCAGAGGAGAGCGAGGCATTCAGGTACAGCTCCCTCCCTTCTCTCCCCAGTTATTGCCTGGAGCTGCAGCACCTCTCTCCCTGGCTGAGATCAGGTGTTGCACCTTTATCACTTGGTAGCAGATAAAGCCAGACTGGTGGATAACCAGGGCGTGGGAGCTGTTGTATTGCCCCATGTCTTTTCCCAGTTCCATCCCAGGTAATTAATCAACTGGCTGCATTTCACTGATGGCGATCACAACCCTTTGACCCACACTGGTTCTCATTATGGAATTGTGATGCTTAAATAGTCAGTACCTAATGACTGCTGCTCAGTGGGAAGCTGCTGAAGTGAGGAGGTGGCGTGGGTGATGCATTGCAAACCCAGGAATGGGTGATGCATTTCAAACTTTCCTGGGACCTCTTCTAACTTGCAGCGGTGCTGAGGGGAAGGTTATTCCCCCCTTTAGCTACATCTCACCTTGGTGGCCACAGCTGAGGCTGTAGAGCTGGACAGGTGTGTGTCTGATCCCAAAGAGTCTGGCATTGGCATGCACAGGCTTGGGATGCTGCCTTGGCCTGTGGGAAGAGCAGAGCTGCTCAAGCCCATCAGAGCAGAGGGGGAAGGTGGCAGGAGTGGGGCTGGGGAGCCAGCTGTACATCCAGCTTCTCCTTTCCACCACAGGCTGTGGAGTAGCTGTATGGATGTGAAGGGGGACTGCACTGGATCTGAAGAACATCTCATGGATGATTCCCTAATATTTGCAGAGGTTTTCTCTTAGCTTTCCTTGCAGTTGGAGAATCATCTGAGGATTCTCCAGTGTCCAATACAGGGTTTGACATACATCTAAGGTTAAACAGAGGTATTCCTTCTGCCTCCCCTCTCCTTGTGACCTCCCTCCTTTTGTTCTCTTGGCCTATCTGCAACGAGACCCCCTTTGGTGCCCAGCTGTGTACACACTCTGTGCCTGTGTACAGGCAGCACAATTTTTGGAATATTGTTGAGTTCTGCCTCCTTTCATCAGCTTGAAAGAACCTGGTGGTGGTTGGTGGGAAGGTGTGGGCTGGGGTTGGGATGAAGTCTCTGGCACAATTGTCAGGGGACTCCAAGCCTGGAAGAAGCTGGAGCTGCGAGGGATAGGTGTGCATCTCTGGGCATCTGTGACCTGCTGAGCATTGAGTCCACACAAGTGGCACCGGGAGAGAGCCCTTCATTGCTGAAGTAGTCCTGGGACTCACTGGTTGATCCCTTATTGTTCTCCTCCACAGCTGTGCCCACGGTACCTGCGTGGGATCAGGAACCTGCACGCAGCCACTGCTTGCTCATGCTGCCACCCTCAACTGCAGCTCGGATGGCCCAAGGCACATGACCTGTGCTGTCTCCTGTGAAAAGGGCTTCTTCCTCCGCTCCAGTGGTGGGAAGAGGCTGGGCTCCACGCAGGTGAGTGGGCCTCAGGGTGGCCCATGGGACCAAGACCGAGATAAAAAATATTTAACCACCCTGAGGTGGTTGGAGAGAACACAGACCACCTCATTCCTCCAGCCCCAACCATTTTGCTGCTTTCCCAACACATCCCAGCTCAATGAAGCTCCAGTGCTGGACCCCTGTGCTCATGGCTGGTGTTTCTGCTCTGGAGATCCCTCTCCTTTCCTTGCTGCAGTCCTAGTTCTCCCAGTGCAGTGCTGGCTGCAGAGCACCAGGCTGAAAGCTGCTGCAGAGCATGTCCCAAGTCAAGGTGATGCACTCCAGCAGAAAGAGAGCAGATATTTCTGCTCTCCAGATGGGCATTGCTTGGAGGGTTAAATATCCCTGGGATGTTTTCTCTCTTAAAGCTGAAGTTAGTGGCTCAGGAAAAAATGAAGTCATTGCAGGGCAACTATATTTAGAGTTAGCTGAGAGCATGGAGAGCTTTTCTTCCTTTGTGTTGTGTTGCAATAATGGCACAGAGGTCACCGTGAAAGAGTTTGTCCCACTTTCCAGAGGGTTGGGGGTTACCTCATGAAAGCCAGGAGCCAGCACAGCTCTAACTATTGACTGAGGAGACCTGGGATGATGTGTCCTTGGGAACTGAACGGCCTTGGTCCAGGCAGTCACCTTGGCAGGGGTGTAGGCACACAGTGTCCTGTCCTTGGGCTCGTTCTGGAGGGGGAACAGGAGTCTCTGGGGCTGAGCTGGTCTACCTGCCAGACTGAGTGAGGGTGTGAACTTGCTTGGGGCAGACAGACAAAAGAGAGTTAGGCTGCGTCAGGAGGGTGACTTTTCCTCTCCTTGGAGATCTGCTTGTGACACCTGGCAGGCAGGCTCCCCAAAGGAGAGGTGGACACTGGGGAGTGCAATAGGGCAGCTGGAGAGGCACTGCTCATCACTGGGAGGTTGTTAATTACATGGCCACTGGGTCTGTGGGCCAAGCCCTGCCCAGGGAAAACAAAATGTTCCCATTCTCTGAAATGAAACCAC
This sequence comes from Passer montanus, assembly GCF_014805655.1. Taxonomy (NCBI): domain Eukaryota; kingdom Metazoa; phylum Chordata; class Aves; order Passeriformes; family Passeridae; genus Passer; species Passer montanus. The sequence continues at coordinate 1,090,049 of NW_024372259.1, forward strand.
ACAAAATGAATCTGCCTGGGGTGACAGTTTTCCTGTGTTTGGCAGCGAGATGGGAAACTTCTGAACAGAGTTTTACCAAGGGGCTGTCACAGCACAGGGCAGCTTGCAAGGGCCTTGCCCTGAGCCCTCCAGTGGTATTGCAGTGGTGTTTGGCTTGTAACCCTGTTTAGGAAAATGCACACAGCTCTTCTCCTCAGCATCCTGTCCAGCTAGTTCAGCTACACTATGATCCTGCTGCACACTTGGGAGAGCCAAACTCAAATTTAGTGACATCCTTCAGAGCCACCACATCCAGGTTCAACCAAAACCCGCTGATGGTTGAGATGATGGCTCACGTGTTCAGCTGCACCAGTAGTGTGACTGTACCCAGCCATGAAGGAACATCAGGAACATTGATCTGCAGCTGCTGGGCTGGGGTTAGCAGTTTGAGAATGGAAATCATAGAACAATTGGGGTTGGAAGGGACCTTTAACAAATCACTTAGTCCAACCCCCTTGTTGTGGCTAGGAACACCTTCCACTACACCAGGTTGCTCATAGCAAACCATCATCCACCACTAAATTTTGATGAAGTCTGTAGCATGTGTTGACCATATTTAGTGGTGGGAGCATGGTGGTTTTTGATCTTGGGCAGTTCTGAGTAAGAAGGGGTGTATAATTAGGATTTGTGAATGAGGTTATATGATTTCATTGGGGTCTGTGGGCTGAGGCATGAGGGAATTGGTGCATTTAGGGAACAACAATAAGCAGAAGAGCTCTCTGACAACAGTTGAAGTAAGTCTTGATGTTTTAGGGGAGGAAATTGCAGCACATACAGCTGGAAATAGCTTAGCTCAAGAGGTTTCAGTGAATCTTGAAGGGACTTTCCTTTTTTCCCTAATGGGGACTGGTACTGCCCAGACAATGTAGCATGCACAGTGGCTGGGTTGTTACCTTAGGGAACATGTGCTGCTCTCACATCCCACACATCTCCCTGTGAACAGATTGTGATTCATTGTCCAGAGTGGGGAGAAAGGGCACAGTGGGGGAGGAAAAATGTTGGAGAGCTCTCCTCATCCCGAAACCTGGGTTGGACCTTTCTGCTGTGGTGGCACAGCTGTAGACCAAAGCTCTCTTCAGGAGTCTGATGGAGCTTTGCTTTTTCTGCAGCAGGAGGTGGTGCTGACATGCAGTGCGGGACAGTGGGACAGATCTGTGACTTGTGACCCTGTTGACTGCCGTGTCCCTGACCAGTCCCACGTGTACCATGCCGAGTTCTCCTGCCCTGTGGGGACCACCTACCTGCAGAGATGCTCCTTCTCCTGCATCCCCCCAGCCAAGCTTCAAGGTATGGTCTGGAGTGTCAAGACATTTAACCGCCCTTTTTTATGCCACATTTCCATGCCTGTCCCAAAGAGTTCAAACAGAGCATTGCTACTTGGAATTTATCTCTTATCCTGGATTTGCCAGCTGGATGAGCTCTTGAGATACTTCCTGAAATGATGGGTATCCCACCCCCTGGAACAGAGACATCCTAGTGTGAGGATAATTCCCTCTGACTCCCATCCCCTGGCAGGCAGCCCTTATCCATCCACCTCAGGGTGTAGTGATGTCCTCTCCTGATAACCAGTCCAGCCTCCAGTATTGCAGTGATGGAGACACGAAACATGCAGGCAGACAGAGAGGACTTCAGAGAGCCAGAAGTGGCTCTGTGCCTGCTGGCTGTGGGGAAGCCTGTGGTTCAGGGGGCTGGGGCTCTATAAAGCCATAGAGACTGATGCCCACAGCTGTAGAGCAGTCTGGGAGATGTTCACCACCCAGACACACCATGGCCTGGCTTTCATTCTGCCGACTCCATCAGTAGCCACAGGAATTTCTTAAGCCAAGTCAGAGAAAGAGAGCTACTGTTCTGTCTATGCAAGTGCTGAGCTGGATGGGATTTCAGGGGTAATTGCCTTGACAGCTTCAAGCATTGGGACTTTTTGAGTTTCCACCAGTGCCTTTGCTCTGAAAAAATCACATACAACAAATCATTTTAATGGGTGCCCTACTTTATGGAGACATTTATAGCTGAAATGTATGAGAATTGTTTACTTATTGTAAAAGAAAAAGCGTTAAATCCAAGGATCAAAAACTGCAGAGAATTAAGGTCTCATTTCATGACAGGGAGGATGGTGGCAGATCCCCAGTGTGGGCTGATCAATGGGTAGCATACAAATGTCATCTCAACAACACAAATTCTGCAAGAACTGATGCCCATTGCCTTGGGTTGGCCAGCTGAGGCAGAGCTTTAATCTGGTCTTGCACTCACAGCTGCCTCTCAGTCCTGCTGCAGTCCCTGGGAGGTTTGTTGTTGGCTCCCTCCGTGGGCCCCTGGGTGACTTCCAGCATGATGGCTGGAGGTGCTCAGCCAAGGCTGCCAAGCCATGTGGGTAAACTCTTAGAGTCCAGCTGACACAACTGAGCCACTGAGGCAGGGACATGCTCTTGTGCTTGTTCCCCTCAAAGACTCGCATCCTTACAAGCAAGCTGTCAATGCCAACAAATGCTAACAGTAGGCAAGGAAAGGATGACATGGCTGTGTGGCACTTGGAGGTGGGAGATGGCCCCTGGCAGCCTTGACCCATCAGGAATACAGGTGCTGAGTAGAGATATGATCTTGTCTCTGGCCCAGAAGTGTTTCTGTAACAAGAAAGTGACGTTTGAAGGAACTGTAGAGCAGCCTGGCTGCACCACAAACATGTTGATCCAAACCTCTCACTAGGAATAGTCCCATTCACTCAAATCCAGCTTTTTTTCTTGCTCATCAGTTCCCAGTGAACTATCCATCACCCATACCATGGAGGTGATGTAGTCCTGGGCACTTCCTGCAGGCATCCACAGCTGTGCAGTTTTGGCCACCCATTTAGCTGGGTCTGTCAGGGACAGCAGAGAGCTGGGCTGTAATACTCAACCCAAACCTCTAATGATGGGTAGTTTGAATTCCAAGTCACACCAGTGAAGCCTCCCACGTCTGTCCTTGTGGCATTTTCCATCCTCCTGACTCTCAGGTTGCCCAGAGAGGTGATGGATTCCTCATCCCTGGAAACATTGAAAGCCAGGTTGGGCAGGGCTCTGAGCCACCGGACCTGGTGGAAGATGTCCCTGTCTATGGCAGAGGGAGGTTGGACTATATGGCCTTTAAAGGTCTTTTCCAGCCCAAACCATTCCATGATTCTATGATCTTACACTGCATCTGTAGTAGGGTATGACAGCTTGATCAGCATAGCTAAGGACAAGCTGCAAAAAGCCCTTGGGGGGGATGAAGGTGGGCTGAACTGAATATGACAGCTGTCCTACAGCCTGTGGCTATCCTGAGGCACCACGAAAGAGGGCAAGTTTAAGGGAAAGATTTGGGGAGATTTGCAGAACCAAGATCCTTTCTCCAGCCTCTAGAAGTTAACCCTGCCATACTTTTGTCTGCATTCAAGTATTTTCTGCTGCAGCCTGACCAAGCAGCTGATGGAGTCCGTGGTCTTTGTGTTTGTTACCGCTTTTTGGTATCAGCGTACACTCTAACAAGAGGACTTCTGCTGAGCTCCCCTCAGCAGTTCTCCCTTCTTGGATCAAATATAACCCCACGCTGTGCTTCCTTTTGGGCTCAGGAACAAACCAGTGGCTCACGTGCCTGGAGGATGGTCTCTGGTCCCTGCCCGAAGCCTACTGCAGGCTGGAGTGCGACGCGCCTCCCGCCGTGGCCAACGCCCGGCTCCTGGTGCCGCGGTGCCTGCAGGGCAGCCACGACGTGGGCTCCGTCTGCCGCTACAAGTGCAAGCCCGGCTACCACGTGCCTGAGAGCACAGCAGACAGGCCTAAGAAGTAAGTCTGTGGCAGGTCTGTTATCGCCATTTTCCTCCTCCCAGTGTGTGCAAGGAGCGGAGGTGATAGGAGAATGGCAGTCTCAAAGATCTGGCTTGATAGGTGGTAGAGGGCAGAGCAGCTTTCTCTGACCACACACATTTCTTGAAATACAAGAGAGGCATTCCCTGGTCTAGGTGAACCTGGTGGGAAAAAGCTGCTGTTGCACACACAAGAGTGTTAAGTACTTTAACCTGAAACAAGCAGATCTTCCTGTGCACCTTGACGTATTTGTCATTCTGTGAAAGTTAAGCACCAAATTGTTTGTGGAATCCCAGGTAATTAGACATTTACAAGATGTTGGCAAATTCCTGGAGTTTCTGTCTTTCCTGAAAGTGATAAAGCATAGAACAGAGGCACTGCAAGAATGAATGGCTGCCTTCTGTCAGGGTTAACATCTCACCCGCTGTGCCTCTTGGCTAAATTTAATCTCCAGCATTGGTATTTCAATGGGAAAAGATTTTTCCTGATGCTTCGGGGAAAAATTCCTGGTGGTGCACTAGCCCTGCTCTCAGCCAATATCGCAGTGCTGCTGGATAAAGCAGCATTTTGTCTGTGACGCCTCCAGCCAAAGTCCCCACTGGGTTTGGTCACTAAAGATTCCCTGGCACTGGCTGGGTCCTCCCCAGAGTCTTGATTCTAGCCCAGATCAGGTAATTATGTGTTAATTGTTTAATGCCCCCTTCCAGTTTTAATTGGATGCAGACTTCTCTTCTTTGCTCTGGGGTAGAGTTGTTGTGCAGTGGGAAGCAGTTGCCAAATTTCTTGCCTAGTAATGAAGGAAGTGGTTTCTGTAAACAGCTTTTCACAGTGTTAGGAGCATTTCTTGGGCCAAAGGGAGCTGAGCAAATTATGATTATGGCAGTGATCACACGGACTGCTTTGCAAACTCTTTTGTGCCTGTGGCGCTTCAGGCACTGGGCTTTCAAACAGATCCACTCAGCTTGCAAAGTCAGGCCCCCTCTGTCCTGCTGCAGCAACTGCTGGTGAAAATGATGACCCCTGGGAGATCTTGAGGCTCCTCTGATGCGTGAGTAACTTCCATATGGGTCTGAACAGCCTGTGAGACAAGTCAAGGAAAATCATGAAGAGGTTTACATTTTCATAGCAATGCACATTGACATTGCATTTTCCTCTTTGCAATTGTCATTGCTGCTGTTTCATCGGGCATCTCTGATAGTGGAATAAAAAAAAAAACAACACATTAACAAAACCAGAAAAAGTATTGCTTTCCTATCATGCAGATTAACTCCCATGTGAGTGGCCCAGCCCAAGCAAAAACCTTTCCTTGGGCTTGTAAATGTCATTGTACTGTCTCATCAGGAGCTCTTGGTGTACTCTCAGCATGAGTACAAACCCCTTGGTCTGGTGTAGCAGATCTTAGCCCTTAAGTCAGTTCCTGGATTGCTGGAAATCCTTCTGGTATGTCAGCCCTGGCAAGGAGAGGGTGGGAGCTGCCAGAGTGAGAGGTTGATCTCTTTTATAATGCCAATTTTGGAAAAGGGGAGGTGGTGGGGTGTTCTGGAAGCAACCAGCTCTGGTGAGGTGCAGGTTCCTGATGTGCTGGTGTGAAAGTAGGGTCTGAGCTGGTGATTTGGACATCAGGTTTTTAGGGTCTTCTGCTGTGTCTCTGGGTTCAGAAAACTGAGTTCTTTATCTGGTGTGTCCTGTTGTCCACCAACCCAGCAAGCACAAGCCTTGCTAAAGGATTTAGTGCCATGCAGGTGTCAAGGTACATAAAGAAGCAAGACTCTCTATGTGTGCTATATATTGGACAAAAGTCAAACATAGTCTGTGACTGACACTGAAGATTCCTCCTGCCCACTAACTAGCTCACCCTTGGAAGTACAGTAGGCTTTCTTTGAATTATTCTTCCAGCTCTAGCTTAACTTCTCATGTGGAGTTGCCTGCCTTATGCAGGCCTGAACCATGGTTGGGATCCAGCTGTCTCCATGCAAGTGGAGATAATCTTGGGCACAGATGTTCATGCATTACCTCACTTATATTTTTTATTTGAATTTTACTGCAGGAGCAGTGAGGATGCTTAGAAGGGGCTGAAGATACAGTTGAAATTAATTTCCCATAGTTTAAATGTAAGAGAAAGGAGATGAAGAAATCACTTGTCCCAGAGATGCTTTTGTCTGTTAACCTGGGTGAGGAAAGACCCTTGGGAAATCACTGCTTGTCAGCAAGGGATCCTTGAGGAAATACTGATTGTGTAATCAAGATCCTGCCAGAAAGTTGCTGCCTTCCTGCTGGCAGGTTCATCTGACTGACAATGCTGATATGAAGGGTAAAGCTTCTTTGCCCCTTCCCAAAGGAGATCTGTTATCAGCCTGGGGAGGCCAAGAACAGCCTGGCTTCCAGCTGCCAGGCTACTTCACTTCTAATTCCAAAATAAGGGTAACAAGGGGAACTTAACATATGCATTTTTGTTTTGTGATGGGAGCTTTCTGGATTTAGGCAGAACCTGTACCATGGCAGTACCAACGACCTGGATCACACAAATATATGAACTCTCAAGGAGAAATGTTCAGCATCACCCAGAGCTGCAGCATTGAAAAGTGCTGTCCTAAAAGTCAGGGGTCAGATACTTTGGGGGAAAGGGCATCACCCCCACAGTGCTCCTTGCTGTTGCTTCCAGCCTGAAGTGCCATCTGAAGCAGATCTCTGACAGGACTAGACAAGCTGGATGGGGCTTGGAGAAACTTGGTCTAGTAGAAAGTGTCCCTGTCCATGGCAGGGGGGTTGGAACAAGATGGTCTTTAACATCCCTTCAACTCAAAACAATTCCATGATTGTCTGATTGTGCTCTTTTAGAGGAGCACTCTAATGTTGAGAGGATGTTCTCAGGTTGGGGAGCTAAAAGGTCAGACCCTTCAGGGGACTTGTTTCACTTGCCAGATGTGGGATGAGTCCTTGAAGAGATTTGGGGATCTCAAAGCTGCCTTGTGAGGGGTTGAGCTCCTTCCACTAGCTTGAGGGAATGAAGCAAAAACCACTTTGGTATTTTCAGGCAGATTTGAAAGTCTCAGCCTGCATTTTGACCAGCGATCAAGAGAGCCCAGCACAGTCCCCAGTCAGCTTCCATGAAGATGTTGGCCCCTCTTCCTTCTCTCCTGGTTCCAAAACAGCGGAGACCATGGAAGAAGGAGAGGAAGTGGGAGAATGTGGAGGAGAAAATGGGCACTGGAAGGAGTTAGCAGACTGGGGACTGGAAAAAAACCAAAGTTCACAGTGGGGCAAGCAGGAGAGCCTAATCCAGGAGCACTGCAGTTCAGTGAAGCAGCAGGCACACGTGTGGTGGGCACAAAGGCTTGCTGCCTCTGCCTGTATCTGGCCCCTTCCAGGTAAAGGGCAAACACACACAGCTGTGGGAGCCAAAGAGCCAGATAAAGAAAACCCAGGCTATCAACTAGTTCCTGTCACTTCCACCTCTAAGATCTCTGAGCATTTACAGCCCAGACTCGCTGCCTCTGCCTGTATCTGGCCTCTTCCAGGTAAAGGGCAAACACACACAGCTGTGGGAGCCAAAGAGCCAGATAAAGAAAACCCAGGCTATCAACTAGTTCCTGTCACTTCCACCTCTAAGATCTCTGAGCATTTACAGCCCAGGTTGTCCAGGCTGTTTGGAGAGAGCACAGCAGTGTAGAGTCCTACATGCTGGTGCAGCTTTCTTTCAATTTACTGACAGATCTCTCTCCTTTCCCCCTATTATTTTTGAAGCCATCAGTCTCTTGCCATAGGAGATGAGACTTTAGGCTCATTTGTCACCATTCCTGCACAGCAAACCCACTCTGCCCCAAGGTGGCAGCCTCAGAAGATGGCTGGATCCCTGCATGTTCAGCTCCTGGAGCCAGGCATGTGCTTGTGCCCTCACCTCAGACACAGCCCTTGCTGGCCTCAAACATCTCCCTTGCCTCCTCTGTCCATTAGGCTTGCCTGGTTGGAGGGTTGACTCTGATTTTCCTGGCTTCCTTGTTAATCCTCAAGAAGTACCACTAACCCAGATCAGAAGAAGTTGGGGGGTAGGAGGGAGTCCAGAAATTTCAAGCTTCTGTGAAGTTGTGTGTATTTATGCATATATTTTCTTTTAAAAGCCTCTCCTTTCCCTTTTCCATGCTTCCACATGAACTGCTTATTTCACATATGTGGGAGTGGTCCACACCCCACCCTCTACCCTGGGGTCAGCCTGGGCTAGCTGTGTTTGAAGTCCCTGGATGGATGGGTTGAGCCTCCAGAGCAAGGTGGTCTAGGGGGTGCAGGTTTGGGGGGAGGTGTGAGAGGCCATGCATGGCCTGGCTCTGACTGGGGTCACTCCAGCACCACATCAAAATGAGGAGCCCCTGTGAGGATGATGGGGCTGCAAACCACAGCCTGCACCTGAGCAAACTGCAGCTGCCACCGCGTGTCCTCCCCGTGCTTGACCCATCTCCCCAGGCCTCCCTGGGCACTGCCATGACTTGGAGAGCAGCACGGAGGTGCAGTGGCCAGGGAAAAGTCATGTGTGGCTGGGAAGCTCCTGGTCTTTAAAGGAGTTTGCTCAGTGCCTGAGGTATTGCTGTTGCAGTGACTTCACACTAGCAGTTTGTTTCTATCTCCATAACCCCCAGTGCTTTACTCCTTCCAAGTCCTGCAGCTGGATCACACCCTGTGAGCCAGGAAGTTCAAGAAGGGGAAAATGCTGCTTGTGGAGCTGGACATCCAACATGGATTAGTACCTCTTGGCATGTGTCTTTGCTTACCTTTAAACCTGAGCAGGGCAAAGCATTCAGTCAGATTTGGGAGAAGGCAAAGTCTGATGGGGATGTTTTTACAAGGCAGTGACTATCATCCTCATGGAAAGGAAGGCAAACAAGAAAGTTAAATGAGGAATGGACTGAAACCACAGATGCCTACAATGGAACCCAGAGTCTCTCCACCTCACCAGCTTTCTGAAATACTTCGTAGCTGCAGTTCCCTTATTCAAGGCTGCTGCTGTAGAGCTGATATTGTGGCAACCCTCACTGCTCAGGTGCTCACACCACAGCCATCCTCACTTCTCAGGTGGGCTGCAGGGAAGATTTGTGCAGAACTCTGTGCCAGTGGACTTGCTGCATCCCATTCCCTACCCAGTGTTTCCTGCTGAGCCTGCATTCACCTTGGGAGGAACCCACTGTCCCTTTATACAGCCTTGAGAAAAAACAGATCCCTGATTTCTGAAGGGAGAAGGGGACTCTCCAAGAGCTGCAAACATCTTAAAATATGAGAATGCTGCAAAAACCTCTAAAATGTCTCATCCAAGAGTTCCCAGCAGAAATCTGCCAGGGAACACCTCTGGTCTGGCAGCAGAGTGCAAATGGGGTCCCCTTGCTTCTCCAGGCTGTGTGACCCTGTACCACGTGTGGAGGCACAGCTGGGTGGCCCCACACTGTGTCATGACCCTGCACCAGGTGTTAAGGGGCACATGGGTGGCCCCACACTGTGTCTGCTGCCTCTCAGAACAAGGGGCAATTTAGTGCCTTCCCCCAGGGGTTTCTCTAACCCCGGGCAGCCCCCTCCACATGCCTGTGGCAGGCTATAAACTCCCTAGCGTGGCGCCTGGAGCCCTGCCTGCTGGCACCCATGGTGGGAGAGGGCAGGGGCAGGCAGCTGGAGTGTGCTGTCTAGTAAAGGAGGACAGCAGTGGGGGGAAAAGCCTCATTAAGGATGGAGCAATCAGCTTTGGCTCAGGCAAAGCCCATCATCAGGGCAGTGACATGTCCTCTGCTGAGAGAGTAGTCCTTGGCCAGCCTGATGCCTCACCAGTTTTGATGCCTCTGTGTGAAAGATGTGGTGTCTCTATCGCTGTCAGGGACGGGAGACTGAAAAGTGGGTGGGCTCCACTCCTGGACTTTTTATTTCTTTCTTTTCTTGGCAAGTAGCTCATGTCTGGGCTGTTTTAGCTGTGCAGGGTGGTACTGGTCTGCTGCGGCACGGCAGCCCCTTGGCAAGAGCAGGATTGACAGATCTGGCTGGAGTACAAAGAGGAGCCTCAGGAGGAGCTGGGCACAGGCCAGAGGATTTACTGGTGGAGGCAAACTCCATCCAACAAAGTATGCAGCTACTGGCTGTGGGACAAAGCAGACCAGGACCTGCAGGGACTGTGGGAGGGAGGGTCTAGGGACACCACAAGAGGTGGGGAGCAGTGGGGTGGTGAGTGCAAGGGAAATGCATCCAGTGCTCCTAGATCAGTGCAATCCCACCTGGGAGGAGAAGAAAAGGTCCTGGTTAAGCATGGGGTATCCCTTTGGAAGACATGCCCATGGTGAGGGATTGGATGGTATTGAAAGTCCTACACAAGGAGGGTATGACTCTGCCCAGGAGAGATGTCTTCATCTGCTCCTGATATCTGTGTGATGCCTGGTGCAGCCAAGGTGCAGTGTTTGGGGTTCTGCAGGCCAGGCTGGTGTCTGTGTTTCCCCAGGAAGTTCCTGAAGGTCCAGTGCCTGGAGAGCGGGCAGTGGGAAGAGGGACACTGTGTCCCCGTGGTTTGCAAGCCCCCACCCCCTGTCTTCGAGGGCATGTACAACTGCACGCAGGGCTTCGAGCTGGACAGCCAGTGTGTCCTCAACTGCGGGCAGCAGGGACAGCAGGTGAGTGTCTGGGGGAGGCACACACTGACCACACCTCGTGCTTCAGAGCGTCTGCAAAGTGCAGGGCTCCCTGTGCCCTGCTGTGCAACAGTTTGGCCCATCCCCAAGGCCAATACCCTTTTACCACCAAAGAGTAGTCCCTCTACAAGCCCAGAGCTGTTCTTGCTGGGCCCCATCCATGGCATGAGGTGCACCACTGCCTGGGGATGCTCACCTGCTCCCTGGAAAGCAGTGGTCCTAAGGAAGCTGGCTGATCTTGTGTGAAAAGGGTCAGAAAGCATAAGCAGGGCGTTTCCAGTAGGTTTTGGGAGCTGCTGTGAAAGGATTCACTTGGGATGATGGGCAAGCTTGCTGCAGCAGCTGTGGTCACCAAGGGGATTCCCTGAGCATGGAGGCTGCTGCCTGCCAGCTCTTCCACCCAGGTATCTTATCAATGCTTGGACAGGGCTTGTCAAAAGAAGGGTGGCTGATTCCCTCTGGTGGGATCCTGCAGCAGCTGGGAAACAATTGACTTTCTGCTCAGTGCACATAGGCTGGACCAGATGGCTGCAGCCCAGCTGCTTTGGGGAGCTTTTCTCTGGATGTGGCTGGTGGGAGGGGTGTCCTTGCACCCCCAGTGATGGGCAGTGGCCAGGCAGGGCGAGTAACAGCAGCTGCTCTCCCTCTGCTTTGCAGGTTCCCATCATCTGCACTAAGGAGGGCTTGTGGACAGAGGAGTTCAAACTGTGTGAGAGCTTGCAGGGCACCTGCCCACCGCCCCCGGAGCTGAATTTCGTGGAGTACAAGTGTGAGCAGGGACATGGCATAGGTGAGGGCAGATGAAAACCAAACTTTGTGTTGACTCACTCATCCCAGAGAGCTGATAGTCACAATAGGCTATAGATTGACTCTTCCTGTACCAATCCCCACTTAACAGAAAAAAAATCCTGTTTTCTCTTCCATGATCTTTATAGACACAGAGCCAGGAAGGTTTTAGCCTTTTGCTCACCCTGGTTGCACTCTTGGGCAAGACCCAAATCTAAAGCTGTCTCCAGCATTAAGCATCTCTCTTTTCAGAAGCAGCAGGGATTGTCTTCAGGGCAAACCCAGCTCTTTGCACATTTCCTGATCTATAGCCCTCCATTTTTCCTGAGGTCTCTCCCCTTGCTACTGCTGCTGCTGTTTGCAGGGTTAATGTGACAAGTCCTAGATAAAAGCCATAAAAGCTGCAGTGACAATTGAGTGTAACAGGGCACTTTCACCAGAGGAGGGACCGCATCATCCATTTCTGTCTGCAGGACCTGTTGTGCTTTCAGGAAAATCTGCAACACTCAGCCATGGTTGTTGCTTCTGGTCTGGCATCCCACTGGGCAGGATGCTTGAGCTCAGCCTGTATTAGTCTGAAGCAAACTCACCAGTCCTCCCAGTCTGGTCAAACCAGGCTGAGGACAGTCTAATGGCAAGGACTACTGAGGTTTAGGATTAGGGCTGGATTCCACCTGTTTTTCCAAGGTGATTTTTGCAGCTTTTTTTCTTCCTGGGTCATGGGAAGGCAGTGAGGATTCTCTGTGGTAGAAAAATTAGAGAGACACTTCTTAACAGATCATATAACATCCAGGCCAGACTTATTTTCATGCTGGGTCCCATGTCCTGCCCATCAAGGTTGGAATCTTTCTCTTAGGTTGTCTTCAGTTTTCCTTTCATCTGGGAGAAGAGCATAGGGCACAACTCCTGGCTCTTGGATAATTCAGGATTTGGGGAAGGAATTGCTATCCCAGGCTGGGAGGAAAAGGGTCCTCTTTACATCTCTCTACATCAGTGGTGGCCTCCTACAAGACGTTGATGCCTGGCTCCAGGTAAGGTCCTCAAGGCTCTCCCTCCTCCCACAGGTGCTGTGTGCATTCCTTCCTGTATCATTCCTCCCAGTGACCCCGTCATACTGCCCAAAAATGTCACTGCTGAGACAATGGATCACCGGCTGCAGCCCACCAGAGTCCAGGTAAAAGGGGGGATGAATTCTTCTAGCAGGGGGATTGCTGGTAGCATAGAAAGAGAACCTCCCTCCCTCTCCATCTGGTGTTTTAACCCAAAATCTCTGCCTCAGGTGAAGAAGGGTAAGACTTGTAAAGACAAGCAGTGGATGCTACTACACATCCTCCTGCTCTCCTTTACCAAAGTTCAGCACAGATATCAGCCCCCAAGCCAGCTTTCAAGGAATTGCATGATACCACAATATATGAAGTTTTAATGCAAGAATCCCAGTGATTTTTCAGGATGTGCTGTGTGCCTAAACCTGTTAAGCTACTGTTTATTGTCAGCCAGTGTGCTGGGAGAGCAGAAGCCGCCTCTGGCACAGTGTAAGCCTGGGTCCCCACTTACCTGGCAGCAGAGATGCAATCCTAGGCAGGCATTTCCCTGCCAAGGAAGAGGCAGGGCACTGTCAGCTGAAAGGTGTCTCCAGCTGCCAGGACCTGCTGGCCGGCTGGGTGCCTCTGCTGCTGGAACAGGGGAGCCTTTCCCTCCCCACTTCTTACTCATTTTGTAGGCAAAGCAGCTCAAATAGCTCAAATAGTTTGGATCCTCATGGCACGACTTTACCAAAAAGCAGCTCTGCCGGGGTAATATTTCTTAAAATAAAAACGAGATGTATAAGGAAGGAGGTGGAACAAAGAAAAGCAAACAATCTTCCCAGGAGCCAGTGCTCCCATCCAAATGCTTTCCCCTCCTCCTGGGAAGCCGCAGGAGGCCCAGCATCATGCCTGTGGATACTACTGTGCATTGCCTTGAACCAGACCCAGGGCGGGCGGCCGCCGGGGGGGTGAGGATGCCTGGGGCATGTGGGATGGTTAAGCACGAGCCTTGGAAGAAGTCCTTGCCTTTGAGGGATCGGATGGCTTGGCCCGTTGAGGCAGTGGTGTTCAGCTTCCCTTTCACCACCACTGCAGGCTTTCGTGCAAGGGAGGCATTTTGCAGAGAGGAGGAGGAGGAGGGAGAGGAGACACTATTTTAAGAAGGAGCTCTGTCCTTTGCCAGAAGCTCTCTCCCTAGACCATCTTGTTTTCCTCTCTGTCCTGGCTTCTGTCTCTGCTCCCCACTTGGCTCCCCCAAGCCTCCAACAGTTTGCTGTTCCCGGGAGCTGCCATGCTCCATGAGATGGAGAGGATGGGGCAAACAACACCGGGAACTGCACAGGCCACTCAGAGAAGGCACAGTCCTGTTTTGCTTTCAGCTCTGATTCATTGCATCCCACAGTTGAGCAGGTTTGTCTCTCTGCCCTTATTTCCCAGGCTGGAATACGAATATGCTAATATGAGTATGCTAAAATGGCATCCGAGTTGCACAACAACCACATACAAAGCAACTCCGTGGGGTTGGGATGCACACATCCTCTTGGCTGAGCAGGATCTGGTGGGCTCTGGAATTCCCCAGTCTTTGCCCCAATAAGCTGGCTCTCTCTGGGGCTGGCTGAGGAGGACCAGGACCTTGTCTAGCTCCAGCCTCATCACAGTCTTGACCAAAGATGCTGCAGAAAAGGACCTTCACCTGGTCTGTGTGGGCAGAGCTGCCCCGTTCCTAGCTGCCATGCCACCTGGGAGTGCTGGAGCCGGTCTTCCTGCCACTGAACATATCAAACAAGGCAGGGAGCAAACACACCTACCCCTCTGTGCAATTCCCGTGCTGTGAAGGGCATCCTAGGACACTTTCACAGGCCAGATGCCGTTTTATGGGGCCTCAGATTTCAAAGCCTGCCTGAACTTTACAAGGAGGAAATTGCATGTGCGGTGGGGCTTTTCTTCCCCCTGTGTAATCATGAGTGTTCCCCACAAACCCCAGCTAAATGAGCAGGGCAGTGTGTTCCAGGGCCTGGAAACTGAGCCCTCCACATCTTGCTCTTGTGTCCATCTGGCTGCAGCAGCTGAGTTTGTAAATACCAGTGAGAACCTCAGAGTGACCGTGAGTCTGGTGTATCTGCTTCAAGTCAGGTCTGGGGAGATGAGTCCTCCCAGGATGCAGTTTTCAGAGCCTGAGCAGGGATCAGTGAGCCAGTTGTAGGCACTGAGTGGTGACCAGCTGGTGAATTCAGCATCACTCAGATATGATGGTACATTCCAGCTTCTTGTGGCCAGCAGCAGCTCCGCGCCAAGTCAGACATAATGGTGGCACTGCCAACCAAACCCACTTCTCAGGTAGTCCCTGTCCTTTCCCTTGTCCTCTTCCAGTTTTGTATCAATATAGAAGCATAGAATCACTAAGGCTGGAAAAGACTTCCAAGATCAGCAAGTCCAACCAATATACATCTCCATACAAACACACACACACACACACACGTGTGTGTGTGTATCTGGGCTCTGCCTTGAACAGTGTGCCCTGGTCCGTGGGTTCCTGGGTGCAGCTACCCTCGGCTTGCTGGACCTCAAAGGGTGCCAGGAGGGTCCTGGGGTGTCACTGCTGTTCTGCCCCACAGTGAGTAATGCAGTGCTGCAGGAGACCCTGTAGCTGCAGAAAGCACTGCTGGCTGTTCCCCTGCCTCATCCACCTCGCCTGACTGCTGCCTTCTCCTCCTCTCCCAGAACATCGTGTGCACGGGCCGGCTGCGGTGGTATCCGGACCCCTCTGTCATTCACTGCATCCAGTCGTGTGAGGTAAGCCCTCCCTGTCCCCAGCCCTCCCTGTCCCCTGCCTGCTCCTTCCAGGAGAGCTCCTGGCAGTGAAGACCTGCTCCAGCACAAACCAGACTGCCTTGACCTCATGCTTGCTCTGAGCTGGGCTTGCTGGATAAGCAGAGATAGCAGAGGAAGAAAGCATCCTTGGGTAGAGTCCCCACAGCCAGGATGGTGCTGGGGAACAAGAGATGCACAATAACCCATTTCCTTCCTTGCCTGCTTCTTCTTGGCCAGCCTGGGCAGAATATTCTAGCAAAAGGATTTCACTGGCAAGGGGTATCCCCCAAAAGCCTGAGCTGACTCCAAGCTGGAATATTTCCCTAACCAGAACCGCAGTTCTAGAGTAACATGGGTCCAGAAAAGCCCTGTGTGACTCACCTGTCCAAATCAAACAATCAGGATTTCCAGCCTTGTATATGCAAAACAAACTGCTTCTGAAGAATCTGCAGACAAAGAATTCCTTGCAGAAATTGGTTAGCCACTCATTTAGCTTTGAATAATGACCAGGCAGGAGAAAATCATAGGCAGCCTGGAGTCAGTTCACAAAGGAAATTAAAAATAGGCAGTCTTTGTCAAGCACTAGTTGTTATTATGATTGAGGATAAAAGGAAAAAGGGGGGAAATTTTGGAATGTTGTATGCTGAAAATTTGGGATTTTTACCAAAAAGGAAAATGTAAATGGAGTTTGCACACCAAAAATAGCTTTGGGGTTTGCTGATTGTATTTTTTTCTTGTGCTCATTTCAATGCGAATGCTTGCTTTTCCTCGCTGGTTCTGCTGAGCTCAGCTCTTTGTCGACTGCAGTGTGGGGGAAAGGGCAATGTTGCAGGGGGCACGTCCCCAGGAAGGAAACCTCATGGTCTACAGAAGGTGCAGCAATTATTTCCCAAATTTGATGTGTGTGTTGTGCCTGTCTGCTGCGAGACACAGGCAGAAAGAGTAGGGGAATGAGGTACTGTGTGCTAGAGAGGTGTTTGGTGATTGAGTACCAGAAGTTAGTGATCCTCTGACATTTTGGGAGCTCTGTGTCTTCTAAACCACATCTTTTAGCGCAAATCTGGGGTAATGTGTTTGAAATGGGATGGCTTAAGTGGAAGAGCAGACCAGATGGTTGAGTGATTGTCTCTGTGGTGGTTCTGCTAGCACAAGAGAATTTCTTGTGCTCTCTGGGACTAGGTCCTTTCAAAAAAGAAGCCAATGGAATGTGAGGTGTTTCTTCTTCCCTTCCTGTGCAGCTCAGGCAACATAAAGCTGACACAATTGTGAGGCCTCTCCCTTAGGCTCAGGTACACCAGACTGACCCTAGTGTTTCCTCCTCTGTGGTTCCTGTGCTTCACCTCAGGTCTGTGTGTTCAGTGAGAGATCCCATAGGGAATGATGAAAAGTGCCAGTTTGTGTGTGTGTGTGGGAGAGAGAGAGACACACTGAGTACCTCAAGTCCCAGTGTAAGGCACTGTGCTCTCATCAACCACCCAAACATGCTCACAGCCAACATGAGCCCTTTCTGTTCCTATTTGCTTGTCACCCTCCTTTACTCTTAGAAAGCAGACCCAGACAGGACTCTTGGCACACAGGAGGTTAACCAAGCCAAAATCTTGCAGTGTCCCACCAGAAGATGGAGAGATTCCATGTTCTTCATCACCCTTGTAGACTTTTAAATGCTTTTTCTGCTTTCAATTATTGTTTCATCAGGAATGACCAAGCAGTCAGTACATGTTCTTCCATCTGAGGTCCACCAAAACCCTGCATAAAAGCTTCCTTGTGCTGGAAATGTCTCTTTTGATGGGACACAGGACTATAACTGTTGTTTCTGCAGTTGCATCAGTCTGGCAGTTCAGATATCCTGCGGTCAGCAAGTACACCCAGACCTTTCTCTTCCTCCTTTGTTTCCAACTGATGAGCACCAAGCTAACAGCAGATGTTTTGCTATCAGTACAAGAGCTTGCCCTTTGATTTTATACAGGAGAATGTCATCTTGTTTCTCTCTCTAGTCCTTCAGGTCATCTAACTATTTGTTAGATATCCTGATTCTCTTCTGTGGAACAGTGTCTTCTTGCTTGTTAGCAGTTTCATAAGGGCAGGCCTATTCTTAAGGTCACAGTCCCTCACTCACTGTAGCACTAATGAACATTCATCCTCAGACAGTTTCTTTCACCCTTATGCACTCCTTTTTGATACAACTCCCAGCCTCCTCCTCATCCCTGTTTTCCTTCTCACTTCTCATACATGTCTTGGTTTATTCTTTTCCATGTGTTTTCTTCTATGGTGCTGCAAGCTGTTAAGGTTGGACCAATAATCCAAATTTTCCTAGATGACTTTTTCCCCCCACATGAGTTTCATAGTAGTCATTGTCTTGCTGTGAAGCATAACTCTTGCTGAAAGTGCCTCATTCAAAGTATTGCTCTGGGAGCTGCTGCTTGGCACTGGCAAGAAGGGAGATGTCACCAGTCTCCCCATTTGACCACAGAATGTTGTTTCTTCCTTATCTGTGCTGACTTCCATCCCCATTCCTTGTCCCCTCTGTACTTCTCCTTGTGAAGAAAAATTCTGCCATTCTCAGAGGCTGTTTCTCTTCCCCCACTCCCTTGTGGAGGCAACACATAGCAGGAGTAGGGGTACAGAAAGAATATAACCTGTGCTCTGTCCTCACTGTATGGTACCCCCCCTCACACACATGGTTCAGCTTCTTGCCATGGGTCACATTAGTCCCAGGTTCCCTCTCATTCCATAGGAGCCCCTCAATGGAGACCCCTCCTTTAAGACCTCAGACTCTGCCATCCTTGGGCAGTGAAATGCTGTTCCAGTGGGTTCTCCATGTCACCTCAGCTCTGAGTCACCCCTTGGAGATTCCATTGTCTCTCCATTGACTGCCAAGAGTGTGTTGGATCAGGAAGTTTTCTCTTCTGGATGCCACAGTGAGGGGAGCAACCCTACATAACAGAAATCCAGGCCACCTGGCAGCTCCTACTGTCTCTCTCTGGTGGAGTCACTTCAGGCCGGGGCATGGGAGCAGTAGCCAAGGCTCAATCTTCCCAGCTCCATCTGGAGCTCTGCCTCATGTTGGAAAGTCCAGGTCACCATGCAAGGCATTAGAGGGACTCTCCCTCCCTCCCTAAAGAAGGACCACATCTTTATCCTGTGCTGCCGCCTGCTCATCCCTCTCACTCCTCTCCCACCTCCCTTCTCTTTCCGTTAATCTGGTCATCCATCTGCCTCCCGCTCTCTTGCTGTGCCTTGCCAAGTTCCCCAGTGCCAGAGCAGTGAGGCACGTACGTCAGGGAGGGAGGGAGGGAGGGAGGGATGCAAACCCTTCCAGGAGCCCATCAGGAATTCAAGTTAGCGCTGAGCGCACTTTGCCTTTCGAGGGCCAGCGGAACATCTCGTCCCCTGCCATCAGTAGAAAAACAGATGGCAGCACCAAGGGAGGGGGCTTGGGGCTGTCAGGAGAGGCGAGTGGAGGAGGAGGGAAACCCCTCCTCCCCGCCATGTGTTGGGAGGAGGTGGTTTTGGTCCTGGTGTTGTGTTTGACTGCTGTGAGGGAGGTGTTTGCAGCATCTGGGTCATGTTCTCCTAAGCCATCCCAATGACATCACCTCTGATGCATCATCCTCCTGTGCTCAAAAGCAAGTGACACTGTTGACTTCAGAGGAAGAGACAGCATGTACAGAGATCCAGGTTGCTCCCTTGGACTGCCATGGTCCAAAGTAGTCTGTGCATGAGCACCTCCTACCCTCTGCAATGCCCTACACCTGCACCCTCTGTCTCCCACCACAGGGGCTCCTGTGCTTCACACTGTAGATGTGGTTTAGATGCAAAAGTTCACTTATTTCATCATCATTGTGTTTACCCAATGTTATTTGCAGGATGGGGTAGCCACCACTGTCCTGCTCAAATGCACTCAGGGAAAGCTAGGCTGTTCTTGCAGTGACCAGAGTGAACTTGGGCAGCTTTTTTTGGGCAGCCAACAAGTTGTGTAACATGCTTGCCTTACTGTCACCTCCAGCTTCATGTCATTATGTGCAGGTAGCAAAGGGTTAATTGGAATGACCTTTAACTGGAGGTCCCTGCCTCATGCTCTGGGTGAAGATGGCAGAGAACAGAACACTGTTGTGAGCATGAGCTGCTGGGAATTTCTCACGTCTTCCCTGCATGAGGACAAGGTCTCGCTGCCCTCTCGTGTTGCTGGTCATGTTATCACAATCATAAAACATTAATCTGTTCTCTGTTTTGTGGTTTTCCTGAGGTATAACAATGGAAATTATTAAATAGGGACTGAAGTGTGTTTGTGGTTGCAAGTTGTTCCCCAGTCTCTTGATCCAACAGGTAGTGAAGGACCCTGAAGGATCCTTAGTTCTTCCCACCAGCATGCACAAAACCCTCACTCAGCACATCTGTGGCTTATGTCCAGCATTTCTCAGTCAGAACTAACCCTTTGGAAGGCATATGCAATAAGGATGGAGGGAAGTGTCCCCAAAAGTCTGCTGTTCTTTCATGTGATGGGAGACAGGGTGAGACTCGTCCCTGGGCCAGCACTGCAACTGGGCTCCAGCTGCCTCTGCTCCTCAGTCTCAGTGGGGCTGGAGACCCTTGGTTCTCACTCATCCCAGACTTGTGGGTCTCTGATTTTATACCATGGCAAAACTCAGCACGGGAAAATGGTAAGAAATGTGATGCTGGTGGAATGCTCTGCTCCAGGAAAGATTGTCTTCTGTACTTCTGAGGCTTGAGGCAGTGAGGACCACAGGCACCCCAGCTGCACCAAGGAGACTCTCTAGAGCACCTACAGCAGCATGGCCAGAATTTAGTCACCCTTTTATGATTCATACATCTTTCTTCTTTCTTGGACCCTGCAGTGCTGTACCTTCCATCCTGTTTGTACAGATAGTGGGGGAACATGAGGAGCAAGGACTGCAGGTAGTGGTCACTTCTGCATCAGACCTGACCTCTGACTGGTGAAGGCAAAGCCCTTCATTCTGGGGAGGTGGAAGGCAAGGTAGGGAGCTCTTTACATACCTGGGTACATTTTCATCCTGCTTTTGGCATGGGTGATGTGGGCTGCTCAGCATGAAATATAGCCTTCCAGGGGATGATCCCACAGAAATCTATTCCTCTTCCAAAAATCTCAGCTGAGGTGTGCTTTTCCTAAACAGTGAAGAAGATCTCTGTCCTCTGCACACACAGAGTGTGATTGTAGCAGCATCATTTTAGTAAGAGACAAAGCAGAGGGAAATAGATCACACAGCAGCAAGGATAAGGGAAAGATGCTGCTCCCCTACCTGCAGGGTCAGGCTCACAGGACCCCAAAAGATGGGGGGTCTTTTGGCATGGGTAGGGCTCCAGCACCCAGACACACCACCAGTAGTGGTGGAGCCCCAAAGAGGTGTGAGCAGCCTCAGCTTCCCCATCACATTGTGCCAGCAGCCCTGCACTTGGGATGTGCTGACCTATGGCTGCTTCTCTGCCCTCTCCAGTTCAGGTGCCTTCCCGTCATCCCTATCCATGTCCCACTTTTCCCCCTCCCAGCAGTCACAGTCGTGCAGCCAGTGGTATAGACGGAGTGGAAAACCACTGAAAGCACCCGCTGAAATAAAAATCAATGAGTCGTTTCTGATAATAAACATCCCCAAGCATAGCCCAGCCAACTGCTCTTCCAACACGAATATTCATTCCCCTTCAGCTCCTTCATCCCTTGTACATTGTTTTTCTTTCTGTTTAAGATCTGTAACAAGAACTTGGCAGAAATCAGATACAAGTGGGTCAGGAGGCCCTTGTGGTTTTCAAGGCTTGTTTTCCATAACCCATTCTATCCTGTAACATACTTTGCACAAATGGCTTGGCAGGAGATCTAATCCATGCAGCAGGCGAGCCACTGAGGGCAGGATGGCAGGCTGGTGCTCATGGCATGGGAAGTCCTGCCTTCTCTTGTGTGTCCCAGCAGTGAACTGGTGAGCCACCATGCTTGCCAGGAGCACTACTGACACACAGCAACTTCCTCTGCTCCTCTCTCCCTGTTCTTTCCTGCTTCTCTTCTGTTAGCACTAGATCAGGGTGTAAAAAACACAAGGCTGAGGAACTCACCGTGAACAGATCATAGACACGGATGTTTAAATGGAAGCAAATATCTACTCTGATGTGGTGATCTACACCAGCATTTCATCCCTTTCTTCCCTCTTATCCTTGGACTGTGCAAAGACCTTTCCAGATGGCTCTCTGCTGAGACATGAGGCCTCTGAGCAGCACAGTGCAGAGGAATAATAAAATACATCCCCATTCAGGGGTCCAAAGTGCCGCACATTCACTTCTGCAGCAGAAGTGTGTCCAAGCCAAATCCTGGCCTGGGACACAGAAGCACTTTTAGGCACTGTGAAGGCAAGGACCTGCTCTCCCAGGATGGCCATTGACAGCAGCCTCTGGAGCCTCTGTGCACTCCATCCCTCTTACAGACACCAACCCTGCACAACCTCAGCCCAGAGTGGTTCAAATGGGCCCAGCTGTTTGCAGGAAGCCGTGACCAAGGGACCCCGGTGTCCTGAAGAACACCTAGAGCTCCAACCAAGACTGCTGGGAGTTTGTGGTATGGCAGTACCAGTGATGTCCATGAGCTGAACTCAGACAGCAGGCTGTTACAACCCTCCAGCCCATCACCATCACCTCTGCCCTGAAGTGTTCATTCAGGTACGTGGAGAATGTTCTCAAGCAGCAAGCCTCTGTTTCTGTAGTGAGACCTGGGGAGAAGACATTGGAGCTGGAACAGATACCTCTGGAGACCTGAGATGTGGTATAAACGATCTGCATGCTTAGCTGACGAGTGGCTCAGGGACACCAGCAGGCTCAGAAGCAGTTAGAATGTCTCTGTTTTGCTTTCTGACCATGTCTCAGGTGATGGGGTAGGTCTGTGATGTCTCCACCAAGCCATGCAACAGGCATGTGCCTCCAAGGGACAGCGGCCACACTTCAAAAGGAACACAGGGATGGCTCAGGGGACAGAAACTGGAAGAGATAAAAATGGACAATGAAGCATTAAGTCTGTAGGATTTTGTTTCTCTTTTTCAGGCCACTTGGTCCCAGCTTCCTGTTTCCAAATTTCTAGAGGTCTCTTCCTCTGGGTAGTGCTCACCCTGCTTCCCTCTTTACAATGGGCCAGGTAGACCTTGCTCACTGCTCAGGGTGGCTCAGGGCACAAAAACATCCCAAAAAACTTTCTGAGCATAAGCCAAACCTGTTCCCTCTCTGTCCCTCACTGTTTTTCAGAGCTGATTTCCTCCTTTTGCCAAAGAGCCTCCAAAAAGAGAGAAGGAAAGTGAATGTGCTTGGGGTGTCAAGGGGGGGAGGAAAAATAAAATAAAAGACACTGCAACAGAGAGAGGGCCAAGAAAAATATTTAATCCAAACAATGAACATTGTCATTTCCTCCCACAGTCTGCATTCCCAGTCAACTTCCCTGGGCAAGCAGGGAGAGCCAAGAATGACCGGGCTCTCTGCCTCACCAGCGTGAATGT
The DNA here is from genome assembly GCF_014805655.1 of Passer montanus. Taxonomy (NCBI): domain Eukaryota; kingdom Metazoa; phylum Chordata; class Aves; order Passeriformes; family Passeridae; genus Passer; species Passer montanus. Next base: position 1,112,680 of record NW_024372259.1, read on the forward strand.
GTGTAAGGAAAGGGATGTGTCCTGGGGACACGGTGCTGTAGCATCACTTTAGCCAGCTCCTGTCACATCTCTGGCTTTAAGGACTGACAGTTTTCTGCAGGGGAACAGTGGTTTGGAAGGATGTTGGAGGGATTGGGACAGGGATGGGAGGAATGTTCAGGGACCCCAGCTAGGATGGTGGATGTATAGAGGTTTTAAGTGAACCAGATGTTTAACAAGGCTTTGGGCACTCTTCAAGTCCTCCCAGGGACCTCCCAGAGCTTTTGGAAAGATCTTGCTGGTGACTAAGGTGGGGAGGAAGGGGAGACATCCGGCAGAGAGAAGCTGCCCTGTGCCTCTCCAAGGACTACTGCAGCCTGTCCATGCTTTCCTGTCCCCACACATCCTGCCTGTTCCTCCCTGCCACGGGCAGCACCTTCACCTGGCACACAGCTTCTCTTGCATGCCTAAGAACCCTGCAGCTGTAGCACTCTCCAGCCCTGGGGCAACTCAGGCTCATGTCCCGTGGTTCTGTGAAGCCTGGTTTGGGCTGACATCCCCCTGCCACCAAAGGGATGGGGTTTCCAACTCATCTTCCCACCACCAGTGACTCATCCGTCCCAGGAGCAGAATTACCGGTGGTGAAGCTGATGCACAAGGCATGAGTCTGAGGGCAGCAGCAGCTTTTCCAGGGCTTGTCCCTGCCCAAGTGGTGGTTCCCCTGTTTCTCTGGGGCTGCTTTCAAAGTGACAGCTGAGGAAGGCAAAAACACAGGCATCTTCTCAGCCACGTGGTTGAATTAGCATGCAAATGGTCTGAGCTTGATGCCCAGAATACCAATTCCCAAAGGGGAAAATGACACCAAAATTCATGCTGACTTAGAAGGTCCATGAAAGCAAACTATGTACCCTCCTTGGATGGATCAGCAAAGCCCAGGACCAGTGTGGGAGAAAGCATTTTTTCTTCTTAAGGCTGGGCTTGACTCCCTGAAATTGGACTCTAGCTTTTCAATGGCTGTGTACAAATACAAATGAAAAGCACTTTCCATCTCAGTAGCAGATAAGGGGAGTCTTTCAGCTCCTCAGTTACACAGTTGGCCAGGTGAATGCTGATTTTTTTTTTTCCCTTTTTTCCACTTTCCCCCAAAGCATCTGGAATGGGGCATGGCCAAAAGCAAGGTGCTGGGCCTCCAGGTGTGCTCAACCAGAGCAAAACCTGCATTCCTGGAAAATAATGTGTATCAAACAAACGGCAATGTAGCACTGAAATATGTCCAACACTTATGTGATCCGTGACTGAGTCTTCATGATCCACCCTTCCCTCACCTGTTGCAACCTTTCAGGCTCTTCCACACTCAATCAAACTACGTGTAAGGTGGATCTGAAGAAAAATGCCTGGACCCCGTCTGCCTCACTGATGGCACTGGGGGACTCCCTGCTGGCCAGAACAACAGCCTCAGGGATGGAGCCAGCCTGGGGACTCTTCAAGGGTTGTGGAAAAATACTGTGCACAGGCACTGCTCCCTGCATGACATCTCCCAGCATCCTTGAGAGAAACTCCAGCGCTGAGCACTCGGAGATGCTTCTGGCTGGAATGCACTGGGATCTAACCAGTCCTTTCTCGCATCCTTCCTTTGCCTGCAATATTTTTCCCTCTTTCATTCTTTTTCCCCTTTGATTTTTTTTTTTCCCTTTTCATCTGTGCCTGCTCCCAGCTTTGAGAGCCTGTGTTTTTTTAGCCTATTTAAATTGCCAAGCACTTGATTTGCCGTTACTATTTTGGTGCCGGCAGCGCGGGGCTCCGGCCCGGCAGTGCCAGATGCTGCACCTCCACGTGCTGACACACGCCCCAGCGGAGCTGCTGTCTGAACAAACAGGGAAGATGGATGGCCGAGCGGGAGATCCGCTGACACAGCCCGTCTCCCTGGCTGCCGCGGTGGCACGCCGCCTGGCCCAGCAGCTCCCCACCACTCAGCACAGCCTACAGCGGCTGCTGCAATTACCTTGTTCATTTTTTCCCTGTTTTGAAGGGATATTTCAACCAGCCCACCACCCCCACCCCACTCCCCCCACTGGAGGATGCGTATTCTGGCAGCTGAGAGCCAGCTGACCATTTCCCTGGAGCACATCCATCACCTTCATGTGGCACAGCTGGGCATTGGTGTTTTCCTTTTTCTTGACAGCGTCCTAAAACATCATCAGGTGTTTTTGCAGACATGAACAAACCACCTTCTCCCACCACAGGCATTGCTTTTTGTAGAGCCACACGTCTCAAGCACAGGCTGAACAGGCTCTGTATGGGTCTGCTCTCTCACATCACCTACCTTTGGTAGTTTGCATTGCCTGTGTCCTCCCTTGCCGTGATTCCTGCAAGGCCAAAATGAGACTGATGCAAGTACAAGGGCTCCTGTGCCCATGAGGGTAACCAGCACCTTACTTTGTTCTTTCTGCTTGCAAAGACAAAACCATGTGGAGGTTCTCAGCAAGGCACAGGCACAGGAGTCACTGTGTTCTCCAAACACTAGGCAAGGAGCAGGGACAGAAATCCCCAAGCCCTGTGCCTGGCTCTCCTGAGCCTCGAGTCCAATTAGTCATTTTTTATTTTCCCTTCATGTGTTTTTCCAATGTAATTTGGAGCATGAGTTGTTAAGTTTCCCCAACAAGTGTTGCCATAGGAGCCTGTATTTGTTTAGGGTGGGGTACGGGCTCTGGCTGGGTGAGAGGAGGGGGCAGTCAGCCCTGATAGGTGTAGTGAGAGACTGGGAGCCTCTCCTTCCCCATGCTGTCCCTGCCTCTGTCCTCCCCCCACCTTGCACGCCAGATCTGGAAATCGTTTCAGACCTGTGCAGCGGGGATGGGCAAACCTCCCCATAATTGTATGGAAACTACCAAAGCGACGGGTGTTGTTTTGCCAGTGAGTCATGACACATGGAGCAAAGCTCAAGGAAAAACTCCACCGTGTGGAAGGCTGCAAAAGCAAATCACACCCAGAAGAGCGTTCCCCTGCCAGCGACCCTGGCCAGTCCCGACTGCATCCTGGCACCTGCCAGCCCCAACATCCCAGCCCTGGCTCTCCCGCTGCTCAAAGCTGCTTTGAGTCTAAGAAACCTTCTTTGATCACAATCATTTCAGACCCACCTGATGCTTTTTAGTGCAAGAGGGGTGTTAACACTATTGCCTTGAAGAAATTGCACCCTGGTCTCCTCTGGATGCAGTTTGTGACAGAAATTATTGAAGTCAAATCCCTTCTTGGTTTGGAGTGAGCTACCTAACTCAGCTGTGCCTCAATTTCCCACCTGTAGGAAGGTGTCCTCTTTTCTTCTGTTTTTCCAAAATCTTCCAGGCTGCTGCGATCTCTCTGTGGCTGCCTGAATTTGGCCTGTGGCCTGCGCTACTGATAGCGGAGACCAGACTTGGTGGTTTGCCATAATCCCTGCTGCTACTTCCTAAAGTGTTACTAGTCTGTGTTGAGCCCATTTCTGTTCCTTTTGAGTCACAAGGACAAAAAGCCACATGGGTTCTCTGGTTTTGGCATGGTTTTTTCATACGAATTACTGGTATTATCACCAGGCCCACATGTTGGCTTTGGCACAGTGGGTGCCGGGCTATTGCGGTGCAGTGACATTTTTCAGCAGGCTCTCATTCAGTTTAAGGATGCTACATGTGAGTGTCCATCATCAAAGGCTAAGTCTGGGCATTTTTGGGATTTTGGTTGTTGTTTGGGGCCAACCAGATCCAATGAAATGGGTCAGCTGCTTCCATGAGCAACAGGATAGCCAGCTTTCCACCAAGAGTCCTGTTCAGTCTGGAGAAGAGAAGACTCTGTGGAGACCTTAAACCACCTTCCAGGAATAAAAGGGGCTACAAAAGGGTCAGGGAGGGATTTTTGGCAAGAGCATGGAATGATAAGGATAAGAGGTGGTAGCTTTAAACTGAAAGAGGGTGAGTTTAGACTAGATAGTAGGAGGAAATTTTTGACTCTGGGTGCTGGGACACAGGCACAGGTTGTCCAGCGCAACTGTGGCTACCCCATCCCTGGAGGTGTTCAAGACCAGATTGGACAGGGCTTGAACACATGGTCTAGCGGAAGGTGTCCCTGCCCATGGCAGGGGTGTTGGAATGAGATGGTCTTTAGGGCTCCTTCCAATCAAAACCATTCAGTGATTCCAAGATTCTGGTGGAAAACGTCCTGGAGGTCAGCCATGGTTGCTGGGCCAGTAAGTACAATCACAGAGCCCGAAGTGAAAGAAGCATTTCATTACTAATCACTCTATGAAGAAATGGCTTCTCCATCCCGTAGCTGGTTCAGTGGCTGCTTGGCAGTGCTGGTGTAGATCTGTGATAAATAAACCTTGGCTGCTGACCATTCCTGACGCCTCCTTGTGAGTGCTTCCCATGCATGGCGCTGGTCACAGCCCTTGCACGGGAGAGTTCTGCAGCCATTGCTGGCTGCTTCTCAGCCCCAGTTGCTCCTTCTCTGATCAGATGACTCATGCAACTAAACAACAATAAACTGGTTTTCTGAATGGCTGCTCATGCCATTTAACACTTGTGACACAATTCCACGATCCCTTGGAGCACCCACTGCTCCATCCACACCAGCTGGGATATCTGGTGCCCTTTGGCTTTGGAGAGGGGGTTGTGAATGGTGGAAGCGGGCCTTGCTGAGGACCTGGGACCTCTACTTTTGGGGACAACCTTATGCTTTTGAACAACCATTCACAGAGCCTTCTTCCTCTGCCTTAGCCCTTCCAAGCAGACGGCTGGTGTGACACCATCAACAACCGAGCGTACTGCCAGTACGACGGCGGGGACTGCTGCTCCTCCACACTGTCCTCCAGGAAGGTAAGAGAGCACCTCCCGTGGCCTTGGCCGGGATCTATGGATTCAGGGGTGACTGCTATCTATGTTCTTTGGCTTTGCTGGCTGTGGAACTGAGCCTGCAGTGTAATTCTCCCATGAACGGAGAACAAACGCAGGATTTTAAACCAAAGCCAGCTGAAGCTGATGGACAGCATCGCACTGATTAAGAGCGGGGTTTGGACTCAGCCCAGTGTGATTGAAACCTCAGCCCAGCTCCCACTGAGGTTCATGGGATTTCCTCTCGTTTTGGGAAATGTGTCCCAAAGAAATGACTTCCATAGGACAGAGTGCTAGACATGGTGAGTCAGAAGTCACCTTGTGTAATTGAGCTGTCTCAAGGGATTTTTGGTATGGTCCACTGGCATCTGCTACAAGTGATGTTTTCCTCCCTCTCTGAGGAGGGAAGGAGGGAAGAACAGTATAGAGGGAGCAACTTGGCATTGGAGTTGCACAGACCCTTCTTTCAAGACAATCTTCCCTCCCACCTAACTTGCAATCCAGCACTCACAGCCCATTCTTCCTAATCATATCCAACAGCAAAACAAATCACAGGGCATGAAATAATTTCTCACTGCGAAAATATGTGAATTTGGATCTTCTCATCTTTGTTGTGGAGCTTGAATCATTTCTCCTTTCATCATGCATACATACACAGAGAAAAGGAAAAATAAAATCCTGGGAAGATCCACTTGAGATAGGAAAGAAGAAGCTTTACACCCAAGTGATGAGTGAAATCCCCACAACAATATCATGACATCTCAGAGCAAGGCATGGCCAAAATAAAGGATGGGTTCACAGTAGAAAGTGGGGAGGGGTTCAGTCCCATGGCTCCCAGACCCAGCTTGCATCCCCCACAGGTCCCAGATCTTCTGCTCAACAAGCCTCCAGCACATCCCTGTTAAGACAGACGGAGAAATACAGGATTTAAACTTCAAAAAGTCCCCAAAGCACTCCAGCCCTTCCTTTGCTGATCCAGTCTGTGAAAAATCAAATGTTTTCACAGTAAGAAAAACTCCTGGCTCTGAGCCTGGTGTGTATAAAACCTCTGAAGAAAACTGTTTTCTCAGCTCCCATGGCTCATGACCAGGCCACTGTCAACCAGGAGTCAGATGCTCAGTGTATGCCCTCCCTCCTTTCTCTGCTACCAGCAGCTAAAGGGACACAGGCTTGCTTGGTCACATGCAGTTGTTGTAGAGAAAGTAATGTGCAATGGGTCTCCCAACCTGCATGGGGTGTCTCAAAGCTGCACAGCTTGTGAGTGGCCCTAGATGAACCCACTGCCTGCCCCATGGAAGGCTGTTCCTGCTCACAGTCCTGCCTGGAGCTCCTTGATCCACAAGGCACAGGGACACTGCACCTACCTTGGCTTTTATGGTGGGCAGTGTGCAGGTCAGCTTTGCAGTTGAGAGCTCGCTTGAGTTCCTCTAAGAGCTGCAGAAGACAAGGCTATGTTATCTTCATGTTTTGCTGCAAGAGTCAGGAGCAGCTGACAGGTCCACAGGTTCAGACATGGATGAAGGGGGTTTTCTGATAATAAAATGTAAAACTTTGAAACTAATAGACCAAAATAAAACTTTAATCTGGAGGTGCCCCACACTGCCAGGCCTAGTCTGAACGTCTTACACCCATCAGGGGACACTTCATCCCAGGGTTTGACATTTGGGGGGACAAGATTCAACTGGACCTTTGGCTGCAAAATTCAGAACACGTTAACAGAAAGGAAAAGGCTAAGAACAAAACTCAGCTGGGGGCAGGTTGTATCAGAGCCCACTCCTCAGCGAGCGCAGAGCCTGGCAGTGCCAACAACAGGGCGCGGCCCAAAATGTCTGACAGCGCGGAGAGGCCTCTTGTGGGGGCAGAGGGCTGTCCCAGGGCAGAGGCTGAGCTGTCCCTGTGCTCCCCCAGGTGATCCCGTTTGCTGCTGACTGCGACCAGGACGAGTGCACGTGCCGTGACCCGGCGGCCGAGGAGAACCAGTAGCAGCAGCGGCGGCGCCATGAGGGCCTCTCTGGGTCGGGCAGCGCCGGGGGAGCCAAGGGGCAGCAGCGGGGCCATGGCGGGGGCAAGGGGAGCCTGAGCCACAGCCGGGCAGGGGGACGGCCACGGGGGGTCGGGTCCAGGCCACCCAGGAGCCCAGAGGAGCCCATGTGGCCCCCTCCCCATGGCTGCTCCCTCCAGAAGCCACGCGAGGCACTCAGCCAGGGGTCTGGTGCCGCCTCAGCCAGGGTCCACCCACGCCCAGAGCCCAGGTGCTGCCACGGATGTCTGTCCTGGTCTGGCTCCTGGGTGTCTGTCTTTGTCACTATTCACCCCTCTCTGCTGTACAGACTTCTTTTAGCAAGGTCGAGGTAGTTGTGATCTCTCTGCAAATATTTAAACTTAATTATATCTATATACATATATATATATAATATATATATATAAATATATATTATATTTTCTTTGCTCTTGATGAAGCTGAGAAAGGATATCCTCTATCACACACCCATGCTGCTGTGAAGTACAAACCATCGGGAGAAGCACAGGTCAGGGCAGGAGGAGCAGGGATTTTCCCCTTCCTTGCTGAGCTGGAAGGAGGACAGAGAGAGCAGCCAAACATCCAGGCTGTGCCAGGAGAGCTCCCCAGGCATGGAGGCTCCCACCTCAAGGTGATTTGGGCATCTGGCAGGGACCAAGTTTTGCCCTTGGTATTTGCCAGTGCTTCGCCTTGTTCTTCTTAGGGTGTGGATCTGGATCAGTATTCTGGGGTTGAGAAAAAATGTTATTGTGCCCTTGAATCATCCCAGTGAGCACAACAGATTCCAAGGGTACCACAGGCATCCATCACACATTATTTTAGAGCCCTCTGGGCAGGGTTATGTGTCTATGGGGATCACTGCATGGTCAATAGGAGCAAAGACTCAGCATGTTCCCTCTCTGTCTCACTCCCCCAGCCACTGCACACCCAACTGGATGTAGAGGCCAAACCAGTGTAGCTGTGTGATGCTTGAATGAAGGATGATGTGGTGGTCCTTCTTCTCTTTCCCTCACATCTGAGCTCCAGCTGAGTTGTGTTGTCAGCAGCTCCCAGAGGAGACTAGACCCTGTAATGCCAAAAGGACCAAAAAAAACCTGTCAGGAGAGTTTGAGAATTATCTTTCCTCATTGAGCTTTTCCTCAGTATTAGCATTCCTTATTATTATCTCTGTCCCAGCCCCTCAGGCTGGACATACAGTTGCTGATTTCCAAGAGGCTCTTGCTCCTGTAAGGCACTAAGTGAAAATCTGCAGATTCAATTCTGGCCTCAAAGAAGCAAGAAACTCTGTGCCCCATAATTGATTCCCAGAAGCTCAGCTTGGACCCAGCTGCATACAGGCAGCAACAGGGAAGGTGCCTGGCTCCAGCTGGGATTATCACTGATGGTTTTGTGCTGTAAAGAGGCAGAGAGAAGGGACAGCAAGAGGAGAGGAGAGCAGAGAAGGGACCACAGAGTGAGAACTGATGGCAGTGTCCCCGGGTGAGCTGCAGGTGGGGACCAAAGGACTCCAGGCTGTGTCCTGCCTGCATGGCCTGTTGGATGCAGGCTTTGAGCCAGTTTGTCTGATGAAGGAGTGGTGGAGAGAGGGTGACACGGTGTGGAGAGACCAGGAATTTTCAAGGCATCGTTGAAAATGATGCTTCATTGAAAACAGAGCTTCCACTAGCTCTACCCCATCCTATTTCATCAGGAATTTCCTACAGTTGTGCTTTACTGGAGGGCTCGAGCAGGGGCAGAGGTGCTTGGACATCCTACCAGCATCCAGGCAGGAGATTTCCTGTCCTTCTCCAAGCCCTCTTCTAACCCCAAGTGTCCCCATCCACCTGGCCCAGGCAGAGATTTGAAGAGAGCTGGGGGACAATGAGCCCCATCTCCTCTTGGGACACTGACATTTTTGTTCTCATCATGCACGAGTGACACCGCCCCAGAATTCACTGTCAGTTGGGCAGATAGCAGCAATGTCCTGTCAGATATCCATTTTTAATTAAAAAACAACCCTCAAGCAACCCAAGGAAATTCAAATAACAGTTGGCCCTACACCCCCAGGATGTGTAGCTTGGGCAGCCTGTCCTGCTCCACCAGTGCAGGAAAGGGGAGATCCAGGGGTTCCAACACAGCAGGAGTGGGGTTCTGGCAGCCCCCCACAGGTGGGGACAGTGGGGACATGGGATGAATGTGACACACAGAAGCAGAATTTCAAGTCCCAGTATCTTGCCATGACAAACCCTTCCCTGCCTGGTGTCAGCATTACCTGGATGCCTACATGTCTGTACACCAAATTTGTATCCTTTTGGCATGAAAACCCTGGTTTTTTCCTCTGCTCACCTGTGTGTGCAGGGAAGGGACTGTGCCCCATGGACAGGGGAACTGGGGGGTTGGGACAGGAACTGCTGGCTTGGCTGGCAGACATTTGTGCTTCTTATGACCAGACAGCTTCTATGTACCAAAATATTGTTCTTCTATAGTGACACTGAGCGGTTTTTGTCCCCTTTAGGGTTTTATTCACAATGGAGGCTGCTGCTATTTTTATTTTTTTGTATTTGATAATTATTTTTTATAAAAATCTATGAAAAATAAATAATCTTCTCATCCTCCATCTCTCCTGACTCCTTGATTCACCCAAAAGGGGCCCAGGGAGGTGGTTTGGTCTGACATATTCTCCTCTTCCCAAAGCACAGACTCTCCCAGAACAGTCACAGCCCAGCAGGAGATTTCCTTTGGGTTTTGGGGTGTGGGGGGACACTCACCTCCACTGGCACCCCTAATTCAAGGCTGCCACCCAGGCAGTTTTTGCTGTGCCACCAACTGCAAGAACACAGAGAAGGTCTTCTCCTTGTTATGCTACAAATTGGTCACTTTTTGTAATTAATCCGTTGAAAATGGAGGGAAATGTGTGTGTGTGTGTGTGTGTGTGTGTGTGTGTGTTCACATCCCTGGGGATGGGGAGCAGAAGGTGGCCCAGACTAGAGCCAGAGGACCATGTGCTATCCTGGCAAAAAAGTTAGACCCCAAGACAATAAAGTTGCTTTAAGATTTGGGGAATTTTTTTTACCTTGTTTTCTTCAGTGACCAGGTAAATTTCGTACCTATGGACTGAGAAACACCAAAAAGCCCTTGCCCTGGGCTTAAACCCCACTCTTCTTCCTCCAGCCATCTCTGATGCTCCTCATTGATCTTTTCATCCTGTCTGGCCTTCTCACAGGGACTCAGTCCCAGAGGAGGAACAGCATCTCCTGGTGACATAAAGGTCCTCTCTAGGGCAAAGCTCCCCAGATCACACACTGGAGAGGAGCCAACAGCAACCCTTCCAAAACACACACACACATTACCAAACCCTTCCTCAAAACCTACCAATGTGCTGCTGATGCACCCCTTGAAGTCCACTTCACTCTTTTTTTGGGGTGGCTTTCTCCAAACCCCCATGGATTGCAAGCCAGATGACCCCTGAAATGATTTTTGTCATGAGCCAGCTGTGCTGAGACATTGACACAGCAGTTTAGCCTTGCAGCTGCACACCCTGCTGCCACACAGACCCTCTCCTCTTCCTCCTCCTGCATCTCACTCCACAGCCACAGCTTATTGTGCAATGAGATGGTGGTTAACTGCATGGAAAATAGCAGAAGGAAAGTATTGGGTGTATTTTTAGCTTATTTTCCTGCAGTTTAGCACCGGGAAAAGAAAAAAAAAATCAAGTTGTTCCATGAGACTTCATCAAGTCTGGTTTCCTATGGATTCGTGTGTTATAGCCCCTAAATCCCCCCTGTGCCCTCCCAAGGGTCCTGCCTGTCTGCCTGTCTGTCTGCCCAGGGTGTCCCTGAGTCTTCCAGCCATCTGGCAGGGCAGGTGGCAGTACACACTGGGCTTGGCCAAGGGACCTGCCCTCACAGTCCTGATGGCCTGGCCATTAGACACAACACAGCACTGCAAGTGGCTTTTGGCATCTTTTGCAGATCTCACCTCTGTTCAGGCACTGGTTTTCACATTCTTTGTGGGACATTAATACTCGTGTGGCTGCTAGTCCTCTGTCAAAAGCCTGCCAGATGGACCAGGACATTCTCCAGAGGTGTTTGATCACCAGACAGCACCAAAAGAACGGCTAAAAGGTGGGTAAAATCCACCTTATATACAAAAAAAAAAGGTTTTTGACTCCGCTTCCAAGTTTCCAGCCTCTGTGGAGGTTTGCAAATCAAGGGCCGAGAGACCCTTGCCAAGGATGTGTAAATGCAGTTTTCCCCCAAAAAGGGATGACTGGAGACATCTTTACCTTCCCAGATCCAGCAGAGCAGGTGGCAGGACGAGGCTCAGGACACAGCTCCATCTGTGTGTGCTGAGTGGTTTGGGACTTGGCTAACCCAGTGGGCAGACAGGATAATGCTAAACTTGTGTGAAGACTCACCCGAGTTCAAAGGCTGAGAGTGTTTCATCTGCAACCAAAGATGACATCAACTGGACCAAAACTATAAACAAACACTCAAATTTGCCAGAGCCAGGGATTACTAACAGCTCCGTTTAATAGTCAGTTAAATTATCATCTGGAGTTTTACATAGTGGTACAATGATTTTTGTTGCTGTTGTTTAAAACCTTTCATTTTTATTCTTTTTTTTTTTAAGTAATCCAGAAGGGTTTTGTATTTTTTGCCACGTGGCTATCTCACCCTAAAGCACCCTACTTTCAATCTACAGTAGTAAAACGTCACATTAGAGTTTTAATAGAACATCAAGGAACATGAATTGTAGCCATCTTTGTAAAGAAAAGGACCAAACTGTTTTATATGTTAAATAACTCCACGACAAGGAAAAGGTAGTAATGCTATTACAGGGGTACGGACGCAGCAAAGAAAAGTTAACGACCCAGAGGTTCATCTCAGGTGAATGATTGCTCATTAATTCAGAAATAAAACAAAAAGAAAGGGCAGGGGGGGTGAAGGAGGTTGCAGAAATGGTTGGAAAGCAGTTCTCCTGTTGCTGGCAGCTTGGGAAGAATCAGGATTCCGAGAGAGAAAATATTGTGCAGGCCCAACAGCAGGACCCTGCAGCAGAAGTGGATGGTGTCAGCTCTGCAGGGAATCACAGAGACACAGAAAGGTTTAGGTTGGAAGGGACCTTAATGAGCATTTGGTACCAACCCTGCTGCCAGGGACAGGGACACCTTCCACTAGAGCAAGGCATGCCTGTTTTGGGTGAGCAAGCCCCACACAGCACATCTCACCAAGGCCATGGGACAGCCCCCATGCTGGATTGCTCTGGTACCCCATGGTGGCTGCTGGCACTTGTCTGAGATGGACTCCTCTGGGAGCTGAGAGACTTGGGCAAGAAAACCCAAGCTTGGGCAAGGTTCTGACTTGCAAAGCTAGAGTGAGGAAACCAAGAAGGAAGCCCTCACAAAGCCAGGGTCACTGTGAAAATGGCCCCACAGACGTGCCAGGCTGCCAGTACAGTCTGTCACCCAGCTGTGCAAGGGTGCTGCCAAAGCACCCCAAAGGAGGGTGGCTTTCCCCTCACTCTCCAGAGCCCAGCCCATGGAGAAGCCAGGACTCAGGGAGCAGAGCCTGGCCCAGCTGGCTGATGATGCTGCAGGGCTTTGGTTGCCCATGCAAGGGTTTTGAAGTGTCAGCACAGAAGCAGAACAGAAATATCTGCAGAGCCTCAGCGTAAATCTTGGGGCCAGATGAAAAAGTAACCTAGGCAGGTGTGAATGCATGGGGTGTCCAGGGTTTTCCTGGCAGTGTCACAGCGAGTGGCTGGCAGACAGCACTGCTCCTGTCCTTGCTGCTGCACCTAGTAAGCAATAAAAGAGAGGAGTCTGCTACCCAAAGGAAAACAGTCTGCATTTCACATAAAGGCCATGTACACGGTATTACTTGGCGAGAAACCAGCTGCTGTCTGGGCCAGAGCAGCCTTGCTTCAAACATCCCTTGGAGGCGTTGAGCAGAGGTGCCCTTTGCCCATGGCTGGATGGCTGCCTGGCTGGAAGTTAAAAGTTGTCTCAGCATCTGCTGGGATAAGCAAAAGGATAAACAGAAGTCTTTTGGCCACGAGTCTCACTGAAAGGAAAAGGAGTGATGACTCAGTACAGATCACCTGCCCATCTATACCCGTGCATGGACGTGGCACTGGTCTCACTCTGAGCCCTAAGCCCTTGGCAGCATCAGGCACATCAAAATATAAGGACAAACACATAAGAAAAAGCCAAAAGGATCCAGGAGGCTTCCTTCTTGCACAGATCAAACATTTCTCTGACGACCCCTGCTAGACACACATTACAGCAATGACACAGGGATGCCCAGGTCATGCTGACTGATGGTGGCTGCTCCCAGCAGCTCCCCAGCCCAGGCCAGCTGCCCCTGGAGAGATGTCTGCCCATGAGAAGGAAAGAGCAAAGCACTGTGTGGTCCTGCAGGAAGATACTGAGCTGCTGTTGAGGAAATATGGTGCTGCAGCGCTGTCGGCAGTGATGGGGTGCAGAGCACAGCCTCCTCCCTCTCAGCACCACACAAATATTCAAGCCATGTCCTTGGCAGGTAGGAGGAGGAATGAGGCAGAAAATCATATGAGACAGGCTGAAGACTGTTCCTGCCAAGACTGAAAAAAATGAAAAGGAAATTTCTCTCTGGAGGCATCGTAAAAATCCCACTGTAAGGCTCTGGTCTTGTCTAGATCAAAGGTGCACAGCTGGCAAGTCCAGAGGTGCCTCCTCTGCAAACCAGGCAGGAAGCTGAAGCTAAAAGGAACCTGTTTTCTGCCTCCAACATCATCAGCAGTGACAGGGATTTGGAGAATCGTTTACTCCGAACCAAACCCAGTGTCCCAGTACAACCCCAGCTCTCTAGCTTAAAAAAAAAATTACCAGAGGAAGAGGCAGATGTGAGCCTGAACACGGGCAAGCAGCACCCCAGAAGCCTGTCCTCCATGCCCTCTCTGGGATCAGAACCTTCAGGACCATCCTGCATCATGGCACTGGGGTATCTTGCATCCCTCACCACGCAGAGCCTGGGCTATAGGACACTGCAAGTGTCTGCTGCAGAACTTCTTGTCTGTGTCATCTGGCTGCTGCTCTCCCAGCTGAGTTCTCCTCAGCAGCAGCTTGATGTTGCCTCTAAGTTTTTATTACAGTGGGTAAAAAAGAAAAAAATAATAAAAAGGATTTAAAAGTTGATTTCCAAGGAATGTGGTCCCTCAAGAAGAAAGCTCACGATGTCCAGCTGACTACTGGCCCTGAGGCCAAGCTGCTTTTGTTCTGCAGGACTCTGCATCTTGGAGCACATGTGGGTTTCGACCATGGCAGAAGAACCTGAGGAGATTGGGTCACAATGCCCTTCCTCTTCACCCCAGATGATGACACCACGCCAGCTCTGCCCATCAACAGCACCATTGCTCTCTCAGGTCTCACCCAGACCTCATGCTTTACAATTGCAAAAAACCCCATCCCAACCCTGCTGGCCACCCAGTGGCTGATTAGCTGAGCCATAACCATAAGCATCTCAACCTGACCTGCATGCCCTGCCTCCATTTTTGCCTGCATCACCTGCTCTCCCATTCTGGCTGTGTCACCATGTTTCTCCCACGACGGGTGTCACCCACCTTTGTAGACAGTCCCCACAGCCAGGGCAGGGATGGGGCAGGAGAAGAGGGCTGTGCCCTCCCAGCCTGCCTTCTCCACCAATGCTGAGGAACCTCTTGGCAAAATGAATAAAACAAAACCAAGAAAACTGGGTCCCACAAGACTTCTAACTAGAAAGGCTTTTGGCCAAGTTGAAGAAGAAACTAATACTGAGTCAGTCCTGCGCAGAGCAGCCGGTTTTGCTCCCCAGTCCAAATCCTCGCCTCCAGAAACATCAGTGACACCCTCCCCCTCCATGGGTCCGTGTGTAAAACCCTCAGAAACGCCCATGGGAAGGCCAGCCTGAGAGCAGGTGCCCAGACCCCTCAGTAGTCCTTGTCACCATAGTCATTGTAAAGGACACTCAGCGTCTGCTCCTCGCACGTCTTCCTGAGGTCGCGGCTGAGCTCCGACCAGTCGAGCCCATAGGGCTTGATCTCGCTGTAGCGGCACGCGAGGTACTTGAGGGACGAGCGCTGCAGGCTGATCTTGGGCTCCTGCAGGAGGCCATTGCACCAGCTGCTGAGGTCCCCCAGCTGCGAGAGGATGAGGCCAGCCTTCCTGCAGCGAGGGCGGGCAGGGGGAGATGCCAGGGAGATGCCAGATGGACAGCGAGGGGGGCAGGAGTGATGGAGACACCACGGAGAGGATGGCGGGAAGGGCGGGAGGAATGTATGAGGAGAGAAAAGTAAAGACAGTTAAGGACAGCACGGGAGCTCCTTGAGGGAGAAGAGATAATGCAAGAGCAGCTGTGAGGAGCTGCCAGGATAAGGAGGGATGGCGGGGCTGTGGGGACACACCATTCCCAAGGCAGCACTGCAAGCTAAATCCATGTGAGAACAGCCCCTACCCAGGGCAGAGATGCCCATGTCACCACGGCAGTGCTGGACCTGCTGCACTGGTCTTGGGACTCACACTTCACTGTCCTGTCCCTTCTTCTTCTTCCACCCTGTACCACTCACACCACAAGGCCAGGGCTGCTGAGAGTTTATTAAGGAGACAGTCACAGGTGTAGCTGTGAAACCCCCAGCAGCCCCTGGGGTGGACATCACCAAGGACTCAAGTGGAACCTCCACTCACCATTGCAGCTACTGGACCCCAAATATTACAGGATGGGAAACAGAGCCAACAGCACTGGAAGCAGTGGGGATAAAAGGTAAGAAGTGTCAGGCATGACATGTATGGCCAGCCCAGAACAGAGTCTCCATGTGTGTCCTCTCCATTTAGTGTATGTGCTGCATATTCAGGAGCTATGCTGGTCATTCATGGCTTGGTGGAGGAATCACAGAATGGTTGGGTTGGAAGAGACCTTAAAGATAATTTTGTTCCACTCCTCATCCCATGGCAGGGACATTTTCCACTTGATCAAGTTGCTCCAAGTCCCAGCCTGACCTTGAACATTTCCAGAAATGGGGCATCCTCAACTTCTCCAGTGCCAGAAATGCACAGTATTGCCAGCAGCAAGCCAAGATACCACTGAGGAGGAGGGAGACTTAAGAAAAAAAAATCCAAACCAGAATGTCATGTCTGGTTTGTGAGGATCTGTATGGAAGGTTGAAGGTGAGAAAAAAAATATGATCCTCACAGAATTCAATGTCACAAGATATAAGTACAGTGAATGACACTCCTGCTACACGACTCTCAGTATTTAGTAACAGCTTTGGAAATGTGTCCTTCTGGACACCATGCAAACCAGAAGGGATACACTGGGGCTACACCATCCAAAAAGCTCTGAGAGAGCAGGGGATGTGGCAGAGCTCCCTGGTTCTTTGCATGTGCATTTTGCATCTTCAGCTGTGGAGAACAAGACGAGGAAAGGCAAGTCACTGCAGCAGCAACTTGTAAAGAGCCACAACCCAGCCAAGGAAGCCTTCAGAGAAGGTCAGGCAACAGAGGCAGAGGAGGTCCAGGAGGAATCCATCTTCTGCAAGAGACATCCAGCACACCCAGGGCATCACAGCCTCAGTGCAGGCTTGTCCTGGTAGCGAGGAAGTGCTAAATCACCAACCTCTTGTAGTGGATGAGATATTGCAAGAGCACAGAGGCTCATGGCCAAACATGATCTAAGTTGTGTTCTCTTCTTTTCAAATTTGCCCTCTTAAAATTGCACTTCTAATGTTAAACTTCTGATGTTTTTATCAGGAAAATCGGTTTGTACAGATAAAACACATTGTGTTCATTTTAAATTTGTCTCACACTTTGGGTGATCTCCAGGGAATGTGGCCACAGTGGAGGCAATGGATTCAAATGAAGCATCTTGAAGGTATCTCATGTGCTTGGAAACCCAGACCAAAGTTTATGTGTCTGATGAACTAAGTTTCCTACTCAGCTACAAGGTCAGTTGGAAGGTTAGAATAGTCAGGGAAAAGAAGATACAGTCCCTCACTAGCTTTAACTCAGCATCTGCTCAGCCCAGAACAGGCAGCAGTCACAAATCATGATTCTGAAGGAAAAAAAATCACATTCTTACTCAGGATAAGCAGGGTGGGCTGGTTTGACAGCTCCAGGATACGTGTACCAACCATGAAGGAACATCCACTGCTCTCCACACCTCCCTCCAGGCCTGGCACACCATGGGAGAGCTGCTTGAAGAGAAATTAATTTACCCCAAGTCCAGTCAGAGCCAACCCTGGCTTTCCTGGAGAGAAAACCTTGGATGTGACTGCAGCTCCAAGGGCCCATCCCGGAGCCACTGAAAGGTTGTCCAGCTCTGCAGCCACATGACAAGTGCCACTCCAGAGCTCACGTCCAGGGCATGCCAGAGAGGAAAAGGTGGTTAACATGGTGTTGGCTCTGGAGATGAGAAAACAGCCAAGCTCTCACTTGTCTTGGTCTCTGCATCTGACACCTAAGCAAGATGTCACAAGTGCCTCTCCCTTCCAGGAATGCCTGATATGATCCCACAGATTTTCATTAAAAGCCCATAGGCCCCACCAGACTTCACTAGGCTTTGCAACAAATCCAACTTGCACTTACTGCTTGCTTTTTTCTCCATTTCCTTTCTTTATGCAAAGACCAGGACTCTCTGCAGCCCTTCTTGGACTGTGAGGGAGCGACTTGCTTTTGCAGCCTCAGACAAGTTATCTGTGCACTCACAACAAGCTGTGCTTCTTTGGTCCAGCAGCCAGTGCTGCCAAGAAGGGAGCTGAATGTGCCACAAATGAGCAGAGAAGGAGGTGCCCTGGGCGTGTGGAGGAGGAGGGACGTGGTAGAGTCAGTCGCGTGGGTCCGCATCCACGACTTCAAAGGAGCATCAGTAACAGTCAAACAAACACTGTCTGCTGGCTAAATAATGTCATCTGCAAGTGATTTGTCCTGTCACCACCAGTCTGGGTGCTTCGCCCTCGCAGACGATCAAACAGGAGGTCTGCTTTCCAAGATTTGTCATCACCAGAGCCCGCTGCAGCTGCCTAAATGCCTCTTTCCAAGGAGCGCGAGCTGCAAACACTTCATCAGCAACTTGCGTCATCCCATCCTGAGCGCTCCAGCGTTTCCAGAGGGTGCAATTAACCCTCTGGCTCGTAGGTTCACACAGAAAATGGCATCATTTGGGTAATTCAGTGGCATTTCTGGCTGCTCCATGGCAATGCCTCTGCCTCGTGGGGCTCCAGGAGGCGGCTTTCATGCCGTGCTCTGGCTGGCCCTCACTGGGGCAGGGAGCAGCAGTGGCCACACCAGCCTAGGAAATGGCAGCGGCTCTGTGACGACTCCAGTCTGTCACGAAAGGAATTTTATGTGCTCCTCATGCAAATCACCACAACAGATGTCAGATGATCTGTGCAAACTGGGGCTGGATTTTACATCTGGAAACAGAGACAGAGCGGCATCACCGCAGCTGGGATCAAGACAAAGGTGAGACTAAAGTCCAAGCCTGCTGATCCCCCTCGGTGTGGGGGAGTGAGGCAACCCTGGGCAGAGAAGCAGCTGGGAGCCTCTGCCCTAAAAAGACTCCATGTGCTGCAACGTTGCTACTGAGCTTTGAGGTTGTGCCTCAAATAGTGCACATTTCTTAGGCCATAAATGGGAAAAGGGAAAAGAGAGGAGACCCCACCTCCACTCCAGGGCATGGAGAGCGTCCTCAGAGCTTCCCACCAAAGCTGTACCAGGAGACAAGTCCAATGCACTGAGTGCAAGATAGGCACAAGCTACTTGCTGAGTGTCTCTGACTGCCTAGCAGAGGTTTGGAGGACACAGAGTGTACATGGAGAATCTCTATCCTCTGCTAGAAGTACACAAGTGATCCCCTGGAGAAGCAGGGCTGGAAGACAGACAGTGGTGAGACCAGCACGAGGAGGTGTAAGGCAGAGGCCATGAATTCCATACATGGGAACTCTTGCTGATGAACATTTGAAAGTAACCCTGATTTCCAGATGAGGTCACAGCCCTGGCTGTTTGGAGGCCAGATGCTGTGAAACACCACTGCAGCACACGCAATCTCTCAGCCCAGCTTGCTAAACTGACTGGAAACATTTACATTACTGGGAAACCACGCAGACTAAAGGACATGGGGAGAAAGGGAACATCTGGCTATTTCCACAAGCCTGGGACATTCTCAGGCAGCTGGAGGGGCTTCAGTGACCTGGAGAAGCCTGAAGAGAAGACATGGTGCTTCCTCAGGCACAAAGAGACTATTTTAGACACGAAGAGCTCAGGAGAACCTCCTCCAAAACCTGCTGTGGCACCAAAAAGACTTGTATCATGTCACCCCCACACAACCACAGGTGTGGATCAAAAGTGAGGAAATGCACAATTCAGACCTAAATCAGTCCTCTGCCTGCTGGGGACCACAAGCTGACAGAGTTCAGCACACAGAGGTGCACTCAGCTCGAGCCAAAGCTCAGGAAAAGGCAGAAGCAGAATCCAATTTCCAATCTCCATCCCTCAAAGGCGTGTTATTTTTCCAAGACCTTCTGCCTTTTTGCCTGCGGCATCAGCTATGAAGGAAAAAAGAGAATCACATCCCTTTGCCACTCTGCCTAGCATGAACATGCCAGGCCAGACTCCAGAGACAGGACAGGGCTGATGGGATGGACAGCAGTGTTGGGCTGACAGGAGTCAACCACTTTCCACCTTGTGCTGTGTTAAGGTTCCTTCCACATGCACAGCATCCAGCAAAATAGAAACCCCACTGTGACACTCTGAGGTCTACCATCACACAATGAGATTTGCTGAAGAGATGCCTTCCTGGTGAGCACTATCCATGAGGGGCTGGTGGGCAGGCCTGCCTGCTCAGCCAGCTCAGCTCCCGAGCCTACCTGGGCCCCAGCTCATCCTCACAGCGCCAGGTGAACTCCCCAAAGCTCTCGTAGTGCTGGTTGTAGTGGTAGAGGACTCGGTGGAGGCTGGGGGAGCCCAGGTCCAGCAGGGTGTTGTAGGCTGTCTGCTGCTCCTTGCCACTCGTGTAGCCATTGAAGAGGTTGTAGATCTTGTCTGCTATTTCTGGGCAGAAGGACAGGGGGAGTTCAGTGGGGTGCAAGGAAAGGCAGGAATAAAGCATGCCAGGGCCGAAGCTCAGTTCTAGGAAAGCCAGGACCAGAACCAAGATTTGTCCACTGAGTTATGATTTACATCACATCAGGACAAGGTCACAACAGACTAGATGGCATTCCCTGGACTCAGTCCAGGTTAACTTCCCACAATTTGGTCTAATCAAGAAAAGAAATGGGTGATGCCATCAGGGAGTATTAGTGAAACACCATTTATTCATTTTAGTTTTCATGGAGGACATGTGCCCCCTGCAGCCCCCCATCTCAGCCCTCCACACCACGTGGCAGCTCCTGGGCCACTGTGGGTGAAGGAGATGTCACAGCCAGGACATGAGACGTGTACAGGAACATGCTGGAAGGGGGAACTCCCTCCTGTCCCAAGCATCACAGTCCCTCCATCTCACCTTGAGCCTTCACATCATCCACCACAGGGCAGGGCGTCTTGACTGTCACATCACTTGACCTGGAACGCCTTCCTGTGTTGTCAACTCCCCAGAGAGTGAACCTGGATGAGAAGGGGAAGAAACAAAGCTCTGGGCTCCCAAGGCCACACGGAACTACAGGCAGCAGCAAACAGGACCAGGATGCCAGCAGTGCCACGGGCATGGCACAGGGCACTCACATGTAGGTGGTGTCGGGCTCCAGGCAGCGAATGATGAGGGAGATGGTGGAGGAGAGTCTGTCAGGCACTTGGGCTGGCATGGCACAGGGGGACTTGGCACCAGAGATGATGTCATCCACAAAGCTCAGCACTGTCTCTAGGGAGAGAGGGGAGGATGTGCCACTGGTGATGGCACAGGTGTCCCTGGGGCTGTGGAGAGCCTGGGCCTGCTGCCACACTGCCAAGGGGGAACAATGCTAATGCAGGAAGTAGATGTAAAGTTGGACCCACTGCTCTTCCAGAAAAGTTCATCCCTGTGGTAAGGAACTGCCCCTTTCTGCAGCATGGTGGGCAGGAGAAAGGCTACTCTCTCTTCCAAGGGATATTTGATTTTTTGCAGCATCCCCTTGCAAAAACAGAGGCTCTCTTCTAACATCTCCATCCCACTCTCCCTAGAGAGCCAGGGCAGTCCCCACTCACCTGTCTCCACCTTGGAGTGGTCCATTCTGTCGGTGACTTTCTCTTGACGGAGGAGGTAGTCCACAATCTGCACCCCAATGGGGGGCTCCGAGTGGCCCCACTCCAGTACCACCAGTGTGCTGCTGGGCTCATGGACAGTGGAGAGACGCAGGCTGGGGGACAATTTTTGCATTACTTTCTCACAAAAAAGGGATTCAAAGCCATTAACTCACGGAAGACAGCAACCTCAGGAGAGAAATTACTCCCCCTCCCTTTCCCCTCTTGGTTCTGGGCACGTTGGTCCAAAGGACTCATTCCCTAGGGCTGCTTTACCAGGATGGATCCACAACCAGCACCACAATCTTCAACTGGTCCAAAGGACTCATTCCCTAGGGTTGCTTTACCAGGATGGATCCACACCGCAATCCTCAGCTGAACTCAGCAGAGACACTGCAACCCTGTACTTTCAATTTCCCGGTCACCCATCAGTTTGCAAGCATGTCCCACAAAGGCACACAGCCCCACCACCTCACTGCTGTCTCCACCTCTTCACAGCCCCGTCACACCAAATATCCAGGCTGGGCACCTACACTGGGTGTGGGAGAGGTGCACAGGTGGGCAGCCCGTCAGCCCCGAAGGCACTCGAGTCGCAGCGGCACCAGTCCTCGATGACATCCCCGCTGCCCGAGCACCACAGCAAGCTCATGGTGGCCTCCTGCAGCAGCTGGGAGAGAGGAGAAGGGGCAGGTGAGCTCCCACCCCAGGTGAGCACCACTTGTGCCAGCGTTCATCCATCCCCTGGAGGGTTCAGCGCAGTCCTGCCCGCGCCGCCGCCCCCAGCGCGCGGCTCCTCACCCGCTGCGTCTGGTTGTTGGTGACCAGCTCGTAGAGAGGGGCTGCTTTGGTGACCTCCAGCAGGATGGGCTCGGCCGGCACGTCGGGGCTGGAGGTGACGTGGCAGAGCGGGCAGGACGAGGGGCAGCGCCCGCGGCTCTGGCACTCCATCCGGACGCCGGCTGCCACGCGCTTGGTGCCGGACTCCGAGAGGCTGGCAATGTACTCGGGGAACGTCAGCACCTTGGGGTCCCGCTCCCGCTCCTCTGACTCATCCGAGGGGGAGTTGCCTGGGGAAAGGGGGGGAAAAGTGACACAGGGTGGGCTCCAAGCCATTGGTAATGGAATATGAGGGGGCCAGAGTTCTGTTTTCCACCCAGGAGAGAGGCAGTGTGTGGGAACTCAGTACATCACTCCGGATCCGACCCTGGCAGCAGTGCTTCCGAAGAGCCCCCTGTATCCTTCTGCTCTGTAGGGATTAAATACTTACTGGTCTTCAGAGGAGGAATCAGGACTAAAAAGCCCACCCTGGCCCCTGTAACTGCAGGTCCTCTGGTCTCGCTGTGCCTCAGTTTACCCAGCCCCATCCCTACACCTGGACTGAGTCAGTCGATCCTTACAGCAGGTTCCCCACGAGAGGGAGCCTCCTCCATGTGGCTGGGGACTCCTGGAGCACCTGCCTGGGCACCTCCACGTCACACTGACTCCCCAACACAGACCCCTGCAGCACCACTCTGCTGCAAAAGCCCTCCTGGCCCCACATAGCAGGAAATATTTTGGCACAAGAGGAACAGTCCTTGCACAGAAGTCAAAAAGGTAAAATCTGTAAAATCCCTGCTACGCCCTGGATGGCATCACCCTGCCATGAAGGGAAACACTGCTTTTCACACAAAATCCCTGCCAAAGGATGTCCCTGGATTTATACAGAAGAAAGAGGGGCCTAGAGGGACCATTGAAGATGGTTGGTGGGGTTGGAGGAAGCTGAAGGACAGCCAGGCAAAGCCTCACTCCCGGGGCAGGCTCAAGCCATCATTAGTGGTGACCTGGTATGGGCTGGCTGCTGTGGGGAGCCACCATGGACCACATCCATGATTCAACAGGAAAATCTCCCTACAGCAAAGATTTGTGGAGAAATGATGGGCCAGCACTAGCCCATCCTTGAGACTCCTGCAAAGAAAACAAGGCTGCTAAAAACAAAACCTGGGATAGAAAAGTGTTGCTCTGCTCCCCCAGGAAGCTGGAGATGGATCACTTTAGGCTGGCTGTGAATTGCAGCTTAGTAGGCACCGAGGAAAAGCAGAGGAGCCAGGGAATGATTTGTCTCTTGCAATTTCTCAATCGATATCCAGCCCCTGACGTTTGCAAACAAAAAGCAAAGGAAGGAAAGTGGCAGGTGCCAGAGTGAAACCTAAATGTGATACTGTGGGTGGAAAAAGGCTGCCAGACCTGAAAAGCCTCCAAGCACGAAAATCAAAGAGGAGGAAATTGCAGGAGAAAAAAAAAAGAAGCACTTGCAATCAGGAGGTGCTACATCTGGAGACAGCCTGCAGCCAAACAGCACCAGGTCTGTGCCTTCCCAGGTGAGCTTGTGCAGAAGTCCAGGCTCCAGGAGACCTGAGCCCACAGGATCCAGACTCAGGCTTTGAAAGAAGCCCTTCCCACACAAGAGCCCTGGGGAGATAATAAATACCTCTGTGGCTGGGACATAGCAAGAGCAGCACCACAGGCTGGTGCCAATACTGAGAATTATGAAGTTTCATGGTGGAAATGATGTGTCTGTTGTGGCGCCTGTGAGCTCCAAGCTCACACTGCCTGCACCTGGGAATTCCTGGGCAGCAGCAGCAAACCAAGGTCATCTGAAAAGCAGCAGCTTTGCTCAGCATCCCCCATGCCCAGGCTTGGGAGCTGGCTCTTGTTTGCTGCCCAGGCCTGGATGCTGCAACCCACCATCCCCAGCATAGACAGGAAAATTCCTACAGGCAGCTTTGCTGAGGCCAGCACAAGAGATCACAGAATAGTTTGGAATGGGAGGGACAATAAAGACTATCTAATTCCAGTCTCCTCCACTAGACCAAGCTGCCACAGACCTGAGGACAGATGGCAGCAGGCAGGAGTCAGGCTGCCTCAGCTTTTGTAAAGCTGCCATTCAAAATGGGCACGACCTTTTCCACAGGGCATCCATCACAGCTCACTGCAGCCAGGGCACTGGAGGGGACACAGCAGTGCCACATGCCCTGTGCACCATGATGAACCTCCCAGCTCCTAACTGGCTCCCTGGCATTAAAAACATTCTCCCCATGAGAAGGAAACACACTGGAGAGAGAAAAGTCTGGCTGTGGGATGCAAGTGGAAGAGAGTAGATATGGCAGGGACAAAAGGAAGGAAAGGATAAGATTAAAGACAACAGTGAGGTCCAGAATGGGGCAGGATGGCTCAGTGGGATTGGTGCACTTTCCCTGGGGCTGTGGGTATTGATCTTTCTTTTTGCACCAGTGCCTGCTGCAATCCATGGCAATCCTTCAGGTGGCTTCAAAGGGTGTGAGACAAGACATGGTCCTGACACAGGCTGGGCACCTTCCAAAGTGCCAAAAGCAAACCCTGCTTCCCTCTCCCACGGGGTGGCTATGAGCACCCTTCCCAAGGATGAGCTCCTACCTTTGCTGATGTCCTCATACTCCAGCCAGAGCTGCCTCTGGACCTGCCTGTTGGGATACCAGATGGAGCAGGACTCCTCAAAGCCGTACACTGCCTCTTGGATGTAGTGGTTGCCAAACTGGTCCAGCAGCGCCACAAAATCTCCACGGGAGGTGGCTCCATCCAGAGAGTGGAGTGCATTGCTGAAGGCTGGGAAGGAGATGGAGGAGATGCCGAGTTTCCAGAGCCCACCAAGCCCTTGCTACCCCCCTACACACTCACAACGGACAACCAGCCTTTGAGCCCATCACTGCTTCAGAAGGCTGTGTCACCTCTTGCCCTCCTTTCTCCCCTTAT
This sequence comes from Passer montanus, assembly GCF_014805655.1. Taxonomy (NCBI): domain Eukaryota; kingdom Metazoa; phylum Chordata; class Aves; order Passeriformes; family Passeridae; genus Passer; species Passer montanus. The sequence continues at coordinate 1,137,509 of NW_024372259.1, forward strand.
TGCCCATGTCCCTGCGCACTCACACTGGGAGATGGTCATCTGGTTCAGCCGGACGTGGTACATGACAGACTGCACCTTCCAGTGCTGCAGGAGGGGGTACCCAGACACCTCGCTGAAGTTCACCATCCCTGCCAGAGAGAGGACACAGGCACTCAGTGCCACTGCTGAGCAATACCTCACCACGGGGGTGGCTGCAGCCCCTCGTGCCTTGGGCAGCACAGCCAGCAAGGTGGGAGGAAGTCAGCAAAGACAGTTCTGTACACACCACATGCCCCCAGGGAGGCTTTCAGAGCTGAGGGTCCCCAGCAATTAAAACGATGGCTTTGAAGGAAAACACGTAGGCTTGTTTCATTTTGCCGTCCGGGGCTCTGCGCTGGAAGATAATGAGCCTCCTCCTGCACCCCCTCCTGCTTCCTTCCCACTCCCAAGGCATGCCCAGGTGTGCTAATTATGTCACTAATGAGAGCTGTGCTGTTTAATGAGCTGTTTGCAGGCCTGGGAACTGTCACCTTCATGCCACTTGTGCCCGAGTGTGACCGGTCGAGAGGCCCTGGGTCCCCTTCGGCTGGGACTGAGCTGAGTGGGCAGCAGATGGATGGGGAAATCACTGCCTGTTGATGCTAATGTTCCCTCAGGACATTATGGCAATGCTGGGGCTGAAGAGAACCCAGGGTTTGTCCTTCTCCTTCAAAGACATCCCGTTCTTCAGCCCCTTAGCTGTGAGTTACAGAAGCCAGGAATTCATGGAGACCTGGGCTGGGCGGCCACTTACTGCTGCCCCCTGCCCAAGGCAGCTCAGCTTCTGTGAGCAGAGGGACAGAGAGGCCACAGAGCCTCAGACAAAGCCCCAGCAAGGGAACTGAAGGGTGCTCATGGCTCTGAATTTGGTGGCCAGAGCATCCCCAGAGTGCCACAGCAGGAAGCTGGGACAGGCCACCTCCTCCCTCGCAGCTCCAGGGCTGCACAGCCAGCACATCACGCCACACTCTGCTGCAAACAGGCACCCAGCAGGAGTTCAGGAGGATAACAGTGGGCATCCCCCCCTCTGTAACAAGACCTGAAGACAGGGAATAAGCAGGATAAGATCCTTTGCCTTCAGCGCCTCTCTCTTCAGTGCTGGCTGCTGCCGACAGCTTCAAAGCCCTGCTCTTCCCTGCAAAGTGTTTATGCAAAAACAGCCCTTCCTTACTCAGCAGCTCTGCCTCTGTGTATTCACAGCGCTATCCAAGCTTCTGACAAGCAGAGAATATTTAACTTCTTTTCCTTTTTTCCCCTAAATCAGCCACAAAGGCAGCAGACAGTGGGAAATGAATAGGATCATTTACTGGCTTTTACCTCCCCAGCATCACTGCCAGTGAAACCCCAGTCCCACTGACACTGCTGTGATGCTGAGGCTGTGCTGGCAGTGCCTTCCTTACATCCATGTAACCATGAGACAGGCAGGAGAGCCCCACTGGGAGGCGAGTGTCCTCCAGCACCTCCAGGCAGGGTTGAGCGTTCCTAGGGAAGCAAGAGTGACCCCCCCATCCAGCTCTCTCGGGGAAGCTCAGCCCCCCAAGACCCAGCAGCACCCTCCTCCCTGCTGAATCTGCCTGCACCTCCACAGCCATCCACCCTGTCAGGGCAACCAGCAGCCTGGATACAGTCCATGGGTGCTCCCCAAAATCCTCCTGGAAGCTCTGTCAGACAAAGGGAATGCACAAGGTCTCCTATGAGACAAAAACACCTTACTAGCCTTACATCTTGTGCTTAGTAGCTCCCCCATGTCAGGGCCATTTCAGCCAACAGTGTTGCAGTAAGGTAGAAAAATCATAGAGAAAGGCTTCATAAAATCAGGCCTGCTCTCCTGGAATCAGTGGCTGGCCTTGTCAAGCTAGCACTTTGCAAGTTCCCACGTGAGAGCAATCCTGGTGTGAGCAGCTCGTTAACATAACAAACTATTCCTGGGTTAAAAAATTACTTGCACCTGCATAAACTGGTTTTACACCCTTAGATAGAAAAATTAAAACTATCTTTAACAAACAACTGTCCCTGAACATAGACACCAAGAGTTTGAGTGACCAATCAATACAGGATAACAACCTGTTACTAACCAATAAAAGTAATTGGCAAGAAAACTACTGACCAATTGGGGTCCCACATGAGGTCTGTAAAACTGTATAAAAAGGAGTTATGTGAATAAAGAATGTTTTTTTTCCACCATGAAGAAAATGGAGTCCCAAGTGATTTATTCCCATAAACAGCAACAAACACCAAGGAAATGAAGGTTATTTATGAGTACTGGCAACTTGGAAAAAAGGAAAATCCTTGAAGGCTGTCTAGGAACCCATGATAACTTATCACTCATAGCCCATGATGCTCTGGTATGGCAAACCAAAACATTTTGGTTTGTTGGCTCTGCGTTTGAATGCCTCATTATATCAGCAAAAAAATCAAAGATAATTGGAAAAGCTTTTGCCTTCAAAAAAAAAAAAATCCTTTTGCAGATGCCCCAAATATTTGATGGATGCTTGAGCTTTTACATTCCACAATTAATTTACAGCCTTTGCCTTTCCTTCATTTCTAATGCCTTCCTCTTACTGGAAAAAGGAACCAAGCCTCAGCTGCTGGCTCCTTTCTGAGCAGCTGAGCACAGGGTGCTAAAGCCAGGCTATATCTATCCCCCAGCAGATATATCCTGTGGGAGCTTAGGGTGCTGAAGCTGGACACACTGGCAGCTGCCTCAGTGGGAGAGACGTGGATCCAGCTGGCCTCACTCACCAGTGAGGAACTCAGGGTCGGGCGTGGGGTCAGAGAGCTCCTCCTGGCACTGGTTCTCCAGGGGCACCGTGGCCACCACCAGCCCATCCGGCAGCTGCTGCTCCAGGCCCCGGGCAAAGTTGTTCTGCCTGGAAGGTAATTGCAGAGGGAAGAGCAAGGCTGGAGGACAGCAGAAATGACTGCCAGCAAGTGACCCATCCCCAAAAAACACCTGGCACTTCTCATTTCCTCCAAAACACATCAAAAAGATGTCTACTCTTGATGGAAAGTGTCAGATCCATGGATGGACCAGCAGTCTGCTACAGTCCAGCCCCAGGCTCCTTCCCACGCCTTCCTCTTGGAGAGAATGGTGAGGTCTGACCCTGCTGGGGTCCCCTCCCCACGTCTGCAACTCACCTGAACGTGCCCTTGAGCACCTGCCCTGGCGCCACCTCCTTGGAGTGGTTGTTGTAGCCGTAGAAGAGCTCCCCGAAGAGCGTCTGGTTCATGGGCAGCTCGCGGGGCTCGCCGCACTCCCCCGCCTCGGGGCACGACTCCGAGATCAGCTGGCACGAGCGCCCGTCCCCGCCCAGCTTGTAGTCCTCGATGCACCTGGGGAGCCAGCACGACGGGCTCTGCTGTCAGCTGCAGCCCCCTCAGCACTGGGGACAGGCACAAGAACAGAGGGGACCCCCTCCACCCCAACCCGAGAAGCTCAGGGCGGCAGCAGCAACGAGCAGCAGCGCTCTGGGGGTGTCCCCGTGGCCAGGGAGGTGATGGTGGGTCACTCACCCACAGAACATGAGGATGTTGTAGAGCAGGGGGTCTTCGGGCAGGGGGACCATCTGCTGCAGGCACAGCTGCTCGCAGCCCCCGTTGAAGCCGTCGGAGCAGTCCACGCCGACGTGCCGGTCGTAGCAGCCTGTGCCGTCCTTCATGGGGCTCAGTCCCGTGGGGCACTGGGGGTGGGGGAAGGAGGAGGTGAAAACCCATGGGAAGGCATCTGTCTCTGGGGCTGAGCGGGAGGGCAGGGCTCCAGCATTGCTCTCCACCAGAAACTGCAGCCTGAGCAGTGCTCAGGGGCTGCAGGAAGGACAGCAGCACCATCCGCAGCTGCAGATATTCCTCCTGCACCAAAGCCTCTTTGCAGCCCTCAGGAGTCTATTCCCTGAGGTGGGATCCCCCAAACTATCCCCTACCAAGGCAAGGTGCTGGTATCAACCCCACTCTCCAGCAACCCAGCTCCAGTGACTGACAAAGCGGCGCTGCCCTTTCCACACCCACTTTGTGCCCCACACTCACAGCCTCTTCACCCCAATGCCCAGCTCTGGTGACACTGCAGCAGGGCACCCCAGCCCTGCTGTTTTGGGGCAGAGCAGCTGTGGTGGTGACAGGGCACGCACGTGAGTGATGTGGAGCCTGCCACAGAGCCAACAAACAGATGGACTCCCAATGCCCAGCTTTGGTGACCCAGCCCCACAGACCCCCTGTTTTGGGGCAGAGCAGCTGTGGTGGTGACAGGGCACGCACGTGAGTGATGTGGAGCCTGCCACAGAGCCAACAAACAGATGGACTCTTATTGCCTTGTGTGTGTGCACCCAGCAACAGAGGAGACACCAGCCCAGAAACACCTTCCTGCTACAAAATCAACCTCAAAATATCCACCCCGCAGTGACAGCAAGGGAGGAAGGACTCCCTTTGTGGCCTTGCTCACGCCAGGGGGATGCCAGGTCCCCGGGTCACCCACCACACAGCCCGTGGAGTCCAGCTTGCGGTCCGAGATGCAGCGGAAGTTCTTGCTGCAGCCGCCGTTGTCCCGGGAGCAGTCTCGGACGGGGCCGAAGGAGTCAAGAAGGACCTCCAGGCTGTCGAAGGAGGACGAGGTCATCAGCTCTTCCCTGTCAGGGAGGAAGAGGAGGTGTGTCACTGCTTCCACGAGATGTTGTGGATGCATGCATGGCTGCTGCGTGGGTTTCTCCAGAGCTCAGGCTTCCCTCGGGCTGACGGTGAGCTGGATGGCAGCCAAGCTTTTAGAAGGATGCAGGAGCTACTGAGATGAGGAGGAATACTGCCAAAGGCTTGGCTTTGCAGGACTAAAGAGGGGCAGGTTAATGGCTGTGCTAATCTCCCCCTGCAAAACGTGGGATGGGGATGCCAGCTCTGTTTGCCCCTCACCCTGCTATGGCACCTACCTGACCTCCACTGCATCCTCCATCACCGTCATGTCAGTCTTGCACTTGGCTGAGGGGTTGATGGCCAGCTCAGCTGGTGGGATGACGAAGCTCTTGCTCAGGGGCAGCCACATGCCCTCCCCCAAGGTGTAGGTGAACCTGCCAGGGAGAGCAGCAAAGGCTGGCACAGAGGGAAAAGCTGACCCTGGAAGGTTGTCTCCACCCAAATCCAAGCCCTTGAGCCTCCCTGCTCATCCTGCAAGGATGCCAGCCCAAACTAAGGTGTGGGCAGGGTAAAGTGGGGTGGCTCCTCCAAATACACCCAATGATTCCCAAAAATTGCATGTAACTTAAAAGAAAAGGCACTTCCATTTTCCATAGAAACCCTCCTCCAGAGACTAAAATTCACCCTCACCACAGACAGAGAGGAGGAACTGATTGCTGGGTACCAGCACCCACATGAAGCTGCAGGGGGATCTTCCCAGCCATGCTCACATGTCCCCAGGAGGTGGCACAGGACAGCTGTGCTCAGCCCTGCCAGCTGGGCTGCCTGCATGCCCTGAGTCATATTTAAGCCCCAAAATGTGCTGAGCAGGTTGCCTTCACTGCTTACCGAAAAATCTTGTCAGAAGGCTGCTCGCCCAGCACCAAGTCAAAGCCACGCTGGAAGATGGTGTATGGCCAGGGCCTGGAAAAGAAACCCAGGAGCATCACACCCAGCTGCTCACAGCCCAAAATGCTTCCCCTGCTCAGCCCTCAGCTCACATGCAGGAGGGTCCTAGGGTAGGTGACCCCGAGGGTAGCCAGGACAACACAGTAACACAGCCTCAGATCTTAATTTTGGGGTCCCTACAACATCAGATTCTCATGCCAGCTCCCTGCCAATAGGCCAGTGGTGTGTTGCATCTGTTATTTTGGGGTTGGATGCACTCCAGCCATCCCCACATCCCTTCATGCTTGGTACCACCTGCCTGGTCCTGTTTCAGGGATTTGTTTCACAGCTATTGAATTGCAAAAAGAAAACCGAGCCACAGCTGGACCCTTTCTCTGTGAGGCTTTTGCCAGGCAGCACATCAAGCCTGGGACCCCATTTTCAGCACCTGCCTTATTACCACCCTTGTGTTTCACTGTTCCAGGAGGGGGAGCTTTGCAAAGTGGGCTGGAAGACAAGGTGGAAGCATGGAGCCAAGCAGGAGCTGGAGAGCTGGTCCACCCCTGCTGTTGTAGACAGCACAGGGTGATGAGTGATGAGCCACTAAGATTGGGAGGCTGGAGCCTTTCAGTGGGACACCCATGGCCGTGACAGCTTTGGGGACATGAACCCCCAGCAGCACAGCCCTGCTGGCAGAACCACCACCTGCAGAGTGAGGCAGACAAGAGACCCAGTCATGGTGGGCCTTGAATCAGGCAACATGAACCCAGCTCCAAACCCTAAAACTCAAAATCCCCTTTGCAAGAGCTCAAAGCTGGGGAGAGGAGATTTTCTATCCCACTGAATCACTGCTGCTAAAATTCAGAGTCAAGAGTGTCAGGTGCCGGTGACAAGCGCAGGGATTTTCTCTCAAGGCAATTACAGCTCTCCTGCACAAGCAGTTTAATTTCTAATCTGAAGTTATTTCAGCAAGGACAAAAATAATAATAATAATACAAAAATCCTGACTGCAGGATTACAGCATTCCTTTGCTGGGACACAATGCTGTTTTGCTGTCCGGTCAGCTGGGAGCCGGGGATTACATTCAGCCCACAATCGGATTGCCTTCAATGAGGTCAGCCTCATCCAGAAAGAGATGTGCTCCTTGTGTCTCGCCAACACCTTGAATGCTTCACTCCCCCACCTTCCAGTGCTCCTGCAGATGGGTTTTATTCTTGCTTCTGAGGAGCACATCAGGCAGGGAACAAAGGCAGAGGCTGTACAGAAGCGAGGCATTGTTCCCCATCAGCTCAGGTGGAAAAGTGGCTGTGGAGAGCTGCTCTTGGCTTGCAGCAGAGCTCAGTGCTGGGGCAGGTGCTGGAGGTGCACAGGGACTGCCAGACCTCTGCCTGGTGGCACACGTGGGAGCCCATGGATGACAACACACCCGGGACATGGAGCCAGTGTATTTGGATCCACCTGGGAGATTGAAATCAGCACCCAAGCCATGTGGTGTCCACCCAGGATGCAATTTCCAAATGTGGCTAAAATTCCTGTGATCACAGAGTCCCAGAATGGCCAGGGTTGAAAGCAACTTTAAAGATCATCTCATTCTACCCCTCTTCCACTATTCCAGCTGCTCCAAGCTCCATCCAGCCTGGCCTTGAACACTTCCAAGGATGGGGCAGCCACAGCTTCTCTGGGCAACCTGTGCCAGGGCCTGCCCACCCTCACAGGGAACAATTCCTTCCCAATATCCCATCTGACCCTGCCCTCTGTCAGTTTGAACCCATTACCCTGGTCTTAATGCTACATGCCCTTGTAAAAAGTGATGATGGCTTTGATCCAGGGAAGAGGTTTCTGTGCTCCAGGAAGGGAGATGTGTGGCATCTCCTCAGCCTGCCACACTTTTCCCTTGCTTGGGGTCAAAAAAAGCCCCTTAAATGCAGTGTTCAGCCTTTAGCTACATCCCTACATGGCAAGGGAGAGTCAGGGTTGCATGGCCTTCAGAGGTCACAAAGAGAAGTGGGAATGATCAGCAGCTCTGCAGCTGATCAGGCTGGATTAAATGGGCTAGAAATGACAGCTCTGAGCCTCTTGCAAGCCTTGGCACTCAGGTAGGCATCTGAAACAACAAATTGGGGAATTACCAGGGCACCTGAGAACCAGCAAATTCCCCACATAACTCAGCCAGCAAGTTCCCAAGGCCAAAGTGCTGCCAGTGGATCCCCAGGACAATCTTAAGCCCCTCAGCTTTTCTAGATGGACCATTATCTGGATGCTTGGCTCCACATCTGGGCTTGAGTGGAAGCTCACAAAACACCTGCTAAGCCCTCCAAACCTGGCACTGCTGGTGATGCTCTGAACCAGCTCAACAGGGCCATGCTCAAATTGCAGCCCCCAGGGGAGGAGGCCAGACTGACTGTGCTCCAGCTTGTCCCCACTGCCTGCAAAACTCTTCCAGACAAGATGGGTGGGATGAGGAATAAGCCCAGAGCTGGCAGGGTGTGACCACCACGAGCTAACCATGGTTTGAGGAGAGCTGCCAAGAGGCTGGAGGGGCTGCAGGAGAGGGTCGGGCTGCAGGAGAGGGTCTCTGCAGAAGGCACAAGAAGGTGCTGCAGGGCAGTGTGACTGAAATGTCACTGGAGGAGAAAGTGGTTGGTTGGTACACGCTGGAATAAGTGACTTCACCTCTGGTGCCCTGACCTGCTGTGCTTTTCAGGGTTTCCAACAAGGATGGCCATGCCAGGGTGAACAGCCCAGAGCATCCCCATGGCACCTGCACCCCAGGACCCCAACGTGGGGACCCATGAAGGCCCAGAAGCCCTGATGGCAGAGCAGAGCAGGTGCCACCTGAGCATCCAGTGACACCTCCAGTGGCAATGCCCACAGCAGCTCCTCCCCAGCTTCACTCTGCTGGGCAACAGCTCCACTCGGGTTTCAGCTGCCCACGCCTCTCCCCTCCCCAGCCCATCCCTCCCCTCCACCCCTTGCAAGCAGCTCCTCATTAAAAATGCTAATGCTGGCACTTTCTCCCTGGGCTGCCCATAAATCTGCCAGGAGAATGAGGAGGGAGGAGGAGGATGGGTGCTTTGGTGAAAGCATCTGAAAGAACCAGGAGCTTTTATCAGGCTGTCCTTCAGCTTGCAAAGCACAGGCACGCAGCAGGGGATGGAGAGAGGCAAGGGAAAAATAAGATAGAAAAAGGGGTGCGGGGAGAAAAAGGAGAAAAATAAAGACTTCAAGCAGGAAAATTGCTGTATTTGTCACTCCAGTGTGTCCCTCGCTCTTCTGTGGGATGGGGATGGGATAAGAGGAGCAGGTGCACTGCCAGGACGGGGATATCTGTTTGCAGAAGAGGAGGGATGGGGAGAGGAGCTGGGTGAGCACTAATTCAGGTCCTGTGCTGGAAAAAACATCTGCAAGGCTGCGGGTGGGTGAGCAAGACTGGGGTGGGACAGCTTCCCAAATGTTACAGCAGGATGAGAGCACCCAGCCTGGCATGTTCACCGTATCACCTTAAACTGCCTTAAAACCTCCCCAGGCCACGGTGAACCTCATTACCAGTCAAAAGAGGACACTGAAAAAGACTCCTTAAATGCAGAGCACCTTAAATCTCAAAGGGGGAGGCTGAAAAGTGCACCGTGGGGAGGGGAAAGCCACAAGTGAGATGGGTCTAAGAGCAGGGATGAAAAAGTACAAATGCAGGCAGGTAACAGTTTGTTAACTAAAGACAGAATGTGCTGATTTGATTTTTGGCCAAGTTATACCACCAAAAGAATGGCAGAAATTTGGTCTGATGAGCAAAGATGAAGCTTGGCTGGTAAGACTGCTAGAAACTGCATCCTACTCAGGGAACATTAGAGTAAGAGTCGAAAAGCAGCTAATTAACAATGCATATCAAAGCAGGGAGACAGACTGTGAGCACACAAACAGCACCAGACAGATTTGTTTAAAACAGGCGAAGAGCAGCACACACACACCAAAAAAAAAAAAAAAAAAAAAAAAAAAAAGCAGCTGATCAAATGTATCTGCTATCCATGATCAAAAAGATCTGAGTATTTGAAAAACTGAAGATTTAGGGTCTGGACATGTTGGGTAAAAGATGCAGTGTGGAGGCGTGGATCTCAGTCTGGTACCCAAAATACACACAACACAAAAAGCTTCTCACTGCCATCACCAATAAAGTACAAAGATGAACTCGCCTTCATGAGCAAAATTAAATGCTACTGAGAGAACAGACACCGAGTCAACTTGTCATCACTGTAAATAAAAACAAACCAACGGCAAAACTATCTAAAACAAAGGCTTGAAATGAGTTTTCAGATAAAAAGGCCACCCAGGGAAAACAGAAGAGGTCAGAGGCAGAACACATCACTCCCACGTTTGCCAAGGGATTTGGCAAATCCTGCTTTGTTGACCAAGAACCAGCGTGGTTTCTCTGGGGACTGACCTGTGGCAGCAGAACATCACTCCAATATTGGAGGGCTCAGAGCATGTTGGACAAACACTAGTCAGAAATGTCTCAGGCACAGCTGATCTCACCTTGAGAGGCAGGGAGAGAGCAGAATATTTGCAGACATCTCTTTCAGGTGAGCCTGGAACTGGGAGTGAGCTGATGAGCCCAAGAAAAGACAGCACAGCACTCAACCTCTACCCCAAAAAACATAGATACCAGCTTACAGCTACAAGTTATTCAGGTAAACAGGCTCAGACAAGATGGTTCTCCCAGGCTAAAGAGACTTCATCACTGTCACGACCTTGTGGAGGCCAAAGGTTCATGCAAAAGCACCTCCACCATCACAAGCCCTTCCAGGCAGAGCTGCACTAAGCAGCACCTGGACATCAGGAACAGACAGCAGAAAAGGAAAAAAAAACTCTCATTAAACACCAAGCTGCCCTCGGCACCACAATGCTTAGTGTGAACATGCTTTCAAGAGCCCCTAAAAATAGTGGAAGCTGCAGGTAGGGATGGTCAAGTGTGGTTTCAGCTGCTACCATTTTATGAAACAAGAATCTGACAAGTTCTGTGAAGAAACACAAAATGACCCCAGTTTCAAGAGGCTTGAGAGAGTTTTCTAAGGATGGTGCCAGCTGCAGCATTGGAACCTTCTTGAGAGCTCAGAGGACAGAAGGACTTTGACAGCCCCACCATGGTGTAGGGCTGTGTTGCACCTTGGGGAAAAAGAGAACTGCCAGGTTTCTCTGCCTCAAACAGAAAAATATTTTGGAAATGCTGCACATATTTTGTCATAGCCAGCTCTGGTATAGAAGAAGAAACACAAGACAAGACGTACCCTGGCCAGGTATGAATCCTGTTGCAGGAGAAAAGGCAGAGAAAAGGCTCCTGTGGGAGCCTGAGGCTGGAGATGTGCCTAAAAAAGCAGCCCCAAATCCCCCAGAGGAACAGGGGAGGTCCTGAGCACCTTTCAGGTGGGCATTGCTGCGACCAAAGCTGGGTCAGGAGATGCAAACAGGTCCAGGGGGCTTTAGGAATATATTGGTCTTTCTTGCCCCTGGCTTCTCTCCTGCTTGTTACCATCTCTATTTTTTCCCAATTTACCTGAAAGCAGCATCTTTTTCTCCACTTTGCCTTCAGAAAGCGAAGCAGCTAAATCAGGAAAAAGCTGGAGAAGAGCACTGTGCATGGAAGAAAAGTGTGAAGCTGCAGACCCACACCCAGGAGCAAAGGAAAAGCAGAGGCTCAGGAAGCAAAGTGCTTATCCATTTTTATTACCAGCCTCAATGGACAAAGTTATTTGCCAATTTGATTTTTGCAAGGTGTTGGGCCCTACACAGTGCTCTGATGGAGGCAGAGGCTGGCACCAAAACCATTTGTGGCCATGGGTGGCTGTGGGCTCCTTCCAGCCCTAAACACAGGCAGGGGAAAAACCCCACACACACCCCAGCCCATCACTCAGTGCCTCTTACAAGATGGCACAGACATTTCTTTTGGCCCCTGGGGACAAGGAGCTGCATTTCTGCCTGTATTGTCCCACCCCAGCAGAGGTTTGGGGACCCCCACCACAGCCCAGAGCACATCCCCAGCGTGGGGCCACGAGCATCGCCCTGCTCAGGGCACCCACAGCAGCAGCTTGTCTGGTGCTCCACGCTGCCTCCAGCTGTTAAACTGCCTTGGGAATGATAAAAACCAGAGAGGGGGCTGGAGATGGAGCAGCAGTGCTCTCCCCAGGGCCCCAGCTCAAAGGGACACAGCGGGGCAGTGCTGGCACCGACAGCCCCCAGCGCAGCGACACGGCAGGGGGGACACCAGCCCAGCCTTTGATGATTTCTCTCTTCCCACTGTGAAGACTAATAACTTCAGAGGGGCATCCTGACACGTGCAGGGCCACCACTGATTCAGCTGCGACATAATGAGAAAAGGGGGGGGAAAAAAAGGGTTTGGTGCTGATGCACGTGGGACCTGTGAATGTGGGGATGTCCTGGCTTTCTGCACAGCATCTCCAGCCATTCCTGCAGCTGGGATGCCCCAGCTGCACCTCACAGACCCACGAGTGCTGAGGGACAGATGGAGCACCCCCTTGAGGGTCACAGAGAGATGGGAACTTTTGGAATCCACCACCAAATTGCTGCTGAAACATCAGAAAAATTGCCTTTACCACCTCCAGGTGTGTAAAGCTTGGAGCAGATGGTGACTCCTCTGTTCCCTCAGCCACAGTATCAGAGCATTTCATTTTCCAGTTTTCAGTGGGGACCTCAGCTCGACCTCAGCCCTCCTCTGATGCCTCACACACCCAAAACTAAAGCCCCACAAGGGGCAGGGTGCCCAAGATAGTGCACACAAGGGTGGGAGGAACAACCTTGATCTTCTGCAGGGGGTGTTTACCCTGAAACGTGACAATGGCCTCTTGTACATCATTCCTGATTATTTCAAAGAACAGAAATCCTCGCCTCCCACGGAGCTGCTGCAGAGCCCAGCCGTGTGCTGACCTTACAATTCACCGAGGTGCCTCTAACCCTGCCATCCAAGGAGTTAGCACAGCTGTGGAAGCTCAGAGCTCGTGTGAGGACACTCCAAGCCTGGGCACTCACCCCTGGTTCGTTCCCCACTCGTTCCGGATGCAGAGGTGCTTGTGCACAGGGTCCTTCATGTAACCTTCATAGCAGAGACATTCCCCTGTGGAGACAGGGACATCAGGGGCATGGGACAACGAAGGCTTTCCATGTGCTTCCCTGCCAAGTGCAGCCTGCAGCCACACCAGGACACCCAGCAGCTCCCTACTGCCCAGGAAGAAGGTGAGGAAGCACCTTCCCACCACAGCTGGGCTGAGGAGGCAGAGGTGAGCTCACAAGCCCACCCCAGGAGCACTCACCAGTCTCGGGGTCACACTGGTGCTCACAGGGGTCCAGGAGGCGCCGGGCACAGAGGTCCAGGGCCCAGGGCCCACTGGAGTTTTGCTGGGAGAAGAGGACGACCTGTGCTGGGTTCAGCCAGTCACTGGCATCCAGCTGGCTCCCCTCCAGCAGGATGAACCGGCTTCCTGCCAGGGAGACAAGGGCAGTCAGTGACAGCAATCTGCTGCTGCACCCTCCATCCCATGGAGGTTCCCTGCATCCCATCCATCCCGTGATGTTTGCCTCCCATCCTGTGATGGTCCCCTCCATCCCCTGCCCTTCACTCCATCCTGAGAAAGTACCCTCTGTCCCACGACAGCTCCCTCTGTGCCACAAGGAGTGCTCTGCCCTGTGCCCATCCTGTCTGCCATATGACAGCTCCCTCCATTCTTTACTTGTCTTCTCTATCCCACAACTTTCCTTCCATGCTGTCCCTTTCCCCTCTGCCCCACAGCAGCCATCTCCAACCTGCACCCCTCCCCTTGGTCCCACACTGAGGTTTGATCCCTCTGTCCCACCATGGTCCATTTAGTCCCACATCCATTCCCCTCCAACCCACAATAATCTCCTTGGCCCTATGCCCATCACCTCCATCGTGCAGCAAGCCCTGTGTCCCACAACCACCCTGTGTCTGTCTCTTCTGTCCTGTGCCTGCCCCCTCCATCCTGTACCACTCCATCCCTTGCTCCCAGCATGGTAGCCTCCATCCCACACCAATCCCCTCTGTCATGGACTCTTCCCCTCCATCCCCCTGTCTTCCTGGGTGACAGAACCCACCCCTCCTGTCCTGTGCCATACCCTCCATCCCACGCCCATTCCCTCTGCCCCACACTGGTGCCCTCCATCCACAGCTGTCCCTCCTGTCCTGCACCCATGCTGTCCTTCATTCCCCCTCTCCTCCATCAATCCTCCCAGAGTGGGGCAGGAAGGAATGGGTAAGGCCACGGGGTGCTCACCGTCAGCAATCAGGTGCTCGGGGACGTGGAGGGTGATCTTGACGACAAGGGGGCAGTTCATGTGGGAAGAGCACACCAGGCTGATGACGCAGCTCGTCACGCTGATGAGGGTCAGCGTGGTCTTGTTCACGGGGCTTCGGGGGGACCCCACTGCAAAACACAGGAGCACAGTCAAACCTGACACCTGCAGCACCCAGGAAGATCTTCAGGTGCAGCCCGGGGATCTCAGGATGCAGAGACCCTGCCCAGCCCCCTGGAAATCCAGCATCAATCAAATCAAATGGAATCACTGTGGACTTTGAAGAACATGAAGCAGCCTTTGCCATGGGACTCTCCATCCCTCTCTCCTGCTGTGACCATGATCTTCCTGATCCCCCAGAGCCCTGGCTCTCCCACACCCTGCACTGCAGCATGCTGAGAACTTTACAGCAGCAGAGCTTTAAAGCAGAGCAGCAATATTAGGAAAAAAAGGTAAATGCAGTATCCTGGTTTGCCCCACTCCTTCTTGGCACTTCACTCAGGTTAATTTTGTCATGACAACAGGCTCATTGATGCTCTTGAAAAAGCAATAGAGAGCCCTAACTGCTCAGAGCATGCAGGTCTTTGACTTTTAATCTTTCAGCTGAAGAAGCTGAGCGGAAAAAAACCTGTCTGGAGACAAAGCCTGAATGAGCCTTCCAGCCTCATCTGAAGGAGATGGCTCCCAGTCTTGCCACTCCCAGAAAAACAAGGCATCATCCAGCAAACGAGGCTCAGCGAGGGGAAACAGACATTAACTTTCCTCTTGGGAAGAGGAAGCCTCCCGGAGGGACAGAGCAGGGCAGTGGGGCAGGACTCCTGCCTGGGGACCGAGGCTGTCCCCATCCTGTGGTGCACACACACAGCTGGTACGTGCACGGTGCTGAGCAGCAGCACGGGAACACACGGGCCAGCCTTTGAAGCGTGCTCCTCATTAATATACACCAGTGCCCGGCAGGAGCCTCCAGCAAAACATCAGAATGCATTTCATCGTCTGCTGAGAAACTCCACCGGAGAGCAGCAGCAGCCTGCTGCGAAGTAGGGACCGTGCCTGCCTGTGGCAGCTGGGATTGCACTCAGGTTTCCATCTTCCTGCCAGTGCAAAGCCTCCAAAGCCAGAGCAGCAACGGCAAACAGGGCAAGAGGGATGGCTGGTCACCCACCTCTGCTGCGCCTCCGGCTCCGGGAGGGGTCCGTGTAGAAGGTCAGCTGGGGATCGGTGTCTGCCTCTGTCCCTGAGTCCCCCTCGGGGTTGAGAAATGCCGAGCCAGCTGCAGGGGACACTGAGTGTAGTCATGGAGGGGTTGGCACCGTGCCACCCCAAACCTTGGCATCCTACACCACCCTTCAGGGAAACCACTACAGACCAGAAGCTCCATCTGCCAGGTGCAGCAGGGACAGCATCTGCTCCCCTCCCAGCACACACAGCCAGACCCCCCCGCCACGGGTTACCTTGCAACTTTTCCCATGTGCTGGTATCCTGTAGTATTTACTGGGGAAACACCATCTACATCTTCATAACCAACCAGCCCAACATCACTTGCATCCTTGCAGGCACCACATTTTCTGCTTCTCCCCACCCAAACCCTCTTTCCCGTGCTCTCTCCACGCTCTGGTCCTGGTTCTCCATCCCAGGAGAGGGTGGGGTGGGTGGGATGTGGGTGGGTGGAAGCCCGAGGCACCCACCCACCCCAGGGACCGCCCTACCTCGCGCTTTGTTGTTGATGCGCTTGCGCTGGCTGCTGGAGGTGTGGGACAGCAGCGTGGCCTGCTGGTGGTTGGAGTCCACGGGGCTGGTGGCAATGATGTTGTCCTTGTACTTGTTCATCAGGGACAGCTTGGCGTTATCGCTCCCTGAGCAGGAAGAATTGAAGGCAAAATATTTCACGGATGAAGACTTTTAAAAGGGGGGGAGGTGAGAGAAAGGTTTCCTTGGATCCATCTCCAGATCATCCTGAGGTGATCAAGGTGCTGAAGCTAATGAGCTGAGCTGCCCCCAATGCACACTAATGAGCAGCTCAAATCCTGAAGAGGATTGGCACCTCCACCAAAGTAGCCAAAAGCTGAGATTTAACACTCAGACTCTCAAGGCACTTCTTCATATGCAGGAGAGCTTCAGGCACCACACCATGATCTTCCCAAACTATTTGGGAAGGCTCTAGCTGGATGTCTCAGTTAGTGAACAGGTTTGTTATAAGCCTCAAAGAATCCCTGCTGGTGATCAGAAGGCAGCGTTAACTCTGAACCACACTGACAGCAAGTAAAAATTTGCTTCTAAAACCTCACCTGAAGAAGTCACCAGAAATCTGGGGATACAGAAGGGAAGTTTGGGGGTCACAAGGGGATGGCATGGAGGGAACCCCATTCTGGTTCTCTGTCAGGCCATGGAAACCACAAAGCTGCATTGTCCCAGCCACATCCCACTCAGCAGGGACTGCTCTCCACTGGCTGAAAGGTCTCCCAGCAATGGGAGTGCCTTCACGGGACCACCAACATCTCACACCCAACAAAAATCCCGAGAAACAGGGAAAACGCTCCGGGGAAAACACATGTATGGAACTGTGGAGGGGAGAGAAGCCGGAGAGGACCCAGCTCAGCCCAAGCCCACCTGGCGTGAGGTCCATGCTGGCCTTCTCGTTGCAGCCCTGCAGCGAGTCGAGCGTGCGGGTGACCTGGCTGGCGAAGTCCTCGCCGCCGTTCATGCACTCGCGCTGCAGGTGGTGCCGCAGGTCGGTGATGTCGTACTCGTAGCCGTCCAGGATGGGCGTCTCGCGGATGCTGAGCGTGCCGCTGGAGTTGTGGCCCTGCACGCGGGCGTTGCGCAGGCTCTCCCGCCCGTGGCCCCCGATCAGCACCGACGGGATGTAGTGGATCTCGTTGGCCGCCTCGGCGCTGGCGCTCTTCTGGGGCTGCGGCACGCGGCGCCGCTTGCACCACCGCCGGCGCGTGTAGAGGATCATCACCAGGCAGAGGATGGAGAGCAGCAGGGCGATCATCCCTCCCTGCGGGCACAGGCGCGAGCAGGGATCAGCCAGGGGCTGGCACCCGCCATCCCCTGGGACACAGACGCCCCAGGGATGCTCCAGGGCGGAAAGGGGACCCCGATTGTCGGGGTCGGCTGTTCCTTGTCTCTGCCCCAGCAGGGGAAAAGGTGGTTCTGGGCAGGCTGCACTTTGAAGAAGGAGTCTGGACTCTTGCTTTTGGTCTTCAGTTGAGTTTATTGTTCCTTATCTACAAAGTTTTTCTGTCTGTCCAGCCGAGGTCTGATCAGCAGGACAGCCAAGGGCACTCTCTCCCGCCCACGGGGCGGTTGTCTCTTTTATAGTAAAAACTACATATATTTACCTTCAATTTCCAATACTTTTCGCCCTTGTTGGCAAGTGCACCTTCACCATGAACCAATCCAGACATGCCAACATCATCCTGAACATGGATGCCAAGGAGAAGAAAGAAGAAGGACAGGGCACGCCCAAATCCCTCCATCTTAGAACCCCTGACCCCCATGTACAGAATTTCAAACCCCCCTGTACAACATACAAAACCCCTCTGTACAGTGCTCCAAAATTTTTCCCTTCACCCTGTGATTGCTACTACTGGGCTACTTAAATTTTTGGGGCCTGTAATTCTTTATATAAGGTTGGCAATTTGCTCCATGAATTAAGATCAAATTTCCAGGTGTCTTTGGCTTCCTGCCAGGGTCTCCGAGCCCCTGCCAGGGCTTTGAGACATCCAGGGCATCCAGAGAGATGTCCTGTAATCCGACACCCAATCACCAAGAGTCTGCTGGCACCAGGAGCACCCAGTGCTGGCCTGGAGCCTGCCTTGGGCTGCACCAGTTTTGAAGTCGCCACCGAGGCATGAAAAAGCAGCATTTAAAGCAAAGCGTGTTTTGTTTCACTCTCCTGCCTTTGAAAACAGAGATCAGCTTTATTCCAGGCAAATGCTCCTACGGGCAACTTTTTCTGACCCATTTCCAGCCGGTTTCAACGCCGTCACTCTCAATCTTGGGAGATTTTCCCAGGGTATCCGGCAGAAATTGCAGCACAGATTAAAAGAGATCAAGGCTTGAGACAGGCGGATGCCTGAAGTGTTGTTTGGGGAACATGTTTGGGGAAAGAGACTGAAAAAGCTCCTGTCCCACAGGAATGGACCCCAAAACTGCACCTGGCCCTGCCATGCTGCCACTGTCCCCAAGATCACCCTCCTGCAAGGCGTCGCTGTACACGGAGAGTGTGCGGTGAGATGAAAGCCCCAAACTGGCCCTTTATGCACAATCTGCCAAGAATAATAACAATAATAACAAAAAAAAGCATGTGGAGCCAGTTAAGAGCTCAGAGTCCATCCACAGCTCCGGTCTCCCTCCTCTTTCCTTATGCAACAGGTGATCTTGAGAAAATAAAATAATAGTAATAATCCGCTCCATTAGGATAAAACATTAAGGGAATTATTGAATGAGAAGCAGGAGAGGCAGCTGGAGAAGGAAGTCTAATGGCCATTACAGTTTAACCCCCTTTCATTTCCAGAATAATGGAGCTGTGATGTACCACTCCAGCCTCCTTCCCAACTTTCTTTAAAAACAAAGACAAAACAAACAAATAAGAAAAAAAAAAAAGAAAAAAAATAAGAAAAAAAATAAAGGAAGACAGAGAAAACAAACTCAGTGATTCAGGAGACCAGCAGTCCTGCAGAAGTCAGGGAGCTGGCTGGCATCTTTCTGGCCAGGGAGCCTACAGCCAGAAAGTCAGAAAATATTTCTGGGGCTGAAAACTGGCCCTGGATCATAAAAACCACAGAATCCTGCAATGGTTTTGATTGGTAGGGACCTTAAATTCACCTCATTCCAATGCCCTTGCCAAAAGCAGGGACAAGCCCCGTCCAACCTGGCCTTGAACACTTCCAGAGATGGGGCAGCCACAGCTTCCCTGGGCACCCTTGTGCCAGGGCCTCAGCACCCTCACAGGGAAGAATTTCTTCC
Source organism: Passer montanus (assembly GCF_014805655.1). Classification (NCBI taxonomy): domain Eukaryota; kingdom Metazoa; phylum Chordata; class Aves; order Passeriformes; family Passeridae; genus Passer; species Passer montanus. The sequence continues at coordinate 1,156,358 of NW_024372259.1, forward strand.
CAATATCTATTCTCTGTTTCAGTCTAATTCCATCACTACCTGCCTTTGTATGAAGTGCCTGGCATAGTCGTGCAGAATTTTTAGTGGCAAAGTGGAAGCCTAATTCTGTATCATGCTCCAATCCCTATGAGTTCCTGTGATCCATAAATAAGTGGGAACTATCCCCATCCCCACCAGAGATGGCCTCCTCTGTAAGGCTCTCCATCACCCTAGAGAAAATCCACCTGCAGGTGGCATGACAAGCAGGTAGGAGGAATTCCAGGGCATTCCTGGCTTTCCTTCACCCTCTGTATGCACATTAACTCTCTGAAACACCAGCAAGCTCTGCCATACACCTCTGCTGGTGAACAGGAGAGACCAAGCTGGAGCTCAAATCTGGTGGAGGCTCATTTTTTTTCAGGCAGTGGCCGTGGGTTCACAAAAGAGACTTGTTATTTCATTGAAAATGAGTTTCTTCTGCCCCAATAGTCTGAGAGCTCAAATTATCCCTGAGAAAAGCAGCCTGTGGACTCTTGAGATTTCAACAGGCTCTGAGAGGAGGATGAAAGCCAGAAGTGAAGTCTCCCCTACCTACTGCCTATTGGAGAGGGTCAGACCACCACCTCACAGCCCCTCTTTCCCTCCACAGGAGCAGAGAAATCCCATTCTGCTTTATTCCCCCCAGTCCAGCATCCTGTGACGGCAGGGAGCCCTGCACGGGATGGGTGTGGGAGTGCTCCTCACCTGGTCCACGAGCAGACCCTGGTCACAATGGATACAATCCCTCGCTCACACTTCTTCCCTTGGCAACCACACAGCAAAGAAGGAAAATCAGCCCTGGAAACGCCACGTGATCCTGACTCCTGGCACAAAAGCCAAGCTCTATTTGTCAGGAAGTAAGGATGCTGTCGGAGCTGAGCTGAGAGTGATGGGGAAAAAGGGCAGAGGAGGACTCAATCTGCATTTGCACATTTTGGTATGACAGCGATGAGTTGCAGACATCCTTTTCATCAGCTCGATAACAAACCTTCATCCAGGCACTTGTGCCTTGATCTTGGCACACAGCAGTGCCCAAGAAGATCAAGACCACAGCAGGACCAGCCTCTCAAGAGGTGATGCACCCTCTCAGGAGCAGCTGGGAACAGACAGTAAAATTGAGATAATGGTGCAAGATGTTTTTGGGAGTGGCTTTGCAAACAATTTTTTTTCCCTCAGACTAATCAAGTGCAAATGATGGAGGAGAAGCCTGGCCTGGGGCTGCAATCTGGAAGAGCAATTGAAGCTCTTATTAGGGTAGACACCACTGAAGAGCCTGTTTGCAGCCTCTGCAACACATTGTCTCCGGCTAATTATCTTCCAGTGGCACAAAAATTGTAGGATTCTTCAAGTTTTTTCCAACACAACAGAAAAAAAAACCAACAAAACAACAACCAACATAGGACAGATCTCCCCCCAACCTACAGATCTCTCCTTTCTCTGCCTTTAAAACCTCTCTCTGTGTAGCTGGGTGGAGTATTGCTGTGCGACCTCGGCACATGGAACCATGGCCACGGGGCTGCCACGCTGATAAAAGCAGTGGTGACAGTGCCTGGTGGCACTGTGGCACACACTGTGCAGCAGGGCAGAGGGCAGCAGGCACCACGCACCGGGCAAAGGGCTCCTGACAAGTCAGTGGGAATTAACCCTGGGTTAACGTGGTGCAGACCTTCAAAGCACAGAGCCCCCGGGACAAAGGCACCCCACAAACGTATTTTCAAAGTGATGCAAACTAAGGGAGAGCTTTGAAGCAGCCTGTGAAGGCACTCAGCATTCACCACCCAGAGGGGTGCCCAGGGCATCCTAACCACCCCAAAGGTGAGCACAGCTTCCCACCCAAGGGCAGCTGGAGCCAGATGGGGAAATAAACGGCTTTTCAAAAGCCACTGTATTTTCTACAGACTTCTGGACAGCTAAACAGGGCTGCCTTGCCATCACATACCATGACAGAGATGTGGAGGATCCTCAGCTCCTCCTCTGCCGACTCGGTCTGGGGCTCCTCCGTGGGGTCGAAGCCGGGCAGGTTGGGGGCCCCGTCCTGGTGGTGGATGTGGAAGAGCAAGGTGCCGTTCTCCAGCCACTGCTGCCGCCAGCGCACCAGCGGGATGTCGTCCGTGTTGCCCGAGATCTCTGCAAGAGCAAAGCTGGTCAAGGGGGAGGTGTGGAGCAGAGGGTTCAGGGGAGGTGTTCAGCTCTTCCCAAAAAAATGGCTGGAGGGACCAAAGGATGCACACCCTCCAGTCACCTCCCGCCAGCACCATGCATGCCCCTACATAAATCACAAACCTGAAGGGCTAAAGGGGAGTAAAGCCATGTTTCAGGGTATAATCCAGATGTGGGACCCTCCAAAACTCCAGCTGTGGTGCAGGGAGACAGCACTTACTGACAGCAGTAACCCAGCAGTCTCCTTCCAGCTCTAGTTTCACCCACACAGCTTCAGACACTGGGAACTCAGGATACAGGACAACTTTTCAGCAGCATCATGGGATCATCAGGACCACACCACAAATTATTGCAGACAAAATATTTGCCATCCTTTGTGAGCAGTGAAACGTGAACCTGGCCGTGAGTTCAGAGGTTTTCAGTTTTCAAACATTTTCCACAGGACTCAGAGGTCCCTGGAGCTTCTGCCCAAGCAACCCTACTTTCCCTAAGTACCTTGAACTCCAGAGTTTGGGACAGTGAGACAGATGGACAAAGCTGGGCTGTCATGGAAGTAGAGGACACCCAGGCAAGCAGAGCAGGGACACAACATATGCTCCAGGACACTAAATGCCAAATTAAACCTAATTCACCTGGCTGGCTCCAAAATTTCAGGGACATCCTGGGTCTCAGCCAAAGGCAGGGTAACACCAGCACCTCTCCCTAGGAGAGATGGGCACTGTTTTAACCACTGTGGCCCCTTCAGATCAGCTTGATCACCATCTCACACCACCTCGATCTCAGCCACCAGCTCAAGCCTGCCATTTGCCTGTTAGCTATTTTTTGTGAAAGCAGCAGATTTTGTTGGGATGACCAGAAAAAACACGATCAGCTTCCCACTGAGGCACAGCTCTCCCTCCTGTATCTGCCCCACTGATGGCAATGGGAAGGGGCCCATCTCACTTTGCAAATTATCATCTTTATTTTGCTTGTTTCACGCTGCCTTCAAATGAAAACTGGAATTCAATTACAGCGCTGAAAAACAACATTTTAAATTTGCTGTTAATTAATTTCATTAGGCTGCCTTAAGTGAGCTGGCTGCCAGGGGAGGTGGAGAGCGGGGGGTGCAAAATCTGCATCGGGAACCAGGTTCATCCTCCCAAACTGATTTGATTAATCAAAAGAAACATTAGCCACAGCGAGTGAACTGGCAGAGTGCTCGTGCTCAGCACGGGCCGTGCTTCTGGCGGTGATCAGGGCACTTGGAGTGTCCCCAGCACAGGGATGCTGAGCACTGCACCACGCTGGTGGGAAGCAAAACCCAGAGTTAAGTCACCAGGAAGCCAGAAGCACTTTTGGAATTCCCTCTAACTGCCGAGCTGTGCGCTCAGGGACACAGATCCCCTTTGAAAAGCCGGTCCTAGGAGCCGGGAGGATTTGAAGCAGCAGATCTCCTCCTCTCCCACATGCTCTTTATTCATGGACTGAGAGGGGAAATCAAGCTGGCCCGCTTTCCCAACTCCCCACGGCTTCTCAACTTCGCATGAACCAGCTCAAATGGAGGAAAACACTCTCCCTGCACCTGCCTGCTAACACGAAATTATGGGTAATTAAGGCAAGAACTTTCATGCACAGCAGGAACTCAACACACTGACATTTGGAAAAAATGTAAATACCAGCATTTGCTCCATTGTAAAGAGTGAAAATAATAGATACTAAGTATGTGACATTGTGACATTTAGAAAGCTAGAGTTAGAGATGTTTTCCCCCTGATCTGACATATCATTGTAAAAGCAGCACCCTTCAGCTCATTAATATTTGAGAAGAAATCCTTGATGGAAGTTATTTAAATGATTAATAGATTATAGTAAATTTAAGCCTTTAAATAGGTTGTCATAATTTCAAATTTATTTAAACAGGCTTATTTTTTTAAAAAGAAAAATACATTTCAATAAAAAATGGATTATTGTTTTAGAAGAGCACAATCCAACCACAGAGCCTGAGCACGTTATCCTCTTTCACCAGACATCAGGACATGACACTGCAGCTGCATTGCACACAGGTCAGAAGTGCAAGAAACAAAGGAAAACACCCCAGAAATCAATTTCCATCACCCCAAAGTGGCAGGCTGTGAGCTCTCCATCACCCTGCAGGACAAGGCTGCTCCACCATCCCTGCTCCTGCCCTGGCAGAGGCTCTCGAGGCACTGCCTGGATGAGAGAGCTTCAGCCTCACCTTCTCCTCCTTTCCTCAAGTGTCTTAGCAACAAGTCAGCTGCCTCTATCCCACTCCATTTCTACTTGAAAAATTTACATATATAAATAAATGCCTCCCTGCATCTGTGAAGCTCTCTTGGAGTTTGGCTTAAGCAAGACCAAGACAAGACCAAGACCAAGCTTCCTCCCTAACAAAGCATCTCTTGACTCTCTCTTCTCCCAGTCCAACAGATTTCACTTTTCCCTTTGTCTTGCTCTCCAAGCAGACATCTCCCCACCTGGTGGCAGATGCTACAGTGACCCATGGAGCCAGCTGGGATGATTTATCTGGGTGGTGTAGGGTGTCAGCTCTGCAACAGAGCTGGCAGGTGCCAACCCTGCTGACCAGTTTGTACACTGGGGCCAGGATGTCCCAGAGGAGGCAGAAAGGCAAAAATTTGTAACAAAATGGTGGGGGGAGAGGATAATTTCAAGTTCAAAGTTTGAAAGATATTGATGAAAAGCCTGGTCCCTGCATGGCTTTCATTAAGGCCTTGGATGGGAAGCCATTAGCACCAGTATTAACTTCTTGCACCTCTGTTAAAAAATAGCCTGTCTGAGTCAGAGGTTAATAACAGCAGGAGGCCACTAATTAGGCTGTGCCACTTTCACCTGGTATCAAACGTGGCCCAGGTCCTTCATATCTGCAGGAGCAGCAGCCTCCAAAGGCCCCAGCTGATGCTTTTAACATAGCAGCCGTGGCTGCTCCCCTCCCAGACCATCTGCCAGGGGAGGGAGTGGGACAGAAAGGTTCTACAGGAGCAATTTGAGGAGAGGACAAAAAAACCAGACTGAAGGTGCTGGAGGTGTGTGAATTTGCTTTATTCTTCATTTTCCCAAACAGCCTCATTTCCCTTGGGACAGCTGTCCCACACGAAGCAAAGCCAGTCCAGCACCTCTGCATGTCCTGATTTTGGGAGGCAACACCTCTGTCACAGCCCAGTTCTGCACCTGAGCTGCTGCAACATGAAAACCACGGCCCATGAGCCTGGTGCTGACCTGGACCTCCTCCCATGTCCTCATCACCCCACTGAGACCTGGCATGGTGGCACACAAGGAGAACAGCTCTCCTTAAGAACTCACGTCAGCATTCTGAGGAAAAAAAAACACCCAGCAAAACAATTTTCCTCTCCATTTGGAAGTGTTTTGCACTAATAGGTGCCTCCAATAAGTCAAATGAACTCTGCCATAATGCTGGTCTCCACAGAGTCATTTCATACAGCCGAGCACAGATTTTGACTTGGACTTGTATTTCCTCGTTAACATTTAAACCTGCCTTATTTTCCATCCGGAACCTGACTGTGTTTTAATTTAGGTTCCCCATTAGCTAAGGCTTTTGCTCCACGCCTAAACCACACACATCTTTAAAGGGCTTGAACTCAGCTAAATCAAGCCTTGCACTCCTCCCAGGGTCTCCAGTGCCTGAAGTGACTCAGGAGACCTTCCCACCATGAGTCACTTGCTCTCTCTGCTGGGACCTCAGGCCTTGATTTCTACCAATTCAAACGTCAAAATGCTTATCTGGATACTTAACTCACTTATACTTCCAGGGTTTCAGTGACAGATAATTCATGGGATAATATCAATGTTTTTATGGACCTGCTTTAAAAATTCACATTCATCACTGACTACCCATATTTCATTTGCATTTTTTCCTGTCTCCAGTCTCAGGTAGAAAAACCAGCTCATTCTGCAGGTCACTCTGCCTTTTCAAGACAATCCAGCTTTTCCATACCAGCAAACATAAACCTCACTGTATGTATTACAAACCTGCTTCATGGAGAGGGCACCTGGGGGAAAATCTCAAAAAAACCTCATAGATGTGGGAGAACATAAAGGTTTGAGGAAGAGGCAGTGGTGATCTCCCTGGAGCCACTCTCAGGCTAGGTCAGGGGGATCACCCCAGCACGATGCCTGCACGGGGGGCTGGTACACGTGAAGCCAAGAGGTGCCCCAGCATGGCTGACAGCTAGCCAGGCTTCTCCTTGGAATGCAGGGTGCCTTTCCTTTTGGGAAGGTCACCAGGGAGTTACATTTCAAAGCTGCAGCCACGCTTCAGCCTTGAACTGGGATTTCTGTCCCAAATATGCCAGAGCCCTAAGCCCTCCCTTTCCTTAACAACAAACCCTGCATCACTCTGGGGGTGACGCTGAGCTGCACAACTGTTTTTGAGCAGAGGACACTGATCCATCATCCGTGGGGCTGAGCTGACCGGGTTTGCTGTGCAGCTGCTGGATTTACAGCCTGACAGCTCTCCCTGCCCTGCCCTTCCCACAGCCCAAGGACACCACACCTGTGAGACTCCCCCTCCAAGGTTATTCTTCCATCACGTTTCTCAAATTTGACCTAAAGCTGGGGGAAAAACAACAAGCAGACTGGGACATTCGCTGGTGTTTGGTTTTCACTCCTGTCTTGTTACTTTGGTCCCATCTGCTGTAGCTGTGAACCACAGAGGAGATGTGGGCAGGGAGGCAAATCCACCTCCTGGTCCAACACTCGGGTGACACGGTCACGTTCAAAAGAACCCAAGTGCCCACCCACGACAGGGAGCAAAGGGAAAACAAAGAGAATGTGTGAATACACTTCCAAGATGCCATGCTGCTACAGAAACCCCAGAAAGGACCACATCTGTAGTTGATATCTCACCCTGCATTGCTGTCCCGTCACCTCTTCCAGAGGGAAAATCAGGTCCCCGTGGAAAGGGTCCAAATGATGGAGAGGTTCCCAGTCAGCCATGGAAAATTACTACCCTGGCTGAACTGTGTCCCAGCAAATCAGTGAGAAGGAGGGCACAAACCCCTGAGCTCAGATGGTGCTCACCTACAAACTGTAGAACTCCACCCACACAAGCACTATCACCCCAAAAGGGTGAGCAACTCGAGAAGAAAAACCTGCCGGAGGAAAGCCCAATTCTTATAAAAGCTCTTGTGCATCAAGGAAATTAAAGACCAGTAAATTCTGCTTGTGCCCTGGACACTTTGTTAGAGGAACCTGAAGGTGCATCAGTAAATACAGGTCACCCAACACTGTAAGCCAGCAGATAAGGGTGATCCAATTTGACAGACTCTTTTTTAAAAGTTCTTGTCAAAATCCACCCTCAAAGTTCCCCAAAGCACCAAAGTGGTGCTGGGATGAGAAAGAATGTCATCTTGAAGCCCACCAGGTCGGGGAGGAGTAAGGGTTCAGTTTTCATGATGAAAGGAGGTTACCAAGAAGCCCCACAGGGATCTTTGTCAGGACCTTGGCTGCTCAGAAACACCCTGGAAGAGGAGCAGAATGACAAAGTTGGTCACCAAGGCTAAATTTAGTCTTCTCAAAGCTAAAACTGAGAAGTGCAGGAGGAAAGTGGGCAAGGAAGTGGGCAGGTGAAACTCAACCTTGGTGAAAGCAAGCTGATCTGGAATCCTGCAAGTGATATTCAGGTCAAGCATCTCGAAAAGGAGGAGGCAAAGCTTGGAAGGTTTGGAGGAGGGGTACAAGGAAGATGGGATGCTGCAAATGGCTTTGTGAAGAGGAGAAACCAACTGTGTTAGGACTCCTCAGTAAAGGAGCCAAACAGGGTGAGGACATGATAAAAGCCTGTAAAACCATCAGGCTCGTGGAGCAGTGGGAAAGGCAATGGTTATTCAGTGTTTCTCACTTTGCAAGGATTTACAAGTGTAAAAACCAACAAAAGGTTATTTTTCATCCACCATAAAGTATGAAAGCATTGCAGAAGGTACTGAATTCAGGGAAGACAGAGCCACACTGAGCAGAGAGCCCAGAGGCACATCCTAGGTCGAGAAATCCCTGAGCACAGACTGGGCAGCAGGGAAAGGACCATAGATAGATATCCTGCAGTTTTAACTAGTTGTTTGTTTTTTTGTTTTTTTTTTCTCAATTATCAGTGCTGGCTGCAGATGCCAAGGGACAACAACCCACACTGCCCAGTCTCTTGGGGTTGAAGAGTGACTGCAAAGCCAGCTTTGTGCTACCCAGGCCAGCACTCAAGGGTGCATCCCACATCCCTGTGTCCCTTTGGGAGTGGCTGAGACCCTCTGCTCCCCCAGGCACTGCCCCATGGGAGGAGGGGGTACCCCAGAGCAGCTCCCTCCTGGTGACAGAGGTGATCCTCTTCACACCCAGCCAGAAGCTCCCCCTTTCCAAATCCCAGCCCTCCGTGCTGTCAGACCCCACAGCCCCAAGACACTTGCCAAGATTCCCTTCAGCTTTACAAGCCAGCCAGCAATTTTCACAGGGAGGCAAAGGACTATTTATATCCATCACGGACTGGCAGGGAAGGTAATGGCTGGCCACTCCAGCCCATCTGCCAGGCACTTAGAGAAACATCAGAGCATGTCGTGCAGGGGAGGTCAGGCAGTGGAGCTGGGACCAGCAGGGGACAGTGATGGCATGGGCTGCACCCCAAGGGTGAACTTCAGCTCACTCCTACACACTCATCTGTGCAAGTGCTCATTGTGCTGAGGCCGAGAGGGCAGGAAAATTCGATGTTACTTTGGCATTTCTGTGCTCAGCACAGGGAACAAGCGCAGCCACTTGTTCCTCGTCTCCCCTGGGGGGAGAGCCGCGACCTGTTGGTTTTCTGAGACAAAGGATGACCCTCCCAGGGAGTGAAACAGGACCAAAACAACCTTGTCTGCTCTCCTGTCCACAGCTAGGCCAGGAGCTTTTCCAAGAGGATCCTCCTGGAGGGAACAATGCTGGTCTGGGAGGAAGGGATGGAGAAGCAGGCACGGGCTGCTGCCAGCTGCAGCCTAGCATCATAAACTCTTTGGTGCTTAGGAGCTCTTACATGATTTCAAGCTCCATTTTCAAGTTTGTGGGGAGGCTTTGAAAGATGGGAAAGGCAGAATGAAAAAGGGAAAAAAAAGAAGGAAGAAAGATGTAGAAGAGGGAAAAGTTAACCGTGCATCTCGAATTTATCACTCTTGAAAGAAGAGCTTGTCAGGATGGCCAGAGACCAGCCAGTGCACAGCAATCACTGGGAAGACTTTTGGGTCTAGTCAAGCCTCTTTCAGATTTACAGGAACTGAAGAGAGGCATAAATCTGTCGCCGCCTGATGAAAATGGAGGTAATTAAATTTGCAGGTGTATATAATTGTCATATTGGTGATCTGTACAAATCAGCAGAGCCAGCAGAGGCACAAAGCACACCCTGGGCACAGAGGAGCTGTTTGCCCACCTGCCTGGCCAGGAGACAGGGCTCTGGGGCACCCACAGGGCTCTGCCCATCTCCACAATGGACTTTCTCCAATTTTCCCCACAGGCCACAAAGGCAGCAGGACCCTCCACCCCTTCCAGTCACCTGCAGCCTCATCCTGGCTACTGCAAAATCTCCTGTGACTGCAGCAGGGTGAAGGCAGGACCACAGGCATGGAGAAGCCTGACCATGGAGATCGTGGGGGGTTCTTGGCAGCTGCTTTGAAGCTCTGAGCCCAGGTGCAAGTGGGGCACCGGCTTGATCTTATAGCAATGCTTTTTTTTTTTTTTAATTTATTTTAACCTTTGTTATTTTGGGAACTTTGAAGCCTAAGCTGCTCCAAGGCAGCTGCCTTTGTAGGAAGGACAGAAAGTGCAGAGTGGGGATTTGAAAGAGGGAGAGAAACAGGGAGGGGAAGAAACTCACAGCAGAGGTCTGCAACAGCTCCTCCACAGCTTCTCCCACATCCCAACAAACCACCCTGAGGGGCAGCTGGGGCTCTACAGGAGCTCTGGATGCAAGATGACCACAGTGCTTCCACTTCTCCAACACTGTGAACCAGAGGAACCTCCAAGGCCTCGGCAGACCTGCACACAAACCTCCTCCCCTGCCCCAGTGTGACATCCCTGAGTCCCCAGGATGGGTGCAGAGCATCCTCTCCAGCCACCACAGCCCAGCCCAGCTCCGTGCCACGGGAATTCAGGGACAGGAGCACCAGGGAAGGCTTTCCTGTCACCTCCACCAGCCACGGCCCCTCACACGTGTGCACGGGCCGACTTCATCCCGAGCAGAGCTCCACACACGTGCGGCAACTGGATAATTAAAAATTAAGGAAGAGCTTCTGCATTGCAGTCCGAGTTATGTAACACTGCTCTTGGGTTTCAGCACCCATCAGCTCTGTGCCCTCACACAGCAGCCTGTATTTACCTGCCTGTCTGTCCAGGTAGGGCTCGCACCCCTGGCACTGGGGAATCCCAATGCCACAACCCTAGGCAGAAAGTTCCCTTGCATTTACGTGGGGGGAAAAAAAGGGAGGAAAATCTATTTCATGCTTTTGGTCCAGTGGTGATATTGGAGATGGGCAGAAAAAAAGGGATGGAGTGAGGGTGCTTCAGCCCAGCCAAGCACAGAAGAGTTGCCCTAGCCAGTTCAGCACTCCCATGGTCATGCCCAGGGAGTTTCTAAGCAAGGAGCTGCTGTCTCTTGCTCCTGCACCAGAGAAGCAGGAGCTCATTTTAGCAAAAGCAGAAAACAAAATCAAATCAAGATGAGGAGTCAGCTGCGTTTTCAGTATCTCAAGAGCAAAGAGCCCTGCTGGACTCTGAGCACCAGTAACTGCAAACTCCTGCATTTGCAGCCACTTCTTTGCCTTAACCCTGCCAGTTCTGGCTGCTGCTGAGCCCAGGGCTGCCCCTTCCTCCTGCTGCTTCTTCCTGGCATCTCCTCCCTTTCTTGGCCACAAACCCACTGACTACACAGCCACGTCTCTTGCAGTGCTATTCCCAGGACATGGATGCTGCCACCTGGTGAGAAACCAGCCATTAATCCCTGCTGTGGTTCACTCCAAAGGTCACATCACCAGGACATGGATGCTGCCACCAGGTGTGAAACCAGCCATTAATCCCTGCTGTGGTTCACTCCAAAGGTCACATCACCAGGCTGTGTGCAACGGCTTCAAGAAGCCACCCAAGATGCTGTGGCTCACACTCACTGCTCCTGATGCCCCTTGGCTCCTGCAGGTCTTTGCTACCTCCTGGCACTCCCTCCTCGTGGTGTTCCCTTCCTGCCCTCCCTCCATCTCCCTGGTGCTTCCCTATTGCTGGCACGGTGCTTTCACACTGCCTTTCATCCCCAGCATGTGAAAGCTGGGAAGAGCCAGCCCTGAGCTGTAATTACAGCGAGGTCAGACCCACCCCACCACCATCCCAGGGGAGATGAGCACCACTTCCCAGGAACATCCACATCCCCACCCAGCCCCAGCTCCTTTCTCCCAGGTTGTGCCACAGCATGAACGGACTGTGGGGGCATGCTGGGGCTGAGGCTGAGTCCCCCAGGGCTAACCAGACATGTGCCTTACTCTGCAAGCACAAAAAGGCAGAAAGATGACAATAAAAGCTGTGGAGGCCAGCCCAAGTCCAAGGCTGACTCCTCTCCCACCATCCATGGAGGGGGATGAGCTGTTTCTCCTGCCCACCAACTCTGGGCACACCACCACCATGGCACACCCAGGAGAGAGCAGCTCCTGCTGAAAAAACTAATCAAGCTGGTTTCCTTTTTCCCTGGAAGGATGTTTCAGGCACTGCCTTGCTTGCAGGTGCTTGGACACACATCTCAGGCCGCTGAAGCTGCACCTTGGCATGAGCTGGGATGAGATCCTTGCAGACATTTATAATTCCCCCCAGGAACTGTCTGCAAAGACAAACTCCTGGCTTGCCCCCTTGGCCAGCAGGAAAGCCAGCAACTCCACAGCAGCATGACAGCTCTGGACTCCCCTCACTGCTCCTCTCCAGAGCTCTCCCAAAGAGGCAAAACAACCAGAGCCCAGCTATTTCTGGCTCAGCAATTCAGGAGAGGCTGGGAGGTGCAGCACCGGGGTGGCAGAGCAGCCCTGCACTGGCACAACCACACTGGGACAGCAGTGTCTGAGGGAGCCTGGGGCCAGCCCAGGGCGGTGGGAGGCACAGCAGCCTCTCCAGTCCAAACAGGAGATTTCCCAGCGGCTGCAGACACTGGGGACATCATTAGGGGAGCAAATGGGCCGAGAGCACAGCAGCAATTTGCAGACCCTGCGGCCACTGCTGCACAGCAGAGGCTGCCAGGAAAATCTGGGGGTGGGATGTCTCCCCTGCCAAGCATCCCCCTCCCCTCCCAAAGCCAGCCAGCTCAGCTCGCCTGATCCACACAGGAGCCTCCCTGCCATGCTCCCTTTGTGCTCCTGCCACCCTCACAAGGACAAGCCCCCCATCCCCGTGCTGAGCCACAGCCTGTGCTGCTCTTCTGTATCCTCACCCCTCCTGCAGTGCCCTGAGCCCTGCCCTCACACCATCCCCTCCCACACACTCCGTGCATGCACCTAGAAAGGGTCTTTTAATTCTTAAGCCAATTCTTGTAAAAAACTGCCCTGCTCCTTCCTCTGTTGGGGTAACCCCATGAGAGGAGGGTGTATGGTGGCTGTGGGGCAGGGGCAGCCCGGGTGCCTGCCAGCCCAGGAAAGTGGCTCCCAGCACGGTACCCTGGCTCTCTCACTCCCCTTGGGATGCCAAATTAATTGCCTTGTCTCCTGGAGCTTTTAGCTGGAACAAATAAAAGAAAAAGGGGGGTTGCCAAAACCCATAATAAGGTCTACAGTTCCTCTGAGCTACAAGGGCTGCTTTAAATTTCGGGGTTTTTTTTTCTTTTTTTTTTTATTTGAAGGAGGTTTCCATGGTAACTGTCTCCCATCACACAAGAGCCTGTCCTGGGGATATTTCGGGGTTGCTAATATCTGCCTTCCCAGGCAGCCACTGTGTTGTGACGGTGACATCTCAGGGTTTTTTGGCAGAGGAGGAGGGCAGGGGTGCAGCAAGGAGGAAAAGGAGGTGCCTCTGCCAAAAAACAAGGTCAAGATCCTGCCTGTACGCATCAGGCAGGCCTCCATCCCAAAGGGCTCTGGCAAACAGGCTGTGGTTTTCCTTGGACCACTGACCTGGTTTGGGAAGCACTCACAAGGCAGTGCAGCCCTCACCACGCCAAGCAGATGTGCCCTGTCCAACAAAGAGCACTGACACCTTCTGCCACCTTCTCCTGCCTTCACCCAACCCTTAGGAAGGAATTCCTCCCTGTGAGGGTGGGGAGCCCTGGCACAGGGTGCCCAGAGAAGCTGTGGATGTCCCTGGATCCCTGGAAGTCCATGGCCAGGCTGGACAGGGAATGGAGCACCCTGGGGCAGTGGAAGGTGTCCCAGCCCATGGTACGGGGTGGAAGGAGATGAGCATGAAGGTCTCTTCCAACCCAAACCACTCTACAGTTGTGGGATTCTCCAGTTTCTTTCCTCCACCAGGTCAGTTTTCAGCTGGATCAGCTCCCTGCAGGAGCAGAGCCAGCTCTCTGCATCCCCCAAGCTGCTTGCTCTGCTGTGCTCGTTAGTAACCCCAATTACTGAGAAGCCTCAGAGCTGGCCACAAAAGGGGCTGTGTCCCCTCTTAGGTGGACCCCAAACCTCTGTGACCCATGAGCCACCAGCAGCTCGAGGGTCCCTCAAGGATCCCCTACTTCCCTTTGATTACAGATGTTCACAAAAGTCCCTGCCCCCTTCCCAGTGGCTCTCAGGCTCTGCAGGCAGGAGCCATGGGTGGAACAGGCTCAGAGCCCTTCCTCAGCCCTCAGCAAAGCAGACCCCACAGCAAAGCCAGGCGTGGGCTCAGCTTAACCACATCCCACACCAGGCTCCAAGGAGCCCGGCACCAGCTCAGCATCCAGGCCAAGGACCCCAAACAGCATCAGAAACACCAACGAGCCCACGGGAGCAGGGCACGCTCTCCTCAGGGTGATTTCTCAGCAAAAAGCTGTAGTGAGACAGCCAGAACCTGGCAATCAAAAATCTTCCCTTAGCTAGACATAGACAAAAGCTGCTGTTTGGGGTGAGCCACCGGCCACAGCTGCAGAGATGCCAGAGCCCAGCAATTTGGAAGTAAAAAGGACAGCCAGTCTTAAATGACAGAGCTGTCATCATCCAGGCACTGCCTTAATCCCACCAGGCAAAAATTCCTTCATTTGAAGGACTGCTCTGCAGCAAGGCTCCAAGAGAGATGATTTCAGTCTCTGTTTAGCTGGCTAAGCAACCATGAAAAAAATAAAACATTACAGAATATAAAATTAAGCTGAATGAAACAAAACAGAGTAGCATGGAAGAGCATAAAGTAAAATAAAATAAAGTAAAATAAAATATAAAATAAAAATACAATACAATACAATACAATACAATAAAATAAAATAAAATAAAATAAAATAAAATAAAATAAAATAAAATGTATGGGATGCAGCCCAGGAGCAAATGCCACGGGCGCATGGAGAGGAGGGCAGAAGTGAGACAGTGAACATCAGGGTATCAGTATGGCTGTGCAAGGATCCCCTCCAGCAGTGGAACCACAGCCAATTCCAGGGGTGTAAAACCTACCAGAAATCTTTGGGGGCTTTGAGGAGTGCCCACATGGCCAACCCAGCCCACAAAACAGGGGCAGGAGCAGGACCAAGCCTGAGCATCCCCGCCTGACGCGGGTTGAGACATTCAGGAAGGGAGACAAAACCGAGCCCAGGAGCCCTGCAGCCCTCCTGGCCGAGTGCTGGTTCCCTGCCAGACCCTGGCACCCCCCTGGAAAGGCCAAGCAGCCCCACATCCCACTCCCCCCACTGCTTTCTGGGTCAGCCAGATCCCCTCCCAGCCCCGCTGCCGCTGCAGCCAGCTGGATGCGCGGTTGCTGTGGCAACGGGTTCCCAGAGACCAAATCCTCATTTCTTACTTTTTCTTCCCTTGGCTAAGGAGAAGAAAATATACAAGAGGCCCTGTATATCCCCCGTGGCAGCAAAACATCCGTGCCCAGCAAGAGAGCAGGCCTGCAGTGGGCACAGCACGGGGACAAGGTGCCTGTGAGGATGGGGACGGGTACCCTGTGCCTCCCTCCTGAGCCCCCATCGCCCCCAGTTTGGCCACAGGGCACTCCCTGCTCCTCCTGCAGGGTCTTCCACCCTGCCATGAGGGTGAAAAACCATAGATGAGGGTGAAAAACCACAGCTGAGGGTGGTGCTGGGCTCCATTGCCTGGAAGAGGGAATGTTGCCAGGTGTCCCCGGTGCTTCAGTGGCTCTGAGAAGCTCAGCTCACTCCAGGCTCTGGACCCCCAGGAAAAGGGATGTGGTTGTGCTGTATGGCAAAGAGGAGGGGCTGGAATGGGGCAGTTTTCACCCAATTATTAGATGAGCTATTAAATATTGCTATTAGACAAGCATGTCCTGCCCCACCAGGTGCTCCAGGGCAGGACCAGGGAAGGAGGCATCCCCTTGAAACATCCCTCTCCAATACATTCCATCTTTGCTGGAAGCTCTGGAAGCCCCCAAGCCTTGGGGACAAACAGCTCCCACAGCAGACCAGACACCCAGCAGCACTCTGGGTGCTACACCAGTGTTCCACCAGCAGCAGACACCACTCCAGAAGGAGGTTCCAAGAACGTGGCACTCCTGGATTTTCAGCATACACCCCAAGCATCCATCTCAAATTCATGGAAACGGGGGTTCAGAGCCCAGCCAGCTCAGCCACTGCAGCAGGGAGGAATTCAGTGAATCCCACTGCCAGGATGGGCGTTGCTAAGGGGCAGCTGAGATGGGGTGTTTTGGCTTCCCTTCCCCACCACAGCTTCTGGGACCTCCTGAGGTGAGTGCCCCGCTGCCCTCCAAGCCACCCAGCAGGAAGATGACAGCAGCTGTCCCCTCGCTGGGCCTGGCAGAGCACAGATCACACCCGTGGGTTTCAGAGCATGCGACAGTGTCCAGGATCAAAGCCAAGTCCAATTAATGGCTCACAATCTTATTAGAGAAATTATTGCAGGATCTTGAGTAAAAGTCCAATATAGCCACTCCATTCCATTAGTCAGGCTCATTTAGTAATTCAATCAATCTAAGCAAGGCAATTGAGCTCCCCTGGTATCATTTAACTTGGTTATTCTCTAGGTACTTAAGAATTTCTTCATATTTGCTTCATTATTTCACCATAACGCCTATTGCCGGGTGCAAGGTTCACGCTGTGGGCCCCGTGGTGGAGCCAGCCCTGCTGCAGCCCTGTGCCATGCTCTGCTCTCATGAGATGGTGACATGTGATGGTGGGAATGGGGCCTCTGGTGGTGATGCCCCTGGGAATTAAGTCAAGCCAGGGAATGGCACCACAACACCCCAAGAACTGCCTCCCACCATGGCGAGCTGCCACCCTGCGTGCCACAGCTTTGGGACCCCCAGCCAGCATCCAGATGCAGCTGAGAGGAACAAAACCCAACAGGATGCTCTTCTCACTTGACATGGAACTGGAAAAAAGTGTGGGACAATGCAACCCTGCAGCCCCTTGGCTCCTGCTTCCCTCCTCCAGGGCCTTTTAGGAGCTGGGGGTAGAGGGCAGAGTGGGAGGACACAATCTCCAGCAGCAGGGACGAGGATGAGAGCTGGCAGGTGTCACATCTGGCCAGAGCTGGGGCACGCGGGCGCTCCGGTGGCCGTCACCCCGATCAGCAGCAGCCACATCCCTCCCTGATCCTTCACATCCCTGCAAACCCCCCCCAAAATCCTGTTATTAACCCAGGGAAGTCAGGGCCAGAGCTTCCAGCTGTAGAGCCAAGAGCTTAGCTAGGATTTAACAAAAAAAAATTGATTAGATATTTCGGGGAGATATTCAAGAGCGGTTAAATATGCCCAGCTCATCGGTGCCTTTGAAAAATCTCACCCCTCTAAAAAATTAGAATTGATTTTGTATTTAAAAAGGAATCTATTTAATTTAAAAGTAAGATAATTTGAAATCATGACAGCTTGTATTAAGGCTGGAGTTTATGATAATCTATTAAAGTCATTGAAGTTAAGAACCGTCTCCCATCCTCTGCTGCTGAGGCTCCCGGGAGGGCAGGGGGGAGTGGGAAGTGGGGAGGTGAGGGGCTGCACTGCCCTAATTCAGAGCACACCACCTGGGCTGGAAACCTGGAGAGGCAGAAGCAGCTCCTTCAGCTCCTCCACACTCGGGGGGAAAAAAAAACCAGCATGCCAAAACCATCCAGTATGTCAAGATCTTGAAATATCTGGCACCCAGAAAGCACGAGTTCAACCCGTCAGCTCTGCTTTCTCATTCCTCAAGTCGATTTTACACTCAAAAAGGTATTTCAGGACTTTACTTTTCAAACATTTATTGCATTACAGAGAAGGCGAAGGAGTCAAAGACTCCTTCTTTGGCGCGGTTTTTAATTGCATCACAAATCTCCGTCGAGCCCAAGGGGCCGAGGGAAGCCAGGATGCTCATAAATACCCCTCTTGCCACTTTATAACCTGCAAAGGATGGGGCCCGAAAAAATTAGCAGCCTGCAGGAGTGTGAATCCAGTTAATGACTTATCAAACGTGGCTGGATGCTGCCGAGCCCAGCAGTGAGGGAGAGGGGGGTGTGGAGGCGAGCGGACAGGGAATATTGAGCTGCAAATTAGCATTTCTTAATGGCCACCAACCAGCAAAATGCTTCCTCCCTTCAGGAAAAAATACAACTAATGCAACAAACACAAAATGAGATGAAAGGCGACCATTCCAAATGAAGGTTTGCTTGATTTAAAGCAGGATGAAAGCAGGTGATTTTAAATGCGGGCAGCCCGGTGCGCTGCAAGCGGCCCCATCCCAGCTCCTGCACCCTCGGCACTTCCCAGGAATTCAGGAGCTGGGAGAAAACCCTACAGTAAAATGGGGAGATGGTGCTGGAGTCCCTTTGGGAATAAACATATAAAGCAGTGTGGGGTTTATTGGTGAGAGCCCTGAGCTGCTCCCGAGCAAACACAGGCAGTGAGGCAGCACGTGCACAATTAAAACTCGCTCCACTCATTAGCAAAAAGAGCTGCAAAGCTGGGGAAAGCCTTGTCCAAGCACCTCGCAGAAGTCATAACCCCACAGACAGCCCGTCTGCTTTTGGAGGAACAGAGGAGCAGACAGCAGGCCCCCATGTTTGGGAGATCTGAGCACCAAAGTACTCACAGGTGTCTCCAGCAGCAGGAGGGACACAGCAGGGAGGGTGAGACCCAAAAAAGTGCATGGAAAGCAGGCAGTGAGCACTGCCTCACCCTCTTGTGTGAAGATAAATATAAAGGTCATCATTAATTCATGTTACCAGAGCTCCCTGTCAAGGGTTATCAGGGGTCAGGAGTCAAAGCTGGTTTTGGCATGCCCAGTTCAACAACTCCCTCAGCACTTCAGCTGTAACAAGCACCATGCATGGCTCTCCAAAGATCCCACACTGCTGGGAGAATAATCCATCCATCCATCCATCCATCCATCCATCCATCCATCCATCCATCCCTCAGTGGGAGGCCTGGCTTGGTCACTGTGGCAGGGAGGTGTCACCAAGGCAGGGGAACCACACATGGCAGTGTCCACGAAAACTAGCCAAGCTCAAAAGCCCCTGAATTATTTGGAGGAATTTGAGGAGGACACCAGGATGGGAGGTGGATGATATCCCACCATCCTTGGGCTCCCTGATCCAGACCCTTTCCCAGCTACCTGCATGCTCACACCCTCCTTGAGAGGAAACTGAGGCATGGAGAGACACCCCCAAAAGGAGCTGATCCCACTTGGCAGAGCCACTGCCATGAGCCTCTGTGAAGAACTTCCTGGTGCTTCCAGCCCAAACCCAGGCCCTTTCTGACCAGGGCAGCACCTGGGTCTGCTCCAAGCCTGCCAGCCAAGGTGGTAGCTCACCTTCCCTTGGGAACCTGTGCACAAGCCCTAGATCTGAAAAGCACCAGAGCAGAAGCAGCAGCTGCCCAGCTCCCCCTGGTTCAGACACTGAACCAGACCAGGCTCAGGAGCGTGTGGGGATCACCCCCCACTCCAAGACATTATTTATATTCAAACCCAGCGAGGTGGGTGCAATTAATGGGTCTGGGTTTTGCCAGGGATGGTGCAAGAAGCACTGTGTGAAGCCCCATTTCTGGGAAGGTGCTCAAACACACCCTGCAGTCCCCACACAAGGGCTTGTGAAAACACAAACAGCCTCTCACACCAGCTCCAGGCATCAACCTGACACAGCCATGTCCCCAGCGAGTGTGTGTGCAGTGACAGCACTGATGCTCTTGAGTTTTTTTGGGCTGGGGAACCTCCAAATCCAGAGGCTGCAGCCTCTGAGTTGCCAAGCCTGGGTCTTGCAAGACTTCTGTGCATTTCAGAGCTTCTGCCATGCAAAAGCAGTGTCCAGGCTAATAGTGGTGGTAGTAGTAGTAATAATAATAATAATAATAATAATAATAGTAACAATAAAAATAATAGTAATAAAACAAACAATCCCACACAGTAAAGAAGCACAAAACAGTAACACCCACAGATGGCAAAGTGGCCACGCCAGCTTCAAGGCAAGCCCTTGTCTCACAGGGAGAGGCAACATGGCATTTCCCAGAAGTCACCAAGCCAAACCCCTGCAAACAGGGGTCCCACAAGGTGCCCCCTCTTGCCAAGCCAGCTCCAGCCCCACTATTCCAGGCAGGAAGACTTGAACTGGGATCACCTCTGTGTCTGCACAGCCCAAACCCCTGGATGCTGGGGGCTGGCACAGCACCAGGAATAGTCATGTTTTTGGGGGGATCAATGTCCCAAGCAGCAGTGCCCCAGAGAGCCTGGCCAGCACCAGGACATCAGGCTGCACTGGCACAGGGCTTGTCATCCTTGTGGCAGCAGAGATGAGAAGGATGCAAAAGCAAACCCCTGCCAGGCATCCTCAGTGCAGCGGGGGCTGCCAGGACAGGCAGCTTCTTTCCTGCACTGCCCAGCGTGTGGTACCTCACAGATTTGAAATATCCCTGAGGAAAACCCTACAGTAAGGGCTGGGGTCGTGCCCAGGAACCTCCTCCTGATCCCCACCCAGGTGCTCCCTGCTGGCAGCACCCGAGATCCCGGGCCCCATGGGGGTCTGGCTCCACAGGATCAGGCCCGAGGGGGCCAGGGGACGAGCACTCAGGTGGCCTTTGGGGCACCAAGGTGGCGGCGGCCGTGGCTGCGTCCCCCCTGCATCCGCAGCGCTGCTGCCTTGTTGCCACAGCAACGCGCTCCGGCCTCGCCGCAGCATCCCGCAGCACAGGGCTCGGCCCGGGGACAGGGGCACAGCCCCTGCCACACAGCCCTGCACTCCAGAAACCCCCCCGGCTGTCCCCACACACCCTGCCGCGGCACCAGCAGCCCCACGCCTGTCTCTGCCTTTCTCCCGGGAGAAGGGGGATGCTCACACAGCAGCCAGTGCTGCCCCAAGCCCACCCAGCAACCGGGACTGGGGGGTCTTAGCACATGGAGGGGTCCATAGGCCATGGAAGTGATGAAATGCTGGGGAAAAAACCCCGGTCTGGGGTCACCACTGTACACCAGGGTGGTACAGCAGGGCAATGTCACAGCAAGCAACACAGCAGTACCTCATTTTTGGCCAGCTTCCAAACAGGGGTGGCATTTTAAAAACTTCACGGGACACCCAAGGTGCAGCCGGAGGAGCAACAGATGGGTGAGGCTTGCAGGAGGTGACACAGCCTCTGTGGGGCTGCTAGGAAAGCGATGGTGGCATTTGCCAAGGGCAGGATGTTTTGTGTGGGCAAGGAACTGACGTCCTGCACCAATGTCACCAAAAATGAAACATCTCAGGGACCTGTTCCAGGTGCTGAGGAGGGAAGGTCCCTGCACACAAGGGGTGGAGGCCTTGCTCGCATAAACAAAGGAACAAATTGTTTGCTTTTTTGGGGTTTAAGGAGCAGAGTGCAGATAAGCCTCACCCAGTGGATGAAGAGCAGGTGGGAACCATCCAGACCATGACCAGGCCAGAGCCTAAAACCTGGGGGCAGAAGCACCAGAGGCTATCAGCACACAGAGCACACACGGGCAGGGTGGGACAGACTGAGCAGCGGAGTATTTTTCCATCAGGCTGCAGGAAAGGTGACTCTGCTCGGGGGCAGACAAAGCAGAAACCCTCACCTCCAGCCGGGAGCAGCCTGCGGGCCTCCTGCCAGCGCGAGCCGCCGGTGGCCATCGATCGATGACAACCTGGTGACAACCTGGGCACGCAGGGCGCACCCCGGGCCTGCAGCATCTCCAGCCGCGATGCTGCAGAGGGTGAAGCAGCACCGGGCTGAGCCAGCCGCGATGCTGCAGAGGGGTGTACCGGCCCCGGGGCCGCGGGGAGGAGCCCCGCCGCCGGGGATGCTCGGGCCCCGCCGCGCCCCCGCAGGCTCACCCAGCACGAAGTAAGGCAGCTCCGTGTTCTCCAGGTCATCCACCACCACCATCTCGCCGGGGAAATCGTTGCGCACCGAGAAGAGCAGCTTGGGCTCGGCGGCCGAGGGGCCGTGCATGATGCTGAGGTCGTTCTCGCGCAGGAAGGGCAGCGCCGACACCGTGATGCTCTTCAGCTTGCACTCCAGCTCCTTGGCCGCCGCCTCCGCCGCCGCCTCGGCGGGGCCGCTGCCCGCGGCCAGGCAGCAGCCGGCCAGCAGCGAGCACAGCCCGGCCAAAGCCATCTTGGAGCCCCGCACGGGCTCCCGGCGCCGGGCGGGAGGCGGCGGCGAGGGGCGGGGACGGCGGCCCGGCGCCTCCCCGTGCGGCGCACGGCTCGCTCGGCACGGGCCCCCGCCTCTCCTGGCCGCCCCCTGCCCCGTTTTGCTCCCCGTCTCCCGGGAAAGAGGGAGGAGCGCGGAGGGATGCGGTGGCGGGAGGGATGCGGGAGTGCCCGGCCCCGTTCCGCACGGGGGAGAGCGAGCGGGTACCACCCCCCTGCACGGGATGTGTCCCACACCTCCAAATCCCACACCTCCAAATCCCACACCTCCAAATCCCGCACCTCCAAATCCCACACCTCCGAAATCCCACACCTCCAAATCCCACACCTCCAAATCCCACACCTCCGAAATCCCACACCTCCGAAATCCCACACCTCCGAAATCCCACACCTCCGAAATCCCACACCTCCAAATCCCACACCTCCCCCAACCCCCACCCCCCAAATCCCGCACCTCCCAAATCCCGCACCTCCGAAATCCCGCACCTCCGAAATCCCGCACCTCCGAAATCCCAGGGGAAATCCCAGGCTTCCAAAACGCCACGAGAGTTCATGGAATCCAAAGCCCCAGAAGGAGTCAGTGACCTCCGCAATCCCATAAAACGTCACTGACTTCCAAAATAAGTGCCAGGAGAAGTCGTGGACCCCAAAGCCCCAGAAGAAGTCACAGACCTCAAGCCTACATGAAATAGATATCATTGTGTGTGTGCATGTGTATATACACACACAAATATAAATATATATATATATGTGTGTGTGTGTGTGTGTATACATATGGAGCATAAGGGCAACCCCAAACCTGCTGGATTTGGTTCTTTTTCCCAGATCCGGATGCTTTTTATTTTCACCCTATTTGAGCACAAAGCAGCCCTGGCAGCTCGTCTGGCAGCCTCACCTTCCTGCACACGCCTGTGGTCCCCACCGCAGGCAGAATCTTCTGATGGGAAGTGTTCTCTTCTTCCACGGTGGGGGAAATGCCCAGTCCTCATCCCAGCAGGAAGTGGTGTGGTTTTCCCAGCAGGACTCTCCTGACAGCAGACAGCTCTGGGACAGGGTGTGGAGGCACCACAGAGCTCCCACACCATCTCCCCATGGGGACAGCCCCGTCCCGCCTGGCACCTCCACAGAACACCACACACAGCAGATATTTGTGATTTTTTTTTTAAATTTTATTTCATTTTTTTAAATTTTTCTTTTGCAGAGCTCTCCACCTCCTGCTGTGAGGATTTCCCTGGATTCCTCCTGCCTCATGTGTGCCAGCTGTGAAGCCTGACATGCCCCAGGGTGGGCATTGAGGGGGGACAGCACTGTGCCCCACACACCCCAAGCAGTGAGTACTTTTCCCCAGACTGATCTGTCTTTTTAACCCCCTGTATTTTTAACTTCCATGACATTTTGGGCAGGAATAACTATGCTGACTGGAAATTACCCATTTTCAACAACCAGGGAGAAGCACTGAACTAAACCAGTGGGGATGTAGTGGAGTGTGTTTCAGCAGTGCTGTCTCTCCTCCAGCAGCAACGGGCTCAGGATCAGGAGAAATCAGGAAAAATCAGAAAAGAAAAAAAAAAAAACCTCAAAAAAAACCCACCCCACAAAAACAAACAAACTAACAAAAAAAAAAAAACCCAAAAATCAATAAAATCTAACGAACAACAATAACAAAAAAAAAACAAACCAAAAAAAAAAAAAACAAAAACAAAAAAAAAAATCAATAAAACCTAACGAACAACAACAAAAAAAAAAACAAATGGGGAAAGTTGGGGAAGGAAAATCAGGAAATCAGGAAAAAATAAGGAAAAAATGAGCAGCCATGTTTTGTAGGATGTGGCCCTCTTTTTGTGTTCCTTTTGGGGAGCACAGGGAAATCCCACTGGATGATTTCCACAAGGCCCTTTCACTGCTCTTCTTTCACCAGGGGATACAAACTCATTAAAAGGAGCTTTTCCATTCTGAAAAATAATTTAAAAAAAAAAAAGATTTGCGTTATTTAGAGGGTGTCTCCAACAAGGTTCTTTCAAGGTTTGGAAAAGGGATGGAGCGGTGCCCCTGGAATGCCTGAGGAGGCGTGAAGAGGAGCAGGGAAGGGGTTTGGTGGGAGGTGTGAAGAACAGAGGGATAAATAGAACACAGATAAAAAAACCATCCGGGAACACCAAATCTGCTGATCGATCCCGCACATCCCGGGATGCTGTCCCGTGTCCCTTCCAGCCCCGCCGTTCCCGGTCCCGCCGTTCCCGGTCCCGCACATCCCGGGGCTGTCCCGTGTCCCTTCCAGCCCCGCCGTTCCCGGTCCCGCCGTTCCCGGTCCCGCACATCCCGGGGTTCTCTCACCCCGGGTCGGGAGGCGGGAGCGGGACACCCGCGCCACGCCCCCCCCGCCCGCACCGACCAATGAGAACGCTTAGATCCGCCGGCGGCGGCTCTGATTGGCCGCGGCCGCTGCATATATTACCGGCGCGGCGCGGCGGCCCCGCGGAGCGCGGCGGACCCGGCGGCCGCGGTGAGGGCAGCGCGGGATGGTGCGCCCGGGGCCGCTGAGCCCGAGCCGACCGCAGCGGGACGCCGAGGAGAGGCGGCCGGTGCCCCGCCGGCGCTGGTTTGGAGCCTGGGGTGAGTCTGCGGGGCCGCGGGGAGGAGTTGGGGACGGGGTTTGAGCCGGCGGGGTCCCGCCGGTGGCGGGGTGGGGAGGGAGCGCTGCGGGGCGAGCGGCGGCCCCGCAAGGGCGGGGATCCCGGGTGCCGACGCCGGCTGGCTCGGTGACCTTGGTCAAGTTGTGTCCCCGCTCCGGGCTCGCTCGGGTGTAGCGGAAGGCACCGGGGCCCGGCCGCTGAGGGGCGGCTGCGACCGGCCCGGGGGGACCGGCTGCCGGGATAAACGGGATGCCCGGGATGCTGGGACCTGCTGCTGTGTGCTGAGTGCGCTGCCCGGTGTGAGACACCCCGCGCCCGCAGGGACCGGAGGAAATGCTCCCGCAAATGTTAAAAGGCTCATTTCCCCGACGGGCCCCGATCATCAGTAGCCCGTGGGGGAATCGCCCGTTCCCCGCACCGCAGGGCCCCGCTCCGCCGCCCGGAGCAGCGGGTGCGTGACCCGCCGGGAGATGTGTGCGCACCTCGGGCACAGCTCCGGGAGCTCCCCGCTGCTAGGCTCCCTTCCCTAAACACTCCTCTTTCCAGTAAGAAACCAAACTCTGTGTCTTTAAGCGCTGGCGGGCATCAGAACGCCGGTGTGAGACACCCCGCGACCGCAGGGACCGGAGGAAATGCTCCCGCAAATGTTAAAAGGCTCATTTCTCCGACGGGCCCCGATCATCAGTAGCCCGTGGGGGAATCGCCCGTTCCCCGCAGCGCAGGGCCCCGCTCCGCCGCCCGGAGCAGCGGGTGCGTGACCCGCCGGGAGATGTGTGCGCACCTCGGGCACAGCTCCGGGGGCTCCCCGCTGCCAGGCTCCCTTCCCTAAACACTCCTCTTTCCAGTAAGAAACCAAACTCTGTGTCTTTAAGCGCTGGCGGGCATCAGCTCCCGGCGCTGCGGTGCCCTGTCCGTCCCCAGGGACCCCGGGGCGGCAGCGCCGTGCCCCGCCGTGCTCCCGGGCCGGGCACTGCGAGCCCGGGCGCCGCGGGGCCGGGAGCGACCTGCCGGCAGATGTCAGTGTCCCCTCTCTGTCAGCAGCCAGGAGGGTCCCTGCCAGCCCCGGAGATGCTGCCGTGAGGCCCCTGCACTTTCTCCGAAGCGGAGCTGCCTTTGGTGGCCGTTCAGTGAGAGTTTGGAGACCTGGCGAGCAGCAGGGTGCTGGAAAGGGGAGTGGCCCCGCTCTGACACCCCGGAGGAGGGCTCCCTCTCTCTGCCCAACACCAGCCGCCCACCACCTTATTTGTTATGCACTGCTAACGTTGAGCTACGCTTGTGCATCGATTCCCATCCGTGGCACTTGTCACTCGTGTGAAGGCAAGGCAGGGAAGGGAAGCAGTGTTCCTCACCTTGCACTGCCCCCAGCTCCTGCATAAGGGTGGTACTGAGCTTGCAGGATCTCTTAGGAGGGAGGAGGCTGCAGGGCTGCTCTCTTTCCCTGGCCCCTTGTGCACAGGGTTCCTCTCTTTCCTCATCCCCTCATGTGCAGGGCTGCTCTTCCCTGGTCCCGAAGATCCATCTGCAGGGATTCTTTGGTCTGAGAGCTCAGCGCAAGGTGGGGAAGCCAGAGCTGCTGCTGCCATCCCTATGCTGGTGGTGGGGGGGAAATTCTATTTTGCACATTTGTTTGCTTTATTTAAGAGGCTTTTTGCCTGTAGGTGTGAAAGTCTCGTGTGTGCAAAGCCAGAGGGCAGAACACATGGCACTGGTGCGACTCTGCGTGCAGCTGCCATCTCCCCTGACAGCGGCCCAGGCTTCAACTCATTTGATGTCTTATGCAAATCCTCGGCTCCCCGAGTCCTGGGATTTTCTGCTGTTTTCCTTTACTCTCATCTTCAAGTGTCTCGCTCTTGAGGATGTGAAGAAAAGCTAATAAAAGGAGCCCAAGTCACTGAGTCCTAGGGGTTTTCTAAGCAGTCTCATGAGCCGAGAGGAGGGCAATGACCCGGCGTGCCTGGGCTGTGTCGGCTGAACGGGCTACAGAGGGTGGCTAGCGGGAGCCCAGCCACAATCTGCTCAGAGGCAGGGCCACGGCGGCTCCGAGGTGGCTGTCCCCACGCTCGGGGCCGGCTGCCAGGTGGCTGCCAGCACCCCGCCGTGCCCGCTTTGCCAGCGATTACCGCGCTGCTGTCGCTCCGGCGGTGCCTGCTCCGCTCTCTTAATTACCCCGGCAGATCGATGGGGCCCTGGCGCTTCCCTGGGAGCGTGCACTGCAGCTCCTTGTGAGCCACAGTCGGGCAGAGGAGACGCTGTAGGCAGGGCTGGCTGTAGGGGAGGTGGGCTCCACGAAGCCCCAGTGAGGCTGGTGGCTCCGGAGCAGTGGGAGCATCCTGCTGGAATTGTGCCCTTTGGGATTGTCTCTCCCGAGGTGTGCAGGTGCAAGAGGTGGCCTGGGCGCCTGCGTGAGTTCACAGATAGACACGGCTCAGCTGAGTCAATCCACTTCAGACGCTAAACTGCACTTAGCCTTTGCCCAAGCTCTTTTAAGTGGCCTTAATTTGATAAAGCTTTTCCATGTTTAATGAGAAGGTGACTCAGTCACTAGGTTTGATGTTTGTTCCCACTAAAAGGCATCCCCAGGGAGACTGAGACCCCTTCCCATCGCTCCTGCATGGATGCACCTTTGCTCCCACTGTGCCCCAGGGACCAGCCCTGTGACTGGGCACATCCCACAGCTCTGCCACCCATGGTATCGTGTACCTGCCATGGACTGTGGGGTTTGCTTTGGCTTCAGCTCAGTGTGCACAGAGGTGGCTCCAGAGTCCATCTGGAACCTTCCTGTGCTTCCCAACAGCACCTGGCAAACGCCACTGCCCCCTCCCCAGTGCATGCTTCCCGGTTTCTGTATCTCCAGATCTGCTCCTGCAGCATGAAAGGGCACAAATCAATGTTAATGTCCCTAACAATTAGCTAACATCTTAATTATCGAGCTCAGCCTGATTAGTGGTGGAGCGTGGCTCTGGAGATGCCGTGGGCATGGAAGCAAGTGGGGCCTCAGCGGAACTCCCATGCGGTGCTGAGGGTGTTGCTGCTGTCACTGCAGCCCCAAGGGCAGCAGAGGGAGGCTTTTGCAGCTCACCTGAACACCCTCATCCCCATCTCCCATCCCTCCTTCAGCCTCTCAAACCGTTTTGGATGAGGACACCACTGCAGAAGTGACCCCACTGCCATCCCCAGGGTGGGGAGTGACTCTAGAAATTGCCACAAGCTCTTCTTAAGGTGCAGCTCATGACAAGTGACAGTGTGGGCCATGCATCAGCCATCACTGGAGGAGCACCGGGGTGTTCTGCTGCAGGCAACGGGGACACAGTGGGCTGCAAGAAGCTCAGGAGGACTCCACCCTGAAAGAGGTTGTGGTCCTTGGAAAATTTGCCAATATTTCCTCTGGTACTCTTCTTCCATTGCTTTGGGGTTTTTATAGAAGGGGGAAGAGGAGAAAAAAAAATTAACAAGCTGGAAGTTTTCCAACTTTCGTGATGCAAAACCCTAAATCAAAAGGAAGAAGAAAAAAAACAGTTGTCAGATGCTTCTCCTCAAATCTTCATTTTTTTGGATCAAGGAAAAGTGATTAGAAAGTTATTTCCAGCTCTAGTAGTAAGGTCAAGGGGTTCCTTGTTTCTAAAGAGCTTTACTCTCTCCAGCATCCCAGGAAGATTGTGGAGGTGCACCCTGAGAAGCATTGCCCCAACCCCACAGAGCAGCAGTGCAGCCTCCCTTCCCCTCAAAGCAGAGCCACTTCCCCCCAGCTGTAGGGATAAGGACTATACAGAGCTTTGGCAATATCTGCACCTATTTATTTTCTATAACTCCTGATCGATAGGAGGAAATAAATTATCCCAGGAAAGCTGCTCCGTGGGGATAAGCTGCTGCACAGCTCCGTGCAGCCCCCACACAGGCCTTCCTTGCCCGTTCCTGCCTGACTTGGGGCTCCAGTTCCTGTTGGCAGGGATGCTGGCGTGCGTCATCGCCCGTCCCCAAGCAGGAGCCTCCCTCGGAGGTGCCGGCACACGCGGTGTAAATAAGAGGGATGTGTGAATAAAAGCTCACTTAGCAAGGCTGGAAACTTTGCTTCATACCAGGAGGGATTCTTCACTGGTTTGGTACCAGTTTGCCCCGGCCAAGTGCTGGAAATATCAAATCCTATTTTTATTGCTCTGTAGTAAAACATGAAGTAGCCACGGGGAAACATGCCATGCTCAGCCTGGAATCTCAGAACGAGCTCCCCAGGGAAGGCGTCAGAGCAGGCTGAGATGGTCTAGGGACCACAGCCTAAGGGGAAAGGTGGCCCAAAGTGGGTCTGTCCATAATATCCATCCCCATGATGGTGAGCCAGATGCTTGCTGCCTTAGCTGTGGTGGGAGAGGGGATTTGGAGGGGAAGGACAGCATGGAAAGCACATGGAGATTCCCCCCAGGGTGGTGATGGCAAGGGGCTGGTTAGTGCTGGTGGGGGAAGCATTTAACATCTAGGATGATTTGATGGAAAACACAGTGCTCTGCCTGGTGTGTCCCACCCCAAAAAATCCCCTCTGTGCTTTGGATCGGAGGAAGGATGCTCCCGTGTCCTTCTGATTTACACCAGGAAAGCCTCAGGGAGGGTGGTGGTGCAAAACCAGTCTGTGGTGGTGTGAAGTGGTGATGGGTGAGGCAAATGTCCCATGGCACTTGTGGGAAAGCATCTCCTTTAACCACTGAAAGCCCCCTTTAACATCCCCTGTAAGACCCAGGCTGTCACAGACCCGTAAGGAGGGAGGGGGGAGAGGGACACAGCCAGGGAGCAGCCCCTGCCCAGCCCCACCTCAGCTGGAGCTGGGTCAGGAGCCACTTAAAACCCATGGATGATGATGGGAGACAAGGAGACAGGGTGTGCCATGCCTGTTTGTGAGGCAACAGGCAGTGCACCAGATATTTAAACAAGGTGTTTTGCTGTCACAGCCATATTTAATGCTACAAGCAATGTGTTTCCATGGGCAGGGTTTAGAAAGAAGCTGTTCAAGGAGGCTTTACCCTCCCTCGGCTTCTCAGCTGAGATCCAGAGTGTTGCTTGTTTCCCTGCTGTGTGGGAAGGGATCAAATAGCTCAGGGTTGGTCAGGATCTAAACCATCCATGAAGTTTACTGCCAGACCCTGGCTGCCACCATTCTCTCCTGGACACAGCAGCAGAACCCATGGCTGCAGGCAGCTTGGACCTGGGGGGGGTTTAATCTTGAGCTTTGAGGATCCCTTTGGTCCCCAGGCCACATCAATTTTTAATTATACCTGCAGATATTCCTGGGGAGGGGAGCAAGGTGCAGGTCTGCTTCAGGCAGACTCTGCAGCCTCGGCTGCTCAGCCACCACCCACACGTGGCAGCACATGAGCAGCTTGTGAGCCTCTGGCATTGGGTCTTGTCACGTTTTGGGGATGACAGATGCCCCCTCCAACGCTTGAGGCACAGAGTGAGGAAAGCAACCTGGCATTGCCTGCCCCCCACCCCAGCATGGGACAGCTTTGGGTTGGGATTTGGTCACACCGTGGCCGTGGGGGACTGCACGTGCCAGGGGCAGGAGGCAGTGACTGGGCTGTCATGTGGCTGCCTGCCAGGCTGGGAAAAACCAGGGTGGCACGTGAAAAAAGAGTGTGGGGGAGCAGAAGCCCTGCCTGCTGCTCCTGCCCACCCCACTGCCCTGGCACCCCAGCCTGGTGATGCGAAAGTCTCAGCTTTTGTTCAAAATTCACAGGGCCCCAGCCTCGAGGGTTGAGCGAGAAGCTGAGAAAGTGTAATCAAAGGGCACCCTTAAGCGTTTAAAAATAGAAGAGAAGGAGAAAAAAATTGAAAAAAAACATATTATTACATGTTAAAGCGTGATGATTCATCCAGCAAAGCCCTGTTTGGGAGAACGCAGGGTTGGTGTGAGCTCAGCAGGGATGGGCATTTGGGCTCCAGCCGCCTTCCTGGAACAAAACCATCTTCCCTGGCAGCACTGCAGCAATGGGGTCCCTGTTTTGAGGCAAACAGCTGTTGTTGCCTCACAGCACACCTGGCCTTGGCCAGACCTTGCAGATCTCCATCTCCCACTTTTGCTGGCAAATTCAAGCTCTGGCCTTGTGGTTGCTGCTGCCAGGAAAGCTCCATCTTTACTTTGCACTCAGAACACTACTTCCATAGCCAACTTTGTGACATCCATCCATCCATCAGGACACAAAGAAAAGTCTAACATCAACCACACACGATCCAGTCCATACCTGGAGAAGCTCATTTTCCCAGTTCCCCATGATTATCATTTTTAGCCCCACCTGAAATGAGCTGCATGTGCTTGTGACATTTGTCCCCACAATGCAGGGTGCAGGGCAGCCCACAGCAGCAAGCTCAGCTTGCTGTTCGTCAGGCTGATGTACAGCAGAGAAAAACAGAAAGAAAAAGCCAGAAATTCCTCAAACAGCCATCAGGCAGGATTTCATTTAACTTCAGCAGCACCCAGCACCCCCAAACCTATGAACCTTTATTTTCTGTGGCATGAGCACTCCATGCCTGACGCGCGGCTCTCCCTGGAGCACAGCTTTCCCTCTCTCAGCATCCCAGCGAGCATCCCAAACCTTGCTCCTCCTTTCTCTCCGTGTGCCGCCGTCCTGACGTGCTTCCCCGCTCGGCCTTGCAGGACGGGGCTGTCCCGGAGGATTGCCGCGGGGTGAGAGAATGAAGAAGCCGGCCGGGCAGCAGCAGGATGGGGCGGCAGGACCTCCCCCGTGCTGACGGGCCCCCGCCGATGCTCCCGCTGGCGCTGCTGGCCCTGAGCGCCTGCTGCCGCTGGGGAGCGGCCGGCGGGGCGGGCAGCGCCGTGCCCCAGGGCCATGCAGCCCCCGCCACCCCCTCCTCCTCCTCCTCATCCTCCTCTGCCTCCGCCCGGGCGCCCCTCGACTGGCTCCTCAGCGACCGGGGACCCTTCTACCGAGCTCAGGAGTACGTGGACTTCATGGAGCGCTACCGGCAGGGTTTCACCACCAGGTACAGGATCTACAGGTGAGAGGCTGTGAGGGGCGCTGGGGTGGGGGACCCTGGGGGCACGGCAAAGGGGAGGCAGACCCTCTGTAATCCACATGAGCAGAGCCCTACGTGTGGGAGGAGGATGTCCACTGGGGCAGACAGCAGGTGGGTGGATGTGAGATGCTGCTTTTCCAGGGAATGTAATAGCAGCCCCTGCCGGGATGCTCATGGTGTGGCCAGGCTGGGCTCCAGGCAGGATTTGCCCTAAGGTGGGAGGGATTTGGTGCACAGGTGGAGATGGAATCAGCCCTTATGACAGGAGGCACAGAGCCCACTGGGCTGGACGGGTCTGGTGTACTCCAGTCCCTTTGGACATCCTCCCCAAGAGGGAAGCTGGGGACAGCAGAAGGGGCAATGTGCACGTGGTGCCCACCTCCCAGGCCCTTTGGACAAAGATGCTCTTCTGTCCTTTTTCTGTGCACAAAGATGTCTCTGTGCCAAATTACTGAACCTGCCTAGGCTGGCAGTCCTCTGGGGCTAGGATACTGCTGGGACTTGAGAAAAGCCACCCTGACTGACCCCCTGGCATGTCCCCAGTGCCATCAGCCCATGGACTGCTATGGGATGCTGTATGCATGGGGGCCAAGGCTGGAGGGGGTTTCTTGCCAGCAGAGAACCAGGTTTGGCAGCAGTGGGGTCTGCTCACCACAGAAAGGGCACCCCTTGACAGCCTCCATGGGAAACCTGCTCCACTCCACTGCCTCCTGGGACTAGGGCTGTCCCCTCTGGCTAATGAGCCCTTTCCCTTCCACTCCCCACTGGTGCTGAGCCCTGGGGGCTTCCAGCAGCGAAGCAAAGCCTGACCACAGCCTCCCGGGAATGCTGACGTGGGTGCTGGGATTGCAGCCTTGTTGTGCAGCCCGGCACCCCCAGGGAGCTCCTCTCCTCTTTGCTGTGTGCTGATGCTGCCGTGCAGAGGGACCTGCATCCTCCAGGGATGCTGCTGGTGACGGTGGTGGGACAGGAAGGAGCAGCCAGAGGGACAGCAGCTGGCTCGCACCTCCCCAGAGGCAGAGAACCTGCTGTCAGCCTTTGGGGCTTGTTTGCCTCTGGGATGGAAGTGGGGATTGGCACCCCAGCCCCGAGGGAAAGTGTGTGTGTGCTGGGGGAGAGGCAGCATCCCCCCTGCCTCATCCTCAGCTCTGCTACTGGCCCCTGCATCCCATCTTCTGGGCCCAAAAGTCATGGTGGGAGGCAGCCTGTCATCTGCCAAGCCCAGCAGCTGCTGCTTTTCACCCATCCACTGCTCCCTCCTTCTCCCTCCCTCTCCCTCTTTTCCCAGCCAGCCCTGGTAAAACTGTCTGAAAGGCGCTGCCTGGTTTTAATTAGAGCCAAATGCCAAAGATTAGGCTGAAATTTGCTGCTGGTTGTTTATGAGGCCGTGGGGTTTTACAGTCAGTGACAGGCTGGGTGGCACATTCACAGCATCTGGAGCTCTGAGGGGACCCACCACATCCCAACACCTCCAGCTTCCCACAAAATGCTGCTGATGTTTAAAACCACGATGCTGGATTTTCCCTTGGATCCACAGGCATAGGGCTGGAGGAGGGATGAGCTGCAGCCAGCCCCAAGGGCTGGAAAAGGGTCTAGCCCTGCCCTGGGCTGTGATTAATGCCTTCCGGAGGTGCTGGATTAATCAATAGCAGGCATCTCCGCTGCTTGTAGCTCTTTATCACCATCAATGGCTTAGGGAGGGACGGTGCTTTTGTCCTGGCTGGATCCATAGCTGGCAGCAGGTCCTGCACTTCCAATGGGGAGGTTGGGATGATTCTAACCTGAGTTTTCCACCTGTCCTGAGCTGGAAATCGGGGACACGAGGAAGGAGAGCATGCATGTGCCGTGGCCAGACCCACTTCTCACCCTCTCCCCACTGCCGCTCTCCTCCCACAGAGAGTTTGCCCGTTGGAAGGTGAATAATTTGGCCTTGGAGAGGAAAGATTTCTTCAGCCTTCCGCTTCCCCTGGCCCCTGAATTCATCCGCAACATCCGGCTGCTGGGGCGCCGGCCCAGCCCGCAGCAGATCACCGACAGCCTCATCAAAAAGTATGGGACACACTTCCTGCTGGCTGCCACGCTGGGAGGTGAGTGCTGGGGTTCAGTCCTGTCACCCCCTGCACAAGCACTGTGCAAAGGAGGGAGAGTGGGAAAAGAAGCACTGCAGGATGAGCACGGCCAAGGAAGGGAATGGGGGGAGCCCAGCAGCCTTCCAAAAGTGTCGCGTGTCTCCGCAGGAGAGGAGTCCCTGACCATTTTCGTGGACAAGCGCAAGCTGAGCCGGAGGGCAGAGCCCGCGGCGGGGGCTGGGAACAGCTCGGGGGTCTCGCTGGAGACCCTGCACCAGCTGGCAGCCTCCTACTTCATCGACAGGGACAGCACCCTGCGCCGGCTGCACCACATCCAGATCGCCACGGCTGCCATCAAGGTAGGCGAGGGGGCGACCGAGGGCCCGGGACAGCAGCCCCGGGACACCCCAGGGCCCCTCGCAGCTCCCCCGACCTGACACAGCATCCAGCAGAGAGGAGAGAGCAGGGAAAGTTAGCACGTTCCCATTATTTATGGGAAATTGGGCACGCTAATAAAGGCACATTTTTCAGCGGGCCGCCGCCTGTCAACAAGCTAATTAGCAGATAATTAGTTCTCCTCTCTGACCATCGCCCTGCTAAGAGGAGTGGGGCTCTGCCGGCGGGTCAGGGATTATCTGCAGCACTCTGTCCGGGGTAGGGCACCCTGTGTCCCCTCCTGTACCCCTGACCACCTTCGTGTCCCCACCTTAGGTGACAGAAACACGGACAGGGCCACTCGGCTGCAGCAACTATGACAACCTGGACTCGGTGAGCTCTGTCCTGGTGCAGAGCCCTGAGAACAAAGTGCAGCTCCAAGGTAGGACTGGGCTCGTGGGGATGTGGGGGCGGACAAGTGCTACCATGGGATGCTTGTGGGTGCACGGAGGGTTGCAGGGGAGGATGCTGGCATGAGATGCTGCTTCTAATTTCAGCGCTGGGGAGTGCTGGGGAGGAAAATAATGAAAACTGGGCAGGATGAGGTTGTTGCTTGTCTGCCAAGAGGAGCCAAGATCGATGCAGAGCCCAGACAAGCGGCTCCACAGCAAATTGATATGATAATCATGTGAGGGCGGGAGCCCGGGGAGGGGGGAGGCTCGTACCCTCCTCGCCCAGGTTTGAGGGGCTCCGTGCGTGCCCTGATGCCCTCGGGGCTCTCCCTCTGCAGGGCTGCAGACGGTGCTCCCCTCCTACCTGCGGGAGAGGTTCGTGGCGGCCGCGCTCAGCTACATCGCCTGCGGCTCTGCCGGGGAGCTGGTGTGCCGCCGGAGCGACTGCCGCTGCCAGTGCCAGCCCGCCTTCCCCCGCTGCAACTGCCCCGACGCCGACATCCAGGCGCTGGAGAGCAGCCTGGCCCAGCTTGGCCGAGCCTGGGAGAGCCACCACAGCCAGTTCGAGGAGTCAGGTGAGGCTGGGAGACCCCAGCAAGCATCTCCTTCCTCCTGAGAGGAGCTCAGGCTGGGTGCTGGGTCTCCAGGGTGGTCTTTTCACCATGAAGAGCTCAGGTGGAGGGAGAGTGCTTTCAGCTCCACCTTCACTGCCTGCTCTCCAGAGTCCCTGATGCCATCTCCTTCACCCCACAGAGGAGTTCCAGGCCCTGGTGAAAAGACTCCCCACGGACCGTTTCCTGAACAGGACGGCCATCTCCCACTTCTGGACCATGGACCTGGATGTCCAGCATCGCTACCAGCAGCTGGGCACCAGCCTGAAGCTGCTCTCCAGGAAAACCTACCGGCTCATCCGGCGCCTCTTCAACCTCAGCAAACGCTGCCACCGCCAGCCTCGCTTCAAGCTGCCCAAGGAGAGGTAGGGGTGCCATGGCTGGGGCTGGGGACACTGGGGACACTGCCCCGTGCCCCAAGGGTGCCTCACAGCCGGGGGCCACCTCCCTGTGGCTGCAACTGGAGAAGCTCCCACCTAGGAGTGGCTGTACCAGCATGGAACGTGGCCCTGAGAGATCAGGTCCAAACCTGAAGGTGAAAAATGGGTTCATGGGGGGGCCACCAGTGGAGCAGAAAACAAACATGAGGTGGGCAGCTCTCCCATCCTTAGGGAAAATCATCCCAAAAGATGCCATCTAAGCCTCTCTCGTGTGTTTCCTCTGCACCAGGTCCCTCCCGTACTGGTGGAGCCGCGCACAGTCGCTCCTGTACTGCAGCGAGACCACTGTGCCTGGAACCTTCTTGGAAGAAAGCCACAGCTGTACCTGTCCCTCGGAGCAGCCCTCCTGCCAGGGGTCCATTCCGTGTGCCTTGGGCGAGGGGCCAGCCTGTGCCAGCTGTGACCAGGACAACAGCACCCGCTGCGGGACCTGCAACCACGGCTACGTGCTCACCCAGGGCTTCTGCCGCCCTGAGGTGGCCGACTCACTGGAGCACTACCTGGGGCTGGAGACCGACCTGCAGGACTTGGAGCTCAAGTACCTCCTGCAGAAGCGGGACAGCCGCATCGAGGTGCACTCCATCTTCATCAGCAACGACATGCGCCTGGGCAGCTGGTTCGACCCCTCCTGGAGGAAGCGCATGCTCTTGACCCTGAAGAGCAACAAGTACAAGCCCGGGCTGGTTCACGTCATGCTGGCCCTCTCTCTGCAGATCTGCCTCACCAAGAACAGCACCCTGGAGCCCGTCATGGCCATCTATGTTAACCCCTTTGGGGGAAGCCACTCAGAGAGCTGGTTCATGCCTGTCAATGAGGGCAGCTTCCCAGACTGGGAAAGGACTACCGTAGATGCCTCTGCCCAGTGCCAAAACTGGACAATCACCTTGGGCAACAAGTGGAAGACCTTCTTTGAAACGGTCCACGTCTACTTGCGGAGCCGCATCAAGTCTCTGGATGACAGCTCCAATGAGACAATCTACTATGAACCCTTGGAGATGTCAGATCCCTCCAAGAACCTCGGCTACATGAAAATCAACAGCTTGCAAGTCTTTGGCTACAGCCTGCCCTTCGAGCCGGACGCTATCCGTGACCTGATCCTCCAGCTGGACTACCCCTACACGCAGGGCTCCCAGGACTCAGCCATGCTCCAGCTGCTGGAGATCAGGGACCGGGTGAACAGGCTCTCACCCCCTGGCAAAATTCGCCTTGACCTCTTCACTTGCTTGCTCCGGCACCGGCTGAAGCTGGCCAACAACGAGGTGGCGAGGATCCA
This sequence comes from Passer montanus, assembly GCF_014805655.1. Classification (NCBI taxonomy): domain Eukaryota; kingdom Metazoa; phylum Chordata; class Aves; order Passeriformes; family Passeridae; genus Passer; species Passer montanus. The sequence goes on from NW_024372259.1 coordinate 1,193,126, forward strand.
GTCCTCCTTGAGAGCCTTCAACGCCAGGCTGCCCAACGCGCTGGAGCAGGAGACGGGCAAGCTGTGCAGCTAACGGCCGGGAGCGCTCAGACCTCGGCGCTGGGGGGAAGGACTGCCTGGGGAGGAGAGAGGAAGAACCGCCCTAAAGATTTAAATCAAGGCCTTACCTTAGTGCCAACCGCGTGCTTCCATGGTACACCCAGCAACTGGCCAAAGAGACACAGGGCTCGAGCGGATGGAGGATGCCAGTGGGACTGAGGAGGAGGGACGGCTTGTGCAGTGCAGACTGGCTCCGAGTGCGGGGACAGCGCCGCTGTGGCCACCACGGGGGTGGCCACACTGGGGAGGTGTGCCAGTGGCCCAGGGGGGTGTGGCTTGGCCAGAGGCAGCTGCTGGTCCCGGCAGAGCAGGTGCTTAACCCACCGTAAGGATCCCCCAGTGGATCCCCCCTCCTCGCCACCTCAACTTTTGTAGTCTTTTTAAGAGGTTTCTACTGGCGTCTTTGCCTTTGCATCCCCCATGGTCCATCCTGCAGCCGTACCCTCGCACACGGGGCTGGTGGGGGTCCACAGCACAGGCCCTGGGGACCCAGCAGGTCTCCCCTGGGGCCTCCCCACGAGCACCTCGTGTCTGCTGCGGTGCCAAGGCACCTCTCACCCCTTGCCTGGGAAGGACCTGGCACCTGCGCCGGGCACGCTGCCATCACAGACACCGGCGGAGACCTCTGGGCCGTGCTTCCCTACAAAACAAAAAAAAAAAACCAACAAAAAAAAGCCCCTAATGCAAAAGAAAGAAAAAGAAAATGTTTTATTTATGTATTTATTTATTTGGTTTGTTTGGGACAGGTTTTTTTAAGCCTATTCATTTGGGGAGTGTCATTTCTTGTCAGTGGCTCCAGCCAAGAGACATCTTAGTAAAATGTATCTGTTTAATATATTTTTTAAAAAATGCCTTTTTTGAGCAAAAGAGCAACCAAAACCAACTGAGATTAAAAAAAAAAAAGCAAAAAAAAAAGCAAAGAACAGAACAGTTACTGTCATCCCTAGCCCTGGCTTTTGCCGTGCTGTGTGGCTCCCCTCCCTCCCTCCCTCCCTCCCTCCCTCCTTCCTTCCCGGTGCTGCTGCTGCTGCTGTACTGGGTGCCTGACTGGAATATCAAGCAGTGGAGCTACCCGGCTGTCAGATGGGAATGCCAGGTACCCAGACAAGCAGAGCTCACTGCTCCAGTGCCTGCCCTCATTCCTTGGCCACGGATGAGGCAGAGAGAGGAAGGAGCTGACCCTCTGACCGCAGGGATCCCCAAGGAAGGGCGTGCAGACAGAGCAGGGAAAGGAGAGGGGTGGGAAAAGTGAATCAGTGTGCAGATCTGAGGCCGCCTTCTAATCCTCCACAGCTGGCAAAACTTGTCTGCTTGGATGCTGCAAAGGCGGTGGAAACCTGAACTCATCCATCCTGCCTCTGTCACCCGCCTCTCCCCCATCCTCGGGCTGGGCAGATAAAGAGATAAGCAGGAGGAAAATAACACCAGGAGAGATAAAGAGACAGACAAGAGGAAAACAAAACGGGGATAGATAAACCATACTTGCTATTTATATTCCCTGTCTAATCTATCAATCCATCAGGCTGGCTATTGTGGTTATAGCAGCCCTCAATCTGTCACCTAGACTTCTATTTTCCACACATCTGTCTTCCTTTGCCCACCTCTCCCTCTCTTTCTCCCAGTCCTAAAGGGAAAAAAAATCAGGCAGTTAAACACACCAGGAGGAAATGGAAAGTCAAAGCCATCCTCTGGGCTCGCCAGGCAAAGCTGGCAGACATCAGCCTGGGGCTGGGGAGGGCATAGGCATGAAGGCCAGCAGTGCTCCTGAGCAGGCAGGGCTGCAGGGAGGATTATTTTGGCTTCTGCTGTACATATTCCACCACTTCTTGGTGGCTGCCCCATCCCTGGAAGTGTCCAAGGCCAGGTTGGATGAGGCTTTGGTCTACTGGAAGGTGTCCCTGCCTGTGGAAGGTTAGAACAGGATGAGATTTAAGGTGTCTTCTAACCCAAACCGTTCTAGGGTTCTCCCCATCATCATGTGGGCCATGTGTCAGGCTAACATTCCTCAACTTCATCCCATCTGCTCTAGATAGAGCACTTCCTACCATGTTTTTTGGTGCCCTGAACCAGTCCCACATCCTAAACCCACCTGAACATGAATGCAAGAGTTGGGATGACTGGCAGCACCTCAAGGTACCCATCAAGGGATGGACCCTGGACTTCTCTGGCTTTGTGTAGGCTCCAGATGGAGCCCTAACAGTCCCATGTATGAGGAGGGAGGTGGATGAAGGCCATTTACTTTTAATTTGATGCAAAAAATAAAAAGCAGGGAGTAGGGGGAGGCAGGCAGCTGGAGGGATGAGCCATCAGCTCTTTGCATCCTCAGCAGTTTCCCCTGGGACTGCACTCTCCTCTTTCCACAGTCCCCCAGCAATATCCATAATCTATTGCCCAAAACCACCAAGTTTGGCCCAAATTGCCAATTCCCATTAGGAATGAGGCTGTGCATGGCCCTGTCCCAGCAAAAAGCACTTCCCATTGGGAAGCACAGAGACAGACAGACAAGGCCTTGGTCACCCACCCCCCAACACCATGGGGCTGCACCCCCTCTTCAACGCAGAGAAACAGAGTTGATTCTTTAAATCTGGCTGCTAAATTGCTGTATTTTGGGAGAGAACCATTTCCACCTTTTTTAGGGATATGTGTGAGTTAAAGGAAGAGCAGCAGCAGCATGCCCTGGGAGAGGACTGCCAGGCTGCGTGGGAATCTCAGGTGGAAGCAGCCAGGTCCTCCCATCCCTGCCCAGCAATTAAGGCCCTCAGTGGAGGTGATTAAAAGGATGAGGTTAATTACTGGAGGTCAGCATTTGATTACCTTGCAGTGCTTTCCCCTGCACAGAACAGTGCTGATGGCAGCAGGGCTGGCTGGGGAGCTGCAGCTGCCCAGCACCAGCAGGATCTGGCCTCAGGATGGAAATAGCCAGCCTGAACCAGGAATTCAGCACCAAACCCACTAGGTTTTGGGGCTGTCCTTTTCTAGGCTCTGTGTTTATACGAGATTCTCTGCACTATGAAAGCCAGAAAACAGCCTTTAAATAACAACCTGAGCTCTTCACTTGCTTGACTGCAGATACTCTGGTTCCCTCCAGACACGTTTGTTTAGCAGCTCTGCCTGGGAAAAGGAGGCCAGGGAAGGGCCAGGAGGTTTCACCCCCAGCCCAGGCAGCAGGATGGGGTTACCTGCACAGCTCTCCCAGGGCAGAGAGGGCTCATGGCCCCTAGGTTGGGACTGGTCCTAACTCCATCTGCCACCCTGAGACAGCCAGTGGTGGGCTGTGATGGGCCCACAGCTCCACCTTTGTAACCTACAGCCTTTTCCCCCTCCTGTCTTCACCCTTTTCCTGCAGCACTGGCTGAGCCTCCAGCCCTGTGTGCTGTGAGGTGGTGGCTCAAGGGCATCTCTGCATCAGGCTGGGCCCCAACAGCAAGGACAGCTTTGACATGAAGAGCCAGTGTGATGGGAGGCTGTGAGCCTAAGTCTGCATTCTTGCTCCAGCCTGCCTCAGTTTACCCTGGTGGCTCCCAGCTAACACTGTGTCAGCCTGGGAGAAGAACGTGGATGCATGGGAATGCAAACATCCCAGGAGAGGAGGGAGGGCTGGGAGAGTTCCAGGTAACACGCTTCCCTGGCAGCAGCTCTTCTGCTTTGCATGCAAACAGCACACTGGTGCAGATGTTGCTTTTAATCCATCCCTGTGGTCTCTGGGTTTGGGCTGCAGGATGGGCAAGAAGAGGCAATCAGACGTTTGGCTTGGCAGGAAGCTGAGCATTTTGCCCAGGGCTCCTGTGGCTCTGTTAGCCACACCAGGCAGCTGCCAGCAGATCTGCTCTGTGTTTGACAGCGTTGCTGGGGGAGGCAGGAGATGCCAAGCTGCCCGTGGCCCTCTCTGCCCCAGCACAGGGCTGCTCTGACTCCCTCCTCATGACTCATTTTCAGCACAGGTACCAGAGATGCTCTCTCTGGCACACGGGATCACCTCCCACTCTCCCAGCTAACCCAGCAGATGGTGGGATGGGATTCCCAGGAAGTTGGCACCCCTAAGTTGGGCAGCACCGTGGCCTGGAGCTGCTCTGCCAACACAAGCCCATGGAAACTTGTCATTGTCCTCTTCACATGCCAGGCTTGTGGATTGGTGGGGTTTGCCACGAGCCCTCCCTGCTTTCCCTGCCTCTCTGAAGCCCAGTGACATCTGCACAGCCAAGAGGCAAACCAAAACCTCGCCGGCTCTTTTTTAGCCTCATCTTTTTGTTTTTCCTCCCCCTTCTCCTGACAAGCTCAGAAGTGCAGTCAAGGTGGCAAATTAGCACCAGAGCCTCATTAATTGGCAGGCAGGAGCCTTCTCCTGCTGTTTGGGTTGTCATCAGCTGTTTCAGCACATTTTCAGCTTCTTTCTCTTTCAGTCTCTTTACCCCTTTGCCAATGGTGGGCTGCTTTTCCTCTCTGCCATCTCTTTCAAAGCTACCGAGGGCTCTCATCCCCCCATGCCATGCTCCCTGGTGTTTTCTCTCCAGAGAGGATTTCCAGGGTCTGTGGTAAATGGCCACTTCTAAAGGAGAATGAGGGGGAAATTCACAACCTCCTGAAATGGTGGTGACCTCAGCTTCTTCCTCCCTCTCCCTCCTCCTCAGCCTCCTGCCACAGTCTCTGAAGGAGGCAGCAGAATCAGCACAGAGCAGGCAACAGGGAGGTTTCGGCAGGCCCAGGCATGCAGGAGATGTCCCAGCCACCCTCCTATGTCCCCACTAGGAGCTCAGTGATGACTCCAGCTGGTGGGGACCTCAGGAAGCCCCAGTCCCAGTTCCTCAGCTCCCATCTTCCCTCCCCGCCAACTCCTCCTTAAGCAAAGATCAAAAAGCATAACCTCACCCCCTCAACCCCACTGCCTGCACCAGCCCTTGGCCTCCTGGAGTGCCCTCAGCCACTCCCAACTCTTGAGGAGAACCTGGAGACCTCGTCAGACACCATCAAACAAAGTTTGTTCACTGCCCCCCATTCTGCAAGCAGAAAATTTTGCAGAGGATGATGATGGCAAATTGCTTTCTCCTCACTGAGCTCTTGGCTGGGAGCTGCTGCTGCCAGCAGCAATGTCCCCATCCATTAAATCCAGGTGCCCTGCCCTGGGGTGTCACCACAGCCAGTGTAAATCAGCCATGCTGGAGCAGGGACACAGCTGACCCACAGCCGGAGCCTGGCTGGAGGATTTACCTCACCCACTGCCCCCCCCGACCCCTGCCCTGCCTGGCATGGAGCTCCCCTGGGAGCCTCAGAGCTGTCCCCAGGACACTGCTTCCACAGGACCTCTGGCTGTGCTCCTGAGCCAGGGGTTGGGATGGGCAAAATGTGGTGGGATGAAATTTGGAGGGATTTTCCCATTAAAATCTGCAAGACAGACCTTTTGCTCCTACTGCATATGCCAGGAGTGGAGACTGACTGGATGGGAAGAAAGGAGGAGAAAAATCAGTCAAATTATTTTTAAAAGTGCTCTCCCAGCCTACAGGCATCCTCTTCTCTGTGCACAAACCCTCCTGGGATACACAAACCCTCCCAGTCCATCTGCCTCAAAATCAGCTACATCAGTTACCACCTTCCAGCTTTTCCCTTAAAGTGATTCCCTGCAATGGCTCCTCACCCTTTGCTTGCCCCTGGTGGTATTGATCCACTCAGGAAGATGGGAATTGAAGGAAATAAAGGGTCTCAAGGGCCTATTTCTCCACCTGTAGTCCATTTTATTGCTGGGAGAACCCACGCCACGAGGATTTATCTCCCACCTTGTTTTCCCAAGCTAGTTTCTATGGTTGTTTCACCAACATAACAGTAAAAAAATGTGGCACATAAAGCACCCCAAATAGTGTCCAGGGATGTGAAATCCTATAAATCCCAGGAGGCTGCTGGAAGGAGAGCGTTGTTTGAATCAGGCTTGCTCCCTTCAGGTCATCTCTTCATTGGCCATAGATCGGGGCTCTTCCAAAGCCCACAAAACTGCTGAAAAGAGATTCCTTCTCTCCTGAGACTTGGCAGTGGTGTTGGGAGCAACACTCTCAGAAAGGCTCCTCGGGGAACAGAAGCTGTGATTACCCAAATTAGTTTCTAATAGCTTTTATCTCCTAATTTCTACTTTGTCGAGTGCTAAAATCCATTAATAATCAAGAGACCATGTGGAAAAACATTTAATATCCCAGCTGCCAAGAGCTCCCACCCTGTCACACTCCAACACAGTTACAGAGGAGGAGGAAAAAAATCAAGTATGATTTTTTTAATCTTAAATCCAACTCTCCAGTTAAACTGTCTCCTGCTTTTGCTGATCAGCAGGATAGTGGGGAAAAATTAATGAATGGAGCAGTAGATCCTGCAGCTCTCTCTTGCTCCTCTCCTGCCCTTGCTGGACACAGGGTGCCTCATCCCTGCGTTGGTTCCTTTGTAGAGGGACCCAAAGGTTGGTGGCCAAGCTTTGTGACACCCTTGATTCATCCTGTACCTGGTGCTTCCCATCCCAATGAAGGCAGGATGCTGCCTTCCCTGGGATAGCCGTGTCCACACAGTCCTCCATGGGCTGAGGTTGGGGTGGATCATTCCTACCATTTCCACCCCACGGCTGGTCCCTTCCACTCTCTGCCAAAATACTGCAGCCCTTCATTCCACCTCCTTCAAGCCTCTCAGCTTTATTCATTCCTTATCTTGGCCTTGCAGAGCTGACCTCAGCCCTCCAGCCACAGCTCTCCCAGCTCAGGTGGAAATCCACCCCACAGCCCTCCCAGCTCAGGTGGAAATCCACTTCCTTGCTCAGGTGGAAGTCCACCCCCACCTTGCCTCAGTTTGCACCATCCCCCCTCTCCTAATCACCTGTTTGAACAGTTTAATGGGCTTCTAATAAAACATTGCATTTCTGAAGCTCCCTGTGATGGAATAATTCCCCCCAGCACGCCCAGAGGGATGTATACAACCACTGCACAGCATTGCCCATGGCTTTTTGTGTCTGGGCTGCTTCCCCAGCAGCAGCACCTGGAAAGAGGAGGGAAATACAGCCCTGGATCCAGCTCAGAGGTTGTCTCCTGAGCAATGGCAGAGGTGGGCACAGGAATCCAGGGGGCACAGCCAGAGGTGAGCTTTGGGCATGATTGCCAGAGGGTTCCAGGCACCCTGGGGGACAAAAATTGGGAGCAAGGAAGGAACTGGGTGTTGCTGCATGAATGTGGGACCTGCTGGGAGCAGGGAGCACAGGGGAGCCGTGGGAAGGCTGAGCAGGGTCAGTGCCTGCAGCACCCCACATCCCAACAGTGTGGCTGTGGGGCACAATCCCAGAACCAGGGAGGATGTGGGATATCCTGGCTTAAAGAACAGTGATGTCCAACGCCCCCTGGCCTCACCACATTTCTCCTTCCTCTCTTGCCAAGAGGATGGTGACCTGGAGGAGGAGATTGGGATGCTTTTCTTAGCAGCTTAACCATTGCTCAGAGGCAGCATCAAGAGTGATTGACCCAGTAGAGCCAAGTATCCCCACAGAACCAGTAGGTGCTCATTTCCACCTGAATGGCCTGCCCAAGGCCTGATGGGCACTTGTAGACCCTGTCCTGAGCCCTTATGCCTCAAAGAGCCCAGGTCTAAGTGCTGCCCTCACAGAGGTGAGCAGATTGCAGTGGGGCTGGACCCCTGCCAGCCAGGACCTGGGCTTTGTTAGGACATCATCCCTCAGTGACCCTCCTGCTGAAGGCTGGGACAGCACTACCACCGTGCACATTCATCCCCTGCTTCCTTCCCATGCTCTCAGCAAGGCTCAGTGTCTGCTTATGGATTTATTTGTGTTTTGCTGTTGGCTCACACATCATTAAAGAGCTGCTGTGATGTTGGCACTCCTGAGCCACCCACTGACAGCTGCTCAGTGGTCACATCCATACCTGGACTTACAGGATATGGACTATATGGACTCCTCCATGGAAATCCCTCCAGGGCACCCCTAGGGATGTGCAACCTCACCCAGGGGCAAACCCTTCTGCAGGCTTTTTTACAAAGTGGTGGAATCCACATCATCTAATCACGAGGTGATGGGATGCTGAAATGGGATCCCAATGCTTTCCAGGGTTTTGCCCCTAACAACAGAGATTTAGTTGCTGGGGGTGGGGTGTAGTAAGGTCACAAACTGAAATATATCCAGACACATACAGTACATAAAACTACAGTCTGTTTCCCCTCTAATTGGTAATAAATGTAAATGTTTAGTTATGCCTGGCTTGGGAGCTATGAAAAACACATCTGGCTGGCTGGTTTTCCTGCCTGCCATCTGTAGCTGAAAGGAAAAGCAAGAGGTGCATGTGTGAGCACCTGAGGAAGGCAGCAGTGGTAGAGGGGGAGCAGGAGAGAGGAGGAGGAGGATTGCTGAGCAGGTTGGTGTCAGAGGGTGGCTTCTGGCCAGAGACTTTTCCTGCTCATGGGGACCTCCAGGTTTTGCATCTCTGCTTGGTCCTTGCTCCTCTCCCAGGTGATGCAACCCACAAAGGAATGGCCCGTGCCTTCCACAGCTGCTGACACAGAATTCTCTGGCACTGATGGGGGAAAAAAAGCCAGAAAGCCCCAGGAGGTCTCCTCCTGGCCATTAATTACCATTAACCAGAAGCTCTGATCTGATCAAACCTTGAGCAGTGCTTCATGCATTCCTTCATACAACACAAAGCCCTTGCAGCTGAAACAGCCAGACCAAGCTGGCAAGGAAGGGATGCTCTGTCCCCCCTGCTCCTGTCCCAGAGCCATCCCAGACCATAACACCTGACCTGCACCACCATCCCCACCAGTTAAAGACTGAGAGGAAACCACTGATCCAAAGAAGAAAATTCAGAACTTTAGAAACTTTCTCAGTGCCAGGTCCCCAGGGCTGGGGAAGTTTGGAGAGCTGAAAAAGCACAGAAAAACAGGTCTGGTACAGAACTAAGCACAGGGGGAAGCGCAGATTCCACCCCCCTTCACTGCACCTGGTTTCCTGCCCTCTCCCAGCAGCTGCTCCAGCCTCGCAGCAATGCCATCATCACCATTCCTTGCTGGGCTCACCCCTGCCCCATCCCAGCTGGAGTTCTGGCACCCAGCAGCCTTCCTCCTCCTCCTCCTCTGCCCGCCTGGTTCACTCTTATCCTGCCAGCACCGCCTCTTACTTTGAAGCAGGATTTTCTTGGAGAAGCAGCCTCGCTTCCCAGGCTGTCCCCAAAGAGCCCGCGAGTACTCTCGCTCTCTGCCGTCCCTCCTCCTGCCTTGATCAAGGCTGAAGGCTGAAATCCAAGCGCCTTGATCAAAGCGGCTTCTTCGGGCGAGATTCGCTGGCGAGGAAAAGCAACAGTTGTTGGGGAGCTGCTCCGAGGGCCAGCGGTTCCTTGCCAGGAGGAGGATGGTGGGCAGGAGGGGAGAAGAACTTCACAGCGCCCAGGGCAGGGTGGCAAAGGGGTTTTCACTGCCCGGTGAGACTGTCACAGGAGAGAGGGCACTGCCTGCTCCCAAGGTATTTGGGATTCAGCAGCAGCCAGACATCCTAATTCTGAGCTCTCCTAGGGGAAGATGCAACTTCACTATGGAGATTAATAAGGCCAGGGCACGGCATGCCGTGTCCAAGGCCTTTTGCCTTGAGACAAAAGCCCCCCATTCCTGGGGGCCGGCCTTGAGGCAGTTTAGACTCCACGGAGCGCCTTGAAGAGCGGCGGGCTGGCAGGCCCAGCCAGCAGGCCCTGGTTCCGTGCCGAGCTGCGGGGCCGGCGCCAGGTGCTCGTGCCAAGGTGAAAGCGGGGAGATCAGGCAGCCAGATGGCATCCTCCCACAAAAACAACCACGGGACACAAAACAGCCTCCCACAAAAAGCAGCCACGGGACGCAAAACAGCTCAGCTGCCATCGAGGCCTGGAGCCGGCCCCACTCAGCCAGTGGCTGCCCTGAGGGGGGAGGCCCAGGAGGGGAGGGGGCAGCAGGAGCAGGGGCAAAGCCCTGTGCCACTCAACCAAATCCATCTGCAGCCTCCCAGCAAAGCACACACCCTTCAAAACTCTGGGACAGGCCCTCCTGAGAGGTCTCACTGGCCCCCAGTTACTGCCGAGCTGGCAGACACTCCCTTATTCCCTGGTGGAGTCAATCCCCACTAGCTCCAGCTCTCAGAATCCAGGCCTCCAAGGTCAGGCCATCAGCAGGTGCAACTCCAGGAGATTTACACCAGCCACCCATCCATCCGTGGGATGGCATTGTCCCCCTCCTGTGGGAAAGGGTCAGATGTGGCTGGTGCAGGAGAAAAGGCCAGCAGCGACATTGGCATGCTGCTCCTGGCAGCCTCCAAGCTGCTGCAGCAGCTGCCTTTGAGCACTTTTCATCTAATTCAATGAAAATGAGATGTTCAAGTGAATGAAGATAATTTAATAATGAATAGCTCCAACTTATCGGAGAAGCTCTCCATCCCTGCCTGACAGTTGCTGCCTCTAAGTGCAGTTTAATAAGGGAATCACCATCACTCAGCCCTGTGGTAGCAAATCAACATTTTGTTACTCAGGGAAAAGGCTCTGCACTTTCCTAAAGGGTGAAGCTATTTCTCAGGGAGCCAAAAGTCTGTTGGGCTTTAAAAGGAAAATGAGAAAAAAGGAAAAAGAAAAAAAAAAAAAAAGCAGAGGAAAATAATGGGCCAGCAAAGCAGCCCATCTTCAGAGGCAAAATGTAATTAAAAATAAAAGCCAGCTTGAAGAAGGCTGTAAGTCATCACAAGCAGCAGCCAACACTGCAAGTGAAAGCGATGCTGGCAGAGCCAGTGAGCAGGGACACAGGGGGTCCTGAGGCTGCACCGAGCCAGAGCAGCATCTCAGGGAGACATTTTAATCCATTGGGGTGCTGCTTTTTTCAGCCAGGACCAAGATGTCCCTGCTCCTTGGTATCCTGTGGCTGGGACAGGGCACCATCATCCAGCTGTTGTAGCCCAACCACCCCGTGCCAGCTCTGGGGTTATGCTCCCAGCCTCCAACACTGCGGAGAAGTGCTGCCAGTCATCTCCACCCCAAATCACTCTGTCTGTACAGCAAAACCAGCAAACACCCACAGAATGTCTCAGGTGAAGATGGATTGTGCTGGGAAGCATCCCTGCCGTGATAACGGGACTACACACAGCCAGGCAGGCAGCCTTGGGTCCTCATCCTGCTGCCTGACAGCAGGCAGCCCTCATCCATGCTGGGGAAATTCCACCAGCGAGTTATTTCCTCAAGGCACAGCTCTGCCTCCTCCCCGCTATCGATCCAGGCAGCCGAGGGCTGCATCCCGCCTGGCGCTGCCTGCTCCCGCGCGGGCCGAGGGAGGCGTTGAGGCGGGGGATGCCAGGCCCTGCGGATTCCTGCTGACACCTGCCAGCACTGAGTGCTTAATTATTAATTGCATTTCCAGTAGCAATTGTTGCTCGTGCCGATGGAGTTGGACTAGACATCACAAGCAATTAGCAGGCCCTGCGCTGGCGTTGGGCCGTACCTGCTTAGCGCTCCGCTCACGTCCTCCGCGGGCTGCGGCGCCGGCAAGGAGGAACCGTCTCCATCCCTGCTCTGAGCTGCCACGGTGGGCACGGGCAGCAGGGCCGCCACCAGCCCTGCCATGGCGCTGGCATTGTCCCCTCCTGCAGCCGTGTGGAGGTGCACACGTGTGCCATCGCTTGGAGGCACCACGTCTGCCAGGCAAGCAAAGCCATGAGCAGGAGAGGTGGGAGCTGTGGCAGAGGAGCCAGCCCTGAACCCAGTCCCGAGCAGAGAGATCTCAGGGCCAGCCTCACCTCTGCCACGGCTCAGGTGTTCAATCAAATTAATTTTTATCATAACCAAAGAGACTGGTCAGTGGAGTCCAAGCGGGCTTTTCCCACTCATTGAAACCGTTCCATAGCTCAATTTTGGGAGCTTATTTTCCACTTCATTGAGTGCCATGTTACTGCAAATGAATATATTCCTTGGTTGGTGTGATGGAAAATACAGCTGTAAATGCTTTCTGCTTCATTTGGGTAAAGAGCTCCAGATAGGACTAAGTATAAAGAGAATTTAAATGCTCGACTTCATTAAAAAAGTTGTTTCCCATTCTCTTTCTTCCTGAAAATACAAGGCTGCTAGTGGAGAGAGCAAAAGAAGGCTTTAAATTTACATCAGTGTCATGCTAACCCAGATCACTCCCCACAGTGACTGATCGCACACGTCTGCCAGGAGCTTCAGTTCCAGAGGTTCAGAGGAGTTCAGGGAAGACGAAGGCAGAGGCTGGGATGCCCAGTGCTGGAGCCCAGGGTCATGCCATGCCCAGCTGTTTGCCTCTATGACTAGCTCTGTGATTCCTCCCAGGCAGTTGTAGAGAACAGCATGGTGCCTCCTGAGCCTCCTTTTCTCCAGGAAAACCACACCCAGCTCCCTCAGCCACAAGGATTGTGCTCCAAGCCCTTGTCCAGCTCTGCTGCCCCCCTCCAAACACGTTCCAGCACCTCAAAGTCTTTCTTGTAGCAAGGGACCCAAAACTGAACACAGGATTTGAGGTGGCTCAGCAGTGCCAAGTACAGGGATCAAGTGCTGCCTCTTCCCACAGCCATAAGCCCTCCTGACTTGGCCTCCCTGGATCCCTCTCCAAGCTATCAGCAGCCTAGCAGACTCCCTGGTATCTCCCCAGGCCAAAGAAGGACGAGGATCCTCCTGCTCCAGCTGGGACTGGCAAAGTCATCAAGAGCAATCCTATGTCATGCAAAATCTGAACTGATTTCTCCCTTGGAAGGGCCACTACAGCCCAGGGAGACACCTCAACAAGTCCTGGGAATCTTGAGCCTTCCCAATCCCACTGGGCCAGGATGTCAGGTTGTGCTCTGCTCGACACTAGGAAAGTGAGGGGAGACTTATATCTCTTCTAAATCAAATTTTAACCCAGGAGGAAATGCACTTTAGGTTCCCAGGGTTTACCCAGAAACAGATCATCCTGTGGCAGAGCAGGTGGGATGAGTGATAGGCAGCAGGATTACAGCTGACTGCAGGATAAACAGAGGTCACTTCAGTCACAAAATAACCACCTATTGCACGTTTGCTAAATTTCAAACTGCAGCTTCCTACCCCCCAAATATTTATGTGGAATTGGTGGGAATGAGTTCCATGTAAGATTCATAGAAATAACTGAAGTTAATCCAACTTTCCATTTGAGTGGAGAAGCCAGGAGCAAAGTGACATCTGTGGCTCTCTTACCTCTAACAAGCCACTTCTCACAGACTGGTCAAAGCAAAGGGACCCAACAACACCATGGATAGTAAGAAGGAGCCACAACAGCCTCATGTCAAAGACTTCCCTTCCATTTCTCCTCCTCTGATCATGAAGTTCATCACTCTGTTTTCCAGAAGAATTTCAGGCAGTTTTTTGAAGGTATTAAATGGCACCATTTCAATCTCCAGGGCATGGGGACAGCTCTGATGTGCAAGAGCAGGACAGGGAACCTCCCAGCCATCATCCAAGCCCAGAGAGTGCCTGTCTCAGTCACCCCAAGACATTGGCATCGAATCCCATGTGGCCTGGAGGGTCTCTGACCAGCCTGGCACCCTCACATTATCCAGCTGGAATCTCACCACCCACTATGCCAACCTTCCCTTGCATCTACCACTGCTTCAATAGCTGGCAGCAGGTGTGAACAATTACCACCCACAATCTGGATAAAGTACAATGTGATATAATTATCACCTTAATGGCATTTCAAGACTATCACCACCGGCTGGAAGTAAAACTTCAGCTGAGTGAGTTTAATAAGCACATCTAATGCAATATTTGCAGGGAAGGGCAGGCTGGCTTTAGGAAGGATTACGGTAGCTTTGCAGCTTTGTGTAGCTTTACATGGGATATTTAACATGCAACAGATAAAGCAGGATGAGCCCGTGATAGCTGCAAACCCCGATCCTGGCAGCAGCCTGTAATGCTCCCTCCCATCTCCTGGTAAGTAGGAGATTACATGCCCAGAGGCTGGGTGGCACTGGACCCTTGCTCTGGTTGCCTCCACGATGGTGGAGCAGCCAGCAGGGTCCCCATCCCCTTGGCCATGGCAGACACTGTCATCTCCCAGCAGACAGCTGAAACCTGCTGAAGGCATTGCACTGTTCTCCACCAGTGCACAGCAGGCTCCAGATCTGCAGACCCAGCCTCCCTGAAGGTGCTCCCTCATCTTTGCACTCTCTGGATGGGAACAGATCCCAGAGGGACCTGGGATTGGCTTAACTGGGCTCACAGGAGCCCAGCTCTGGGTGCACCAGCTCCACAGTGTGGTGGATCCCTGTGCCCTGTCCACTTGGTGCCTTCTCCAGCCCAGGAGCCTTCACCAGCTCTGACTCAATGGCTTGGACCCCCAGAAGCAGCCAGGCACCTCAAGTCCTGTGCTTCCCTCCCGTGTGAATTAGGGGGGGAGCAGTGGGCAAGGAGTGACCAGGGATTTTCAGCTGGCCCTGCTGAAACCCCCAGGGACAGAAATCCCCAGGGACAGAAATCACAGGCAAGGCAGGTGGCTGCACAGCAGCTCCAGGGATCTGTTGCACAAGTCCAAGCCCTGAAACACACAGGACTCCAGGAAATGATGGTTTGTTCCGATTTAGAGACCTTCCTAAGCCTAACAGATATCCAAAATTATTATTTATGAAGGATTAAAAAGCAGAAAAGAGCTTTGCAAATTCCAGAGTGGTTATCCAAAGCAGAAGGTGCCTGTCAGCACCTGAGAGCCCAGACTGCCCTGGGGCCAGCCAGGCCTTAGGTAATATCCTATATAAAGCTCCTGCCTCCACATGCTGCCCCTTGGAAAGGCTGCCTTACTGCCTTGAGATGCATCAGGTTTTGCTCAGCTTTGAACCACCAGGTCACCTTGTTGTTAATTAATGCACCGCTAAAATTATGTTTGGGGGCTACTAAGGTTTATTGGGTAGAAAATTATTTCAAATACAGAGAGTAGGCAGTAAAGACTGGAAATATGTTTTCAAGTATAAAGCTAATTGCTACAGGGAATCCCTCTGGGATCCATTTGAAGCCCTTGCTTTTTTATTTCCTTCCTCCTTTAACGACCTGACCAAGGTTTGTAGAACAGCGAATGCACAAGCCATTGCTGGAGGAACAGTGCCCTGCATGCTGGCACCTGGCACAGGGGGCATCCACAAGTCTCCACAGTGGTCCTCAGCCCCGTGCCCTGTCACAGCAGAGCAGGGCAGCCTGGCAAACAGAGAATCAAGGAATTGTTACCGTTGGGAAGGACCTTTAAGCACTGCTAAACCCACCAAGTGCCCATCCACCCATTCTTTGAACATTTCCAAGAATGATGACTCACCTCATTGCTGCTCCAATGCTCAACCATTCTTTCAGTGAAAAAATTCTTTTCCAATATCCAATCTAAACCTTCCCTGGAGCAACCTGAAGACATCTCCTTTTGTCCTGTCACTTGTTACCATGGTGGCCACCTTGCTCTGCTCTCAGCTGTAGGGCTACTCGTTATCCTTCTGTTCTCTGGATGATTTCAGTGAGCCACAGGAGAAGCCCATCCCACCCTCCTGCTGACATGGGGGTTTCTGGAGAGGAACACCAAGAAAGGGATCTGCTGCTCCCAGGAAAGCTTCATGCAAGTCCCAGAGACACACCAATATTGTCAGCTGTACTTGAAGTCATTATGAAGAAAAACTCTCCAGGTGGTGCCTTGAAAGTGGGACTGGCCTAAGGCCAGACTTGTGACCAAAGGACTTTGCTTCAACATCCCAGACACCCCAAAGCACCTGCTTGTCTGAGAAAAGATGTCCTGCCTGATATCCTGCAGGCCTCCAGCCATCCCAGTAGGAAGAAGCGAGTCCTCATTTCCAGTCCTCACAAGCGCATGTAAAGTAAAATAAAATGCCACAACTGGATCAGGAAGGGCCAAGAGGAGTTACCTTGCTGAGCATCCCCTGAGGGTGCTGAGAGGCAGGGGCTCCCTGGCTCCCAAACCCCAAGGCCAGGTCCTGCTGCCTGCCCAGGCAGGGACACTGCACCACTGCACACTGCTGCCTGGAGAAGCATTTGCAGAAGCCTAAATGCTTTTCTGGACCACAGCCCAAGTGGACTGAGGGGGCTTGAGTGGCACACATGGCACTTTTCTTCTTCCTCTTTGTTAGTGGGGTTGCTTTGGGTTTTTTTGTTTGTTTGGGTATTTTTGTTGTTTTATTTTTTCCCTGATGGCACCCTCTGAGATATAAGTAAGTGCACAGCAGTGACCCAGACAGGTGGCTGACCTGGACACACCCAGAACAGTTTTATTCATAAAACCATCTCGTTTTCCACTCAGTTTGGTGATGGGAGGACACACTGAATTGCCTTACTTGCTATGTTCAGCCAACACTTTGCTCTGCTTAATTTTGCTTCCTAGAAGAAGCATCTCTCCCTCTAACTCCTCCTTACTCCAGCACCTCTGAGGCACACAAGGCTCCAACACAAGCCAAGCATCAGGAGCCTGCTCCCAGTCTGGGCTTGGAGGGTGTGGACAGCAGCAGGGCCACCAAGGAATGTGGAGGTCTGCTCACCCATCACCTGGGGACTGTGATGGTCCAAGCCTGTCACAGCCACAAGCCAGGCAGGGCAGGCTGGAATCACTCAGAAATTGGGATTTGCTGGTGCTTCCTCTTCCCCTAGGGAAGCAGCTGCCCTGGGAGCATGACAGCAGCCAGCAGTGCTGTGGAGGAGATGCTCCATCTCCCACTGAGCTGGCCAGCACAGAGAAATTAAAATAGTGCCATGCTGCCCAAAACCACCCACTCTCTGGAATTTCCCCTTCCAGAACATACTAACAGAAAAAAACCCCAATTCACAGCTAAAAACAACCCCCTATAAAAAAAAAGGAATTAAAAACAAAGCCATTTGTGGTGAAGGAGGCTGCATCCAGCAATCATGGCCAGGCTCTGGCTGTCATTTCTGACTCAATCCTTGCTATAACTGGAATACAAAACCAAATAATTTCATCACCACCGGATTTTCTCTCACTTCCTGCTCCCATGGCTGTCTGTCCTGCCTGGACCAAAGGCATGTGAGGCAGGAACTGGCTCTCCCTAAGACAATCTCTATTGCTGGTGTGGCCAGCCTCCACTTGGGTTGTCCTGTGCAGGGCTAGGAGTTGGACTCAGTGATCCTTATGGGTCCCTTCCAACTCAGGATGCTCTGTGATTCTGTGACTCTGTGGCAGGGATGCTTCTGTCATTAGCAGCCAAGTGAGGCACAACTCACACTTGAAAGCAAAACAGAGTTCCAAGACATCTTTCTCTGCTGCTGCCCGCGTGCCCAGTCGCCATCACCTCACCATGCAATTAGCGTGGGGTCAGAAACCTTTCCTTTAACTGTGCCCTGAGCACGGAGCTGGTGCTTGCAGGCTTGGTCTGTGCCTTGGCAGCAGGAACACGTCAGCTCCAGTGCTACACAAACGAAGGGCTTTGAAATGCAGATCCTGCCCTGCTCTGCTCCTGCGGATTTACAACGCCCTCGCACCTTGATGCTGGCCTCACACCAGGGCCCGTGTGTGAGGAACTCGTGTTCATCAGGAGCAGCAAACCCCAGGAGCCTGCTGCCTCCCTCGGCTGATGCTCAGGCAGGGAGGTGAGGTGGTGCAGAGCCCGGGGTCAGCAGCGGACAGACGGACAGATCAGAGGATGCTTTTCAGAAAGCTGCTCGGAGGAGCAGCAGCTCACGAGTCTGTCCCGGTGCCATGGCAGGGGAGATCACGAATGAGGGAAAATTACTGCTCAGGCACCAGCAGCTGCAGATACCAGCCCCTCTCCGGGCACGGGCCATCCTTTCACAGCGGGAAGCCACATCCAGAGAGCTTCAGATGGAGATGGATTTGGGATCCCCGCAATGCTGATCGCCTCCCCCTGACGCAGGTGTCTGCCCCAGCCTGTCTCCCCTGGCCTCGGCCAGCGAGCTCAGGCTGCCAAGGGGAATGTGGCTCTCAGGCTGCTGGCAGACGCCCCATCCTTTTCAATTACGTGCAGTCCAATTCCCATCAGGAGGAGGGGAGCCAGGAGGAAATGCCACCGAAGTCAGCGAGTCCTGCTGCGTAGTCTGGAGTGAGCAGGAGGGGCTAAGCCTGGCCTACACACATCATCCAGGCCTCTTGTATCTGCCCCATGCCTGCTTGATCCTCATTTAAATTTATGGCATCCGTTCCCAAACTAGCAGAATGTGTTTATAATTAATAAGAGGGATGTGTGGAGATGTGTCCTTTTTTCTTCTTTAAAGCCAAACATCAGACAGTGTTCCAGCCTCTGCTCCCTGTGATAAAAAGCCTGCTCCAAAACCAGGTCCCCAGCTGCCAGCCTAAAGCCAAACCACAGGGCCTTGACCCCAGCAAACACTACAGCACACAGAGCTGGTTTAAACTCTTCCCAGTCTAAAACTTTAATGGTTCCTGGGCTTGGAGTCCTCAGCCCAGCTCAGCCCGCTCACAGAAGTGGGCACCAGCACTGCACACTCTGGGGTGCAGGCAACACACCCCAAAACTTGGCAGCTACAGCCCAGGGAATAGATGCTACAGGCCAAAATCCTGGAGCCCAATTCCCACAGAGAGGAATGAGCCCCTTTTCACTGCCTGTGCTCGCCCCAGGCTTAGGACAGCACAGAAGGGCAGATCAGGATATCCAGCAGCCACCCAGGATTTCCATCCCAGCACATCTGTTAGACCTGCAGACGTGGCCATGCCCCGAGCTGTCAGACAAGCCCATGGGATGTCCAAGAGCCACCACTGTAATGTGGCATGGGGAACCAATCTAGGAAGATAAACAGCTCTGTGAATTTCCTAGGGCCCTGTAACAGCAGAGGAATTATTTCAGAGGAATTATTTCAGAACACTGTGAGATCTGTGAAGCCTCCAGGCACCAGAAGCAAGACAAACAATGCCCTGTGCTCCCTGTTGGCTGACCAGGAAAATTGCTCCCTGTCCCCAGATGTGGTCCCAGCTGTGGCCACTCTCCACCACCTCAGAGAGAGACGGGACCACCACCAAACCCAGGAGCCAAATTAGGCACCAAAGGAGATGAGAATTCCTCCCTGGACTCTGCAGAGGACAGCAGACACCCTGAAGTGAGGGATTAACATATGGCAAAGACAGCACAAACAAAGATCAATCCAGTCTCGCTTCAGCACACCAGATACCCAAGGACTCTCCCCTCTGGAAAGGCTCTGAATGAATAATCCTTCCCATGAATATTGAGAGCCATCTTGAAACAGTGGCTGTCTCTTCCCACCCACCAGCCCTTTTGAAGGCCACTCCAGAAGGATATCTTTCAAGCATCAAAAATTGCTTTTAAAATCCCATCTAAATTTATTTATGGCCAGCTTATCACACAGGGCTGCACCTCTCCTGGCCAGAGCCCTCACAAAAGCCAACGCATTAACAACTGGACGTCATTTAAACCCTACTGGGGTTACACCTAATCCCACTTACCATGGAAAGTCTGGGACTCAGCCAAAGGATTTGCCCTGTTCTGAAGGAGAACCTTTGCTAGGACTCCCAGCCCCCTCCTTCCTCTGGGGAGGAGCAGGGAGGGAGAGCAACTGGATATCTTAAAGCCTACTTTAATGCCAAAAAAGAGGCATTTGTAGACGTTGTGGCTGAAACACCATCAATTTTTATTTCTCCTGCACTGAGGCTATTTTGGGTTTGTCTGCCGTGGGGACCAAGCCAGCAGAGCCTGGCCCTTCCTGCTGCCAAGCAAGGAGGAGCAAAGCAGGACATCTGGGATGGGAAAAGGTCCCTGCTACCTGCAGGGTGGCCTGGCTGCCCTCCCAGCCCATCCCACAGATGTTCTTTAAGCTCCCCCCTGCTTTCTAAGGGATTTCTAACTCCCACTTCATCTCAGCAAGGACCATTAAGCTTCTGAGATCTCTTGGAAACCTAAATAAAAAGTCAGAGACTACCAAGAGATTTGCAGCCAGTGGTGGAAGGAAATGCTATCCATCCCCAGGAGTAGATGCTGAGGGGGTGGAAAAGCAGTGTTGAGCCTCTGGGACCTCCTGGATAGACACAGAGTGTCAGGGTGGCTGGGGACCTGGCCTCCAGATGGACACCACAGCCAAACAGCACCCCTGGACCATCCTTCATAAGGACACAGGAATTCAGAGGGTCCTTTCACCCCAGTAAAAGTTTGGGATTTAGATGCTCAGTGATATGGTTGAAACAATTTCCTTGATCTTTTATTACCCTGGTAAATAATTTATTGGGACAGGCATTTTAAAAAATCCCATAAAAGACCTATAAAACATATTTATCACACAAAAAAACCCTGCTCCTTGGCTCCAACCAACAAGCTGAAAACTTGTTTGTATACTTCACTGCACATAAACTAACCAATGCCTTGTGACAGCTTTAAGCTTTTTAACAGCTCTCTCCCTGCTGCTTTTTATTTCCATTTTTCTCTCTATGAATTCACAAGGTAAAAAAAGAAGAACCCATCACAACAGGAGAGGCTTCTGCTGTCTTCCCAGTTTTCCTGACACGTGGAAAATTTAACAAATGATGCTTCTTCTGGCTGAAAAGCACAACTCAGAGTTGTGGTTATTCAGAGTACATTGGGCCGTAGGGGTTGGCAGATGTATTGGTGGATGTGTGTGAGACTGAGGTGCCAATGGTACAGGCTCTTTGAGCCTCAGTTTCCCTCCTGAGATCAGGATCACTCCTGTCATCTTCTGCTGGCAGAGGGCAGGCTCCCTTTTTTGTCCAGGCTTTGAATAAATGAAGAATTTAAACAAAAGGCTGAGGAATGAGTTCTCCCGCCCAAAACACGCAGCAGCCACAGGCACCAGAGCTTTTTGGCATTCCCTTGGACAGCAGAGGATCCAGCTGGATGAAGCCTGGCCAGCAGGACGAGAGCTCAGCCCGCTGCCAAAGTACAAAACTGGAACCCAGACCACATTGATTGCTGCAGGCAGGATTCCTGGTGCCAGGCAGCCACACAGACCCAAAGGCAGACCTTCCCAGGCAGGATTCCTGGTGCCAGGCAGCCACACAGACCCAAAGGCAGACCTTCCACATCCCCTGCAGGGTGCCCACAAAGCCAGACCTCAGCTGGGACAGCCCTGCCCAGCGAAATGCCAACAAACACAGGTGACCTGGCAAGGGATGACCCACCTCAGGATGGTCTGGGGTGGGTTTCTCCTCTTCCCAGGAGCCAGGGGAGCTGTGGGAGCAGCAGTGAGGCCAGACTGAGGCTGGAGCTGCCCTGCATCACTCTTCCAGGTGTGCAGAGAAGCACTGGGAGGAGGGGGAGCACAGCCCCTGCGTCAGCAGAGCTGCCAGGGCACACGGACACCCAGGCAAGCACAGAGCCTGCTCCAGATGGCATCTGGCAGAGGGAGCAGTCTGGGTCACAGTGCTCCCCTTGGCTCCTCCCCAGCACCAGGCATCTCCAAAACCCCTCATCCTGGTCCTGGTTCTGACACAGGAGCAATATGATCCAGTTAAAAGCCTTTTCAGGGCTCCATCAACATTCCAGCTGTGCTCCCCCTTCTGCCTTCCCAAAGCCCACACCAGGCACTTGAGCTACAGCTGCTTTCATACCTGTGTGAGCCAGAGTGCTCCTGCCCCCACTGGCTGCTTCTCCTCAAAGCTGCTCTCTGCCTTCACAGAGAGACCAGCAAGTCAGAGCAAACCCAGCCAAAGGGCTGTGTGATGAAGAACAAGCTCTGAAGTGGTCAGTGGTCACAGAAAGGTGGGGCTGGGCTATGTGCATGCCAGGCATCACCTCTGCCCAGCTCAGTGCCCCCTTGGTACACTTACAGGGCATGTCAGAGCTCATCCAAGCCCGGGAAGGCTCTCCAGCTCCAGTGCCAGCCAGTCTCCCAGGCAGGTTAAAGCCAGCAGGGCATCAGCTGCTCTGTGCTCCTGGGATGGATGGTGTGGAGCAGTGGGGCAGGGAGAGCCTTTCCTGTCACATCCCCAGTGTTGTCATTCTCTCTGACACTTCATCCCCTTCCTGACACTTCCCCACTCCCCAGTAACCACTTTTGCCTGGAGTCCAGCTGCCCCCATCCCACACAGCTCAGCACAGGTCCCAGCAGGACACACCATCCTGGGGGGAGGCCAGCAAGGACCTGTCACCCACAGCAGCTCAGCAGGGACATCAGGCTTCTCTCCTTCCTCCTCACGGGAGCTTCATCACAGTGGAAGGATGCAAAATGGGCACCATGAACTGCAGCATGGATTAGATCTCTCCAAGTTTGCTGGGATGGAGATACAGCTGTGGACATAGATAGATCCTTTTGGCCAGGGAAGGCTGTGGAACAGCCTTTCCTGGGACTCCAGGCTCAACTCTGGGGCCTCTCCCATCTTCACCGAGTCCCACAGCTCCTTGGGCTGCCACTTCTGAACTGATGAGCACATTAGCAGTTAAGTCCATTTGCAGATTTAAAAGTCAAACCCTGCCACAGGAAATTAAAAGATAATGCAAAGAATTATTTTAAAAAATTAATCTTTATTACTCTCCACTCCCAAGCTGCTAATAAAAAAAATGTGTTCCTCATGCAGTCTCTATAAAACCAGGTTATAAAGCAGAGGAAGAGAGGGAGGCAGATGCTTTAAAAAGGCATCTTTCATCCCTCCACCCTGCCTGCCATAACCATCCATCTGCACCTGCGTGTCAGCTCCCAGCAGTTCCCAACCCAGCCAGCCCCCTTCACCCTGCAAGGTAATTATTCCCCATTTCCATCTGGTCCCCCTTGTCCTCCCTGCTTTACCTCTCCAGGAGATCAGCAATCCCAGGTCCAGACAGCAGTCTAGGAGGTGCTTTAATGGCACACCCTCCTTGCTCCAGGTATCCTGGAGCCCTGAATAAAGCAGGATGAATTACAGCTCATTACAGAAAGGGCAGGCACTTGGGAAGTAAACAACACAGCTATTACAGATGCCAGCAGCAGCTCCACAACACCGGAGCAGGGCTGATACACGCAGGGAACCGTGCCTGAGAGAGAGGTCAAGGAGGCTCAGCAGCTCTCAGAAACCAGTGAAGAGGCTGAGAGGGAGGTGGCAATTGCAAGGGTTTCTTCTGAAAACGTTTCTCTCTAAGGCTGTGCTCAAGAAAGCAGCGCAGTCCTTGGTTTTCTAGCTGGAGCTTGAGCCCAGAGAGTCAGATGTGGGGCTGCAAACAACTTCTGTATCATGATACCAGGAACAAGTCAGGTTTTGGTAGGACCAAGAGCCACCACAACTGAAGAGCAGCCAATTTAGAGATGAAGAAGCAAGAGGCAGCAAACCCACCAGCCATGTCTGTGCTGCAGTAGAAGAAACAGCCACAGATCTGTGTCCCTCTCCAGCCTAGGAGTGTGCCTGGCCAGGAGAAGACCCACCACCACTGCTCCTGCCAAAGCAGCGCCCCTGGGTCTGGTGCAAACACAGCCAGGCCAGGAAGGAGCAGGGGGCTTCACAAAAGAGACATGAGGGACCAAGAGCCGCTGCACTGCACCACAAGCACAGCATGAGAGCTGCTCCATGCCCAGAGCTGGGGCAAAGGAGCCAGTCCTGATGGCTCCATGGGAACTGCAGAGGCCAGCCTCCCCATCCTCACATGAGCAGCACAAGCACCAAGCACACAGTGAGTTTATCCCAGTGAGGCAGCCCCACACCTTCTCCTCAGTGGGGATAAAGGGAGCACTTGGCCTTTTCTGGCTCCAGGAAGGGAAGATTCATGTGGGAATGAAGTGCTGGCAAGGAGCAGGTGCCAGGGGTGGTATGGGATTCGCTGTTATTTGTCTCTGCCCCGATACAGGAAAAGGTGGTTCTGGGTGGCCGCACTGTGAAGGACAAGTCTGGGCTCTCAAGTTTTCTGTCTTCAATCTTGTTTATTAATTCTTATCTACAATATTTTCTCTCTGCCCAGCCGAGGTTTGCTCAGCAGGGCAGCCAAGTGCACTCTCCCCTGCCCACGGGACAGTTGTGTCTTTTATAGTGAAAATTACGTCTATCATATTTACCTTTAATTTCCAATACTTTTCACCCTTATTGACAAGTGTACCTTCATCATGAACCAATCCAAAAGTGCCAACATCACCACAGAAAATGGAAGACATGAAGAAGAAAGAAGAACCCAGGACCACGCCCTGAATCCTCCATCTTGTCTTCATGACCCCCCCGCACCTAAATTCTAAAATTTATACTTCACCTTGCAAACACACTATTCACACCCTAAAACCTTCCATTTCCTCATACACAGATGTTTCATCTCTAGATGGATCAAAGTCAAGCCACCAGACACTTTTGGCAACATTCCAAGATCTCCGAGCCCCCCCCCAAGGGTTCTCTCAGCGACTCTGGGCATTCAGAGTGATGTGTTGAGTTCCCACAGGGTGGAGGAAGGAGCCAGGCAGAAGCCCAAGCAGGCTGTAACACAGAGAATGAGAACCCCCTGGGAGGGACAGTGCTGCTGCCCGGGACACCTGCGGTCCCCAGCACAGACTGGAGCCCAGGGGGACACCACAGCACAGGTAGGAGGTGGCTTTCTGAGGGGAGGTTGACAGTGACTGATGGTGCCGTGCTGTGCTCTCAGTGATGTAGAAAATTAGAGAGACACCGCTCCAGACACCGGCCCACGTGAGACACTTGTTGTGCCCATCTCCTGCAGGCAGGTGCCTCTCTCGGGAGGGAGGGGGCTCTCCCTCCAGCTTGCAGGCTCATTATTCAGAGTGCTGAACTGGGAACAGCAATGCCATTTCATTCTTACTTCCTTCCTCCCCCTAAAACTACTGGATTGTGTTGTTCTTGGGAACACGTAATGTGCTGATTTCCTTGCTCAGCTACTTGAAGGAAAGTTTGATCCTCCTCAACTAGGAAAAAGTAGCCCTTCACTTTTCCTTTCCTCTCCTCAACCAGGAGGAAAAGCCTTTATAAAATATTCCTTCACTTTTCCTTTCCTCAACCAGGAGGAAAAGCCTTTATAAAATATAGGAGCCATTTTCTCAGATGGAAATAGCTTCTTTAAAAACAGTGAGTCATGCTCCACACCAAGATGGATCTGATAGCTGGTGCTCCACTAATGCAGCCTTGTGCTATTGTCCTCCTGGCAGGATGGCCCCTTCTTGGCTTTCAATCCCTGTGTCATTTAACCAGCTCCTGGTTTACTGTGGCTGCTTTTGTCCTTCCCCTGCTTCTCTGCCAGATGACAAAAGAGTTTTAAAATGGTCCTTAAGTGAGTTTTTTAAAAAAACCACAAAGGCTTCCATATGAAATGACGAATCCAGTGGTCTAGGTCAGCACAGGCTGGTGTGTCTTCAGGAGAGGTGTCACACCACAGACAGGACACCACTGGGCCCTTGACTTCAAACAGTGCTGTCCCTCATTAGTAGGCAACCAGTTTCTTTCCAGACAGACATAGCATCTGATCTCACATTCCTCTAGTCCCAACGTTTCCATGCTGGTCTAGAAATGGTAGAGGAGCCTCTCTGACTGCTGCCCAAACAGTTCCAAGCAGGCCTTACAGTCCTGCAGCCAGTCATCCTTCTTCAAACTCCCCAGAGCTCCAGGCACCCACACCAGCCCAGGCTCCTCCACTTGGCAAGCATGGCGTGGAGAGACTGCCAAGAGGCTGGAATTGGGACTACCACCTCTGGAAAGGGCAGGGAAATGGTTGAGTTTCCTTCATGACTCCACACCAAGCCCCTGGTTTCTCCTGCCACCTCTCCAGCTTGGGACAGCTAGCCTTGTTCTCATGGCGAAAGGGAAGGCTTCTTTTTTTTAGCTCTTGGGTATCTCATGAACAGCTTCAAATTTCCCTGCTCTGAGGCCATCACCCAGCACAGATGTCCAGGCTCCTGCACTAAGGAGCCCCTCCCAAGATGACAGCAGCTAAACCCAACCCTGCTTGTCTTCTTTGTTGGAAGGACAACGATGCCACCAGGGCACCACTGCTGCAGCCCTGCCAGCGCTCTGAGCATCCCCTGGGTCACAGGGCAGAGGGCTGGCCACAAGCAGCCAACACCAAATTCAACCCAAAGTCTGAAGCACTCAAGAAATCCCTATAGGAAGAGGATTTGGAAGAAAGCATTGCTCTTCCTCCCTCCCACACATCCACCACAGACTGACCCCAGTGCCTCCTACCAGTTTTCCCAGTGGTAGTTAGTCATCTGCCCTTTGGAAGCCCCTTCTGGGGGTGCAAAACAAATCCCCACACATCCCCCCTTTCTCCATCTGTTAATGGCTTCCCTCCACCCAGGCTGAGCCTCCCCCAGCCTGAGCTAATGGTAGGAAATTAGCATTAAAATGATGGTTTGCTATTAGCGGTGCCTCAGCGCCCCATCACGCTCCGGGAACACCAAATGACAGGCTGTGATTTCCCCACCGCGGCGCAGAGGAGAAGCAACCACGGCAGCCAGAAGTGCAGGAGATACCCAAGGAAAGTTTTCGGCTCATCCCTCCCACCCCAGCAGCCCTTTTTCCCTTCTCCATCCCCGCCGTGCTCATCCACCGCGCAGGCAATCCTACAAACAGATGGCACCTGGGCAGGAAAGCAGACAAATTGGCTCTCACCTGCAGGAGCACTAAGAGCTTTCAAAGCAGACGAGCGCTCGCTCGCCAAGAGCCCCGCGGGGTGGAAATGCTGCAGAAGCTGCCATCGGTCGCCTTCCTCGTGGCTCGGCAGCTCCTGCTCCCTCCTCGCCTGGTTGCAGGTGTGCAGCTGGCTCCTCGTGGGAGCTGGTGGCAGCAGGAGGCTGTTGGTGTGTCCTGAGTCCAATGGAAGAAGCAATTCAGGCTGGGCAGCGATGGAGCAATGCTTTTTTCCGTGTCAGCACAACGCTTTGGTTTGGTGGGCTTGCAGCCTGCAGCGAGAGGGTTTTTGTGGGTCCCCACTGAACATCCATCTGCTTGGCGAGAAATGAGCTCAGCTCAAGCTGCCTGCTCTCTCTTCCTGCCAAAGTGGGGGTCTGCCCTCCCAGGAACCTCCCCTCCTTGACCAGGTAACAGTGGCAAGAGTGTGGATGGACAGACTCTTCATTTTCTGCCTTCCTGCTCCTCTGAGCCCACCTGGCTGTAAGCTTCTCTGCACATAGGGGTGAGGGAAGCAGCTCACATGCCAGCCCGCAGAAAGCCAGGAGGCAGGAGCAGCTCAGCAAAGCCGTGGGTGTCAGGGCAGGCTGTCACCTCCCTTTGGGCACCTGAGTGACCCTGCAGCTACACAACATACATACAAGAACTCCTCCTTGCAGAGCCCCATGGTGCTGGGAGAGGGGACACAGTGATGCTGAAATGTGCAGGAGCAGCTGGGTGCTTTCAGGGATCTCATGTGGAGTCGTGCACCACTGCTGAAAAATTCCAAAGCTGCATTTTAAGACCTTTAAGGGGCTTAGGTCAAACTGGTGACCAGCAACAGGACCCAAAAGAACAGCAAGAAGCTGTGTCAGGGGAGGTTTAGGGTGGGTATTAGGAAAATGTACTTCACCCAGAGGGTGACTTGGCACTGGAACAGGCTCCCAGGGCAGTGTTCATAGCCACAAGCCTGCCAGAGCTCAAGGAGTGTTTGGACAATGCTCTCAGACACATGGTGGGATTGTTGGGGTGTCTTGTGCAGGGACAGGAGTTAGACTCAATGATCCTTGTGGATTCCACCTCAGAACAGTCTACAATTCTACACAACAATGCCCTTCCCTCTACCTCATCCTTGACTCTCTTTAAAAGTACCTGGACCAGCAAGTGTCCTCAAGGCCCAGCCTGCCAAATGCACTGTCATGAGCCTAAGAAGTGGGATGCAAAAGGCAGAGGGAAAAGAATAGTAGTAAAAAGCAGCATTAAAAAGTTTTCCCTTTCCCCAGCATTCCCATCAGCAGCTGAGATGTGAGTGCAAGGAGAACTCAGCTGATGATGGATGAGAGAGAACTGATCCTTGGTAAGGCAGAGCAGGAGCAGAAGGAAGCACTGCTCCCAAAAGTGATTCTCACACCTCCTTGGGATAACAAAAACAACCATGAGAAGCAGCAGAAGCCCTTCTCCCTGCACGTCTGGAATTCATCTCCAGCCTGTCAGGGGGACCATGACCCAACCACACATTTGTATATTCACTGAGCCGTACACCCAGCTCAGGCAGACTCCTGACAGATGCAGATGGGAAAGCCATTTTTCATAAAGTGAGGGGGGAAGGGGAACAAGAAAAAACAGGAAAACAAAAAAAAAGGCTCAGGCATCAAATGGAAAAGATACAACAGGATCAGGGCCGAGACAGAAGCAGAGTCAGATTAAACTTTTGGATCTTTAAGCACACTAAGAGGCCAGTTCCCCTTCCTCTGTTTTCTGCTGTGGCCTGGCAGGTGCAGGTACCTTCATCCTTTTCTCCATAACCAGCTGAAAAATGAACACTGGACCCAGAACAACACCGAGGTTTTGCTGAACTGGTCCGTGGGGACAGATGCTGGCAGAGGGGCTGGGCACAGGCACTTTCCTACAAGATCAGCTCCTGCTCAGAGGAGGGGAGAGGCAGCCTGCAGAAAACATGAACCATTAACATGTAAGCCTGCCCCTCAGACCCAGACCCAGCTTGGGCCTGGCCCTGAAGGGCACAGGGGCCCCCAGGGCTGTGAAGGGACATCCCTGGCACACCTGTAGCCATGATATTTTATGGAAAATCCTTTCCTAGGATTTTTCCCCTGCTGAGAGCTGAGTGCCTCAGAAAAGAAATGTAAACAATAACTGTGTGCTGCTGTGGAATGCCACAGGTGCATCTTCCATTGGTCCATGTGGATTGTTTTCAACTGGTGACCAATCACAGCCACCTGTGCCAAGGCTGTGAGCAGTCACAAGATTTTGTATTCTATTCTATTCTATTCTATTCTATTCTATTCTATTCTATTCTATTCCTTGGTAGCCTTCTGATCTTTCTTCTCTCTCTGTTCTTTTAGTATAGTTTTAATGTAGTATTTTAATATAATATATAACATAATAAATCAGCCTTCTGAGAAAAATGGAGTCAAGCCTCGTGTCCCCACACTTGGAGCATCCAGCTCAACACACACCTCCTGCTGGCACAAGCCTGCCATGATGGCAAACGCTGCAGCTTCCAATGGCCCCAGTTTGTTCCAGGCAGTGACAAGGGGTGTCCCTGTGTCCCAGGTCACCGTGCAGCCAAGAGGCAGCAGTGACAGGGAGCCAGTGACCCAGCCAGCAGGAACTGCTGCTCAGCACAGCAAATGCTGTCCCCTGAGCAGCACGAGGGCCTGCCCTGCTCAGCACCAGGGGCCAGCAGGGCCCGACACCAGCCAAGGGGAAGGGGAAAGGGAAGGGAGAATTACCCTCATGGAGGGAAAGATTTCACCTCTGCCAGTGACATTCTGCTGTTGTCACCGCCAGCCATAACATCACCCTCGTGATGTGAAATCTGAGCTGACAGGGATACAGGAAAGGAGCTGAGAGGGCAGCAAACCCTGCCCAGCCCTCTCTGTAACCCCAAATCTCCTGTGGCTTCCAGCCTCTGCACAGAGCACAGCAGCACCTCATTACCAGGTTACTAAACAAGTGGATACTCCTTCTCCAGAGCCATGGAATTATATTTTCTTGCACTTATCCATCCTTCTGGACAACTCCGGGGAGAATTTCATTTTGGTCCCTGCTGCATCCTCTTTGTTTCTGAAATGAGAAACAGATGTAGGGGCTCACAACTCCTTTGCAAAATAACACATGCAGCCACAAGCTGGAGTCACCAAAGCCTGAAGAGCTTCTGGTGAGAAAGTCCAGGGGCATCGAGCCCCACTGATCCCTGCTGCCTGAGGCATTTCCAGCTGATTTTTGTTCTCTTTGTCCCAGGAAAAGGCAAGCACGGGGCTGGGCAGCAAGGCTTGGTGAAGGTTACTGCTGAGACCTGGTAGAAATGTCATCCAGCAACACGTTTCAAGAAAGATTCATCCCCAAGCAGCCTGGCTCCATAATAAAAGTGTCAGAGCAGCTGACTTGCTTCCCCCCATTCTCATTGCATACAGATTTATCCCGTCTCAGGTCTCTCTGCCTCCATAAGCCAGCACGTGCCTTTCCTTTCAATAGGCTGGCAGTGAAACTCAGCCAGCTGAGGTCGTAGGAGAAAAGGGAATACAAGAAAGGTGAAGGCATCATAGGGGGAAAAATGCTCAGGAGCCGCGTTTTCCTCTCAGTTCTGAAATGGAGGAGGGCAACGTGAGAGGTAACTTAGCAAGACAATGCTCCAAAATTACAGCAGCCATTTGTTCTGATGTTCCAAACCAATTCCCTAGCTGGCAGCCTCTGTCACCTCCCTCTCAGGGAGCTCAAATCCCATTCCTGATAAAACCCATCCCAAAAGGCATAAACATCTCCGAGCCTTCCCCCTCCCAGCCAGGGAGCTCCTTCTCAGAGGGCTGTGCCTGTGCTGGGCACCCAGGGAGAGTGAAGAGCAGAGATGGGGCTCCCTCTGAGTCCGTGTCTCAGGGAGTCTCACTGAGAACTAGCTTACCTTCACCACAGAGATCTGATGTTAATGCAGCACCACAGGCAGCCCCTGAGAGAGAGCAGTCTGCAGGGAATTAAAAAACATAGAGAGAGAGATATTAATGGTCCTTTGCAAACAACTAAAAATACCCAGAATGGCCAGAGTTCCTTTTGGATTTTTTCTTTTCTTCCCCCAACTTACGCCCAAAGGAATGTGCCACACAAATTAAAATGATTTCCCTCCAACCTGCAAGATAGGAGCAGGCAAGGCATCCTTCAGCTGTGAGTGAAAGAGACGGAGCCTGCCTTTGTCAGGAGCACGCCAGCCCCGGGGAGGTGAGGTGGTGGGGGACGGCAGACAGGGCTGCAGGGATCCTGCTGGTTAATGCCCATTAACTGGGACAGACAGGTCTGTGCCAGGCACCCAGCTGTGGGGTCCAGGGGCTGTTTCATCAACATCAATAGCAGAAGTGAATCCTGGGCACCTCAACTGCCTTGGGGGGATGCAGAGTAAGAGCAAAGAGCTGTGAAGCAGCTTTCCATGGGGCAGAGGAAGCCCGTACTACCACCAAGGCAGTGCTGTTAAATTTGCAAAATGCATTGCAGGAGGCAGAGGCTGTGGTACCTCCTGGCCCATGGACACCATCACCCAAGGACAGTGTTTTTCTGGCCCACACCCACTCAGGTGTGTGCCCCAGCTCATGTTTTCTCCTTTCAGTCAGGAGAGACAGTTTATTCCTAGCAGTGAGAGCTCATAGGTAGGAGGACAACCAAGACCACCCCCAGCAGACTATAAAAGCAGTGCTGTGCTGTGTCACAGCTGCTCCTCACATCTGGATGCAGACAGCACTGAGAGCAGTGCAGCTGGCCCTCAGTCAGCACTCCCTGTCCTGTTAACACCAGGCAGGCCAGAGGTCTGGCAGCCGAGGTGAAGGGCCACTTCATCTCCATCATGTTCTCCTCTGCTAATGAAAATGTTTCTCCAGCGTGTCCTCGGGAAGGTTTCCTTCAGCTCCAGCCCTCGTGTGATTGAAGGCTAATCTCTGTTACTCTTGGCTGAATGGCAGCCCACGAGGAAGGTGATGGATTGTGTTTCCCTTCAACTCGACATTTAATGGTGCTGGCAGAAGAAGAAAAAGCACCAGATGTTTCTGGACTGCAAGTGAACTCCTGCCAAAACACTGAGAGGTCAGGGGGCCTCACACGGCCTGGCACCCCTTTAAATTGCAGCCTGCTTTGAAAGGCCACTTGGCTTGCCAGCATCCTCCCTTCCAGAGGCAGTCCAGCTGATAGCAGTGGCCACAGGAGGCAACATGTCCTGTGTCACCTCGTGGGACATGACTGGCCTCCAGTGCACTCCCCATCATCAGCCTGGTCAGCACTGGGCTCTGGGAGAGAGGCCAAGGTCTGGAGTGCAGACTTTTTGGGAGGAAAGCTTGTGACAGAGGCTCAGCACTCACAGGTTCCTTTGGCTGGCTCCAAGCTTGGCCACTGAAGCCTCAAGATGGGAAATTTTTCCATCTGCGAGAGTGCAGACTTTTTGGGAGGAAAGAGGCTCAGCACTCACAGGTTCCTTTGGCTGGCTCCAAGCTCGGCCACTGAAGCCTCAAGACGGGAAATTTTTCCATCTGCGATCCTCTTAAAATGCTTGGAGACCTCCTGATAAAAAAAAACCTGAGACAAAAATCAGGCTTACAATCCTCTTGCTGCTTGCACTCAAGGAGACACCTGGCTCCACGATACACTTTCTCCTCTGTTCCACAGCTCTGCAAACACATTCCAGGCCATCCCCACCACCTGCTGCTCTCCTGCTGTTTCTCCCCTCACTGGAACCACACAATTATCTATCATGGCACTCTGCCCCCTCTATCTGCAAAGCTTTGCAGTTTTTCTCCTCCTGTTTTTGCCCCTATAAAACCACTATCAGCATTTGTTGAGGACATCCAAACACAACACATGTTTGCTTTCCCTTCTCCCACTAGCACTGGCTGCGTGGTGCTTACCATGGACCACACAAAAGCTAAACCTGGAGGAAGGGAAGAAGGAGAAATTAAGAAAACACACTGGATGAAAAAGTAAAAACTCCCTATTACTGGCAATTATTTCTACTTGATCACCCACTGTGCACTGTGCCCAGACACAAATCACTCTTGGCAGGGTGGCACAGCTCGTACCTGCTTACACAGTGCACAGGCTGTTTGCTGAAGGTATTCCAACCTATCTGGGCACCTATTTGGGCTGAACTGGCTCCAGCCTTTCTGAGGGTCTCATACACACCAGTCAAATCAGAGGTGATGCTCTCCTCCCCTCCCAAATCCGTGGTCCAAGTCCTGGAGCAGAGGCAAAGCACCTTTTTGGAGCCGATTGCCCAAGGGATGTCCATCCTCATTCCCAGACTCACCTGTCTGGGCTCCCTGGCAGTTTTCCCTTCCCGGGAGGCATGGCAGCTACAGAGAGCAGTTGCAGGCAGCTCAGCTCTGCCAGAGGTGCCTTCCCCACCCCGGGAGGACACGCCTTGCTCCCCGCCAGCCAGCGGGAAGGCGCAGGCACCCAGAGATGGAGGAGGCACTCAGCCAGCCACTAATGCTTCCCACTGTCTTGGAGCAAAGGGAGGGATTAGCTTTTATTAGCTCTTATGAAGAGCACATCACTCCTGCCCTTTCCTCCTCTCACAAGGCTCAGCTGTGCTGCAAGTGAAGCAGAACCAGCTTACCTACGTGCTGCCGGCCCCAAACCCCTCCTGGGTCTTGTATAAATCCTACAGATCTTAAATCTTAGGCAAGCGGGGAGTTAGGATGGAGCACTCCTCCTAAGGGTGCTGCAGGTGCTGCCCAGAAGTACTTTAAAAAAGATGGATACTTGGATTTTCCATCTGGATCTCCCAGTTGGCACCACGCACGGCCTGGAGGAGGGCATGGTCTCGGTGCCAGCCAAACCAAAGCCAAGCCACAGTCCCCAGAGCACGGATCCAGTCCCGGGGCTGCTGTTTGAGAGGTGGTCCGTGGTTTTCCTGCCCAGCCCTGCTGCCACAAGCAGCATCCCTGACTCCCAGCACCCAGCAGGGCTGAGGGATGCTGCTGCTCCAGAGAAGTCTCTCTGAAGTCGCTCTGGGGCTTGTTAGCAGGGTGATAAAGGGGATGAATGGCCTCAGAGAAACGCTCCGTCTCCCGCTGTGGCATTCATTATCCTTCAGCCGGGCGATTCCTCGCGGCAGCCAGCAGCTCTGGGCTGGCTCCTTCATCCTCGGCGGGGCTGTTTTCCACAGGGAAGCCCTCTCTCGCTGCTCCCCCGGCACAGCGGAGTGCCCGGAGCCCATCACCTTCCCCGCACCCCTCGGCGCTGCTTTCCCGAACAGCAACCCAGCCACAGCTGCCCCCGTGCCCGGACCTGCGCCTTTTCAGCCCCATTTCCCCAGCAGTGCAAGGCGTGTGCCATCCTGCTGCATCTCCTCTGCCCACTCCCAGCAACTTCTGACACTGCAAACAGATTTCAAGCTGATGTGACAGAGCAACGGAGGTCTTGGAGACAGTCAGAGTCTATAAATTTCCTGGGAACAGACTAGCAACCAGAGGACAGACGCTATTAGCACCATCCAAACTGTGGTGTATCATCCCTTATTAGACACCAGACAATTTGTGTGGGAGAGAAGCTATAAATATCCCAGGAAAGGGAGATGCTCCGTTCAGCACAAATAACTGACTGGACACCAGAGACTCCACACCCAAACTGTGCATGCACAGAAGGTGAGGTTTCAGGGATGCCACTGCACATGGTACCAACAGGAGAAGGTTTGGCTGATAGGAGAGCCAGCCAGCTAGGATGGCATGTGAGCCTTTGGAAAGCCCATGGAAATGGAATGTGTGTCCTTCCCTTGTGCTTCTTCGAGAGACCAAGCTGAAGTCCTTCTGCATTTCCAGCCTTAATTACCCTCCCAGAGCTATGGATGAGTCCAGCTGCTGCCTGAAGGGAAGTGACATGCCCAGCTCCAAGGGGGAGCAGCTCCCTCACCCCAACTCAGCCATTGCCTCTCCACTGCATGGACAGAGATTTCACCTTCCAGAAGGGCGTTTCACCCCCAGACTGCTGCCAGGAGATGCCAGGAAGGCAGCCCAGAGTCGGAGCAGAGCCTGGTGAGCTCTCAGCAGCATCACTTACACACCAAGCTGCCCTTTAGCTGTTGGCTGATGGGTGGCACCTGAGAGGGAGCCCACTCCTCCACACTCCTGGCTGCCCCAGCACAGACCTGCCAGTGCCAGCACGGGGCTGGCAGGCAGCAGCATGGGTGTCCTTCCCCCAGGAGGAAGGAGTGAGCCTCAGAAACCCTTTTCCTTCCTTCTGAAGGGGATACAGCAGCCTCCTGCTTCTCCCTGGGAGTCAACTAGTGTTCTCACATCCCCAGTGTGATACGACCTAGCTCAGGCTGAGCCCAGCATTTCAGTGCTGTCTGCCCCCCTGTCACAAAGCCAAACCCTGTGTGCACTTTGGGGATGGAGCAGGGTGATCCCTGTGCTCATTTAGGATCTGCACTGCTAACCCAGTCCTTATCTGTTCCAGTGTCATTCCCAGCCTCAGGCATTCCAGAGCCCTGGCAGAAACTGAGGAGTGAGAAACAACCTTTTTCCCTCCAGCTCATTTGTGACACTATCCCAGCTGGCCAGACACGTTCTGGGACTTCTCTGATTCACCTGGTAAAGGTCAAGTCCCAGGAGGTGCCTTCAGCCTGGTGGATCACGTCTCACTTGTACCTGTGGGGCTTCAGCTCCACAAAAGACAATTTAAACATGTGCTACAGCACATCCTTTACTCAAAAAAAAAAAAGAAAAAATGAAAAAAAGAAAAGGGATTTACACTCCAGGGGTGGTGACTCCCTGTTCTGCCCAACAAAAGGAGGGATGGGGACTGAATTCAAGCTTATGTTCATTAAAATAGAAGGGAAAAAAAAAAAGAAAATCCAGAAATCCAGGCACTCTATCCTAATTGTTGTGATCCAACCTTTCACAGTGTTACACTGAGCTGAAGGGCCGCACCTGAAAGTGTGCCAAGAGCGGCATGAAATGTTAATGTTGCAATTAAAACAATATGAATATTGCAGCACTGCTCTGCTGCTTCCCATCCACTGAACAATTCTCATTCAATAGAAGTCAAGTTACATTTCAGGAAATAATGAGGTCTGCTAATTAAGTCTGGCCTAGGAAGACAGCAGTCTTAAAAAGAGAAAAAAATATTCAGATCCCCCCAAAATGTGTACATTTGCTGCTTCTTACCTGCCAAGGGGAGTCATTAACACCAGGATCACAGGTCAGCCCCACTGTCTGATTGCACACACCTAGAGGAAATTCTCTTTGTAATGATAAAATGCATAAGTCATGACCTGCCTTGTCCCCTGGGCGAGCAGGGAGTGCCAGGCTGGCACGTCCCACTCTGAGTGCACAGAGCAGGTCCCTGGCAGTGAATGCCACTCCCAGGCTGGGCTGGAGAGAGCCAGACCGGGCCCTGAGGGGCTGAAGGCAGCAAATCACATTCAGCTGACACAGGGCAGATCCCACATTGTACACAGGGAAGGGAATTTTCCTCCACAGCCCTTCACACAACTGAGTGACAGTGACACTGGCTTGAGCTGGTGGAAGCCACTGGGACAGTCCTGGAAGGACAAAGACCTGTCAGGATCATCTTGTGGTTTAACTCCAAAAAGAGGCAACAGAGGATCCCCCTGTGCTGCAATAACGTGAGGACACAGAACAGCCCAGAGACAGGAAACACTGGGTTCCAGGGATCCCAAAGGAAATTGGTATCATCACCCTGCTCCTGTGGCTTCCCCACCCTCTTGTTTTTCATAATATTCCCAAATTTCTTTATCTGTGACAGGTGTTGGGGCTGCCATCGTGTCTCCCGTGTTCCTCCCAGCCAGATAAACTGCAAGGAGGGGTTGGGCAGGGAGGTTCCATCAGCATCAGTATTCCATGGGAAGAGCAGAACACTGGGAACAGGTCCACCACAGGTCATCCTGCTGGTTTGATGACTTTTTTTTTAATGATGTTGTGTTTTCTCTTTCTCAGAGTTTCAGGAACACCCAAGAACACTCATCCTCCAGGCCTGAACCCCACCATCAGCCCCAGCCTGACTCACCCACATGGGGCTGTCTAGGGGACACAGAGGAGCTTGCTGTGCAAAGAGGAGGCTACAGCAGTGCAAACCTCCCCAACCCCTCCCCAAACTCCAAAGGAAAACTCATCCAGTGGCAGGGTGAGGGAGGCCAGTGGAGTCCTGGTTCAATCCTTGGCCTCTGCTGAGGCTCAAACCTCAGCCTGTCTTTAATACAGACAACCCTCCTGGTAAGATCCAGAGGCTGAGCCACGCTAATCAAACCTGGCAACACAATGACTCAAATCAGGGGGAGCTCAAAGCATTCAGGAAGGAAACACTTCATTTGAAAGAGGAGAAAATTCCAGATGAACAGACCAGAAAGGACTTTCCAGGTCCTGGACTGTCCTAAGGGACTCGGGTACCATTTCTATATCCATCTGTGGGAAATAAACCAGTTTTGTCATCAAGGCACAGCCAGGGGGATTTGCCCACCTTGTTGCCACCAGCAGCAGCTCATTGTTTTGGGGATGAGTAGGTGGTCTGCTCCCATCAGACCACTTCTCACTCTATTTCCAGACGAGCCAGCACTCGCTGCTACCAAGTGTCTGTTCTGCAATAAAGAGCAATAAACATGCCAGAGTAATTAATGTCTTAACAACTTATTACAATCCTCAGATAATTAATCACAAAAGCTAAACATGCTGTCTCACCCTCCTAATGTGTTAATGCTCTAATTATTATGCCTCAATTAAGGGAAAGTCAGTGCTCCTTGCTTGGAAGTGCATGTTTAATAAGGGCGCCTGAACGCGGGCGAGCCGGAGTGGGGAGCCAGGGGGTGATGGGGGTGAAGGAACAGGACACCATTTTTAATGAGGTTTCACGGGTGGCTCGGGGCAAAGTATTGACAGCTCCTCTCTGGGATCTCACACACCACTGCACGTGTGGCTGGGGGCCATCTGTGGTGGCTCCGTGCTCCGCTTCCCTCCGGGCTATTTATGGGAACAGAGAGCTGGAGATGAGCAGTCACAGCATGGATCTGGCCAGCACCAGGCAGCAGTCATTGAAGGAGTGGTGGTCTCCTCTATCCAGCCCACTTCTTGCTCTATTTCCACACAGACTGGCCCTTGCCAGCACTCCTGACCCCCCAAAGCCTCCCCACTGCCCAAGCCTCTCCACCCAGTCCTGTTTCCATGGTACTCCTTGCCTCCAATCAAGCTAACTCTGGGACACCCATGGAGGTGTTAAGAACAGCCCCCAGAAACTGGGATCACTCTTGGGATGTGACACATCAGCTCGTCTGATTTCAGCCACTGCCTGGAGGTTTTCCACAAGTCCCTGTTGTCTGAGGGAACAGAAAGCCATGTCTCAAAGAGCACACACTTTAAAAATGCTTGGCTTATACATGGGGAAACTGGAGGCCAAAAAGGTGTTCTGCAGGGGACTTGTGGTGGTTACCAGCCATGAATCTGCCTTCCTGCCTAGCTCTGAACCTCACTGGGTGCTGGGAACTTCAGAAAGAGGTTCTTGGTGAGGAGGAGCTTGAGCAGACCCTAAAGCTGATGTAGGGACTGGACCCCTCACCATGTGACAGCAGGAGATGCTGCTGCCCTCAAGACACAGCTGTGCATCCATAGGATACTTGTGTTTGGGAAAGACTTGTGAGACAAAGTAAAGTCAAGGCAAAAAATGGCATCTCATCCATCCCACCCTGCAGAAGCAGTGACCCTAAAGAGCAAAGGAATCATGGAACTGGCACTGGAATCAGGGAACTCTGCAATGCAGCAGGCGTGGGAAGCAGGAACTGGGATAGCCAGGCTCCACATCTTGGTACCATACAAAAAGCTGCAACAGAAGAATGGCTGGAGCCCAAGTCTCCCAAACAAAGCTTATAAAACCTTCTTTTTCCAATAAAAAAGAACTCCCCCGCTGAAGTAGGTCTTCACACACAAGAAAACTCTTCCTGAACCAGCCTGGTTTTCTGTTCCATCCAAGCCTTTTTAAATTTCTCAGACAAATGAATCACCAGCAGCATTTCCAGCCTAGGTTTGACTGCAAAACGATTGCATTTCTCAAAGAAATAACACACTGTGTAGGTTTGGATGGTTTCCTCTGAGGAATAAGGGAGAGGGAATAAGAAACAAAACAAAGTAAAGCAACCTGGAGGGAACATGAATTTTAAAACCCATGAACAGTTTTAGATTTCAAATAATCTAAATAAAAAAAAAATGGCTCAAATAGTTACTTCCATAAAAATAATTCTGTCACCCCGATTCTTTGGTGATGTGTCATGAAAAACAAAAGAAAGCTCTCCACCTCTGAGACACCAACCTGACAGCAGCTTGACTGGTGAAAAGGGGCTAATGCCTCCCCACAGAGGCAGCCTGTGGATTCCCACAGGGCTCCAAAAGAAGATTTGTGTGCTGGGCCTCTCTCCACACTGCTCTGTTCCAGCAAGAGGCGTGACCTGTCCAGACTCTCCTCCTTCTCTTCACAGAGGGTAATTTCAGACATCCAGCTCTAGTTCCCTGCACTGGGCTGGAGGCATCACAGTCCTTATCTCAGCAGCTCCACTTGGCTCTGTGAGTTCAGCATGGACATTTCAGAACCCACCCAACCTAAAACCTGACCATCCAGGGCAGGACCATCAGAACCACTGAGCTCTGAGCAAACACAGCCTCATTAGGAAGATATACAAGGGATATGATATTTTTTGAAGAATTGAATTATATTTCTGCTGTTGTTTTCAGTGACTTGTGGAGCAGAAAGCTTTCTATGGATGTTGGCATCTGTGCTGAAGGTGCTCAGACTCTTGCCTTGTTTTTTCCCAACCCAGAATCCAGCTCCCTCAGACATTGCAATAAAGTGGCTGACTGCTTTTGTACCTCTTCTTTCTCACCAGTACCATCACCTCTTCTCACCAGTTCCATCACCACCACCAGCCACCTGAAAATATGGGGCACTACTTCTATTCTGGGGCTAGAAATTTTGACTAGATGTGATTTACTCCAAAGTGTGTCAAGTCTGCTGAATATCCAGTACCAAACATTCTGGAGAAGTTGCCTGGCTCATCTTAGCATGCTGTGGGGTTGGAAAAAGCTGTTTACCTGGAAGAGAGCAGTAACACAAAGCTGTGCCTCTTTACACCTTTCCCATCTGAACTTAGGACGAGTTTCTTGGAGCAAGTCACTGCCCCAACAGCCCAGGATCTGCTCCCAAACCAGCTCACACAAAACACATTGCCAGAGCCCTGAAGCAGGGCTTGAATGGGGAGGGCAGGCTCTGGAGAAGAGCAGATGAATAACAAGAATATATAAAACATGTAATGACTATCAGAAAGAAACCAGCATCATTGCTTCCCAGAAAAAGACAGCCAGCCTGAGGGGATTAGAGGGCTGGACCATAAAGTTGGTGCCAAATGAGCCCAGATGCTCCAGTCCCAGCCCTACAGCCTCTCCAGCAAGACTTTTCTGAACTCAGCTTACCCCCTCCCTCTGCCCCCTGCCTTTAAGACAGTGTGTAGCACAACAGCTGGGAAACCCAATCTGGTCCAAATTATGTTACAACCCTGCTGGTTTTTATTCTTGTTTACCAGCATTAATTTTAATGGCTTTCCCTACATTAACTTTGTCCTGAACCAGTTGGAGGAAAATTCCTACTCACTTGCCTTCTGGAGAACAGACTGGGTAATTTTCCCCTGTCATTTAACAGCCTGCCTGGGCTGCTCAGGAATGACAGCCACCCTGTGTGCTTCGTGGAGGGCAATAAACTCCCCAAGGCTGGGGAGGAGGATTTACATATCCCTGAATACACTGCCCATTCTTTGTTCACTCTGGGTCTTGGCTGGTGCTGGCCCAGCAAGTGGAAATTTCTTCCTCCTGTTCAGCATGGGAAGGAACTTTCTGAGCCTGATGGAAATTTCTTCCTCCTCCTTTTCAAGGGAACTACAGAGCCTGCACCAAGGATAAGTAATGCTTCCAGACAAAGTGGCAACTTCCCCAAGCCTGGGCAGCTTTGGGCTGGGTTTGCCAGTGGCCAGTTGAGTCTCATTTTCCCTTGGAATCATTAAAAATGCCTGTAAAACAGGTCTGGGAAAAGATAATGGTACTGGAACATGCGTGGAGAATGTTTCAGAGGAGTGGGGAGCAGGAATATGCCTCTGCTCTGCAATCATCCAACAGGCAGCTTCCCTGTGTGTCTTGTGTCCCACACAGCCCTGTGTACAGCAGGGAGCAGAAATGAGGATGAGGCAGTACCTGACCTCTCTCTCTTTCCCTCCTTTCTGCTCTCTCTCATCTCTGTTCCTTCCAGCACCCTCCTGGCTTCCTGCAGGAGACATCACAGCTCCATCCAGGCTGTTTCTGCCAGAGAGAGAAAAATTGTCCTTCCCTTTGCTCACCAGATGCTGAGTGTGGTCTCACTTCTCTCTCCAGCACAGAGAGGTGTGGTGGCTCAGACCACAGGAAGGAAAAGAAACACTCAGGTCTTTCTTCACCTTTCTCCTCACCCCATTAAAAAACAAGGTAACACTTTCCACCAAAGTAATGCAAGGGTCTGATTCAGGCATATTTCCAAAGTTTTCTGTCTCTGCCAGCATAAAAAAAATAATATGGTTAGAGCAAGTGAAGTTATTTGTTGCATCACATGATGCCCATACTTTAAAAGTACAGATGTTCTCTCCATGCTCCAAGGGGTGATTTGGAAGACAGAGGACTCAGAAACTCCTACTCTATCCAGCCACAAGCACCTGGGCTGCTGTAGAGGGAGGGTTGCCATGGAAAGATGAGGAAGGCAGCAGTGAGGTGGCTGCAGTATTCCCACCAATTATCATGAAGAATTTTGACTGCTCTGCTGTGTTTCCTGCAACAGCCTAGCAACCACCTCTGAAATGTTTCTTACATGTCTGAAAGGCATTAAAGCAGGGTCACACACCAAGAAAGCTGCACGAGCAGGGAGGGCTGGGTCTCCAAAGCTTGGACATGGACTCCTCATTTCCTGCTCCAGGAAACTCCTGCACGAGGTACAGGCAGTTGGATCACATGGACATCAGAGCAGCAAGAAGGAGAAGACCTGAAGAAGAAACCAGAAGTTCCACTTTCACGGGGCAGAACAGGGCAGCTCGTCCTTGCTCAGTTCAGGGGTCCTGGGTGGAGAACCCACATCAATGTCAATCTCTTCTACATACAGGTGAACTTGTGCATAGGTTCACTTCAGATGCACTGCTTCACCAGGACTCCTCCTACTGTGACCTAACAAAACAGAAGAAGCAAGAGCTGCAAGATACCTCGCACTGAGAGGCTGAGAGACCAAGAGGCCACAGCATCCTACCCTCCTGCAGTCCCCGAAGTAATGAAAAGGCAGCTATTCCACATGTGCCATTCTGGCCTCTTCCACAAGCAGGGCACTTCAAAGTGACAAAGAACAGCTTCTGCCCATTCATTAAGTTCTTGGCATTAACCGATTTCTCTCCAACCAAGCCATAAAACCCAAAGCTGCATGCAAGGAGCATCCTAAAATATCCTTGTAAATCTCAGCCACCACACTCATTAATTACAACCCAGTGATAGTTCAGGCCATTAGTTCTGGCTGGTAACTTCATTTATTCCCACGTTAATGCCTGATGTCAGTGGTTATCTCATTACCACTCTATTACTTACCCACTTAATCCATCATTGCAAGCCAGGCCAGAGGAGGAGAGGAGTTTGCCCTGCATCTGTGGGAGATGCATCAAGTGCAGAGCACCCAGGAGTCACAAACAAAGCACTTCTCATCTGCAGCTGAGCTTACAACTGTTAAGAGGAGGAAATTACACAGATGAGTCTTGTCAGGATCACAGACACATTCCAAGATTGAAAAATTGTGGATATTGAGGATTGAGCTACCTTTTAAATCATAGCCAAAAGCTTTGCAAAGAATGGAAGCAATATTAGCAGTCATGTAGAGAAATGGCATCAGCTCTGCCCTCCTCCTCCTTGGACTCTCATTCCTCCAGAGCCCAGGTTAGATTCAAACAGTTCCTGCCTGTTGAGCAGTTTGAAATGGCAAGACAAAATAAGGGCACTGGGAGCTGCTACCTGCTGAATGCTCCAGAAAACAAGCAGGCATCATTGCAGAGACCATGAGCCCTGAGTGTCAGTGAAAATACACCAGAAATGTGTGCGGACACAATAGCTCTTGGCAGTCCCACACTTACCCAGCTGGAGCTCCTCTTGTATGGTGAGCAGGCACTTCCAAAAATGTGCTTTACTGCATCTACTACACCCCTGCCTGTCCAGGACTCATTTCACTCCACCTGCTGATCCCATCCCATGGGTCTGACAAGGGTGTCTCTGCCTAGTGAGACCCTCAGCCTTTCCCTGTCACATTCCCTCCTTCTTTCCCCAAATAGGCTTCCTGGAGACAGCATTTCAATCTTGACCCAGAAAAAGGGAAGTTGTTTGTATGTTAACAGGCTGTGAAACCAAGACGTGAGCTGGGGAAAGGGCTCAGAGAGACATCTCCCTTGCAGCAACACAGCTTCTCTTCAGAGCTAGCAAAGCACTTCTGCTCCACCCCAGCATGATGCCCATACAGTAATAGGGCAGGTGGCTGGTTTTCACTGCCCCCAAATGATACAGGGCTGGAATCCTCTAAAGCGGGAGAAGTTTCTGCCACAAAAGCAAGGTAGAAAAAGAAGACACGGCTCCAAGATAATGTCAGTAGTAAAATATCAATGATTTCCTCTGTGATCAGTAACCCCCGCTCCAGCTAGTGTGCCCATGCTGGCAAAAGCAGGCTCTAAATGGTGCCGTGCCAGAACAACTGACAGGGCAAGTCTGCAAGATGCCACAATCAGATGTAATTAAAACACCTTTGCTGCCCTGCTTTCCATTCTCTCAGCAATGAAATCCATTACAGAATTCAGTTAGAAAATGATTTAAAATGTCCCCGGAGCCAAGTTGTTGACACCAGTGTAGACAGATGGATTTTGATACACCCTTGATTAAACAGCTTTATTCAAAAGGCAAAGAGGGCAGGAAGGGAGCTGGGTGATGAGCTGGAGGACCATCCTAGAAACAGGGGCTATTCCCCAGGGAAAACAAGTGCTTCTGGAGGAGAAAGATGCCCCATCAAGCAGCCAGAGGCTAAAACAGCCTCATCCCCCTGGGAATCAGGCTGAATCCTCTGCTCCAGTACCAGGTTCCCGTCCCTGTGCTTCCTGCTCAAAGTCGGGCTGGCAACACCACACACATCACTTCTTCTAGTCTCTGATTAAAGGATGCAGGCAAAACAAACAGAAAGCCTCACACAGTGCTCAGCCCCTAGCAGGGCCAGCAATACTTCCATTTCCCATGGAGTTACACGTCCCAGTGGGATTCTGCAGGTTGCAGTAGGGTACTGTCTCCAAGAACAGTTTTCCCCAGAGGCATTCGTGACATCTCTGTTCCTCATTCTCTCACACACAGATGCTCTTGCACTGATAAGGATTGAAGTC
Source organism: Passer montanus (assembly GCF_014805655.1). Lineage (NCBI taxonomy): Eukaryota > Metazoa > Chordata > Aves > Passeriformes > Passeridae > Passer > Passer montanus. Next base: position 1,237,161 of record NW_024372259.1, read on the forward strand.
CTTTGGCAGAGAGGGGCAAAGATAAAGTCTTCTCCCTGACCATCTATTTATATCAAGCTGGTAGGAACTCGTTATCTTTAAGGTCTCTGACACACAGAGCTGCAATCAGCCATCAGGGTGGAAAGTTATTAGGGGTGGGCAAAAAGGAGCCAAACCCACATTAACCCTCTTTTCTCGGGGAATAAAGGCAAGAAGGAAGGGTGCTACAACAGACCATGGGCAGCTGCCCTGTCCAGCTCTTGGAGAGAAGAAATCCAGGTGGGACAGAGGGTTTAAGCACAGCTCAGAGAACAACCTGAAGAGCCAGAGCTGAGGTGAAACACCTCTTGAGCAAGCACAGAGGCTCTGCAGGCCAGGATGCTGCAGGCACAGGTGTGGGTTGAGGAGCTACACAAACTACTGACCACTGCTTACTGAATGCTCTGAGGCTGCTGTGACCTGGCAGCAAAGCTTTGCAGGCATGTCCCATGAAAAACAGGATTTTCCCATCCCATTCCTCAGGCTTTGTGTACAAAGATGTTTGACCAGACTCCACATCAGGAAGGAATTATAAATCAGAAAGTATAAAATACTCAGTATCACCAGCTCCTGCAGTAATAAAGCCCCTGTTCATGCACAACATTAATATCTCTCATTATTAATGTACATCAGATGGTTCAAATCTCCCCTGCTCCCTCCCATGGCCTGAAAGAAACTGAAGCAAGCAGCAAGAACCTTCTTATGAAATAATAACCATCTACCTTATTATTTCTCTGGAACTTGCCTGTGAGTGCAAACCTGACACCTGGGGAACCCTCAGCTGCTTCATTTTATAGGCAATTTGAGACTGAGGTGGCTTTTGGTCCCAGCCCTGCTCAATGCAGTGCTGGCTCCTAAGCACAGTACCACTGATCCTCAGACCTGCAAACAGCTGAGGGGCTGCTGGGATCCTTCTGAGCCGTCAGAAATTCAGCCTCAAGTTAACCAAGGCATGGCCCAGGCACCATTGCAGCTCCACCTTCCCTGCAGCCACTCAGTCTGGGCAAGGATAATCTTGTTTCCAGCAAAAAAGCAAGGGTTTGAAAAACATGCTCACCAGTGCATTCCAATTATGCACGTTTTTAAACACTGTTTCACACCCCGGGAGAGTACAATCACACCTCAGACAGAGCTGCCTCCCACAGGGTGTCACAGCCACTTGCAGACCCTGTTCTTGCAGCAGAGAAAGGTTGGGGGGGGGAAGAACCTTTATCCCAAGGATGCCTTAAGCAAAGTCTCACATCTTTTAGAACACAGCGAGAAGGTCACGTTTATTGCTCAGCAGCTTTTCTCTCCCAAAAGTCACGGCCCAAAACGCCATGGCTGTGTGACACAGAGCTGGAGGAGGGGCTGGTCCTTGCCCTGGTCTCTGACAGGCCATTCAGGAGCTGACAGCTGAGCGTTTTATTCCCCCTGCAAACAAACCACATCAGATGAGTGCCACCAGGGAAGGAGCAGGACCAGAGCAAATTCCCAGCAAAAGCCTTGGCAGTGCTCCTCCTGCTCTGCGGCTGCGAGTGAGATGGAGTAATGGAGCACGACACATGGAGCAACAGAAGCTGAACCACGCACGTGTTCCTGCAAGGAGAATGAACAATATTAGTGGGGAGGGGGGAGGGGAAGGCACTTGCTAACAAATATTTATTAAAACACAATCTTATCCTCATCCGACCCTCGTTCTGATTAAAGGAAGCGGGACAGACTGCCATCACTGCTGGGGCATCAGGGGATGTCACTGACCATCCAGGGCTGTCACTGACCATCCAGAGATGTCACTGACCATCCAGGGGATGTCACTGACCATCCCTCTAAATGATTGCCCAGGAGGTCCCACGGCCACCCCATCGCCTTCCCTCCAGAGTCTCAGATGTGTCACTTTAAGTCACCTCCCCTAGCAGGGAGGGTGGAAAAAGATGATCTTTAAGGTCCCTTCCAACCCAAACCATTTGAGGGCTCAGCCCTGCTCTCCAGGATCCCAGAGGCCTCTGACACAGCCAAAGCATCTTCCAGTCTCAGAGCAGCCAGCTCTCCACTCACTGCTCGCTGTGGCCTGTCAAAATGGATCTTACATTTGGATCAAAATGGATCCTACAACCCCCACAGATCTCCTTCCACACACATGCCTTCTACAGGGATCACCAAGGGATGCGCTTCCTTCCCATTCCAGCCAGCATGTTCCATAAAAAGAAGGGGAAAATCTGCTGATCTCAGTGGGATTTGGGGGCTTCAAAAACCAACAGGTTTAGGACCCAAGTGTGTCTGACCTACTGATAGCTACAGCACTTCACGGGAGCACAGGGAATCATGGTTTGGCTTGGAAGAGACCTTAAAAACCATCTAGTTTCAAGCCCATGCCATGGGCAGGGACACTTTCCATTAGACCAGGGTTTAGAGACCATAAGCATAAGAAATCTTGGGAAATCTAGGCACGTGCCAAATGGTTGGACAGGCTCCTGAAATGGCTCAGCAAGCAGTGAGCTTGGTGCAGTGTCCCCATCAGTCACTGGCTATCAAGCCTAATCCCATGGCATAATAACACTCCTTGAGTATGCTTTACATTTAAAAAGTAATGAAGAACCAGGGTGAAAAAAATGCTGTGATGGAAGGGAAGAGTTGAAATTCAACCCCTGTAAGAAGCCCTAAAGACAAAAGCACATTTCACATTCTGCAATCTGTAGGAGAGTTGATTTTCTGTTCCTCAGCTTCAATCACCTCTTTGCTAGTGAGATTTGGCACTAGCCCAGGTCTCCTGAGGAAGCAGAGGCAAGGATTTTCCAAAGGATTTGTCACCCACATCTCCTCCCACAGCGTTTCCTTGGGGTTTTTAATGAGCAAGGCTCTCCTTTGAAAAAAAATCTGCCTTTAAAAGATGAGGCCATGCCCATGAGAAACCCCAGGGCAATATTTCTACCTCAACCCCACCTCCAAGCCTCCTGCTTGCCTGTAAGCCCTGCTGCCCTCCACCTGCCTAAGGAGGATGTTTTCATTATTGTTCAATTTGCAGTGAGTTTAGCTTAACGTCCTTCATTGGATTATTTTTATATTTAATGTCCTCTCCTCTCCCCCTCTTCTTTTTATAGACTGGTAATCCAAGTCCCTTGGCAAGGCTGAGTAATCTTGATCAGATTTTAATCAAAGTAAGCCAGATCCTCAGCTGCCAGTATTGATGCATCTGCCTTTAAATATTTGAACGATGCTGATTTACCCCAGCGAGGCGCAGGCTCCATCCGTTCAGGAAATTTAAATTCCTTCCCAGGCATCAAGCTAAAACAACAAGACAGAACAAGCAACCTGCTGCGAAGGGGTTTTGGTTTATAAAACCAATACCCAGGATTTCAGAACTAAATGAAAATCTGAGATAATCCCTCCCCAAATCCAGCCTGGGAAAAGCACTCCGGACAGATAAGTATCAAGTAACTTCTTAAAACACACTTTTTCCTTTTATAAAAGCTTTCATCAAGTCAGAGCCAAAGGGAAATTACCCACAAGGCCTCATTTCTTGACATGACCCAGAGAATTCGTGTTTTCCACTCTTAGAAAATGTGTATTTTACCCAGGCAGGCTTCTCCAGGATGGGCCTGCTTCTGCTTTGTTCAGCAATGACCCTTGTGCCACTGCCAAACCCCAAGCATCCAAAATCAGTATATTAGTTGGAAAATAATGAGATTTCTGGAATACAAAATGTTGGCTCCATTCTCCTCACCTTTAAAGATGACATCTGCCAGCTTCCCTCCACAGATTAGAAAGCAAAACAAAAAGCACTTAGATGAAAAAGAGTCTCATCTAATCGCCTGACTCCAGGAGATGAGTTTGAGGTAGAGACAGGGGCTGTCCCACAGAACTTGCGGTGCCCAAGTGGTGCCAGAAAGAGATGATTGCCTCAAATACACTGCTGAAAGCAAGACAAGCCAGTTATCCTGATTTCCGTACCCAGCTGGGGGTGAACTCCTCAGAAACAAGAGGGATTTCTCAGGTTCTCTGGTCATTTCCAGTGAGACAGGTGCTACACGAGCATCACCCGAGAAGTTGTAACTCCAGACCCTCAGAACACATCTGCATTTCCATCCCTACTGCTAGAACGCTGTAAGGTCTGCAGGGTGTGTCAGATCCATGCCCAATCCTGAACAGGAGGAGAACAACTCAAGGATCTCAGTCCGTCCTTCCCTCAGGGGGTTCAGGGCTCCTACTCAGCTTTTCCAGCTGCTGGCTGGACCAACCCTTCCTTCCACCTCCAGCCAGGTTGTCCTGCAAGCAACCATAACAAATTCTCTCTTGTTCATTACTCTTTTTGCCATCCTGCTTCAAAACCAATGCCTCAGCTTTGCTCTCCACACCCCAAAGTCAAGAAGGAGGAACAAAACCAATGAGGACCAGCTGAGGGAGCTGGGGCTCTTTAACCTGGAGAAAAAGAGCCCCAGGGGGGATCTTCTCACTCTCCACAATTCCCCAATTAGCCATGTAGGGGTCAAGCTCTGCTCCCAGGGAATAAGGATGGGACAAGAGGAAGTGGCCTCAAGGCTGTGCTAAGGGAGGTGTGGATTGGATATTAGGAGAAATTTCTTCACTGAAAGGGGGTTCAAGCACTGGAATAGGCAAACCAGGAAAGTGGTGGAATCACCATCCTTAGATGTGTTAAAAACTGTGGATGTGGCACCTGGGGACGTAGTTTATCACAATCCTTAGATGTGTTAAAAAAACCTGTGGATGTGGCACCTGGGGACGTAGTTTACTCCACAAGACACTTGGAGGCTTTGTACTTCTGGGTTAACAGTTGGACTTCATCTTCTAGGAGGTCTTTTCCAACATAATGAGCTCTATTAGTTCATAATCAGCCTTGTGCAAGAGCCCAGCTCCTGAACTGCACTTGGATCCATACCATGTCCCCCATGCAAGTCCAGAAAAACCAGTGCCCATTCTGCTGAGCAAATACTACAGGATTAGGTACTGCCTTGAGAGAGACACAGCCATGGGACAGTGCCCTTAAGATATTATTACTCATTAAGGGGACCAAAAATGAGCTGGGCCTTTAAAAAACATTAAGTCTCCTGATGGAAAAACCAAGGACTTTGTTTCTTTCCCTATGCCTGTTCCAGTTCTGTGAGAAGAGCGCTCCAGTGGACACAACCCCACTAATTTCACCATTAACAGGGACATTAAACCAGGCTGTGAGAAGTCTCATGAAGGAAAGTGCACAGAGGAGCATCTGCAGGGGGGTTAAGAAGCTCCAGCTCCCCCAAGCAGCAGGCATCTTTTGTCCTTTCACATTAGCTCACCCGAGCATCCCTGATCCGAGACACAGGTTCCTACAGCAGATGGCCTTATTAGTGCCCATGTGTGGTGACAAGGAGACCACCACAGGTGGCCCAGACAGCAACCAAAGCACTTCACCCCTCTTGCCCCAAAGCAGGTTCAAGATCATGCCAAGGGCAGCCAGGATCAGAGCACAGAAGAGATGCCATGTGCAATAGTCCCAGCCAGCCCCCCGTGCCTTCCACGCTGTTACAGGCTCAGCTGGAATGTGCTGTCCAGTTTGGGATGCTGAACTTCCAGACGGTGTGAGCAATTGGAGACAGTCCAAAGGAGGCAGACAACAGTGACTGGAAATCTATAGGAGACAGTTGGCAAGGAGGGGTGGAAAGCATTTGTGATGCTCATTCTGGAGAGGATGGAGACATGGTTATAATCTTCAGACAAGCAAAAGGAGAAGGGAGGGGAAAAATAAAAACCATCCACCTTTCCCCATCTATGGAAAGGACAAGAAGTCCTGAGCTTAATATAAAACAAGGAACCTTTCAGTCAGATATTAAGGAAAATTTTCCAAGTGCACCGACAGCAAAAGCAGTAGACAGTTGTCAGAACTCCATTGCTTTCCTCCAACATCCACTGTTAAATTAAACCCTTTGGGCTACCCCGCAGAAGACCCCATAACTCAGCCACGAGGCTGTCAAGAGAATTACGAGCTCATTCTGCACTGTGACGTGGGGAATGGATAGTCCAACGCCAGTGAAAAAGAAATTAATTTCCAGCCCATCATAAAAAACACCAAAAAAACCAAAAAGCCACACAGCAGCTGCTGCTTAGAGGGACCTTTGAAAACCCTTCCAGTGTGAAAAGGCCAGTGAGGGAGGGAGAGGGTGCAGCAGCTTCCAGGGCTGGCAGGAGCTGGTGAATGGAGAGGAAAATTCCACAGCAAAGCTGGGCCCTCACAGAACCTTCCAGAGCCTGGGATGCTCTCTCTCCAGCACACACAAGCCTCACTCTGAGCTGGTGGCTCTGCCCTTGATGTGTCTCCAAGTCAGGCCATTTCCATGCTGGAGCTCAGGACTGAGCCCCCAGGCTGGCTCCAGCACTTGGTGGGTGTCAAGGTAAGGCAGGAGCACGTGGTTGGGTGTTCTCAGCAGCCACAGGAGGAAGGGTTTTGGGATGTCCTTGTTTTTGTCCATGTCCAACTAAATAAAACAATACATACATTTGTACATATCCAGCCAAATAGGTCTCAAGAACAGAAGATTTTCAAGACTGAGGCCAAGCTGGGTACCCTCAAATCCTTCTAAACTTTATTTGGAACACGGAAAGGAGTCCAGGATTTGCGCCACCCTCCTTGGATTTGGGTCCTAGCTGCCTGATGACCTCTTGTGTGAGTCAAAAATACAGTCATTTTTCTGTCTGCTTCATCATGGGTCTGCCCTATTCCCAAGCAGATACACTGGCTGGAGCCAGTTCCTGCCTCATATCTTCAAATTCATCTAAACCAAAACTTCTCGTGCACTGTGGCCCAAATCTCCATGAAATTCAGCTCTTCATTGTATTTTTGGCTGGATTTGGGATCCAATAAGCTGAGAGATGCTTAGAGAAACCAACCTGGATAATTGCTTTAGTACTCATCAGAAAACACAGCATGATGCAGATCCACAGTAAAGCACGGATCTCCTGGAGAGGCCCCTAGTGATGCAGATATGTTTTGCAGGAGGTTTCTCTCCAGATCAAACCTTTCCAGAATGACAGACTTGAATTTCAAACCCGTAAAAATTCTTCCTGAGTTTCTCCTCCCACAGTGACTTTCCTTGTGTGAGGCTTGGCTCAGACCATCCCACTCACTGTATTTGCAAGACTAAATGCAGCCAAACACAGCTCACATGAGAAGAAACTTCTGGACCTCTTCCACCACTCCTTTTCTTGTGTGGAGCACAGAGGCAACCAGAGACATGTTTGCAGTGAACTATTATCCTCTGCACTCTGCATCCTGCTTTGTTTATAGAGACTTTGGGGAGATTTGTGGGTCTGGTGATGAATTATAGGGAGGAAGACAAACATATTTTACTGTTCTGGGCAAGGAGCTCTGGAATCCTGCGGACATCTGGAGGAATTATTTGCAGAAAATTAACACTGTTTGTCATTTGCATGATGAACTTCTGGATCTCACATGAATGATGGGAAGAAACCGGTGGGAGATGCTCATTATCCCTGATGAAGTGGGGCCCCTTGACATGATGCTAAGGTCGCCGTGATCTATGGACCTGCTGACTGACAACTCGAGGGCTCTGGAACTGAGCTCACAATGTAAGCGGGGGTGGAAGCGACCTGCCACACTGAACGCCGAGGCGTTAATGATTGTTGCTTTGCCTCTGATTGCCGGAGTTTGGGATGCTCTCCTTCTGCCTGCCTCACAGGGCACGCACCTTAACTCCTTCCTGCCTCATTCCAGAGGGCACCGAAAGCCAGCACACCCGCAGGTATCCAGAGTAAAACCTCCAGGCTTTCTTGCTTCTCTCTTGATGTGCCTTTGGGGATGGTGCCCTCAGCAGCTCCCTGGCAGATTCCCCACCTCTGCCTCGCAGCAAATCCCAGATGGGGGCAGATGATGTGCCATCACCAGGCCTGCACTCAAATTCACAGCATGGCAGAGAAGTCCTCAAAGTTTTCCTAGTGCTCCAGTGCAGCACACCTCATCCTTCTCCATGTTAATGTTTGCTTCTGGGAGCTAGCTTCATTTTCCCTGCAGCTCCAGCATGCCAGGCAGGAGCTCTTGGAGAGCTGGGAGCACTGCTTGCTAGCAGCACGGCAGGGACCCAGAAGAACCAAGCCTGAGAAATGTCATCTCACCTAGGACATGGCTCTTGGTCTCTCAGCAACTCAGCTTCTGCCTTTGAAAACAGGAAATATTCCATGATCTGTTCCTGAGTTGTCGCTTGTAAGACTTCTGAGTGTTTCCCAAAGTAGGGGGTGAGTTCCCCTCCACTTCCCAAGGAAAGAGGCAGAGTTGGGGTGCAGAAAGGATGGGAGGGCTCTGCAGGGCAGCAGAGTGGACGCATCAGCTGTGGCAGCCTTATCAAAGGAGCTGCAAAGAAGGCAGAGGGCACCTGGACTCACATTAAATTCACTGTCTCAAGTGCTTTTGTAAGCTCCTCTAATTTCACTTCCCAGTGCTTTCACCCCTGTCCTTGAGCAGGGAGAGCAGCACGCCCCTTCCTCACAGGGTGCTGGGAAGATGAATTCATGAACATTTTTGAGGCAAGGAAGCAGAAGAATGTCCAATTGATGGAAGACATAATGAAAACCCCAGATGTTTTGGGCACCAGGACCACCCCACAATTGCCACAAGATGAGGAAAGCAAGGGAGCTCCTCTGCTGCTGACTGCAGCCTCCCTGGGAGCACGAGGGGGCAGGGATCTAAGGAGGGACAGCTACACTGACAGTATTCTCTGAGCAAAAGTGCTACCAAAATATGCTGACACCTTTTCTTTCATCAAACGAAGCGCCACGCTGATTAGCACGGGCAGAGAAATCCAGCCCCATCCTTTCTGGAACACCTCGAGGCCACGATGTGATGAGCAAGGGGTGGGACAATGCAGTCTGACTTACCTGAGAGACAAGGAATGAGAGCAAGCCATGGATTTGGGGCAGGTGTGGGAGAGCCAGCCCATACCCACCAGTTCTCTGGGAACAGCTGCAGCTCAGAGCATGGCTCTGCTCCAAGCTCTCCTTACTGGGACAGGGAAGAAAAATGAGCATCTGAAAGTCCATATGAATAAGCTAATGCCACAGGGCTGTCAGTCATGTGCTAATACCCTTAGCTAAAGAAACATATTGATCCTGATTGCCTGGAATTGCACTTGAAAAGGGCTGGGTGACATTTCCAAGGAGACACGAGCTACTTTCAAGTCAATTAGCGGCATTGGAGGATTCATGCTGAGGGGACGCACTCACCTCCCAGGAATGCCAGGAGAGAATGAGAATTGAATTAAGCCTTTTCATACACCGAGAAACAAATCCTTTAATGGCCTGTAACAGCTGACAGGACACCCAGGGTCGCCAAAAGCATGCTGGCAGCAGCTAGATGAAGAAGTTTCATCGTGATGAAGCTGAGGACTGCAGAGCAGCTGAATCATTGCGACAGGCTCAGGAGGGCACACACAGCTCCACAGGGTAATCCTCTAAACAAGGGAACAGAGGGAGGCAAAGTTTAAGTTCCATGTCAACAATGCATGTAAAGCTCTTCATTCCTCTCCAGGTACCTGATCTCCCTTGGGGCTCAGTGGGAGTGTCACAGCCAGCACATCTTACATACCAGTGAGCAGCATGACCCTTTAATAAAGTCTTAAATGGACTTAAAGAAGGCACTTAAATGAAGCCTTCTGTCTGCTGCCTTCCCAAAAATATTCCTTATTCCTATGGATCCCAAAACCTCCTTCAGAGCCTAGGACCCCAGGCAGGTTTGAAACCACCACAGCAAATCAAAAGGCAGAGAAATTAGTGTAACTCTGCAATCCCTCTGGTTTTTTTTTCTATTTGCAGGTGCTCTGACCCATATTTAGTTTCCATGGTTCTTTTTATGTTCCTATAAACATGAGGCTTGTACCCGAATTCAAGGCTTTCTGGACAGCTTTACAGAGTTGATTTCCTGCTCTCTCACAGCAGCTGCAGTCATTCTGTCTCACAAGCCAAGGAGCAGAACCCTTCAATCCATGTGCAGGAAGGAAGATTGCCTTCCAATCCACCCACAGGGTGAAAGTGACCCTACCAGCTACAGACTGGCTGAGGCCTCACAACTGGACAGGTCTCTGGATATTTGAATCTTCCCGAGTGTGGCACAGGAAAACAAAAACAGACAGAGAAGCCGTCCCACACATTTTCTCCAGCCTCAGCACTGCGACCTCTCAGACACTGTGGGCTTCCCTGTGATAGCATCTCAGCCATGAGCCCAAAGCCATCTTCAACATGCCAGGGACATTCAGAGGCCCCAGAAATGCCACCATGTTCTTTTGAGTGTTGCCACAGCCCAGGGAAAGCTGCCCATTGCCCCACCTTCCAAAGCCAATTAGTTTAGCTAAGTCTAAAAGCCCAGTTGTGTCCTCAGGCCCATCCTCATCCACACACCTACACCTAATGGGGCTAATCCTTCTCTGCTGCAGCAGCACGAGTTTAATTGTGACATTTTTTACCCATCCTCACCATTGTGCAGGTTTTCCTAATCCAGTACAAACCAAGACCCTTTTGGTGCTCCCTGGCTTTCCCCCCTCCCCTCTGCTGCACTCTTAAACTGAGTGATAAAGACAGACAGCTCCAGTCCCAAAGGAATTCAAATATTGTTCTTCTCAACTCAGCTGAAGAGAAGAGCCTATGTTCATAAACCTGGAGGCTTCAAGCAGAATAAATGAATCTCCTAATAGTCCCTGCAGACAGGAGGAGACTTGGGAAATGGATCCTCCCATGGGCTTGCCATGGAGTGTCCCTTGAGTTTTTAACCAAGCATTTTCTCATCTGAGTTTCTTATATGGCCAGTGATTTTCCAGAGAGAAAATGAAATCAGAATTCTGACACATCTGAAGAGTCCTGCAGAGCCAGAGCCCCAGTTCTCTCGGTGACACCTCAGACCACAAACATCTATCCAAAGCTCAGCCAAAAAGCTTAAGAAAGCCATTTTTTCACTAGAACAACAGAGTGTCACGCTCATTTTGCAAGGACTGCTAGGAGTCTGGATTTCAATTAAAGCCACCAGGGCTCAAAATAGCCTTTTTGCAGCATTTGCAGCCTGTAACATAAAGCATGGGTCATATTACTGAAAGTACCTGAGAAACACAAACGGCTGAGGCTCAGCTTCAAAGTGACCCTTGCTTCAACGCCCACTTCTTTTCTTCTGTGGATGGAATATGGTTAAAAGCAACACATAACTACCATTTAATACTGAAGAAGTCGGTCAGACCACACTGATGCTTACAGGTAGAGAGCTGATGCACACAAATGACTTTTCCAAAGCTGTACGGTAAATCCAAAACACAACTGAGACTTAACCTCAGGTCTTGCAAACCCCTCCTTCCCCCCCCCAAACCATTGCACTTTGCTTTCAGCTTGCTAATAAAAGCCAGCTGAAGGGATATGGTATGGCTGCATGGACACACTGAGCAACCAGGGCTGTGGTGAGGAGTACAACCGAGAGAGAGAATCCATTCCCTCTGTGAGGTGGGAAGAAAGCGGAGGGGCACAGCAGGGTGCTCCTGACAAGATGGGAAGGAAAGCAAAGGGGAGGTTTTTTTTGTCTTTGCTGTGAAGAAATGTCTGCATTTCCCTTATTAACAGCAAGGCTCAGCCCTAGCTAGAGAACAGCAGGAGAGGCTGAAAAATGGGGTCTTTTCAAAGCACCATTTCTCTATAAATATCAAGCATGAGCTGCTGCCCATGAAAGCAGCCCATTACATTTCTGGGGTGCTCTCACCCAGCCATACAGGAAGCCAAACTGATTAAATTACCTTCTGTGGGTTTCAAACAAAGCAACATCATCTCCCCAGCCACCAGCAGCCCAGAAGACCTCTCTAAGGGACTAAAATATATAAGAAAGTAAAATTTGGTTGTCCCAGCATCTGGATGGTTCTCACTTCCAGGTCTGATGGATCACAATCTTATCTGTATTGAGATGCCACCATATGTGCTGGCCTATTTGATTATGTTTTAATAAAAAGAGAAGTAGCTCCCTCTATTGCAGAGCACCACATGCAGGAGGGGCTGACCCAACCACCCCAGCCCTAGAAAGGAGCCTGCCACAATGCCAGTAGGGTCACGGATGCCTTAGGATGGGAGTAGGGACAGAGGGACAGAATGGGGACAGACAGAGGTACCAGAGGAAGATGTGCTTCACAGGCATCTTGATGAGCTGTTGGTTTAAAGGGCAGGTGGAAGGGGGAATGACCAGGTGTCCAAGGAACATGGAAAAATGGGGAAAGGGGAAGATTTCCATCAAGTTTTAAAGCTGTTTGTTCTGACCCTAGCTGCCATTATGTATTTCTTCTGACCTTGGCAAAGATGATGCAAAATCCAGCCCAGTATGAAGTTGGAGGAGGACTCAGGTATTTTTTTTTTCACAGCCAGCTTCAATTCTCATCAAATCCCAGTTCACCCCAGCAATCCCTATTGCAGAAGTCTCAGCGAATCCAACGAGCCCAGGAGTCCATACCCCTGCACTGGGAAAGCACTTTAAATACACACACACATACAGCCTGGGGGGAGATCTCCCCTCTACCTTCTCATATCTCGACCTGAGGGCTCAGCTGTGTCTTCTCACATAGATATTTTTTATGGAGGCAGAGGAATTAAGCTTTATTAAAATAAGGGCTGTGATTCTCTCTGTCACATGCACCCACGACACGGGAGTTCAACGTGACATGTATCACCAGGAGGGCTACCAGCAAAATTGCAAGAGCTACTAACCAGAGGACCTGGGTTCAGGCCAGAGGCGAAGAAAAGACACAACGTGATGAGGGGCTGAATATCTTGTATTGCTCTCACGTGTGTCCTCGGGTCAGGTGGGGAGCACAGACAGTGAGGCAAGGCAGCAATGAAACAATGCTGATCATGTTTCCTTTGCCCTGTGCCATTCATACTCTAAGGCTGTTACAGCTGCAGCCACGTGCTCCCCACACAGCCACAGACAGAGAGGATTTAATTCTCTCTAAAGCTAAATCTCTAATCCAAAAACCTATGGAGAAAAAAAACAGGGTTGGGAAAGGAAGCCATGACCAGCTTTCACCACTCAAAAAAGTCTGCACAACTGCCTGGGTGCCAATAGGACAGAGATAATGATATTGAAGTGAATACAATCAATTGTTCTGTAAGAGCTTTCTGGGACCATTAGTTAATTAAGTTGCCAACAGATAAAGGTCTATATAAAAAGCTCTGATCACCTTCAGCACCCAAGATTAAAGAGGACTGGTGTCCACACCCTGCCTACCTGCAAAATCCCAAACTGTTCATTCTCTGGCTGCTCTCTTTCACAGAGCAGCAAGAGTTAAAAAACAAATCCACACTTCTTTTGCAAAAGCAAAGGCACTGCCAAGCATGGAACACCAGGGAGAAGGCAAGCACGCGGCTTGCAAGCTGCCCAGCTTTATTATTTCTTGAAACAAAGACATCTCTTTGTGCAAATGTTTTTCAAGAGGTGCAAGAGACACAATAACTGTCATGAGTCCCTTTCAGACACGTCCACCCTCCTTTTGGGACCATCAGCTGGGAGATGATGAGCAACTTTTCACTTTGCCCATCCCAGCTGTCCCTGGCCCCTCAACACCATCAGCACAGTTTCACCGCTGCCCAATTCCACCTCCACACACCCTCACTGGAACTAGATGATCTCCAAGGTCCCTTGCAACCCAAACTATTCTAGGATTCTATGATCCCCAGCCCTCCAAAAGCCACGTCCCAGCTTTCCCTTTAAATGTTGAATTGGCCTCATTCTCCCCCATGGAATCCCCAATCCTTGCTGTGCTTCAGCGGCCTCAGCAGAGTTGAAATCAGGCAGGATCTTTTGAGAAAGTGCTCCCCTCCATAAAGTGAACTGAAAAGGAGAAAGGGATTTGGAAGCCCAAGAGCAGATGGGAACAAAGAGGGACTGTTCTATAAAGACCTTCAATAATAGGGTATTCTCACAAAAACCAGAGAGCATCATGAGGCTTGGCAAACAGGAAAGTCAGACTCCAATTACCTTTTTAAACACCCCTGAAGATGCTCCAGGGTTAAGAATTGCTATCCTCAAACCTTGCCTTTCCAGAAGTAATGGCTTCCTGGTGTACCTTTATCCTGCTGGTGACCCACAGAGTCCTTGTCACCACATTCCCACCCTCACATTTAAATCTCACTGAGGAGCTGAAGTCAGAATTTACGTGGTTTACACACGTCTGCTGAGATGGGGAGTATAATTTTTTCCTGGCTCCCCATGTGAATTACAGCCCCCTCTGGGCAAGTGCAGAATTGCTTTTGAAGAGGAGCTAGAAACACTTCAGCACTTTCTGAACAGATAAAAGGGGAACTGTCGAATGCAGTAGTCCTGGAGAAGAGAGAGATTTCTGCTTCCTGGCAGCTATTTACAGACTCGTGCAGCCTGGCTGGGTGTCATTAACCACCATGGTGCTCCAGCAAAGTCACCAGCACCACCCCACACTCCTGCTTGCCAGAGGAGCAAAACACTACCCAAACAGCATCTGGTTCACATTCAAATCCCAGGAAATTCATCCATCCCCTGCTGCCATCCAGGTTTTCTGAGGCTCTGATTCCCAATGTGCTCGAGTCAGAGCTGGACTCTTTTTTTTCCAGTTAGTTGGAAGGCATCTGCTGGAAAGGCTGGAAAGAAAAGCTCTGGGGGAAGACATGGGCACATTGCAGCACTTCCCTGAAGCACAGCAGTGGGACAAGCTCCCAGTACATCACAGCAGCATGGATGCAGTATGGCAATATGACCCCTGGCAGGGTTGGTAGCTTCCCAAAGCCAGCAATGAAACCTTAAGACAGAACATAGCATTTCACCCTTTGTTTATCCCAATTTCCCAAGGCCTTCCAGCAACGCACAGCTCAGGAGCAGCTTTCATTACTTTGTTTAAACCCTTTCCAAACCTATTTAATCTTTAGCCTCCACAGTATCCCATAGCAATGAGTTCCACAGTTTGCCTACTCGGCATGGCAAGCAATTTCTCCTCTTGAAGCACCCCCAAAGTAATTTCACTGCAGATGCAGAAGGAGATGAAAAAGCAGGGGGCAGTCTGGAGGAGAAGAAATTAAACCGTCACAGCTTTAGGAAGAGCTGGCAAGGAAAGGTTAAACGAACTAGGTTCATTCAGCCTAGAAAAAAAAAAAAAAAAAAAAGGAGACGACTAAGGCACAGAGGCATAACAATCTTCCAGTAGCTTGCAGGTTATTAAGACAGCAGTCGATTGTTCTCTGTGTTCAGTGACAGAAGAAGAAATAATTTAACTTGGAGCAAAGAAAGCTTAAGTTTAGACATCTAAAAAAAAGATTTAAAACTTTCTCCCTAGAACAGATACAGGGAAGTTGCAGAATTTTTCACTGGAGACAGCTATGGAAAGGTTAAACAAACACCTGTGTGGAGGAGAAAGGGGTAATTGATCTTGCCTCAATGCCAGCACATGGAGTAGATTATCTGCAGAGGCTTGTTCCAGCCCTCTGTGGTACCAACAACAAACTTTTTAACTGCTTTCTTCATGCATTTTTAATTGCATTTTAATTTTTGTCCTCATATAGCTTGAGACAAGTGTAAAAAACAAAGCCACAGCTATTATATCAGAAATTACATGCTTTCCATTCCTTCAGTGTAATAAAAAGATGTAAAAGTTAGAACAGATATATATTGAGTTCTACAGTCACACCAATAAATATGTATGGGTGTCGCGTCCCCTTTTGCTTTGCCAAAAATAGTTCCAAATTATGCCAACCAATGAAAAACCACGTTTCATTAGGAAATGAACTTTAAAATACAAGATTAAAACGTGGTTTTTAAATCAAGATTTCCTGCTTGTTGATTTAAATCATGATTAAAATGGGTGATTTAAATCAACCACCCTGAAGAAAACAGGCTGCCTCCTCCTTAGGGTGGAGAAGACAGTGGTGCCCCAAAGACCAGTCAGGTAATTCCAGTTTCTACTGCTCTGCTTTCTCCAGCTCAGCATTCCTGCCATATCCATCTTCTCTGAAGAAAAAGCAATTTCCATCCCCAAGCCTGACACCCCAAATCCCTTCCACTACCCTTCTCTGGACCTTGACCTTGCACAGTTCTCATGCCCAAAGAGCATCATCAAGAAATTTCAAGCTGCCACAGAATCAGTCTCAAGCAAACTTCTCTGCAGCAATTATAATCAGATCCTCCCTGGATGCAAATAGTGTTTCTGAGCGTGGGCTCCAATCAAAGCTTGTGAATAATTACGACAGGATTTTAAAACCTGCCCTCGAGAACAAGAGGAATGTGGAATCAACATCCTGCTTGAGGGGATGGACGTACACACAGAAGGTGGAACTTCCTGCCAGCAACACATGGAGAAGAGAGTCCCAAAGACCTCATTACAAATGGATTTTGGATATTTCATCCCAGAGCTGGGCTCCAACATCAGGGTGCCACAAAAGCTGGTGGCTCCACATTTCTGCAGAACACTCTGCTCTTGGGATGGCCAGGTCTTGTCTCCAAAGCCATGGTGGCTTCATGCAGAAGCAGCTTTCACAGAGCTCTGAAGAGAGCTCCAGAGATCCTCTGGTTTTCAGATTGCTCTGCCAAGAGCACTGCCAGGGGTGCAGGACACTGGTGTTACAGCATGCTTCATCTGCCAGAGCTGGGGGAACACCAGCTCATTTCCCTGCGCCCATGGACACAGGTGGGACTGAGGGAGGAAGGAGAATCTCTGCACAGGATACTTCCCTACTTTCTCTTTCCTCCAAATCAAAGGTTTACTTATGGTTCTGAAGATTCCCTAAATTAATCCTGCCATTTTTATTTATTTACTTATTTATTTAACAGATCTGAGGTACCAAGGAACAATAAACCAGCAAAAAAAGCTGAACTTCAGTTGCTGCAGTCAGCACAGGTAGAGATCCAGCCTACCTGACCAAGCTCCACAGGCACATGGAATATCCCAGTGCCAGAATCTACCCATCCTTATAGAAGGAGCGAAGCACTCTGAGCATAAAAATGAAAAGTTTTCCAGCAACAGTGTGTGAAATAAAGGCAACTCAGTCTGAGATGACATCTCTGGGGTTCACAAAGATCTTAACTCAACTAGTCCTTCCAGGAAGGAAATGCCTCATGGGCATTTTAATGGTCTTGGTGCTGGCAATTTCAGTGCAACAGGAATAGGAGTGCAAAAATGCATCAGCAAGGATGGAAGTGGGAAGGAGAGACCAGGACAAATCAAAAGAAATAACCAGAACCTCAAGAGGGATTGGTCATCCCACAATCAACTTGAAATTTTCTTGGTGCCTACTGAGATTTCAGCAGAAACAGAACAATTCCACCAAATGACGTTTCAGCACAAATCCAGCAAAGTAAAAATCTAGGATTTCATCACCAGTATGGAAAATTGTAATTTTCCTTGCTTTGCCTTTTAAAAATCAAAAATCAAATATTTTTAATGGGTTTTTTTCTTATTATTCCTGACATTAAATGAAACAGAAAGAATGGCACCCACGTAGGATTCACCTGTCTTTCTCTTCCCACCTCTTCTAACTTGTGAAGAGTTCCTTCTTCTCAAAACAAAATAAAAGGGTCTGTGAAAAAAAAGCAAACTCATGTTAGAAGCTGCATCTGCAAAAAAAGTGAAGGAAACTTTGAATCAAGGACAGAATAACAACGAAAGACAACAAAAACACTGCTAAAAATAAGTTTTAATCTCTCCATTAAGAAAAGTCCTTCTCCTGTTCAGTAAAATTGAACCCTTGGCGGCTTTTTTTTTTCCCTGTGAATTGATTGTTGTATTGTTTTGTTTGGGCTTTTTTACCAATTTGATACATTCCATCTGCATTAAGTTGGGCAGCACAAAAGGGCACTGGGCAAGTCAGCCTCGAGATTTTCAGCTTTGGCTCAAAAGTCAAAATCTGTTGTTGATTGCTTGGGTAGAACAGCAGGGAGAGGCCAGAGTGAGCTTTAGAAACAAATTCAACACCTTCCACAGCCCGAGAGGCATCTCTTTCCATCTGCCATCTCAAGCAATTCTCCTTGCAGCATGAGAAGCAGTCCAAGACCAGAGCATATTTTGCAGATCCCCCCCGTGATTTTGCAAACTCACCCCCATGACAAGAGGAAGAGCCACCTCTTCATCTGCCTCTCCTTCTCCCAGCAAGCAAACTGACTGCCTGGCCCCGGATTCTGTCATTAGAGACAGGAGTCGTTAAGAATTCATGCCCACTGCCAACACTGCATTTTTTGGAGAGGTCCTGCACTCAGGCAGAACTAATGAGCAGGCAAAGAAAGGGAAGAGCAGTTAAAGCAGAAAACACGCACACAAATACAGCCAAAATGAGAATGCAGACTTATCTGTAGGTCTTCTCCCCTCCGAGGTGCTTCGGCAGCAGCGCATAATGAAATGTTTACCCGGGGGAAGGGATGATTGTCATACCTGTGACAGGGATGGGGAGGCTGAGCAGGAAGGATCTAAGGTACCCAGGCACACTGGAGGGCTGTGTGGGAACTGGGGCTGGGTTTGAAGCACCCTCCCTGACACATTCATTCAGCCGAGGAGATCACAAGGTGCAGGCAGCGCCTTTGGGTGGCTCTGAAGGCTGCAAATTCTCAGCTGTAAAAATAGGCCAGATAATACCTGTCTGAGGGGGATTTATCCTGCTGTATGTGCAAAATACTTTGCAGTCATTGGACAAAGGATTTTATCAAAATACAGCCAGAGGCTGGATGAGATATTAACCTCCCCCTCTTCCAGCTACTGCAAAAAAAAAAAAAAAGAAGAAGAAAAAAAGAAAAAAAATCCTGCTGGTCTCTGGGAGCAAAAGGCAGCACTTCTTCCTGAATTTCTGTGTGGAACAGCCAGCTGTGGAGCATGTGCTTACTACTAATAACAACTTTAACTGCAATGGAAGAGTGGAGAACTTAATCACATATAGAAATAGGACACGCAGAGATGGGATTCACAGAGGGACAGGCTCCCTTTGCACCCACAGAGCAGTCTGCATAAGGAAGGATGCTCTTCAATGTACACATCTCCATGTTCAGCCTTGCTGAATTGTTGCTGCCAGAGAATCGTAACTAAAGCATTTCTCACTTCCATCTGTTTCTGTTGTAAGCCATAATGTTACAGCAGCATTTATTCCTTCTTCCCTTTCTCTTCCCCTGCCTGCTTTTTCCCCAAGCATCCAATTTTTTAGGCCTATAACCCTGAAAATGATGAAAGTCTCCCATTGATTTCAATTGGCTTTTGTTTAAGGGCTTGATAGCAGAGAGAAAAATTGAATGATCATTCATTGAACGAGACAGATTTGGCCCAGTTCCCCAGCTGGTGTAAATCAGCACGAGCACTCAGAACTCCGAGGCTCCCTGCCCTGTGCTGATGACTTAGTCCACTTCTGTGCACACCAGGAATTTTAATGATGCTGCCCTGCCCTGCCAGCACACGGACCCAGCGTGCAGCTTTTGGGCTTTTTTACCAATTTGATACATTCCATCTGCATTAAGTTGGGCAGCACAAAAGGGCACTGGGCAAGTCAGACCCGAGATTTTCAGATTTGGCTCAAAAGCCAAAATCTGTTGTTGAGTGCTTGGGTAGAGGGAGAGGCCAGAGTTAATGCTGCTCAACAGCTCCAGCTCAGAACCACAAGGATCCACCTCACTCACCTTCAGGACCACCCATGCCATGGACTGGAAGACAGCTCTGAAGCTGCCAGGCTGTTCCCCTGGAGCACAAGCCTTCTCACTGCCACCAGGGATCCCAGGCTACTGGGTCATGGCTCCCAGCAGAAGGAAGAGCACCCTGTTAATCCCAGTATTCAAACCAGGATGCACCTAATGTGTTACACCCATACTCTGGGCTGTGCCAGTGGAAGGGTGGCACCTATCTATGAATTTACTTTGCCTCCCCTCCTCTGCTTGCTCTCCAGAGGGAATGAGCCCACCTGGGATTAGAGCAGGCAGCCTGTGCTGGCAGCAAGGGAAAAGGCACAGGGAGGCTTTGCAGCAGCACGTGCCTGAGGCAAGACAAGAGGCATACCAAGCACCACTCTAAAACCAGGCTGCTGCTGGAAATCTCCTGGAATTACCTTCCCCTCATGATGCAGATATTCTTTATTTCCAAAGCTCACCTGTATGCCTGTGCAACCCCCCGAGAGGGGAAGGAGAGGATGTGGTGCACTTCAGCACTGCCATCAGGGCTAACAGTAAGTTTAGGGTCTGAATAGGAGTGAGGAGGCAGGACACAGGGTCAAAGGTAGTCAAACCTCTGCCAAAATGTGTTTTTCCATGAGTTTTCACTTACTTATTTAGAGACCTACTACAAGAGACAGTCTGAAGGAGCAAGAACCATTTGTCTACAAGCCTCTAGCACTGATCAGCTGGATCCTTCTTTCCCTACAGAGGAGATTGCTACAATAGTCCAGGAAAGGAAGGGGAAAGGCAAAGCAGAGAAATGAACAAGCTAACAAGAGGAAAACCTCTGGCTGGCAAGTCCCTTGCTCACCTTGATTAGTCAAGCAGGATATAGACATAAAATTACAATTGCTTCCTCCATTCCCCCCCTCTTTGTGTGGGGAAGATGTTAAAAACGTCAGGCTTGATTTACCCTGACAGACTGACTCACTCACGGCAGCCTCAAATCCTCCCCACCAAAGCAACCTCCCCTACCTGCCACCAGGCTGCAGATGGAGGAGGGGGAAACACCATCTCCCCTTCTTGCTGTGCACATCAAGGCAAATAACCTCTTCTTTCACCCACCTCCAAAAAGCAGACAGGCAGCTTTTGTTCAGGTGGCTGACGCTGCTGCACGAGCGTGTTTTAAACAAGGCCACGCCATCTCTCCTTTGCTTTGTGCCTGTCTGTGCTCATTTCTGTTGATGCAAGAATCTGGGGATGTGCTGGAGCACACATGTTCAGCTCAATCTGACCACTGCCAACTGAATTACAGCTCAATTTCACCGGGGTGATTAGCTCCAAAAGGAGAAAGGAGACGGCAGGGGGAAAAGTAAACGCCAACCTATCCTTGTGCAAACTTCCAAAGGAACAGCTCAAGTGTGTTTTGGATAGAAAAGCAAGAGAAAGCTCTAGGCAGGAGGGAAGGGAAAGGGGTGGATAAAAGGAGAGAGGGAAAGATCTAACAGAAGCAGATGCAGTGCAGTCTGGGATACAGCTCTGGCACGTCTCCAGAGGCCAAAGCAGTTCCTATAGGATGGAGGTTTTCTTTTAAAAATACTAATGGGCTGATTTGCAGAGCTGCCTGGCTCCCAGGTCTCCCACAGAAACTACTCCTCAAACATCATTAACATGTGTGCACTGCTGAGAAAGCCTTCCAAACATGACCCTGCAGCCTGACTGCGGCAGCCGGCTCAAACAGCGCCCAGACGAGCGATGAAAAGGATCAGCCTCCCCTGGCCCAGGCTCCACACACCACCCTCACAGGCTGGGGTTTGCTGTGGCACCGTCACAGCTCAGGGCTGCCACGAGATCCACTCACCTGGCTGTCACCTCTCAAAGCCACAGCCTCGGCCCCACGGCCTTGTGGTGTCCTCCACGCCCCCCAGGCCAGATGGTCCTGGTGGGAATCGTGATGCAGCCCAGCATCACTGCCCTTCCTTCACCACCTGCCCTGTGCTTCCTCATCCAGCACACAGGGTCTCACGTGGTGGGAGAAGACTGGGGATGTCCATTCCTGAGGAAGGGAAGTGCTGTCAGTCCAACCACACCCTCCAGCACCCAGCCTCTGAGACCCTGTGTCAAGACAAGAGGCCACAGCAGGCATAAATAAGAACATGGCCACAGCTTTCCCAAGAGGAAGAGGGGAAAAGCAAATGAGGATGTCTGTGACTCTCTTCTTGCTGCAAACGCTTTGATTACATTCAGCATCCTCAGGGATCTGCCTTCCATGATGATCTAGTGCTGCTTCACATCTATTCATCCTCCCTTCTGGACTTCACAGCAGCAAGTGATGATGGAATACGTATGTAATTATGCATGTCAGGAGAATAGACTTACCTTCATTTTCTTTAAACTTTTTGCTTAATGAGTTCACTGGGTAACCCACATCACAAGGTACAGCAAACCATCCTACTCCTCTCTGGACTGTGCTTGGCTTGATCATCCCCCTCTCCCAGCTGCCTCTCTACTCAAACAACACACCTCAATCTGATTAATCTCTCCTTGTGTGGAAGCTCCCCAGTACCTTAAATCACAGACTCTATCTTTTCGAGGTTTACTCCACCTTTCCCCACAAAAGGCAGTCACAATTCCAGAAGTGGCAGTTTTAGAGAGAGAACTTCCCTCACCCTCCTGGTTACACACCTGATTCCTGGGATTGACCACCACTGAATCTGGGTGAAACATCCAAACCCCACACCAGCTCTGGCAGTGTCCCTTCCCACTATTCCAGATACTGAGGCATCAACAAAATTGTTCATATTGTACTTTTCAGGAGGTTGTTGGAAGGGTACTTTGTCAAATTACTGGAGGGACCAACAAGACACTTTCCAGAGCTTGAGGCTACTTGTATTTACTAGCAGAACCACTATGAGTTTATATCTTATCTACAAAAACAAACCCAGAAACCTTTCCATCCCAAGAGGGAGAAAACACCATTTGCACAGTACAATACAACACAACGGTTCTCGGTGACATTGGCATGCTGAGCTGCCTTTTGCAACCTCCTGGTTAAGAAAAGTTCCAAAAAATGTGTGTTGTGTGATAAACAAAAGCAGCACAGCTGGAACTCCTGTGATACAGAATCCCGTTTCTCTGTAGTTATTTATAAACTCTTCTTTCCAATAGTTGGGAGCTTCATAAACTAGAGCAGATCAATAGACCTGAAAAGGTAGAGGCTGATCAGAGGGAATTAGATGACATTGGTGTACACATCTTTAGAAATAGGAAGAGAAGAGCTGATCAAAATGCATGGGTCAGAAAGGCCTTTTTTCTCCTTTTTCCCCCTCAATCAGATATTTTCTCCATTTCCAAATAAAATTTTCCAAGTGCTGGTCTTTAAAAAAAGTGTATTTCCTTGTTTCACACCCAAGCCGAAGTAATTTCTGATTGGAAAATTTCCCATTGGAAAATGCCAGAAACCAAATTCATCACAGTTTTGGGAAGGGTGGCAGGGAGAAATCAGACTTGGGTCTTATTTTCCACTAAAATCCAGTCGTTGACTTTTTTAGGCTGTTCAGAAAAAGAAAAGCAAAAGCATTCTTTTCTCAGCAGAAGCACTGCAGCTTTTTGGACAGATGTGGTTATTCTTCATGTGTGAGAAACTTCTGGGCTCCCGGCTGTTGAGACGGCCCAGAGATCACCCCCAGCCACGGGAATGTGAACACAGCACCGGGGTTTCTCTTCTGAGAGGCCACAAACCACGTCCAACTCCCCAGGTAGCCTCAGAGCCACTTCCCCAGGCTGTCTGCAATCCAAATCAAATCACACCTGACTTCAGGCCAAGTTCAGGAAACTCGATTATCTTTCTCCCCCTACGCGATGGGAGATGGCAGGTTGAGGGGAAAGAGGAGGAAGGAGTGAAAAATTAACACAAGCACTTAAGATGTTATGAAACTGCAATATGCATCTGTAGCCTGGCCCCCGGTCCTCCAGCCCATACATTATTTAACAGAAAAGAAAGCACAAATGAGCCAGAACAATAGCTAGAGGGTGGGAGAGGAACATGTATATATATGTATATATACATATATATATATTTAATTCCTTAAACCATGCCCATTAGTTTTGTTTCTTATTTAGGATACTGCATTAATCATGCTAATATTTTACAGCCAGGCTGTACACTTTAGCCATTACTTTAATCAAAGCCATCAGCGTACCCAAGAACACGCTACCAGGTGGGAATAGCTGCTACCACTCGCTGTTAATTACTTTGCATTTTACAGCAATCAGCAGCAGGGGCTGAGATCATAATAAATTCATGACTTATGGGTCCATAAAATCATTACCGTAGGAAAATATGTTTTATCAGGCATTCGTCGGGCTGCTGCTCAGAGAGAGATTTCTTGAAGGAAATGACACCCATGAAATTAAACCGATCCTTGCAGTCAGCAGAAATGCTAATGTGGGCACAAACAGAGCCGAGGCTTGTGCCGAGCAGAGGGAGGGGAAGAGGGAGAAGGATTTCACCAGCCAGCAGGGAGGGGAGGCACTGGGGGAAGCCTGCTCACCCCAGGATAGGCGGGGCAGAGGGAGGACAGGGCACTGGAAGGAAAGGGAAGAACCAAGAGGAGGATGCAGGGCTCATCAGGAGTGTCAGCATCATCGCTGCCACAGCCTGAGCCTGCAGGAGCATTGCTCCATGGGCACAGGGATCTCAGCACAGGGACACAGAGGGAAAACTTACACCCTTCTAACAGGAGAATCATAAAATCAATCCACAAGGACCATTGTGTCCAGCTCCTGGCCCTGCACAGAATCCCTGAGAATTCATGAGCTTGAGAATGTTGTCCTAATACTTCTTGAACACTGGCAGAGAGGGATCCTGCCAGATAAAGACACACCAATGAGCTGATGTGCAGCAGCTTCATCAGCCCAGGCTATATTCCCTCTCTAATGGCAGTTTTCCAGAAGGGAATACAACCTATTCATGACTAATCACAAAATCTCTTTGCCTAAATAATGACGCCAAGGACTTTGCACACAGGGAATGGCAGCTTGGCCTGAACTCTCTATCCCCAAAAAGGGTCAACCAAAGGCTGGACTTTTAATTCAATCCCCTAAAAGCCCAGGCAGGTTACATGGGACGTGATCAGGGCAGGGCCTGCCCCACATGGAGCACAGCAATGCCATTGCAATAACATTGAGGGTGGCAGCGAAATCAAGCAGTGCCAAATTGACATAAAGAAGCAATAAAGAAGCCTGAGGATTTGAGAAGCATGAAAGGAGCCTAAATGAACTTGCTGAATATTTTCTAAGTCTTTTCTGCACTTGCATAAAATCCCATGGCACTTGCAGAGTCATTAGCCCTGCCAGTTCCCAAAAAACAAACAATAAGTTCACTTCTGATTTCTTTTTCTTTTTTTTTTTTTGCAATCTAAGATCAACTGAGTTTTCTTTGGCAAGAAGCCACTGGCTCTTTAGAACTCTCATGTTTCTTGGCCTGTGAAAATGAAAAAGTGAAATGCCAACTAGAAAATACCCCCAAAGTGTTAAATTGGCTAAGCCCTTGTTTTTTGCTGTTTGTTTCAGTCTGAAAATACTAAGGAAGCTCAGTCATAGCTGGTTTGTTTGGTTTTTTCGCCTCTTCCAATTACACTGTGCAAACAGGGAACATTATTTAGTGTTATTTAAGCATGAAATTATAACAGATCATTTTAAATATCAAGGCCCTAAAAATAAATCTTTCTATCAAGGCACAGCGGGTCTAGATCTACTAGCTTGTTAACATCCACCAGGGTGGGCAGAAGGTGGGAAAACCCCGGTGGAGAGCTCCGTGTGTGAGAGATTTGTTCCTTTCCTTTATGGGATCGTGAAAGCCTGGGCTGTTCAGCTCCAGAACTGCACTGCTGGGGCTGGTATCTGAAGGGGCATGGAAGCAGAACCAGCAGTGTGGCCAGAGAAAACCTTATCACCCCCAGAACATCCTGCACAGTGCCCTGGGCTCTCCCACGCCTGCAGAGCCCAGAGGAGCAGCACCAGGGGAGAGTCACCTGCGAGCTCCAGAGATCCCTCTGGGTCTCATCTCCATGAGATGTGGTCTGTAAGAAGGGTTTGGTTATTCCTTCAGCCCAGGGGGTTTTCCTGCAAGGAAAGCCTGCCCGCAGCACCCCACACAGCTCTGGGTGGTACCTACATGCCCATTGCACAGGGAGTGGGCCACCACCACACCCTTAAGGCTAAATCAGCGTTCTTGGCCAGAACACACCACTCCAGACACTGCACCTGCACTTCTTTCCCTTAAAATCTAGTGAGATATGGGAAAATACAAGAGTGCACAGAGCACCCAGCCCATGCTGGCCAAAAGGAGAACACTTGGATCTACAGTGTGGGAGATGCTCCCAGGTCTAGTTGAAGCTTACCAGAGACTCCCACCCTATAGTCCAATAAGCCAATACCACACAGAAATAACAGCCCCAGAGCTGCATTATCCTGACACCAACCTTCATCCAGATTCCAGCAACCTTGGGCTACACCAAAACATCCTTGGTGTCCTACCTGGGACCTCAGAGCAAGCTCCAGGGCTTGGGTTGCAGAAAAGCTTATACCAAAACCTCCTGTGCAGCCCCATCAGCTGCAGAAGACAACCCCAGCCCCACTCCCCAGCCCCACAGGGTGAGCTCCCCTCCTTCCAGACCACTTCTGCAGGAGAGGTGATGTGCCAACAGAAACTCCGTGTGCAGAACAAGCTGTGGGTAAGAGCAGGTTGTGGCAGAGCTCCGCTGTCCCCAGACGTGCTGCTTTTCTTTGCAAGCTGTCTTTACCTTAAGAAACCCCAATCACTCTAATCCCTGGGAGTAAATTGCTCCATGCACAGCCCAGACAGCTGCTCACTGCCTGGCACTGCCAGCCTGCATTCAGCCCTGGCTGAAGGAGCAAGGAGGAACCAAGACCTGCAGCCAGGGGCTCCATCAGCCCCTCAGGAGCTCCTAACCAACCAGGGCAAGCAAGGCACAGCCCCTCTGTGTGACAAACTGGCTTTTTTGGGGTTTGCCCCTCTCGTCAATCCCTTTCCTACCTCCCCAAGGAGGAGGAATGATCCAAACCACATTTCAACATGTCTGTGTGTCAACACTGTCCCAGATTCAGAGGGGCAACAAAACACAGTCAGCCATAAGGAAAACCCAGAAAATAAAACACTCCAGCAAAGCCTACCTTCATCCTCCTGGAATTTGGCCAAATTACCTGGGCTAGACCCTCCTGTGTGGCCCAGGGCTGGACCATCACCTTTTTGCTTCCATCTAGTGGGTTCCAGGTTGACTGTTCCTATTGGGGCTATGTGTAACTTCATCTGACAGGTACTGCAGCCAAGAGATTTCCCCTTTAAGGTCCTACCCAGCTATAAATATCCTTTTCTTCTTCAGGGAAAGAGCATCTGACCCAAAGTGTATGAAGCTTCCTGACAGGCTGGGGAAAGAGAAGAGGTTTAAATGTCAGCTAAAACAATCTTCATTTTCTTTTCTAAATTTGCAAAGCTACCCGAGTCACTGGAGTGAGGAATTTGCCTGTTTGAAGTTCAGCCTTAAAATCCTTTTGCAAAATATTTGCTGAAACACAATAATGTTGGAATTGGAGGGGATTAAAACAGCTTCAGTCCTTGCCCCATCCCCCTGAAGCCCCTCTTTAAGAGGGTTTCTGTAAAAGCAGACTTAGGTCCCGATGTCTTGAAGGCATTATACAAAGGAGAGAAGGAAGGAAATAAAAACGTAAAGCTCCTAACATCACTATTATTGAAATGCCTCATTTGACATTTTGACTGTTTCAATTAGCTAACAAGGAACGCTCCACTTAATCCACCCTCAGATACTGAAAGAAACCAAGTCCTTCCCTTCCCCCATCCCAGATCCAGCCTGGCAGCTACTTCCCAGCCTCTGGAGGAATCCCAGCCTGGGTGATGGCTCCCACCCCGGGGCAGCCAGCAAGGCAGACCATACCCAGCCCAATGCTGCCTTCCCTCCAACCCAGGAAGGAAAAGGGCACCCCAAAAACCCACTGCAAGTGCCTTTCCTTACCATTTTGGGCAGCACAAGAGCAGTGTGGTGCTCTCAGGCCAACAGAGGGGCCTCTCTCCCTCATCAGGATTAACCAACAAGGAGCCCTGGCTGGTTTGAACTGCACCGAGCTGAGAAATTACCCTCAGTGATTCAGTACGCGCAAGAGAGGATGAAACACTGTGAAAACATTTCCCACCTCCTGCACACGGTTCTGGGCTAATTCGATTGGGTTGGTTTTATTTCTCCAGGATTTATCCGCCGCTGTGATTTTATGCCAAGGAAGCTGAAGTGCCGGGAGCTCTGCTGTCAGCACGTGTAACAGCCAGAGCCTTCCTCCACGGAGCCTTTTATGACCTTAAAACACACACACACACACTCCCCATGCCACAGGTGAGCTCCTGCCTGGGAGGAGCATGGCCACGACAGGAGTCCACACTCCATAAAGTCAGGGCGCTCGCCTTCGGCTGGGGGAGCTCTCGTGAAGATTGATTATCCCACCAGGAGTACTTCCTTTGCTTTGGGCACAAAAACAATTCACCAGCTCTTCCACGGCTGGGCTTTCACAGACAACTCTGCAGGCACCACCAAGAGGATTTTCTCCCACGTTTGGACGAGTGAGCAAGGAATGACAACACAATAGAGATGTTGGATGCCCACAGGACACCACACTGCAGTTCTGGAGGCAGTAGACTCTTACAGTTCCTTACAGGCAATGCTGTCCACATCTCTTCATATTAGAAGGGATCAAGAGACTGAAAAAAGCCACAGTGCTGGGTTAATGGTTGGACTTGATGATCTTGGAAATATTTTCTGGCTTTAATTAAGTGGATTTAGGTGTGGAGAGCTACCTGTGACAGCAGCTGGTCTAACGACAAGGACTTTCAGGTCCAAACTGGAACACCTGGAATGTGGTAGAGGGGAGTAGGAGCTGCCTGACAGGCTGCAGAGCAAAGAAGAGGCAGTGAATCAAAAGTCAGCAAAGCCCTTTTTTTTGTGTATGACCAAGGTTTCTCTGTTGGTTCCCATGAGGAAAATCTGGCACAAATGATGGGACAAATCCTGCCCATTTTCTGCCAGCCATGACCTCAACCTGTTTGTTCTGCCCCAACTAACAGCAATACTCTCCATGGGAGACAATTAATCAAAAGTCAGCAAAGCCCATTTTTGTGTGTGTATGACCCAGGTTTCTCTGTTGGTTCCCATGAGGAAAATCTGGCACAAATGATGGGACAAATCCTGCCCATTTTCTGCCAGCCATGACCTCAACCTGTTTGTTCTGCCCCAACTAACAGCAATACTCTCCATGGGAGAAGAACAAAATCAGGGCATATTTGGAATAGTCTGTTCCACTGCTACTTTAATAGCTCTCACACCTGTGGCAACCTTATGTTAACAAGGGATGCAATTTCCTCAACCCATGAAAGTAAACATCAAAACAATACAAGTGTATTTCTAGGATCACCTCAGTAGAAGCTGTCTTCCTTTTGCACAGAAATCAGCTGGCTTTGAGAGTTGTGTCAGATGCTGCCAGCTCCTCAACACCAAGTTAACCTCCATCATGTGGCTCTCCTCAGCAGTTCAGGAAAACATGTGTGTGTCAGGCAGCACTTAACTGAGTGTGAGACTCTGTGCCAGGGGAACAAAGAGCTTACCCAGGTGCACGAAGGCTTTGGGGGAAACTGACCTTAATCCTCTCCTGAAATGCCTTGGCTATCTTTGATCTCCTAGCCCCAACAAAAGGCACACACACCATCATAAATAAGAGCTGCAAGAAATCCCACATCCCTACATCCAGCCTCTGAGCAGTGCTGGAGTTAATGTCAAATAATCGCTCCTGCTCAGCTTCACTTCAAACCAGTCCCAGTGCTTCCCTGCTCCACGACTGCTGGAAGGGATCACTGTCTTTCTGCTTGTTGCCAGTCTCCCAAGCTCATGGACAGCCCATAAATACCTGTCCTTGTGCCAACATCTACTTACTCTAAATAATTCTTCTCCCAGACTGCATCACCTCTTAGCCTTGATTTTGTGAAGCAAAACTCAGGGTGTGATAGGACTTGTGTGATTCTGAATTTACCTGCTCTCATTTGACCTCACTGGTCTTCAGCAAGACTGGCCACAGTATCCCCATTATTCCTGATGTGGTCTCACCAGTCTAGATGAAAGCAAGGCTAACATTTCCCCCAGCAGCATCTCACTGGGGCTTCCAACAGTCCCTGTTACTCCAGCCTTGGCTGTGTCTTGTCATCCTAGTGAATCAGACTATTCTGAGTTAGAAGGAACCAACCAGGATCATCCAGTTCAGCTCCTGGTCCTGCAGAGGACATCCTCAACAACCCCACCACGGCTGTCAGACTTGAGGGAGCATGTCCAAATGCTCCTTGAATTCTGGCAGCCATGGGGCTGTGACCACATCCCTGGGAAGCCTGTTCCAGTGCTCAACCACCCTCTGGATGAGGAACATTTTCCTAATATCCAACCTAAACCTCCCTTGACACAGATTCATGCCATTCCTTCAGGTCCTATCACTGTCTCAGCCAAGCTTTGTCCCTCAGAGGGCTGGAAAGATCCTTAATTCCTGGGAAAGGCAGCTGAAATCTCACCAACTCAGCCCAGTGCCCAGGAGCTCCCTTACCATGAATAGAGCCATACCTTCATGGGAAAAAAGCATCACTGGGCCTGCAGAAGGGACTTGCCAACAACTTCTCCATCCCAAACTCCCAGACAATCCAGAGGCACCAAATACCTGCAGCATCCCAAACAGAGGAGCCTCCATTAATCACAGCCCTCTGCAGTTAAAGTTATTTAATTCAGAGGTGAGAGAAGCTGCTCAGCTGTTTATGTCCAAGGGTTAAACTTGCCCCAGCCGCACACTAAACACATTTTTTACAATCTGGCAGTGATCCTTGCCTATTAAGCATCTCTGGCTTCAGAGAAGAGGTATTGATTTATTTCACTTTTATGGCTGGAGGTATTTATTCCTATTTGCTTTCTTGCTTCTTCACCCCAGCTGGGATGGGGGAACAAGGAGGAGAAAAAAAAAAAATTAGAAAGCTGGTGGAGCCAAGAGGTGTTGACTCAGAGTTTTCTGATGGAGGGCACGAAGGCTGGGACAAGGGAGGTGGGGACCAGCTCTGGGGCTACGCCAGGCTTTGTCACAGCTTTTATTTTTGCAATGAAAAGAGGAAAATGTGTGGCTGGAAGAAAAGGAAATCACATCCAACTTCAGAGGGAAGGTTCCTATCGAAGTTGTGTCCCCATAGGGTGCTTTGTGAGTTAGAGCTTGATTGATTTGTACCAGCTAAGGACCTCAGCAAATCTCTCCTGTGGGAAGAATCTCAACGCTTTCCCATATCTTAAAGCCAATCTAGAAAGGAAGATAAAACCATACAGCTGCAAGAGAGAGCGTGGACTAACATCCCTGATTTTAGCCCATTCCCCACACTGCCACAGCCAACATTTCCAGGCAAGGCTCCCAGGCAGGCTCCCCACTCCAGTGTCTAACACTGTGTTTCCATCTCTTCCTGGTACAACTGATGCTCGGATGTGGCTGGCTTTGTTACAGAGGGCCAGCACAAATACAGATTGGCATTTGCACCCTTCCAGATGTTTCTCTGCATGCAGGGAGGTGCCATGAGATGCCTGGGGATGTGATGAAATAGCAGGACAGTTCAGGCCCTCCAATACAGCAGATGCTCTGGCTCATGGCACAACTCCCATCTCACATGCCCAGCTTGTTCTGCCTCCTAGTTGGGAGTTTGCTTCTCAGAAATGCCAAAAAGTCATTCACTATGAAAAAACCAATCACATCCCTTTTCAGCAGCATCCAGCGTCAATGTCTGAGCCTTAAGCTCTGCCACAGAACCTTCTCACAACACAGGACCAGACATGAAGCATCCTGCTCTCCTGGGGCTGTCTGGACTATTCTGGGGACATGTCTTAGAGGTGAGCACAGCAGTGCTGGGTTACCAGTTGGACTCAATGATCTTAGAGGTCTTTTCCAACCTTAGCAATTCATTTATTTTGGTTGCAGACATGTTTGAGGATAAATGATACTTTTCACTCCCTTGTGCAGGTAATGCAAATTCAACGTAAGCTTTTGGTCTGCAGCACCATCTTAGGATTTCTGGAGGCACAGTTCACATCTCTGTTTCTGAAATCCCATAGCACAGGTTCTGAGGACAGAAAGTGAGCAAAGGCCTGACCAAAACAGGGGGGAAGAAAGGAAGGTAAGAGCCAGGGGCAGTGGGGAAAAGGGCAGGAATACCTGGACAGGAGAGATGGAGCAGGTCCTGCTGCAGCAGGGAAAGCTGAAAGGCATTTGAGGGAGGTGGGAGGTGCACTTTGGAAGTTCTGGAGCGAGAAGGGTTGGGGGTTTGGAACTCCATGCAGAGGAGCAGTAGCCCTGGAGTACAGAGCACTCCAAGTCAGGGCCTGAAAAAAAACAAAAGAAAAAAAGACAAAACTACAGTAAAATATTTCTGGACACAGTACAGAGCCACTGAAAGCCCTTCTTTGTGCCTCAGTGAACCTGCAAAACCCAGAGTCTCCCATCAGTCCCAAAGGCTGCAAATCTCTCCTAGAAGCTTTGTGTATCCTCTGACAATTTAGCCTAGCCCTGAGAAAGCAGAATTTGAGCTCCTATCCTATCTGTTTGCTTGTCATCCCTCCTGCTTCAAAGAGAAGCCGGCATTTCCACTCGTCAAACACAACAAGCAGCTGAGCAGGAATGAAAGGAAGAGGTGGGCTGGTGGCAGCCAGCGCGGAGCCGCCACCGAGCGCGGCCGGGTCACGCTTCATCAGCATCCTCCCTCTCCAAGCTGCCAGCTCAGCCTTGAGCCTGGCTACACAGGCAGGCAGGGAGCACATCTTCCACCTGGAGTCCATCTCCCCCCTTCCCAAGCCTGGCTAACCCCCTGGAGGCCTCCTTGGGCTCAAAGGGGGACACTTGTGCTCCGGCGTCTCCCCGCTAGCTAAATGTACCTTCAGGCAAACCTCGGGAGCCAGCCCAGTTTGAAACTTACTGTGTTGTCAGGATGACAAGTGCTCTGCCAGGCTGTTAGTCTCTGCTGCCCTTTCTGTGGCTGTTCCCCCTCCCTTTCTCCTCATTAGGAGTTCCCTTGATAAACCAAGGCTGGGTATTTTTTTTTTTCATCATTTAAATGTTTTCATGACTTCAAAACATCAACAGCTGCAGGACTGAAAGAAGAAGAATGATTTGTTACAGCAAGACAGAGATTCAGCCTGCTACAACACACCAGGGTGGGTTCATGGATGGGGAAGAGCCCCAGTGAATTGTACTCGTGTGGCCACAAGCAGGAGCTCAGACTGGAAGTCTCAGTTCCCCACAGGCTGCTGCTGGCTCACCCCAGCCTGGCAATCCTGACAAGCAAGTCAGCACATCCTGCAGCCTCATTTATTTCAGCTTTCTCCATTTTTACGTCCAGTATGATCTTCAAAGCCCTCAGCTTCTGTCCTCCACACAGCAGCCTTCAGAGCCCCAACCCATGTTTCTGTGAGGCTGGACCCAGGGTGTGGATGACACCCATAAGAACAAGAGCACAAAGCAAAACGTCCTGAGGAAGGAGCCCACACACCAGGCAGGAGCACAGACTGAAGGACAGAATCTGGAAGCCAAAACACAGGCTAGGGACAGAGCTCAGCAGCCCACAGCTCAGTGACTATTGCTGCCAGCATGGGACTGCAGCAGCCCACAGGGCAATTTGTCTCACTGTGCTCAATGCCTTTGCTTTCAGGCCAACTTCTCAGTCTCTGTGCTTCCATGTCATTGGATTTCTGCTCCTAATTGCTGGATCTTTTAATTTTATTGGTTAAGAGTTTGAGAAGGACAAACCAAGCTCCCCTTGAAAACAAGGTGAAGCACTGAACCTTCCTACAGGCCTTTTCTATTACATCCACCTGCCTGGGTTCCTCACCATAATAAAATAACTCCTTTACCCTGTTAGGTGTGCTGGAAAGCATCTTCACTAGCAGCCCAGCTCGTGGAAGAGCTTGCTTTAAGTCTTGAAGCCACTGAGACAAAGCAGCTTGAGAGGGAAGATGAATTCCACATTCTCCTCTTGCCTTCTTTGACCCCAGTGGCTCTTACAGCATCTCCAAGCAGAAACAAGTCCTGCAGCTGGGGCTAAATGGTCACAGGAGTCTCCCTACCTCACCTGGGCTCCTCCTGCATGTTTCTCCAAGGCTGGCTCCCACTCCTTCCACAAGCACACACAGAATCTGGCACTGGGTCTCTAGCCTGAGCAGGGGCTTCTTGGTACCACCGACAAATAAATAACTACGATTAGCTCCTCTAAATGAGCATTCCCATCTTCTAATAAACACCATAAAAAAGGAGAAATGAGCCTTAATTCACTTTTATTGTCACAACTGACATATTGCAGGATCTTAATTGGACTGAAAAGAGTTTCCAGTAAGGAGATGCTGTTTAACTAACTCATTAGCAGCAGCCTGACAGAGAAGGATGCTCCAGTTTTAGGAAAGGGAGAAGAAAAAAACCAGATCCCGCTGGTTTCCCACCTGCCCATGCCCCAGATAGCCTCAGGAAGGAACACAGTAAAGAGTCTCTTCATCACCTCAGGCACACAGCAATGTGCAGCACACACCCATTCAAACATCTGCCCTGTGTTCCCTTCCACCAATGAAGAATGGCCCCAAAAAGGGCCCTGTGGGCAGCTACCCTCAAATTGAAAATATTTGAATCCTTCACAGTTCCCATCCCTATGCACTGCCTACAGGATAGCCAAAATTTCCTGACCAACAAGGGCTTCACCTCTTCTCCAGCACTGTTTCCACCCTGGGGCTCTCACAAGGTCTTGGGAAGCAAGACAAGGAGTGTAGCTCCTCATCAGTCTCCCAAAAAGCAGAGGAGCAGCTTTGCCTCATCTGTAGAAGAAATATATCAACCCAGAGACTGATAAAACATCACCTCAACAAGGCAAACTTTCCAGCAAATTCTGAATGGAATGGAAAACGCTGTGCAGGTGTCACAGTCAGCCCAGCACCAGCTGCACCCCAGCACCTGTGACTGGGACAGACAGACAGCTCTGTGCCAGTTGTTGCACCCAGCAGATCTGGAGCAGCGCCTGGCTGGTTTACTCCAGCTCTCTCTGTCCCAATGCAGATAAATTTAGTTTTCTGCTCTCGCTGCCTGGGGAAGAGTAGGGAGGGGGAGCTGACATCTTTCAAACGAGACCTTAAAAATAAGCTGTCTGGACGTTGTAGAATCCCAGGCAAAGCTTTGCCTGGATAAAAGAGCTCGTTCCAACACCAGGCTGTACCCTAACCAGACTGCTCCCCAGCCAGAAGCAGCTGCAAGCATGACTGGCATTTCTTGGTGTGCCCAGGGTGCTCTGGGGGTGCCACCATGCCACGTACACATGCAGTGACAGCCCCTGCATGTCATACGTCATAGCTTCAGCTCTTCACAGGAGGACAGGAGCAGAATCAGGAATGCAGGTCCAGATTGCCCATTTTCCATAACTGTCACCCACTCCAGTCACTAGCCCAGCTTCCCTCCCAGAGACACTTTTTTCCCCTGGGGCTGAAAGCTGCTCCATAAAGGCAAGTAAGCATTTGATAAAGAAAATAACAGGATGAATAAAACCATGTGTTTGTACAAGAAAGCTTTTGCTCTGATCTTTAGTGCTGCAGTATGTTTTGACCTACTATTGCAAGACTCAGCTACATCTTCCCTCCTTCCAAATGTGACAGAAGGCAAAAAGGAAAGCCACGGCTGATGCCGCAGAGCCCTGTGCTGGGATCCCAGCTGACAAACAGCAGAGCTGCCCACACACACACGGCTTAAACCCCACACCCTCTGCTCCCCTGTCACCTGCAGGGGGACAGACAGATATACACATGCTCAGGCCTGATTCTCCACTCAGAGAAACACCAGGAGCTTCCAACACCAGGAGAAACACACCCCCGAGAAGACATATTCCTAATGAGGGCTGACATTTACCAGCTAGCACCAGATCATATGTTACCCAGAATAAAATTTACAGACAGAACCAGCCCTGCTTGGACAGGGCCAGTAGCAACAGACTTCAAACCCACCCAACACTTAATAGGAGCTGAGGTTGGCAAGTGGCATCTGCTCTTGTGTGGCATTCAAAGGGACGGTTGATGACTCCAAGTGGCCTTTGTTGTCTGGCTGCTGTACAATCCTGTTGGCTTGTCAGTTCTGTGTTGATACAGAGGGAAATGGGGCTCTAAGCATCAATATCAGAGGCTTGCAGGGTGATGAACACTCCAAAAAGCACTAACTGAGATCTCACCTGGGATCTCACCCAGGACAAGATTAAAACTCCAAGGTTTGTTCCAGAGAGCTTTAGCACCAAGTCCTCTTCAGCACAGGCAAGCTCTGAACCACACACAAACTGAGTGCAGAGCATGTTTGCAGTGGATTCCCAACCCTCTCTGGACATGGCTCATCTGATTTACTATTGCTGCCATGGAAGGTGGATTTATTCCCAAATTTAGCAGCTGCCAAATCAATGGGAGTGTTCACACAGGGATTTGCCACAAGCTCTTGTTAAGCCAGGGCAGAACTTGCACGCTGAACAACCCTTCCCTCAAGAGGAAGCAGTGGCCTTGCTGCATCACAGTTGCTCATTAGCTATCTCACTCTTGCCTAAATCCAGTGGTGATCCTCTTTGGAGATGGCCCCTCACCTTTCAAAGATGACACAGTGACAGGAGACAAGGAAAAAAGGACTTCTAAACTTCAACCCCAGCTTGGCATGCAGGGCACATGGTAGCAAGTTTATTTTTTCAGCAAGCAAGTTTCCTTGCTTCCAATCAACTCTGAGGCAATAAGAAGTGGGTTTCAACATGGCATAAATCTGCCAGCAGCATATCAAGGCTTCAGAATAGCAAGGGCACAGACAATTGTCCAGTGGAAAAGAAAAAAAAAGGTCAGAGCAGTAACTCTTGCAGTATTTGTTCCACAAACAGAGAAGGTTTACACAGCTTTTCTGGGCAATTATAGGGCAGGAAATAAATCTCAACAGAAACTCATCTTCTTCTCACTCTTTTTGCAGTCGAATCTCTTTGCCTCCCGCCCCTTGCAATGTCCCCAAAATGCTTTGCAACAAGATGTCAGTTACACAACCCAAGGCTGAGCCCCAAGAGCCGGTGGAGAAGTGTATTAAATTTAATAGCATTGCTCCAGGTAATCTATGACCACTTATAATCAATTGTCCATGCCCGCTGCAGCATGACTGGAGCCATTTTCCCAGGCTGCAGGTGCAGGACTGGCAGAGAAAGCTCCTGCACAGGCTGGGAGTGAGCTGTGTCACAGCCTTGAGAGGCTGAGGGACAGCCAGGCAGCTCATCTGTGCTGCCACACTCCTGCAAAGCCAGGGCCAAGGTCTCCTGGGGGATTGGAAAGCCCAGGCACGACCACACCAGCCCCAAAGAGACCATCATCTGTGCTGGGGGAAAAATTAGGAGGAACCAGTCTCTCTCCTTTGGCATCAACTCAAGGAGGCAAGAAAAGGATCGCTGTCTGTTTTATGCAGAGGGAAATGATGCACAGGGAGATAGGAATGATTTCTCCTCTGCTGTGGCAGAGCTGGGAAACGACTGGCAGCTCCTGCAGCCCCTGAAATCCAGTACACCTTCCACACTTTGCAGCACCACCACCATTCTGCAGCTCAGGAGCAGCTCCAGGCTCCTCCACAGTGCTGAAGGGGAGCATGAGCAGCCAGGCCAGGCAGGCAGAGGGGAGAGGGATGGTGTTGGGGAAGATGATACAGGAAAGCTTTATAAATATGATTGTCTGGCAAAAGATTTTGAGAAGATGGAAACTATAAGTGAGGTTGAAATGAAAGCAAGCTTTGAGATACCTTAGTTACTCAACAACTGGAAAACAATAGTATGGGCAGCTGAAGGTAATCCCCATTTGATGAAACAATACCCTCTGCACGCAGACAGGTCCAAGGGTCAGAGCAGACCCTACTAGCTTAGCAGAAGGGGTCCAAAGAGTAGATTTTAGGGTTTAAAATGTAACACAGTATGGTAATGTAATGATTCCTATAGGCTGTATGTAAGGATGGGATGGAGTACAAGAGGAGAGCTTCAGGAGCAGTGTTTCTATCCTATTGGCAAGGTTCCATACCTTCTCGGTGCTTTCTCAGGGGCAGCTCCTCACAGCACTGACTCCTTCTTCTCAGCACAGCCAACAAACTCCATCTCCCCTCTCGACCAGCCAACCTGCTCTTTTATAATACCCCTCTTAACTGGATCCAGCTGTGGCCTATTAAGGGCAGGCTTGTTCTTAATGCTTGATAATTAGCACAGCTGTAACTCCTTAGGGGCCAGATTACCTTCACCATTGTCTCTATTCTCCTACCTTTTATCTAACCGCAGAGCAGGGCTTGCTCCTCCATCCTTGCCATACAGGAGGGAAATACTGGCACACCCATCAACACTTCCCTCAGTGGAGCTGGTAGGAATTAGCTGAAGAGGAGACTGGCCTAGATCCCAGGCCAGCTGTTGTCACCACACCAGCCAAATTCAAGCAGATCTGGCTCTAGCCTCTATTTCTGGTCCACAGAGTAAACCCAGCTGTCCCACAATGAGGGTACACTTAGATTCATAAACCCCTGAGGAGCACCACAAATGGCCCAAGCCTTTGCTGAACATGGGGCTTGCCTTCCCCCTGCTCAGCTCCCTGGGGGCCTTGGCAAGGGGCTGAGATTTGCTGCCAGCTTCCAGGAGGGCTGTGGTAGGGAAGAGTGAGAGGATCCCAACTGACACGTGCTGCACTGTGGTGCCCAGGGGCAGGAACACATCCCTGGTCTCCTGAGTCTCCCTCTCCTCTTCTTGACCCCAGATGGGTTGAGTCCATGATAAAACATGGTTAGAAGCCAAGTGAGATGAGCCCCAAGTTTGAAGCAAAGCTATCAAGTGCAGCCAGTGAGGGACAGGAGCAAAACATGGTTAGAAGCCAAATGAGATCAGCCCCAAAGCTATCAAGTGCAGCCAGTGAGGGACAGGAGCCTCCAGGCTCCCTTCATCTTTCTCCCTTGACACTTATATGGACAAAGAAAGTGCCTGTCACCATGGCATCCAGGAGAGAAGATAAACACAGCACAGCCTCTGAGGAGTGGTCTCCATTCAGCATCACAGCAGAAGCCCTGGGAAAGGAGGAGGGTACTGAGCCCAGGTCCCCATCACTCAGGCAGTGAGCAGAGACAAGTGCAGGGAGGAGGTGACAGCAAGTGACAGCTCCAAGTGTGCAGGAGCAATCACAGTCCTCTCTCCAGCAACATTTTCCTTCCCTAAGCTCCCAGCTCTCCTCCAGCCAAAGACAAGGCCCTCGTTCCCCACAGGCAGCCTCCACACACGTCGGGAACAGCAGACCCCCTGTCTGCATCCTCAAGCACACACAGAAAACTAGCTGGGCTTT
Source organism: Passer montanus (assembly GCF_014805655.1). Lineage (NCBI taxonomy): Eukaryota > Metazoa > Chordata > Aves > Passeriformes > Passeridae > Passer > Passer montanus. The sequence continues at coordinate 1,276,221 of NW_024372259.1, forward strand.
GTCACAGCAAACAACACTCACCACCACCAAAATCCCTGCCACCTCCCTAACCAACAAGCAATTGTCCCAGCAATCAATCCTGAGCCAATTTCACCACGTGGTGGGGAAGGACAGCCAGAAACTACTGCCCAGCCTGCTAGAGCTGCTGGTCCCCTAAGGTCACAGGATTCAAGCCATTTTCACTGAGGAAGAGATAAGAGGCAGCGGGGTGCTAAGCTGTCCACTTGAGCCCAGCGTTAATCTCGGAGCTTCTCCAAAGCCTGGCACGAAAGGGATCCATGGAGCTCGCCTGGGAGCACTGCTGGGCTCCTGAACAGAAACACTGCCATCTAGAGCCCATTGCCTCGCCTGTGGAAGGGCTTGGGAAAACTGGCAGGAATTTGCATACTCCCCAGGCACCTGTGTGGAAGAGAGCTGTCAGAAGGGACAGGGAGCTGATGTTTGGGAGGGCAGCATGGGCCAGACTCCAGCAGACTGCAGACATCATTGCTCAGAGAGCTTTAAGGGATGTTGCAACACTTGGGTCTTTTCTCCTTAGGAGAACTTGGCCAGGGCTTGGGTAACAATTGTTCCTTCTGCTTTGGGGTGTTTGAAAGCTTGTCTTGTCCTCAGCAACCCGCTTGGAGAGATGTGGGCTGGGGCAGGCTCTCTACACCCTTGGGCACCCTTGCTGGGGGAACTGAACTGTTCTGCGGGGTAACACCAAGGCAGCATCACTGCAGTGCCTGAGAAATGGAAATGGGTGTGAAAGCAAACGGCTCAGATGAGGATTTCAAACTTTCTGCACACAAGAAAGTGCCAGCCACCCAAAGTGTTCTGTAAAGGCAGGCTCAGATCGCAGCAGACACCACTTCAAATCAGAGACACTCTCCATAACAATTTTTGCCCATGCTGCTCTCTGAGTTAACAGCCTCTCACACGCTGCTGTCTCTGTCACACAAGACCAGCGTGGCACACAACCAGCACCTCCTTGTCACAGCAGAGGGAGGCAGGTCCTCCACAGAGAGCCACGGTTCAGGCCATGAACACATGGGACAGTCGCAGGGCTGCCTGCAGTGTCCTCCACTGGTGTGCCCAGTGCTGCAGAAACCACACCTACCCCAAGGCACAAGGAAGGGGGAGAGCACAGCAGCCTGAACCCTTTCCAGTGGTACATGAACCAGCAGCCAAGGCCCAGCATTGCTCCGTGGCTGGGATGGAGGCCTCTACAGCAGGGACAAGCTGGACAAGAAGCAGGGACAAGCCAGAGAATGCAGCTGAGTCAAAGGTAAGATCCTCATGCTAGGTAAACTGCACAGCAGGGACAAGCTGGACAAGAAGCTGGGTAGATCACAGGGAAGAAGATGGGCCAGAGAATGCAGCTGAGTCAAAGGTAAGATCCTCATGCTAGGTAAACTGAGGCTGGCCCATTGAAGTCACTGGTGTTGTACCAGTGAAAAACAGGAGCTGGAGCAGGCAGCCTCCAAGCTGAAGAAACCCCTCAGCCCTACAGGGCAGCCTGCAAGCAAGATACAGATCTCTAGCACTTCACTGGTACAACCCTCCAAGATCCCCAGCACTACACGGTCACTGTCACACACAGAGAGTAGACTGGGTTGTACCAGTGAAAAACAGAAGCTGGAGCAGGCAGCCTCTAAGCTGAAGAAACCCCTCAGCCCTACAGGGCAGCCTGCAAGCAAGATACAGATCTCTAGCACTTCACTGGTCTCACCCTCCAAGATCCCCAGCAACAGCACTACACGGTCACTGTCACACACAGAGAGTGGCCTGGACCCCCTAACTCTGCCCCATGGTACAACCCTCCAAGATCCCCAGCACTACACGGTCACTGTCACACACAGAGAGTGGCCTGGACCCCCTAACTCTGCCCCATGGTGAGTGCTCACCCTGTTGTGATCCACTGCCACATGCCAGTCCTCCCTCCACCTTTGCAAGCTCACCTGGGAACGTCAAGCACATCCTCAAATCCAGACCAGTGCTTAGTCAGAAAGCTTTTGTCAGCAAAGATTAATTTCTGTGGTTTGCAGGTTTCTACCTGAGCTACCTCGGAGCTTGAGCTCTCTGGGGAGGAAAAGAAAAGATAATAAAATCCCCTGAATGTGTGATCAGAAAGGAAGCCTGATCAGGTGTCCTGCAGTCCTCTCACGTTTTTAAACTGGTGAATCACTGGAACTACTAAAGAAAAGAAAAATCACCTAGCCTGAGCCCTGGAAATCTCATCTGGGAAGGTGAGAAACTAGAAAAACACACTTGAGCACAGGTTTTGAAAAGAAACCGCTCCTCAGTCTTAATTAGGGCCTGTCCAGATGAGGCAGCCATTAGGGTGCTAGCACAGGGAGCTGTGGTTAGTGCCCACTAATGGATGAGTAAGAAGACACCCCGGGATTTAAGCCGCCGGCGCCTCCGAGGACTGATGGAGGGGAGGCTTCTTGGCAGCTCTCTTCCTCTCCTCCACCGTCAGGAGGCTGGTGATGGATGTCTGAGTGCCGGCCCTCCTCTCCCAGAGCACATCATTTGATTTGCGGCTGGAGGTCCCCGGCAGCGCTCTGCACGCCAGGAGAGGTCACCGTCTCTTTGGATAACGTCTTCGTGCGGTGCCAACAAGTGACATCAAGCTCTGCCCCCTGCCACCCCCCTGGCATCACAGGGATGCTGGGCAGAGTCGGGGTGAGAGGAGGCACGTTCCCCGCCGTCTCTGCTGCCCGTGCATGATTTATACCTGCTGTGTCAGACAGACAGACGGACAGCCATGGCACACGCGGCCTCCCGGCACCGGCGGCACGGCTGGCAGAGATGGATGGGGGCACTGCTCTGCTCCACGCCAGCCCCGGACTTCCTCCACAGAGGGCTTGCCCAGGGTAGGTTGCTGTTTGCATGCAGGTGTTTGATGGGAGAGCATCTCCTGGGATGTCACTCTGCAAGGGGCCACGCTGGACAAGCCAAAATGAGCAGAAGATTCGCTGCTGAGGTCCTGAGACAATGTGTGAGATGGCTACAGGCTGACACAACAGACAGAGTACATAAAAGGCACTTGCATTCCTTTATTCCTTTCCCCAAACTTCCCTCTCCATCCCAGCACAGGCTTGCAAGCCTGCCTTCTGCTCTCTGGCCCTGCTTTGACAGGCACAGCTGGTCCACAGAGCTGCAGGTCAGACAAACAAGCGATGGCACATGGCTCTCAGGGCTAGATAGGAACAGCTGAAAGACATAAGAGACAGCCCCAAACACAGAGACAGTCAGCACTGTGAGCAAGGACCCCTGACCCCAGGTCCTGGATGGGAGGCTCCCCCTCTCCCAGCATTTGCAGTTTCAAGTTGCTAAGTGGCCTTACTTCAAAACAAACTGCACATCTCACAACAGGATAGAGGCTAGAAATGAGTTTTCTCTTCATCCCCCTCCAAAACCTGCCTTCACTGCTGCGCTCACCAGCTCAGACACGAACACATGTGAGCAGCCACCTACAAACATGACAGATCTCTCTGGAGCCATTTGATATTTAAGGTGGCAGGACTTGAGGGCATCACTGCAAAGCTCTCAGCCTAGAATTACAAACAGTGTCCCACCACTGGGTCACCCACCACAAGATCTTCCACCACTGCAGCCAGCTGGGACCCTCAGCAATTTTCACCTGCAAAGTCAGCATTCAGACAGGACTGCTGCTCTCCCAGCCATGAGCAGGAGATTTAAAAACCACACTCTAGACAGGAAGGCTCCAGGGTGGCAAGGAGGGAAAATGTTCATTTCTCCTTGGCAGAACAGCACCAGCAAACCCTAGGCTTTGAGGACAGAGGAAAGCACTGGCAGCTACAAATTACTAATCAATGTCGAGTAACAACAACAGCAGCTAATAAGGAAGGGCTGATCAGCTTACTATGGCAGTAATTATTCCTGACACCAGCCCTCAGAAGGAGCATCCAGGCTTAGCACACTGTCTACCATGATGATAACCCAAGATAACTAGAAAAATTTTGTGCTGGAAAAAGGGAGGGGGAAGAGAAAAAACCCTCAGCAATTAGCAAGACTTGTGGTGCTAATTACACTGTGAATGGTGTGCAGGCTTTGTCAGAGCTCACTTGAGCCTTCTGGGTGATGCCAGGGAAGGATGAAGTGCCAGCACACCTTTTCATGTGACAAACAATTCTGGCACCTGGTTATTTTTGAGAACAGCACAACTCTGTGCTGCTGACACAGAACCTGGCACACATCCTTTGCCATCATTGCCTAAGGAAAAGCCTCTCACCTTCACAGTGTAGTAGAGCCACAGTTCAGCTTCACATCTGGTGGGTGCTACTGAGCCCACCTAACCTGGGTACAGGACCAATTCAGGATGAGACACAGCCAGCACAAGAACAGAAATCTTAATTTACCAACATGTCTGAGGTATGTTCAAAGCGTGTTGCATTCACCCACAGCTGCTCAGGACCCTGCAGCAACAATGCTCTGCAGTGCTGCAGCAGCCCAGGCACAAGACCCCATCACTTCCAGCATAGCCACTGGTCCTCCCACTGATGAGAAGTTTCCATTAGCATCCTTTCACCAGCACAGGAAGAGTTACTGCACCCAGCATGGGTAGCAGAGTGAATGTGTGAACACGCATGTGCTTCCCCCATGCGCTTCTTACTGACAGAACAGGTGAGAAGAAAATCTAACAGCCCCCAAGGCTCGCGATCGCGCGCGCTCCTCGCTCACCTCTCTCCCAAGCAGGCATAATTAAAGGCACCCTTTTCTTGCACTCTTCATTCGAGGGGGCTGACAAATTGCTCTCTCAGCAGCAGTGAGTGTTTTATAGAGGTGAGCTTCTCAGAAAGGCAGCTGCCTGGGGATGCGGGTCACCGCAGTCACCGGCTCATGGAATCGCCAGTTCTGCAAGTGCAGAGACAAATGAAGAGGTTGCAGCTTTCCTCCACACACATCAATGCAGTCACAGCAGCAGCAAGAGCTGCTGGAGCCTGTTCAGACCTTATTCTCTCTGGTTCTTCCTTCTCCTCACAGGCTTTGGCACCTTATGCAGGATGGGAACTTTACCTTGGCCATGGGGTCTTTACAGAAAGATTTGTATTCCAGCGCCCTGTCAGGAATACAAAGCAGTCTGGTGAGATCCAGCAATTCAAGAGACAGTGGATGTGACCATCAGCACTGTGTTTCTGGCCCACAAACTTCTCAGATTTCCCATAGATGAGTCCTATTCCTCCCCCTCCCTTCAAGGGTGTTTTGTGCCAGCCCACCCTTCCCATCCCACACACAAAGCTGTCATAATTCTACACTCCCAATACAGGGCAGCATCAGGGGACATGGCTACCAGCCTTTGCACAAATAAAATCCTATTACAACAGAGATCCCAATTCCAGCCTTTATTTACAGAAATTATTACTACAAAGGACCCCAAGGGAAATCACAGTTCTATGCTGCATACACTGAATTCATCATTGCTAGTAAGAAGCCTCATAGTGTTTTGAGACACACCAAGATGCAAATAACATCTGCGTTGTATGTCATGGAGTGGGAGACAAAAGGGAAAAAAAAAACAACCACAGCCTAAGCAGTCACAAGAAGAGAGAAAGAGAATGCCACGTGTGTTTCTTTTGTCCAGCCCAAGGCAATTTTTATCCACAAGGTGCACTAAATCCTTTGTGCCGCTCAATTAAATTTACAGCTGACCTAAGCACAGATTGTTGTTCTGCAAAAAAGAGTAGTCAGACTCCAAGTTGTCCACAGGGTGAATGGCCATGGCTCTATGCAGACATGTGGGCAGCCCAAGGAGGGCAAGGAAGGGAAGGAGGAGGGAGATGCTGCAGGACTGGAACAGTTTGGAATTGCTACCATGTGCAGTATCATGACCCATGCCAGCACTGATGCCAAATCCTGTGCTGGAGCATCTACTCTCAGGTGAGGGAATACAGAGATGGGGAAGGGGAGCAAACCCCCATTGCACCCTCCTTGGACAAGCAGGGAAAACAAAGGCATCAAACACCTGGGGCTCCCTCCCACCTGCAACTCAGGCATAGCCCAGTGATGCTCAAACACCAACACGGTCCAGCAGTCAGAGAGAGCGTTCCCCTGTCACAAACCTTGACTGGCTGATAGAAGCAAAGAGGGAAAAAGGATTGTGATGTTCAACAGGGAACAGACAGATCTTCCTGGGGCACATCAGCCTGTCAGATACACACTGTTCAGGCTTACTGGAAGGAAGGAGGAAGAGGAAGAAGAGAAGGCATTTGACTTTACACAAATCTACAGGAGCTGCTCCTAAAATTTACCAGTGCAAAGCAAGCAAGGCATTGGAGAAGGGGAGGTGAGGTCTCTGCAGTGCAGGTACCATGGCACTGTAAGGGTTATAAATCAGAGCACTGACACCAGACTGAATGTGTGGATCACACCAGGCACCATTGGAATCACACACACCTGCTACAGAGCGACCTTCTCCAGCAGAGGGGTCACCCTGGCACTGCAGATACTTGTAATAACAACCCATCATCACTTTGCTGTACACAGCCAGAAATGTTGACTTTAATGCCAGGCCAAGGATGCTCTCAGTGCCTGACCTGCACACATTTCCAAGTGATGTTTCTTCAGCTATTTCCATCCACATAGAAATTATTAATCCCATCCACTCGAAAGTATCTCCCCAAGGTGAAGCTCCCATGTCTCAACATTATCAGAGGAAAGTAAATCCTGACAACAAGAGGAAGGTCCCATCAGTTGACACTGATGGATGAATGTGACAGTCGTCCAGGAGGGAACCAGGAGAAATGGTGTTGCTCAGGGACAGCCCAGGTAGGACTGGCTTATCACAGAGCCATCAGCACAAGGTGCAAGCTCAAAGGCTGAACTAGATTCCAGAATCAGAGGCTAGAACCAAACCATTCCTTCTTTGTGTCCTCAATCAGCTCATCTCTCCTGCTGCTGTCTCCACCAGAAAGGGAGGCCATGGTCTTCCTCTCATCTATGGATTACAGCCAAGGCAGCAGCCTGGACAAGGCAGGGCAACACAAGGGCTGGCCCCTGCAAAGCTGTTCATCAGTATTTCAAGGTGAATCTGAAAACACAGCTGGTTTTCTAAGTGTTAAGAACATGCTTCGCTCCAGCCTTTCATCTCAGGCAACACACAGCGCCAAAGGGCAGCTTGCCAAAAGCAAAAATCACATGCAGGACGAAAAGCATCACCCCTGGGAAATCTGCATCCAAGGAAGGCTGGAAACCTCCCCCCCAAATCTGACAGAATTCGAATCCCTCCCCTGCTGAGACAGTCTCTTTCAATTTCTTCAGTGGATGTATTTCACGCCTCACCTGCAGAGAGACTGTTTCCTGGAGAAGGAGGAACCATGGAGAAGTTTGAGCACAGCACAAAGCCAAACCCGGATTGTGTCCTTTTTTTTTTTTTTTTTTTTACCCTTTCACCCCCTACTGAGGCATGTCAGGAGTGAGATTTCCGAGAGCCCAGCAATATTGTCAGAGCCTGAGCCCCCTGCCAGCAGCCCTGAGCTGGCAGGAACAACACGGCCTCTTCGGGAACCCTTCCTGCTTGTTCCCTCCTCACAGCACAATTGGAGGCTAAACTCACACTCCAACAACAGTGCTGTGGATGAGTCATCCTCGCTGCTGGCAGCTGGAATGATTAAGGATGAAATGGCATTGCTTATCAGCAACGAGGTGGCTGCAGGACCACTGAGACAGTCACAGACTGGGACTAGGAAACAGAGCCCAAAGCAGGGACTTTCTCAAAAGACCTAACCTTTTGTCCAACTCCTACACAAAGCTCAGCATTGCTTCAAAGCCTAAAACCAACTTAAACTTATCTGCTTGCAACTGGCTCTTGCACATGCCTATGGAAGATAAAACTTTGAGGGGCTCAATGATAATTTTAGGACCAAATTGTGTCAAGTTTTTAATGTTTTCAAGTTGGGAGTCCTTCAGGGTCAACAGAAGCGGGTTCACAGATCATAATGGTTCTGACTAATCACTGCCAGCTCTTGGCTGGCTGCCTGGTTAAAACTTGGATTATTCCAATGGGAAGCTGACCCTCATTTAAACTTAAGCCCACATTTTACAGCTCCAAGTTGCAGCTGCCAGGCTCTCCCTGACATAGCTTCTTTATGACATTGCTGTTTCCTCTCACACTTCTGGTGAGGCACCAAGAATCAGGGCCATTAGCAAGGTCTTGTAGTTGACAGGACTAAGACAGCAATCTCCAGCCAGGAAAGCAGTGTGATACATTAAATAGCTGAGCAACTAGACCCACTGGGTAAAATTATCTGCAGCAGAACATCAGTCCTGTGGGGACGTCTCCCTAAACTAGCCCATGTTAGTATTTATTAATAATAATACCAATAGCTTTCCACTCATGAATTTGTCCCTCAAGATGCAAGAACAGGAAACCCATTGCAAGAAAGAGCCACACAAAGTATTAGATAAGACATTTCAAGGGCACCTCCCCAGCTCCAAAAGCAGCCCCTAAAGTAGCCCTTGGCCTGCAAGACAGGTACCTGTGTTCCTATGGCATGTGGAACCCTAAAAAGTCAGGACTCAGCAGCCTTTCCACCCCCAGAACAACAAACTAGATTATATTTAAGGTCCCTTGAAATGCAAACCATTCTATGAGTCACAATAGAGTGGGTACACAAGAGATCACCTCTTGCCCAATATATACAATTTTGGTTGACAGCTGTAATGGACATCAGAGCCTTGCTCTCCAGGGGAGATTCAGCTGGAGATCACCTGCAGATCAGCTGTCTGACTGGAATATAAAGGTAGGCATTGGCAATGAGAATGGTGCTTCAGGGATTGAGAGCTGATGCCTTCCCAAATGGCCAAGTAAAGCAGATAAAGGAGCTGTAGGTTGATTTGATGATTTAATCAATAAGATAATTATATTAATTCAATCGTTTGATACAAAGCCACTTCCTTTCTGTTTGATTTAACTGCGTTTCAGAATTTTCATGGCTGAGTTGATCAAATACATAAAATAGCAAATTTGTGCTAATTAATTAATATTAGATGTATTTTCCTTAACCATGGATTGCAGAGGCCCAGAGGCCAAGAGCATTATCACCCAGGAACCACATCATGACAGCCCATAGATTTGCACCTGCAGTCACCACACAGCCAACTACCTGTGCCAGAATTAATCCAAAATTCAGGACAACTGTACCACGAGGGGACCTGGCAGAGAACAGAGATGCAGGTGCATCCACATTCTTCAAGTGTGGGTATCTACACTCAATACAAATTACCACTTCTGGTAATGGAGTAAAGAAGGAATAATATCAGGTAATGTCAGTGGTTTTCCATTTACAGGAAAGAGGAGTAAAGTGTTATCATTTAGGAGGATGGAAGATTTTAGGGTTTCACTTTCAGCCTTGTACCCTAAGGGGAGAGCAGCTAGAGAAGCCAGTCAGCATCACCACCCCTGCCCAAAGTTACAGTTACATAGTGAGCCCCATCCCGACTATTACTGCCCCAGAGGATCACTGTAAATTGTCAAAAAAAACCCATCTCTCTACTATCAATGCCCCAGAGAATCCCTGCAAGAGGGAAAAACTGTGATAGCAACCTCTACCTTATTAGACTGCAGGGCATTTCTCCCCAAGGCAGGGAGCAAGTATTCTTTACTCTCCCTCCCACAAAGGTGCTCCACTGCTCCTGTTGCTGGGCAGCAGCATTTCAGAAAGCAGACTGAAGGTGCTGGGGAAACTGGAGGTGTCTGCAGTGACCTTTGGTTTTTTCCCTAGGAAGGACAAAAAACACACTCCCACACTACTGCCTGCAACTACATCTCTACAGTAATTCCCAGCGCTACCACAACTTTCTTTCAGGCTTGGTTCTTTTTCCTCCCTCTTTCTCCACTTGAAAATTTGCTAACCCCTGACACTGCCAGGAGAGATGCCATGAAGGTGATCGTGGGTCAGCCTTCTTCAAACAATTGCAGGCCTTCTTGCCAGGTTCCTCTCTGGGTAATACCATTCCTCCAGCAAGGAAGAAAAGCCTCTAATTAAAAAGACCTGGACAGCAACCCACCAGCTCCCACTCCTGCCCTGATCAATGAAGCTTGCTAATTAAAAGCAGTTGACCTGAGCAAAGAATGGCTTGGAGGAGATTAGCCCAAGGGAGACTAGATTTAAGAATTAAATTACTCGACTGGTCTGTTTTATTTTACAATCCCCGTTCTTCCTCCTCCCCTCCACAGGTGAACGGTTGCTTTGAGGACTCAGTCCCAATTTGTAAGAGCAAAGGAGCAGAAAGTATGGTCCTGCTGTTAAATTCACTGTCAAACACCACAGGCTGGGTGCTTGGGGCTGTTGGAGCAGCTGCTCTGTCTGATCTCCAGGTGACAACTGAAAAACAGCCAGGTGGCACCTAATTTCTGCAGTTTGATTAACTAGTCCTTTGTGCCCTGCCACATCAACAGGACTGGGGAAAAACACACAGGCAGTGCCTCAGACACTCACCCTGACTCTACAGCCAGGGTCTCACTGACATATTTATTATAAACCCCCAGGAGATTTATGCCCAGCAATGAAAGGGAAACAACCACCAGCCAATAGTGCTCAGGACAGGCCCCCATCATCTGGCCAGACCAGGGACTCAGTGGTTTGAGTATCCCACCACACAGGGCTATAAAGCAGGTGAGAATCCTAAGGCAAACTGACATGCAGCAAACACACCACGTCCCACATCTGGGATCTTGCAGGATGCACTGGGATTGCAAGGAAGGCTCTCTCTGGAGAGCTCTCATATCAAGTTTCCAAGGTTGCTTTGCCCTGCTCACGTCACTGGGAACTGCAGGAGCTCAGCACCTCTAGAAACTCTGTTAATAAGAGGCAAAGCAGAAGAATGTAACGCTTCCTTGCTTCAGGAGAATTGGGTGGAAATGTGAGGGTTTTCCCCATACAATTAGAAATTCCAGTGCAAGAGTGAAATATGCTCTCATTCAACCACCAGTATTCGAGGGCCTTCACCACAGAGTAACTTTAAGGGGATTTGCCCAGAGCATATACATTTGCACAGAGAGAAAGAATATTCTTGAGAGAAACAAGAAGCTTCTTAACCAAACGCCTGGGATTTTATGTATGTTCCACACACAATCTTGGCATTAATTTTCTTTTTAAAATCACTGTCTTGGAGAGGAATAAAACCAAGAGCAGGACTGATGGCAATCCTGTTTGTGTAATTTAGTAATCCACTGGCCTTTCTTCTCTGGCATGCCATTTATTTCCTCTTCCCCTCTGATGAGCCTTCAGAGCCCAAAGTGTCCCCCATGCTCCTGACTGTTGATACCAGATCTTCAGAGCATTTCAGCTTTTGCTCCCCTGTGATTATTCTCTCTCCTTTTCTCCTTCGTGCAGCCTGCAACAACTTGCTTACCATTTCCCAACCAGCACAGCTGGACACATCTGACACTGGACTGACCACCAGAGCAAGGCACTTTCTATTTCAGCTGCAATTCCCAAATGAAAATAATACTCTATGGCTTCTTTCAGCTCCCTTTAAAAAAACACCCTGATTGCAGGGTGAGAAGGTGATTGCATAGCATCCAGCAAAAGGAGCTGGTCAAGAATTAGGACCCTAGGGCACTAACACCAGGAAAAAACACCCACAATACCTCCTTATGAATGCCAGCCAAAAGAAAAATAATTCAGCACCAGAAATGTAAACACAGCCAAGCCATCTCAGCGAGGCAGTAATTTGTATTCCTCCCCATCAAGGAAAGTAGTGCATGGGCATGTAGCTACAGGCACAGAGTTGAACCCACTGCTGCTGCAAAACCAGAGATCTGCCTCCCAGGTGCCCTAGGTGCCCACAGAGCTGATGGGACTCACCAAACCCACAGGGATGTTGTGGCTCAGGCATTGTTTAAGCTGCATAAACAAAGGTGTCTGAGATGTTGGAATATGCTGTTACTCAGGCCTAATTCCCCAGCTGCCGTCCCTGAAGTAATCCCGTCATTTTTATTACCAGGAGGAAGCCTACTGCAAACCCAGCCACTTTTCCTTCCAAAGGGGAGAAAATTCATCAGAGATGCAGCAAAACATCCTCATCTGACTTGTGAAGCAAGAGATTTCTTTAAAGAAAGTCGGTCTCTCCAGCAACACCTCCCTCCTGCCCTAAGGAAGAGAAGCACAGGGAAGCGTGACGAGAAGCAAAGCTGGGTAGTCCATCAGAGGAAGGTGCTGAGGAGATGCAGTCCCTTCCAGCTACCTGGCTGAAATTCAAATGCTGGATTAGTGTCTCTGGCACATTTCTAACAGGAGAGAAATGTAGTGCTTCTTTTTCCAGCCTTTGCGATCCACAAACCTCTCCCAGGCAGCAGACATTCTGGTCCACCTAAAGGAGGCTAGAATTAGAAATTAGACACATTTGTCATATAAAATTTCCAGGTACAAGGAACAAAGCTGAATTTTTATCAGGCAGAGATGCTGTAATAACACTGTAGCAGCTGGGAACTCCAGTCAGGTGAAGGTCAGGGCTGCTTGGCATCCACTACAGTCACAGGCCTCTCAGAGAACCAAAAAGAGCAAAGGATAAACAGTTCCCCTTGGCAAGCTCGCTCCTGTCCAGCTGGATACGATGGGCTTTGAAGGCTGGAAACTCAGTGGGGCTGGCTGCAGCAAAACAGGGAGGAAATGGGAGATATGGAAGAAGAAAAAAAGTTAATCTTCAAAAACAAAATGGTTTTGTTCATCTTCTCTTTGGTCACCAAGTTAGCTCCAGCTGTGCCTTGGGTCTGGGACTGAAAGGAGAATGCCAGCTGGAACCCTGGGGAATTGGGTTAGAAGTCACTTATGTGTCTTCTTTGTACTGAGTTACAGCTCACATAAAAATGAGGGTGGCAAGCCCTGAAGGTGCCCTTAACCACATAAAGGGAAAAGTGCTGCAGAAGACAGACCTTGATAAAACACGACCCAAATGGGGACACATTCAGCATCCCTCGGGGCGGGTGACAGCTGCACAGGCAATCATCCTGACACGCTGGGGCTCTGCCTTTGGCCCACACCCATTCTGTGGGGGAAAACAGAAGAGTGCAGGGATGCTCAGACTTGGCTGCGTCCTATTTCTCCATCAAATCTCTGCAAAAGCAGCATTCTTCCACCTCCCCCTTGGACACCTAACAAGGATCAACAGCTGGAGGCCCCTTCCCACTGCCAAGCCCAGCACCCAAGGACCTGCCATCTGTGTTGCAGCCTGCCTTTTGTACTGATTTGTTACGTTTTTGCCCTGATTGCACGCCTCGGGCGGGCGACAGTCGCTCTGTGCAGTACTTGGAGGAGGGGAGTTTTACAGCTTGGCTGCTGCCAAGGCACAGATGTTACAGGCTGGGTCACGGCAAGGTGCTAAAGGCCTTCAGAAATGTTGCAAAGCATTAATTATGTTCCTGCAGCTGTTCTTTAACCCTCATCCGTGTCTCCTTTCTTCCACAGGCTGCAAGAAAGACAACTGTGAACGGGAAATCAAAGCAGGAGGCTTTGAAAAGAAGCAAGGCAGAGTCTTCAAAGGTTAAAAGAAACAGCACTGTGCAAAGACAGAGCTTTTTTAAAGCTGTTTGTCCCTGCCACGTGCTTGGACACCTCCTCTTCTCCTATTTCGGTGCAGCGCAGAACTCCAGCGGCATCCGAGGTGAAATGGAAGAGGTCACCCAAATCCTGACATTTCACAGAGCATATCTCAGCTGGAAGGCTCATCCATGAGCTTGGGAATACTTTGTCTCACAAGACTGGAGCGAGGAAAGATTAGTGGCATGGGTTTAACCAACCCCCCCCAATCTGTGCAGATCTAGAGCTGAGGGGTTTCCCTGGTTTTCCACAGGTTTTTGTGAACCTCTTGAAACAAGTCCAGAGGATGCCACAAAGATGCTCAGAGGGATGAACACCTCTCCAATGGAGATAGGCTGGGAGAGTTGGAGCTGTCCAGCCTGAAGAAAAAAAGGCCCCAGGGAGACCTTAGAGCCCCTTCCCATGCTGAGAGAGGCTACAAGAAAGCTGGAAAAGGACTTTGGACAAGGTTCTGGAGCAACAGCAAGAGGAGGAATGGCTCTAAACTGAAAGAGAGGAGGTTAGGTTAGATATTTGCAAAACATTCTTCCCTGTGAGGGTGGCGAGGCCCTGGCACAGGTTGCCCAGAAAGTCTGTGGCTGTCCTATCCCTGGAAGTGTTCCAGGCCAGGCAAGACAGGATTTGGTCTAGTGGCAGATGTCCTTGCCCATAGCAAGAACATGGAATTACGCACTGGAATTCCCATGGAATGGGAAGATCTGTAAGGCCCTTTCCAATCCCAACCATCCTGTTATTCTGTAGTCAAAAAAACCCCATTTTGCCCCAGCTGGACCAGAGCTGTACTCAAACAGACCAGTGACTAAACTGACCTGCAGAACCCAAGCTTAGAGCTTCTCCCATCCCTGCTATGGAAGGTGGGGTTATGCCAAGTGTCAAGACAGCATTCAAGCAGGCTTACCTGGAACAGCTCTGGGAGATGTAGAACCCAGGTCTCCTGAACTCATCTCTTGTGCTTCAGTGCCCCTGACAGCCACCATGTGCCAGGGCTGGCTACACACCCTTTGGTGTCCCTGCACAGGCACTTCTCTGGGCAATGGGAGCCCTGGAAAACACGAAGCTACTGCTGAGGAAGCAGATCCATGCCTACAGCACAGTGCCATTCAGAGCTGCCACTGCAGGAAAGCAGTTAAGGAGGTCTGCACCCACATTTGAGCCCTGCTGAACATCAGGACTAAAGAGCATTAACACACCACCAAGGCAGCCATTCTGGTGCTAAAATTGCACCCCTGCCTGGGGTGGGGGGCACTCCCACAAACCAGAGGTTCTCAAGGGGAGAATCTGTCCACTGCTTATCTTCAGACCAGCTGCAAAGTAGATCTCCATCTCAAACATGGGCATTCTAACATCTGCACGGCTGGGCTGCAGCTGTGCCACAGGACCACGAGTGGGCTGATAAAACCCACCAGGCTCCTGGAAGGCCTCTCCCCCCCTATTCCCTGTGCTTTAAGCTGCAGTCAAACAGAGCATAACTCCTTTAAGACTTGCAGATGTGTTTCTGACTCTGGCTGGGCAGCTTGTGCTGACGAGAGGGAACAAGATTGTCTCTGGAATCCTTTGTGCTGCAGCTCTCTGTGCACAATAGGCTCCCGCGCACTCGGGGGCTGAATAACTTCTTATGCCAGAGATGAAACAAGGGGGGGAGAGAAAAAAATAATAGAGCCACAATAGCAAACAAACAGGCAGGGAGAGCGAGGTGATGGAAAAGCAGGCAGGAACAGCAACGCTGCTGTGCCCAGACACTCATTCCAAACAGCGTCTCCCACATTCAAAAAAGCATAAACTAATAAAGAATAGGTTTTTGTCTCGGACGTGCTTTCAGCCAGGGATTGTTAGGACTCAGCACGCTGGCCAGGACTTGAACTTCTGCATAATGGCCCCAGACAGCTGCTGATACCCTCAGCTGCTGCTGGCACAAATGTTCACTCCTCTGCAACATTTTGGAGTCATGATAACTAAAAAAACAAAACAAAACCCCCAATGTCCAGGCCTTGAAAGGGGAACCACGATAGCATTAAGCACTGAACCCCAAAACCATGTAACACCAAACTGGGCTATGTTGACAGCCACAGGTGAAGGAGCTTGCTCCAGGTAGCTCAGGAGCCTCATCCCAGATGCCCAAATAGGATACAATTCCTCCCACACCAAAGCAGTGAGTGATGGCTCTCTCCCCTTCCCTCTGGGAAGCCGGTCCCTGGGTGTGCAGCCATTTCAAGCTGGAATTGCATCAGCATTGTCACCCTAACAGTCCTTCCAGCCTGGGCTTGGGCTTGCCTTCCTTGGGCAGCTGTCCTAGAGCAGCCAAAGGTGGGCCAACATCAGATTCACACCAGGATGTTCCAACAGCCAAACAAAATCAGATTAAAGGCTTTGCAGGAGCAGCTTTTGTGTTCAGACATTTCTGGACACCCCCGTTCTGCCTAAATACCTGGAGACAATGTTTTTATCTGACTAATAGAACTCCTCAAACCATGTGGCCCAGGCTGGCTATTTTAAAACAATGTTCAGCAGAGACTTTTGTTTCTGACAGAATAATTTAACACCTCGCTCTTGCTGAATACTCTCACCCCAGGTACCAGAGTGGATGAGAAAGGCTGTGCTGGGGAAAACCACAGGGTGGAAAAGACCTCAAAGATCAAGTCCAACCACTGATGCAGCAACATAACTCACATCGCCTGTGATCCTGGAGCAGCAATTCCCACCTGCCCAAAAGATCCCTCAGCAGGGACATGCAGAGAGGCAGCTTCTCCAGCAGCCTCTCCTGAACAGCAGCTTCCCTCTTTCCACTTCTTTTTCCAACATTATTTATTTTTAAATCTGCTTCCCTCCCCCCAGTCCCCCAACTCCAAAAATTCAAGTTATGTAAATACAGAGGGGCTGACACCTCCTGATGAAGCCGATCCCATTGGTGTTATTGTCTGGCTGTCAGCTCGAGGGCGGTTGCTGTTTTTAACCAGAGGCCGCGTCTGACTCGAGCGTTAGGGGAGTTAATGAGCACTGTGCAAAGGGAGGGACGGCTGGCAGAGAGCTAACAGGGGAAGCTTTCTTTTTACATTTCATTATCTTTATAAGAAAAATGAGCCTGGGACCTTAAGGGAGGTGTAAAGCGGATTTTAATTTTTTTTTTCTTTTTATTTTTTTTTTTAATAGCAGAATTTGCATATGGAAGAACCTGCTGAGATGTCCTGTGCCTGAATAGCAGGGAGGTGCCTGGGCCTCCAGAGAGGTTACCCAACTCTTCTAGGTTAGAACATCTGTGAGTTCTGTGTTTTAAAATCTTTGATTGTGTACCCACACACTACAGCTCTAGGAGAGAGCCCTCCATGGCTCACCTCAACCATCCAAACCCATCCCACATACAGAATGGATTTTCTTTGGGGGTCACAGTGTCCAGGCTGCCCCAAGGAGTCCAGACAGGCTGGGAGCTCCCTCTCCAGCTCTAAAGCAGATTCAGGCCACTCAGCACCAAGCAAGTTGAAACCAAAACCAGTAGTCTCTAGAAAAGATGGATAGGGCCAGCAAGCCTGACATTATTCCCCATAAAGCAACAGGGAAGAGGTTAAAAGAGAAGATTTATGGGCATATATCTCTGCCAGAACCACCAGGTGATCATGTGTACACATTTCTCTACTCTAAGACCTAATTTTCCACCATTTCCCTTGATTTGCTGTGCCTATTCTCCCATTTCCTTGATTTAAGGCCCAATTATTTCTTGTCCTCTTGCCAATGAAACAAAATATTTCATAAGCACTCCTGCTGCCTCTCGCCACTCCCTCCCTCCTTTGGATGCTGGTTTCAAAGCCTGACTCATGCTTCGTGTTCTCTAAAATTTAGAGTATTTTAGTGAACACCTAACAATGATTTTACCATTTTTCTCAGTGATACAAATGGGATTTGGCACCAGCTAGCTCGCTGTTGGAATTTAAGTGAGTCTGTGGTTGCCACATCTCTGGCAAGTCTTTGCAAAGCAGTCCCTGGAGATTGTCACCTGGGCAAGATTTCATTGTGTCCTTCACAAGGGACGAGCCACAGATCCTGGGCTGAGCTGGAGGTCACTGTGTGCTGGGACAGGGAGAAGGGCAGACAAGTAAATGCTGTAGATCATCCAGGCCAGCCCCAGCCTTCCAGGGCAGAGCTGGGCACTACCATCCCTACACGAGTCCAGGATCTGGTCCTCCTCCTTAAGGATACAGACAAACCCTCATTAAAAGGAAAGAATAATGTCACTGGTGGGTCCCCAGTCTAAACTTCTGAGCACCATCAAATCTTCCAAGTGGTTCATCACAGACTGGCTTCTGTCAGCCCCCTGAGCAGCAGTCCTTGAAAACATTCCTAGGCAAACACCCCCCTTCCCACTGGAGCAATGGCTTTACAATAAATTTCCATTCCTCTTCCTCCTCCTTGCCCAGGGTTGCATTTCCATAGCATCCTCCTACTAACTCCCTCAGTCATAACCACACCTGCCCCAACACAACACAACTATGAAAAAGACAGTTACAAGTGCTATTTCAATATTTCCAACCTTTTTCAAGGAGATGGATCCATGTTAGGTGAGTTTAAGCACAGATCAAAAGAGAGGTTCCTTAGGCCATGAGCCTAAGAGAAGGAAAGAGCTCAACATTGCTCTGAATCAAGCTGAACATGGACTCGAAATTGGTTCTCCTGTATTCTCAACTCATGCTGATCCCCAAGACCTTGAACTTCCATGACCATCAGCTGCTCACCTCTACCTGCACAGCATAATTCATTTAGCCTTCATTTTTCCCTCCCAAAAACCCCAACAAAAACCAAATATAAGCACAACTCATGGGAGATGCAGCCTTTCCATTCAAACACCATTGAAAAAAATCTCAAATCTGAAAGTTGAGCTCACCAGCTGGCTCTGACTTGGGTGGCTCCCCAGAAGGGACATCTCCAGAGACTCTAGTCCTGCCAGTGGCTTGCTGGAAGCAACAAGAATCACCTTGGAAAGATGATCAGGAAGAAGGAATAGGATGAGTTACTCTCTCCTAGATATTTTGAGCTATACCTGTTCTCTTCAGCCACACAAACAAATATAACACAGCACATGGAGAAGTGTCCAAACCTGATCTCATGCTCAGATTTGGGGTCAGCTGGGCAAGAGAGCTGGACACAAGCTGGGAGATGCAGAGCCCTGCCAGAAATCAGGCCCTAAAACATTGCAATGGGAAGCCCTAAGAAGGTCAAAACATTCACACATCCCAAAGCAAGCAGGATCTGGTCTGCACACCCACCATGGCTGCTGGCAGCTTGCTCACACATTTCATGGAGCCTGGAGGACAAGTTGAGGCCTGCAATGCTACTTTGTTATGGGATTAGGCAGCTTCAATCCAAAAAGCTTCAGAAAATAATTGACCACCAAATGCCACCAGAGTGAGAACAGTTTGGTGTGTGGTTACCCAAGAAAGGACTCAGGTTTGTTGTGGGGAGCAGCTCTTTATCTGAACTCAGAAAGAAGAAAACTAGCCCTAGCTAGAAAAATCAAGTGGGAATGGAAAACATGAGGAAAAACTTGAAAGATTCTGCAGATTTCCCTGTACAAGGCCATCATCTCTTCACAGCTGGGGCTACACGAGGCAAGACCTCCTCTATTTTCAGTGTGGCCTGGAAAAACCTTCTGGGACACACACAAGGCAAGACCTCCTCTATTTTCAGTGTGGCCTGGAAAAAGCTTCTTGGACACCACCTGCTATTCTGCTATTCTGTGGGGCATCAGACCTGCTCTGGACTCCTAAGGATCAGCCCACTGAGAGCTTCTGAATTCCACTCACAACTTGGGGATGAGCACCCTCCAAGATCTCAGAAATCCAGAGGCCTCAGAGAATCCTAACCAGGCTAACTTCATCCCTCCCTTGGTACAATCAGCTCTGCTAACTGTATTGGCCGGAGGGTTAGTAGATTAATGTCACTTTTCATTTATCATGTGGCCGTGGCTGGCTGGAAGCATCACCTCCAGAGGAAGCTGACTCACCCTAAGCACACTGTTTTCTGAACAGTTTTCAGCCAATCCTACCCACTAGACCAGCTTCCCTTCAAGCTACCTGTCAGCCCAGCACAGGCTGGACAGCCCCCAAAAGCTGCCACACCACAGTTCATATTCCTGGCAAGTACCATCACAGAGCTTAAACCCCCTGTAAAACACTGGAAACGGTAAAAGCTGGCCATTAGAGTAGTTTTATAAGGAATAGATATTCTAGGTTGTAAAGTGTGTTCAGAAGGATCATTACACTCCCTCGGCTGCCTTTCCTCAGAGGAAAGAAGATAAATGTCCAGGAGATGTTCATAGCCCAGGGCAAGGGAAATACAACATCCTCTGGAAGAGCGAGAAGAAGTACCAGAGAGCAGAGACTCCACTCAGAGCCAGCATGACCCAGCCATCCCATCAAACCCAAATCACTCCAGGGCCTCTGTGCCACTCTCCAGCATCCTGATGTGAGGTCTTAGGGAAAGAGGTGCCCCTCAGAGAGCCCACCCCAACCCTGGACACCATAGCAGTGCCAGGGATGACTCAAGATAACAGGACTACAGCATGTGAGCAGTGCCTCTGTGTGCTCGCTCTGCTGCCCAAACAAATCCTCTCCCGTTTGATCTGACCATTCCACAAGCACAGGGATGAACTCTGTGGTCCTTGGGGAGCTCACTAAGCCAGTATTTCTGTAGGAAACAGAAGCTTGTTCCAAATCTAAATACAGCTTTAAAAAAAATAAAAACAGCCTCTATCTGAGCAAGAGAAAACTGTTTGCAGGGTAAATTGAAACAGGAGTGTTTGCTCAGATTTATGGGGAGGGGGAGTGAGTTGGAGAGGTCTGAACTGAATCCATCCCTTGAGCAGAAATGTAACTACATAACCCTGAAGTCCAGCTATGATTTCCTCTGCAGCCTGGCAAAATGCCAAAGGTCTCTTCAACCCCAGCTATTTCATGTTTCTGTGGGGTGCAGAATTTATGGGACTATTTTGATGCTGGAAAAAAGAGGGATATGGTTAGGGCCCCAGCAGATCTTCTATCCCTCATCCCATCTCATCTGATTGAATCCAAACCTTTGTTAAAAAGGAGTCCATCCCTTTTCCCAAAAGGAGCTGATAAAAGACATTTACAGCCTTGGAAGAGCAGCTGTCTATCAGAGATCAGTTTTTCCATTCATCCATGGAATGGATCAGATTAAAAGAACAGAGACAACACAAACCCTAAAATGCACAGGTCCTCAAATGCTGAAACATTTCTCAACCTTTTCTTTGCTACATTGGGTGGGGGAAAAAGACAGCAGGGAAGAGAGATGTAACTTGGTTTACTGGACGCTCCTAATCGAGCTCTAGTGCCTAGGATCAAAGATTAGTTGATTAAAATCCAATTTCAAAGCTTATTAACTTTTGAATGAGAAATGCTGCTATGGTGAGCTTACTCGGGCAGGCTATTTCTGGCTTGGCAGAAGTGGCTGTCAGGGAAAAACAGCTCTTTGCTTATCAGCACCCAGCTTAGATTAGACCCAGATGAGGCAAGAGGATTACACCTCCTCAGACCACTTTAAATCAAAACTAAATGAACAAAAGGACTTCCCCTAAGCTGGATATTAAAAGCAGCTGGGTATTTCCCCTTTATGCCACCGCAGCTTGTTTGAAAACCACGCAGAGCCTTTGTGTTATTTTGCTAAGTTACCCAAATTTCACTTTCCTGCATGGTATTCTGGTCAGGCTGGCAAGTGACAGCTCTGACATGAAGCCTCAAGGTATCTTCAGCCCACGTCCTCCTTGCCCAAGCAACTCCTTGTCCTTACAGCAGCTGTGCCACCATGACCAGCCCTGTCCCACTACAAAAGGGGCAGCAAACCCTGGCACTGCCAGCTGAGAGAGGTGGCAAGCCAAGCTGAGTCTGTTTGCCACAGGCTCTTTATCCTGAGGGACATAAATCCCAGCTCCTAATGTGAGATCCTTTCAGGACACCCAAGTATATTTTAAAGCATGTAAGATACAGAATCACAGAATTGTTCAGGTTGGAAAAGACCTCCTAAGATGTAAGGGAGAGCTGCACCCTGGAGCTTTAGAGTTGAACACATTCCTAGTCTAAGCACCTAACACTGCTTGCAGAGAGTTTCCCAGTTTCTCTGCTCTTTCCCAGGCACAGCATCCCCAAAGATGAGAACTGCAACACAGCAAACTTTTTCAGGTGGTGAGGGCCCATTTCTCTCTCAGGTACAGAGTTTTTCAGAACATCTCTCATCCAGGGAAACAGCATTTATGGCCATCTGTGCCCAAACAATGAGCTTCACCTCTTGTGCAGGATGACTGAGTTTATCACTCAAATGCAGTCATTGTCAGGGACTCACACATGGTCTGGGTCTGACTCTTGTCCTGCTCACAGTGAAACACATGATGTGTCCTCAAAAAGCACCAGAACAAGAGGAGGTTAACACCAAAGCAGGAGGGAAAAGGCAATTCCTGCTATTGTACTTAAAAGAGGGAAAGCAGCAGGCGGTCAGGGTGACCAGGTTTGCTTTGAAGAGTGGTTGGTGACAGCTACATGACAAATATTTTGTCTCTCTGGGAGGCACCTCAGTAGCTTCTTTCCTCTCTCCTGCTGTGCTCCAGGAATGGAGGACACACTGCTCAGAGCAGCATGGTCGAAGGAATTCTGCTTCCAAACACTTTCAGACCCAACTCCAAACAGCACTGGATCAGTAAATGACACTGCAAACACCAACTTCTTCCTGGTTCAATTAAATCTTATCTTTAACCAAGGAGAAAGGAAAACAGCCTTTCAACCTGCCTCAGGTAGACATGAAGTATGCAGGAGCTCTTCAAAAGGATTCCTGCTCCTGTAGGCCAGGCAGAGGCTCTCAGAAGAAGAAAATCAGTTATTTCCACACATCTTTTTTTCAGTGTTCAACCAGGTTCCTGTTACACAGTGCCTCCAGGGGAGGAAGCAGTGTGGACAGCACAAACCAGAAGCCTCCCCCATCCCTGGCAAACCCTGAGCATGTGATAACACAGAGAAAAGGGTACAGCTGCAAACTTCACCTCCACATGGGCACAGCAGGGATCAAGTCTCTGAAACGAAGCCCACAGAAAACTTTGAACATAGAGAAAAAATGTTGGCACAGAAGTGTTGTAGCATAAGATCTCCCTGCTGGTGGTGAGGCCACGCTTGCCTTGGGGAAAGAGCATTGTGTGTCTCCCCTAAACTGCAGAGAGGTCAGGATGGAAAGGCACAGAAGTTTCTTCTGTGAGTAAAAAGCAGTTTTTTAAACTACCTCTAGAAGGAGAGTCTGACTCTCCTGTTATTCAGCCCATGCCACCGCACCAGCCCAAAGAGCTAAGGGTCCCCACACAGGCTGGGAAAGGGCCAGGAGGTCAGCATGGGTTTAAGTGCCACCCTTGAGCTCCACCTTGTGCTCCCTCCTGCAAGCCCACCTTGTATATTCCAGCAGCAAGCTATAACTGAGCTGTGAAACAACACCTGGAAGCAAAGGCAACACCAGATCAGCCAGGCAAACGCTGAGGAGAGGTGACAGTAACAAGGAAGGTTATGTTTAGCTTCACATCTGTGCTGTTTGGAAGCTCTCTTCACAGAGAGGGAAAAAATAGCTTAAGAATAAATCTTTTACTTGGAAGACATCCAGACTGGGAATAAAAAACATGAGTCTAAGAGAATGAGTAATTGGATGGAGAAGGATTGTTGTGCAGGTGAGGTCAGGGCATGCAAGGAGCACAAAGGAAGGACCACCAGCACAGGAAGGATTTGGGGAAAGCAGCCATCTTTGGGGCAGACAGGCATGCTCCAGCTATCTCACCAGGATCATCTTTTGGAGGGGAAAAAACAAAGCCCTGTGCTTCCTCCACTTTGCACAGACCACCCTCCTTCAACAGGGGGAACCAGCTCCATTCCTCCCTGGGCTCTTCCAGCACAAAGCCAGATGCCAGGCAGGAACTGGGAGCTACTGGTTAAGGAAGCCCAGTGTGGAAGACATGGAAAGTTACTAAATCTGGGTCTCAGTTTGGGGCCAACCACTCCACACAGTATCCTAACATCACAGAGTCCACCTGCACCTCCTCTGAAATGCCCCAGTCCTTCCCTGTCTGTCCTCACTCAGCCCCACCTGAATCACATCCTAGTGCCATCATTGGAGTAGAAAGGCACATGCTGTTTGCTCAGGACCAGTTCAAGTCTCACTGCAGGCACATTCCCATCTAGTTTTCCAGTGCCCCAGCAGCCAACACACCATGGCAGCAACAGGATGCATCTCTGCCCACCCCAATCCCAAGAAAGCAGCACCATGCTTGGTTAAAGTGCCAGACAAACAACCACCCAGTAATCCAGCTCCAGACAGGCTTGCTAGGGATATTTCCCCATTATTGCTTCAGTGCCATGTGAGAGATCCGAGTCCTGCTGTATTACAGGTGGTTGAAAATCCAATTTCCTTCCCCAAAAAACGAGGCATGTTTGCACCTGCCTCAACCCCTCTGCACCCTGCATAAGGATGGAACAACTGGCTGAGCAATGAGTGCAAACCCACATGGCATTAATCCTCCATGTTCATATCAGAAATCCAAATCTCTAATTTACTTCATCCTGAAGTCACTTAAATGTAAGCATCACTCCTGGTCCTACTTCTGTATTTGTTTTTCTGGTTGCAGATATAATTGTTATACTAACGGTGCCTTAGTTGTGATTATAAATACCCAAACTCCCATGCCTATGTATGTGCAGGCACGCATCCACACACGCTCATTCTTCTACCTCTTGAGAAATGGGTCTGTTCCGCTTTCTTCTGCTACTGATAAAATATTGATTAGGGAATTTGAAAATTTGAAATGATTTAGGAGTCCCTGGATGGGAAACGTAATGTACTGTGCCAGTCGCATTATGAGCCATCCATCACCTGTCAGCAAGCAGCAAGAAAGTGACAGAATCAATACAAACGTGTCTGAAGATGGGTTTAATTCATTTCCCTTCCCCCTCAGGCCATGGCTGGAGCATCCCAGCCGGAGGAGGAGGAAGCTCAGTAACACCAGCCCAACCTCAATCCACCCAAAGTGCAAGGGGGTTAACTTCTTCCTTGGCAGTCCAACCACATCAGGGCCAAGATGGGTGACCTTGGCCACATTCCCAGGGGAGCATGGCCAGGCCAGCCAGCCAGGAATTGCTAAATCAGATCTTGAGGGCTGCATCCAGCTGCCCTTGTGCTCTGAGATGCTCTGGGCTACCTGCAACATCCACGTGGGTCACAGCACCTGCACAGCTCCTACTAGAAGCTGCTTTGATTGACTCAGGTAGGTTGTTATTTGTCCCTAAAACCTCCCCATGGATGGTAATTCCAGTCTGTCCCAGCACATTTTATGCCATGAAACACTCCCACACATTAGTCTGCTTGCAGAGGGACCAGACTGGCCAGTGTGGTGAGTTGGAGTGAACCTCTTCTTGCTTTTCTACTTCCCTTCTGCATCACCCACCTTTAGTCAGCATGGCCTGATCCAGCTCCTTGTTGCTCAAGCATTTGTTGTTCTTACTCTCACCAAGAGCTTTAAAATAATTGTTTTTTAAAAAGAAAAAAATTAGGGGGTGAGCAGAATCCATCCACAGAGTGATACATCATCCTCCCGCATTTTGCAGATGGATTCAATTGGCCTGTGATCCTATTTTGCAGATTCCCTTAGAGCACCATAATTCATCCTGCAAGGTATTTCAAATGAGACTGGACAGAGCACCAGAGAAATGACAGAGTCGGGTGCCCTGCCGTGCTCCCCAGGAGCAGAGAGGGTGACCAGGCAGGCTATTGCTCATGTGTGATTAGAGCTAATTATTCCAGAGCACACTGCAGGAGGTGATGGCAGCACAAAGGCAGCTCAGACAAGACCAACAGAATTCCCAAAAGCTGCTCCTTAACTCAAGCCAGCCCACCGTGGGCTGCGTTAGGCAGCAGGATGAACCTTGGCTGTAGAGCACACAGTGTGGGATGTTCCACAGCATGTGACAACTTCTGACCTGCCTGCTGGGTGGGAAGAGGAGGATCTCCAAGCTTCCACCTTGACTGGCTCTTTGTCCCAACAGAAGCCTGACAGACATCCCTCCCCTCTTCCTGACATCTTTCAAGGCTTCAGGGAGGCGATGCAGGCCAATGAATACAGGAGCAAGCACTCGTCTTCTGGGCAGCATGTTTCTCATCTGTTCTTTGGCTGATGATGTGGCTGCAGGTAGGACTTCTTGGATAAAACTCCCTCGTTTATTTTGATTTTAATTCCATTATTTAATAGACTGCAAAACCCTTAATGTGGGAGTCTCAACTACTGTGACTGTGCACTTCACTCCAGATACAACCCTTCTAGCTCACCATCCCTAATAGACTCAATAAACGGTTTCCAAATCCAGCAGAAGTGCTCTATTTGCTGCCTAGTATACCATATAATCTTTTGCAGAGGTAGTATTGATCTTATTAAACCTGCAGCCATCGAGTCCTCACATGTGTCTCAGCATTTGCTTGCCTACAGCAAAGCAAAGTACCTCTTCCAGCCCCACAGCAGCCTGCATCTGACAGCACCAGCCTACACTGACTACACTACAAGAGGATCAGTGCATTCCTGAGAACAATTTAATAGTCCGTAGAGCCATGGCTTTAGGGTATTTAGTCAGAAGCAATATCCCGTCTCCAAAAGAAATGTCTGAGTAATTTTAACTGTAAGGGACAGAAATTAGGGACTAATTCAGGCCGTAACAGGTACTGAATGCCGAGTCAAGAAGCAGCTCTGCTCGTGGCTAATGGATTTTGCACAGTGAGACTGGCTCAGGGCTCTCAGCTCATCCCTCCAGAATGCTCACAAGATTCACTTGCAGCCACTTTGCCAAATTTTCCTCACCCATCCATAAAGGGAGAAACTCAGGAGATTATTTGCATGGTCCTCCCTAAACAAGCAACCCTTCCCACAGCACAGAAAGTGGCTCCAGATGAGAGAGAAGAGGCTGTAGGAGGCTGGGCAAGGAAAGCAGCATTAGGATGCAAAGCACAGAGTTGGAATTCTAAAAAAAAAAGGATATATATATATACACATCTGTATGTGCAGGTACATGAAGGTTCCATTTTGGGGGAACGCAGCACCACAGCGTGCTGGGAAGGCAGAGGCATAGAGCACAGCCTAAGCAGATGTCTGCCTGTCAGAGCCTCAGCACTGGGTTATGTTCCCAGGCTGCCCTGGCAGCGACACCCAAGGAGAGGGCAGATGGCAGCTCCACAGCAGAGCATTAGGACCATAACTCGTGTCTTTCTTCTAGACAAGGCTCTGGTGCTGCCAGCTTACAGCAGGCACTGAAGGAAGGGGTGATAAGTGGCCACCGTCTGGCCCAGAGGTGCTGGGGTGCCAAGCAGAGGGGAGGAGGAGGCACAGCTTCCACCCTTTGACATTGGTGCTGACCCAGTTGTGTCAGCCCTGCTCGTCAGCCCATCTGTCACCCTGCTGGGGCCTCAGGACCTGCAAAGGTGGCTACACGTGTTGGACTATTTGTCTTAGGTTCTTGGGACAAGGGGGCTGACAGCCCTATTAGTTATCTCACAAAGCAGAGCCCTAACACAGCCCCAGAGAGGAGGACAGGGGATAACCCCTGGGAATAAGAGAATGTCAAAACCACATGGCTCCCAGATTCCCAGGGAAAGGCAAAGCACCAGCACAGCCTCAGAAATTAAATCCTTCCAAGAAGTACAGGGGAAAGAACTCTGGAAGCTGAAGCTTTCACTCATCACCTGTTATCTTTCCTTAGACAAAAGTAACTTGCTTCTGTAACAGGCAGGGGTCATCCCCACTTTCAACACTGACATTTAAGCCTTGCCCTGGGATGTGCCCAGGCTGGGAGACCAAAACTACTCCTGCATCAACCCCAACTAATCCTGCAGTCTTCAGGAAGGCACATCATTGCTCTGAGAACCAGCCACCCACTCACACACACTGCTATGAGGAGGAAGAAACACTGATCCAACAGCCCAAAGAAGTCATCCAAACCTACGTGATGCCCACACACACCCTGGAAGCAGCAGGTAGGGCCCTGGGCCTCTGTGCCAGAGGAAAATCAGGATATATGGTTTTCATATATCACAACAACAGCTCATCAAGACGCTGAAAGCACCAGGCACAGAGGTCAGATGACTAAGAATTGCACTACAAGTCCTCAGAACACATCAGTGGGATGTCACATCATTTTATTCCACAGAAGGACAGCTAAAGAAGTGCCCTGCTCCCCACAGTGCCAAACCAACACTCCTTCAGCCAGTGCAAGTATTTCTAGTACACACATACACCCAAGCCGTGCATCAAGGCAGCTCCTGGCTTCCCCCACAAGCTGGTTTTTAGGTAGGGATCTCCACGTGAGTGATTATAACCCAGCTTATCACTGTCACCCAAAACTGCCCACCTGCCCTGCCAACACCTCCAGCAGAGCAGGATCCCAGCCAGCACCAGCTCCAGGATCTTCCCCAGCCATTCAGGAAACAGCCAGAAGGCAGAGACTGAGCCAAGGCTTTGTAAAATAGAGCATGTCGTAGGTGGAGAGGAGGGGAGACAGCTCTTTAGGCAAGTAATTTCAATTGCCTTGAGAAAACAGGTTGTTAAAATGATAGAAATAAATGGGTTGTTTGAGCAGCCTCAGAAATGCTTTCCGAGAAAGCTTCCAGGTAGGAACATTGATTGCAAATACTTATTAACTGCTCCTTCATTATCAAAGAGATGTGATACATATGTTTACAAATTCTGATACATTTTTATTAAAACTACTTAACTCTTCGGTTCTCTAAGCCTTCTCAGAAGAGCCGTCACCAAGCAACTCCCTAAACACAACTTCCACTTCCGCACAGGCAGGCATGGGCACTGCATGGGGTCACTCGGGCATCTGCCTGTACCGAGGAACACATGGCACCAGTGTTGGACCCAAAATGGCTCTTTTGATCCCCGGCTCTCACTCCAGATGTGTGATAGGGTCACGCACCCACCTCTGTTCACTCGTGAAAGCCACCAGCCAAGAGATTGTAGGTGTCTCTAACTCAGCCTTCCATCTCCCACAGGAACTGGGCTTGATGCTAATGGCAAGAACTGAAGAGAAGGTGGAAGTGTTTTCCCAGGATGATTCTCCAGCTCCTAGCAGCCCAGCACTTACAAGCTCCCAAGCTGCAAATTGCTTCAGGGCTGTGTTCAGGCCCATCATCAAGAGTTATCTGCCATGAAATTGCCAAGTTCCTTTTTAAAGGTTCGTGATATTTTTTTGGCCGCCACAACATCTCAGGACAACACATTTCCAAGGCTGAATTAAGTCCCCCCACACAGAGAACATGTAAAGCTGCTTGATTCAAACCTGAAGTCCATTATTTTCTTACCTGCAGGAAACAATTATCTTCTAATCATCTTCTTAGGTGATTTTATCCATGCCTCAAGTCCTCCTAGTTGGTGCTTTTCCCAGGCTGGCGAGTCCTGACCTAGGCTACCCCCAGATGGAAGCTGTGACACCAAGTTACATAAAGCACAGCTCCTTGCTCTTGCCAACATCTTCTCCAGCAGCAACATCAAGCATGAGCGATGCCCTGTGCTGGGACAAGTGTTCTCCTCTGGGGCTCCTCCCTGGAGCTGCTCTTCCAGTGCAGAATCTGAAGGCCTGTTTATTTTAAGCAGGCTAGAGAGAGGCACAGGCAGAAGATTGGTGAGGAGGATCCCTGCCTCAGGTCACTGCTTCAGCAAGAGACAAGATTTCCCTCCCAGAAAGCCTGTGCCAGAGGGATGCACAGATTGTCACCTCCTGGCTACTTGGGCAGGAGTTTCTGTCCAGAGAAGAGGCATCATGCTGATGGCCAGATTCCTGCAGGCTTCCACAGCCTCCATCAGCCTGCTGGAAGAAGGGGGTCTTGCCAGCTCTTTTCCAGTAATCCTGCCTGAGGACTGCAATGTCCCAGCTAGAAACAACCCTTGTAGCACACAATAAGCACAGTGATGCTGGTATGGTCTGCAAGCTCCACCTGCCACAGAGATCACACCAGTCCACCAACACATTTTGTTTTCAGGAGCTGAAAACCCTGGTGTGCTGCCAAGTCACGGATTCATCATTAGCACCTTGCCTAAGAGTGCACATAGCACGGCTGGGGCTTGCAGGAGAAAATGGGAAATATCCTCTGTCCCCATACGGCTGTTAGAGAACTTCATCACAACAGGAAACCCAGCAGGGCCCAAAGCAGAGACTCACAGGTACAAACTGACAGGCACAGTACACCCCATGGCCTGCATATCCCAGCAAACACCTCCTGCCAGCTCAAACCCCAGAAAAGCAGTTACACCCTTCTATACACATTGCCTTGGTGTTGTGATTTTCATACCACTAAAGACAGTGGGTCGCAGCAGCCAGGTGTGTTTGCGCCTTCAGTACTGTTGCAGGGCTGCAAAATGGAACCAAACTCTTTGCCACAAAAGCTCAAATCATATAGTGGGCGAAACTCAGGCTTACATCTCAGCCACACACCTTCCACAGACATCTTTGCTAGATAAAACAATTCATCAGTCCAAGAATGCTGTACCCTGTATAGTTCAATCCTCATCCAGCACCTGCAAATGCCACTGAGAGGTGGAACAGAGCATCTCTGTCACCAGCAGTCAAGCACACACAAAGCTTTGGGCTTGTCTGTACTGCCCAGACATTATTTCCCCCACAGACAGAATGCAGTGGAAGGACGTTTCAGACACACAGACCTCATCCCTCCCTCGCTGCAACTGTGTGTGGTCCCAGGGGCCTTAATTATCCAGATCCTTCTTGCAGGGAGCTGCTCTCTGGGAACATTTGCATGTTCGACTCCTCTGGACAAGTTCTGAGGCAGGCAGCTAATCCTCTCCCAGGTCTCAATGTCATATCAATTTTCCCGTTCGAAGCTGAGCTCCCTCCATCAGGGGTTTTAAACTAATGAGATGTACTGAGGCCTTCAACTCTGGGAATATCAAATGCAGTGGGATTCAATTTCGTTTGATTTTCCTGTGGTTTTCCCTTTGTAATTAACACCAGACAGCATGCAACTGCTCTTCATCCTACCACTGGATACCATCTCCGCTCAAGACAAACATGTCAGGAAAGGTGATGCCTCTACCCTATGCTGCCAAAAGCTTTTTTTCTTTCCTTCCTTCCCCCCAGCACGAATATAATCCACATCCTCAAGGTACTATTCCGATCTTAAATCTCCAAGAGCAGTGGCACAGATCCCTCAGGGTTCACAGCCCCTCCTACTTCTTACTCATACAGATTATGCTCCAGAAACACTGGTGCATGGGCACAAGCTCTGAAAGGATTTAATGGGACAGTCTTTCCTAAAATCCTTAGAGGGCTGAGGAACTCCAATGTGTCCTAGGAAAGATGAGGAAATATGAACCACAGAATCATTAAGGCTGTAAAAAACCTCTAAGACTATTGAGTCCAGCTGTATCTTTCCATGTGCACCCTTTCCAAAGGCAGCCCAGTAGTCTTTCTATTACAGCAGGTTTTGAACATTGCTAAGACACAACAGCTGGCACTGATCATTGGCTTGGAGATCACACAAGCCAATATCCACTTAAAAAAAAAAAAAAACCAAACTAAATGAGCTCAGTTGTGCCACATCTAGCAGGACCTGCACGAAATGCAATGCTCTGTTTGATATGGGGAGTTTGGTGCAGTCCCTCAGTGTAGCAAGGGGCTGCACAGCAAAATAACATGGTGCAAAAACCTGATCAGCAAGAGGCAGCTCCTACAGGCACTGTTACATGAAGGTTTTGAGGGAGAATGCGTATCTTTGAGTGTCCATAACTAAAACCAGACAGTGCCACCATCCTATGGTCTCAATCCAGCAGAAATCCCTGCAGAAGGGCTCTCCTGCAGCCTCTCTAGACAGAGAGCACCTGAGGCAGGAAGGGAAGATACTGCTCTAAGCAAAAGCAGGGCAGATCTGCATTACACCAAGAGTGCAGCAGCTCCTTCTCCACAGTTAGGAAAATAAAGGTCACCAACCCTCTACCCCATACACCTTGACCCTGGACTCTCACTGCAGGAGCTACATGAGGGTTCAGAGCAAGATCTGGGGTTGGCTCTGCCATGCAAGCACATATATTAAATATACTCTTCTTAAAGGCACAGCATACTGCATGATCTATTCTAAATTAGCATGTACAATACCTCATTTTTCAAAGAGAAAACTGTATTGTTTACAAGAACTCAGCTGTCACCTTGATTTTTCTACAGGGGATAGCAGAATCTGGAAGGGACTCACCTGGACTAATGCAGTCTGCAGATTTAAAATCATGCTCTGCCTATCTCTAACAGCTACACCCCACTCCTCACAGTGATTTCCATAACAGCCCAAAATGACCATTTCAAGAGATGTTGCACTGCATCTGCCCTCACCCCAGTTCCATCTTGGAAAATATTTAGGTTAGGAAAATATTAGGTTCATTAACTGGACCATTTGCCACCTGAAGCTGCAACCAACAAACTCTCCCGTACCTGCAGCACCCCCAGGGATGTTTGAGGGATGAATCCCTCCCCTGTTAATGCTCACAGTGCTGTGTTCCTGCTTTGGAAAACACCATCCCAGCCTCTTGCTGCTGTGCCAGGAGCCTGCAAGTTCCAAGTGTCGAGGAGCACCTCGGAGCAGAGTTCAGCCACACTTTATTATCACTCCATCACAAAGCTCCCCACACTGCCTGGCAGCTCCAAATGAGCCCTCCACGCTGTGACAGCACCAGGACCACCGAGGTTTCATCAATATTCATGTCCCAGTGACACTCCAGAGAGCACTGGAAGCTCGTTTTCACCAGCAGATCATTAAACAAAGGGAAACGAGTGACCTCGCCAGACCAGCTGCGTCACTGATGTCACCAGGAGCTGAAGGGACAGAGACAGGGTCATCACCCAGGACTTCTTTTAATAAATAACAGCTCTAAATGAGCATGGCCTTGCCATGCCCAGAGGGACCCACGTGAGACTGGAAGCATCAGGGACAAAGATGCCCAAACTGCAATGTCGGGCACGGCAGTGCCTCCTCTCAGCAACCCTGACCAGGGGGATACAGCTGGAGGAAGCAGCATCCACCAAAACAGGGCTGTAAATCTGAATTAAATTGCTGTTTCAGGCACAGTTAGCCCAGTGCAGGCAACACACACAGCTCCCTCCAAGGGCAGTAGCATTTAGGAGCACCCCAGGGCTTCCTGGAATGCTGCATCCCAGCTCAGGGTGTCTAGCAGAGAGCTTCCCCAGGCTGCACTACAGCACTCCACATGCAGAGACTGGATTACAGACCCTAATTGCTGCCATCCATCACATTAACAATTAGCATCATGTTAATGCATTTCCAGTGCTCTCAGGAGAGGATGGAGAAGGAAAAGGGAGTCTTAGTCCCAGTTTACGCCGAGTTCACTGGGAGGCCACAAGAAAGCAACTCACAGGCAAACTTTCCACATGCCCAGGTTCCTTAGGATATTCCCAACCTCTGAAAAAACCAAAGCCCCACAGGAAAAATCAGCTCCTTCAGCCCTCCTAATCCAGGCAGACAGCTGCCCTACCTTCACAATCCTATATAAAAAAAGAAACTAATGGAAAATTACCCCTCACCAAAAATGAGACAGCCTTGGGTGGAAGATGCCACAGACTTTTTTCTTAGTTCCTTAACTGATGTTGATACCCAACTCAGGTGCATCAGTTAAGGCTGATTCAGCCCTAAACTCTTCTGTGAGCCTTGATCTCCAAATGTCCAAACATGGTATCAAGAGAGCAACAGGCAAGCAGAGAACCTCCTGTACTCCACGTGCATGGCTGCACACTGAGTCTAAGGGGATTTACAGCACACTCTGCTTCAGAAAAGTTTTGCTATTTGACTCCTTACAACTTCAGGGGGATGAAGTGCAGAAGAAGAGTAATATTTAATATATATGCTTGAATGGCAGAGGCAGCCCCAGGTCTTGCTCTGAACCCTTGTGTAGTTCCTGCTGTGAGAGTCCAGGGTCAAGATGTATGGGGTAGAAGAGTCAGAAACCAAAAACCTGAGGAGCAAATCTAAAATCACTGGTTTTAGTTCTAAAATTATTTGCCAGATTTGCAATTTCCACAAGCAAGTATTTATCATTTTCCCTCTGAAAAAGAGATTGCTTGAGCAAGAGGCATGCTCAGTCTTGGAAGAGCAGGATGTCTATGGTCTGAGGTGAGAGATTTGCAAGCTCACACCCCTTTAAACCAACTCCAAGGACTGTAGGGCAGCAAAAAGCCTCTGTCAGGACAAAAAGCAACATATTGACACGCCCAAAGAACTGCCCAAATAATCCTCCAGCTGAGACTGAGGGACATAAAGGTGTGTGGGTGCACAGCTGCGGCACACAGAGCTGTGAGGACACCCAGCATCATGGGGGTCCCTCCCCCTGCACCCACAGAGGCAGAAACACCCCAGATTTATGTTTCCATCCTCAGGAAACCCACTGGAGTGTGTGCTGCAGTCAGCCAGAGCCACCCCAGGGCAGCAGCCTGGGCTCACCAGTCACTTCCAGGTGCTGGGAGCCGGGCAGCTCTGCAAGAAGGGACAGCCAGGTGACAGCACCTGCATCCAACCACGCAGGTGCCCGGGTTTACATCGGCCTTGATACACTGGTGCGATTAAAATCACCGTGGGTCTGGGGGGGTTAAAGCCATCCACCACCAGCCCTCACGGCACTTCCCTGGAGGGCAGCCACAGCACAGCCCGTCCGCAGAGGGCTCCAGCCCCACAGCCTGCTGCCCACAGGGCATGGATCAGCGGGGCACCGACCCCACAGAGTGCCACGAGCGGCCACAACCCCATCGCTTCCCGAGGGGATCCCCACCACAGACGAGCTTTAGCCTCGCAGTCTTTCAGGTCGAGATCGAGCCCCCACAGCCTGTCACGGGCAGGCATGGAACAGCGGGGCACCGACCCCACAGACTGCCACGAGCGGCCACAACCCCATCGCTTCCCGAGGGGATCCCCACCACAGACGAGCTTTAGCCTCGCAGTCCTTCAGGTCGAGATCGAGCCCCACAGCCCGTCACGGGCAGGTTTACACCCCCAGCCCACCACAGACAAGTGTTAGCCTCGCAGTCCTTCAGCTCGAGATCGAGCCCCACAGCCCATGACGGGCAGGTTTCAGCCCCGCCGCCCACCCCACACGTTCGTGCCCACAGCCCCCAGCACAGCCCGTCAGGCGCCTGCCATGAGCCTGCGCTTTAACCCGCACACGGGACACGCCCCAGCCCCCTTCCGACCAATGGGCGACTCTTAATCAGCATATAACCGCAATGCACGCCGGGTAGAACCAGCTCTCACCCTGAGCTTAAAGAAACCGCACAGAGAGCCTTTATATAGAGGCGGAGCCGGGGCGAGCAGCGTCCGGGGGAAGCTCACTGCCGAGGCCACCCACGGGGTGCGCGTCACCCGCGGCCCGCCTCGGGGAAGGTCTGAGGGAAGGGCCGCCCGCGGCCCCAGCAGGGCCCCGCCCGCGCCGGGCGGGTGAGCCACCAGCAAGGGGGGGCGCCGCGCGGGCCGGCCCGGGCAGGAGAAGCCGCGGCGGCCGCTCCGCGGAGCGAGCGCCCGGCGGATGCTCATGGCCCCGCGGTGCTTTGAGACAGACTCACGGCCGGCGCGCTGAGTCCAATGGGTGAGGTGGGGCAGCGCCCCATAACCCAATTCAGACTACTCTCCCCCGGACACCTTTTGCTTTCGCTTTTTCACCATCCTTCCGGCCTCCTTTCCTTCCTCCTCTTCCACCAGTCCTGTACTTCCCCACACACCCATCTGCCCTCACACAGAGCGGCTGTGGCGCCTGCACGAGCACAGAGGGAGAATGGGGAGATGTGTCACCCGTTCTCACAGCGGCACCCTGCATGTCACCAGGGACAGCATGGCTTTTTGTCCCCTGCCTCTGGTCCTGATGTGGAAGAGTCTGAGCCCGTCTCAGACTCAGTGTTCCACTCCTCTCCCTATTTAATTACTGACTTCCACGCCCCAAATGTGGACCTCAGCAGAGGGCAATAAAGATCATTAAGGAGTATCTCACTTATTAGGAAAGGCTGAGGGAGTGAAGAGAGGAGGGGCTGGACATCACTAAAATATTTATGTATAAAGACCTAAATGTTACCAAAGAAATGTAAAAAGAAATGCTGGAGTGGAGTTCAGGAACCATGCATAAGGAATAAAAACGAGTTATGCAAACCAGACCTAAACTTTGTGAAAGAGGAAGGTACAGGCCTGTGTTCCCACCTGAATCACCAAATTATTCACCCCCCCCAGCCTCACACCCCCAATTTTTTGACTTTTAAACCCAGAACACCCCCCCTTATTTTACAACACCATCCACCAAGCAGACCCAACCACTGCTACCCCATCCAAAATAACAACAAACAGCATTTTGGTTAAAAAAACTTTGTGTATTGGTGTCTGCCATCCCTTCCCACCACCTCACAGTGGGTTGGGGTAGCGATGCCGGGAAAGCAGCCTGGGTTGGGTGGGTCGGGCAGGAAGCTGGGAAACACAAAGAGGTGGTGTGAGCAGTGGCCTGTACCCCAAAACGTTGCTTTGCCATCATCAGGATGCAGCCACAACCATCCTCCCTACCTTTCACTCCTTCATCACAACCTCCCATTGCTATCCTCCCACCAGTGATTTACTTATAAAAAAAAAACATTCCCACGACTGGTGTCATCTAAACCGCCCTTCCCATAGCAGATCGCCTGAACTCTGGCACCACCCCAAAATCAGGAGCCACTGTAGGTCTCATACAGCACCACCCCCTCATAAAAATGCTCTCACCTGAGCGACCTGGGCAGGGTTGAAGAGAGGAATTGAAGCCCGTGGTGGGAGAGGCCCAGGGTAGCCAGTCTGGGAGGATGAAAGAGAGAAACTTGACACACACCCCGAGCAGAGAGGTGTCCTGGACACCCCATCACACACGGATACACTCCCCTCCCCTCCTCACCTGCTGTCCTGCTGACTGCCTTCCATCCTTCTCCCAGGAGCCTTTCACCTCTGCAGACACTGGACCAACACCAAAGGCACTTTCACCCTGCATTCCCCCTAGGGCCAGCAACCAAAAACAAAAGCCAACTTAAAATTAAGAGGAGGAACTTGTAAAAGGCTGATGGGGGAGAGAGGTGAGGGGGACCATGCTGTATTTACCAGGATTTCTGGAGAGAGGCTGAGCCAAAGGGTTTGTGCCAGCTGCCAGAGGGGCAATGGGTGGGGATGGTGACGTCCGCTCCTGAAATCACATCCACCCGTTTAGAGCAGAAGCTCCTTGAGCTGGGAGAAGACCTCTGCACCAGATACCACACCAGGCTTTTGGGGTACCCGTTCTGCTGCAGGGGTACCCAGGAGCTGCAGGAAACACGGCCGGGAGGGGCTGCTGGGTCAGGGCAAGCAACTTGGGCACAAAGCTAAACCAGCCTGAGGGTTCAGAATCAGGCAGAAGGCTGGACACCAAGCCTAGGTACAGTGTGAGGGGCCAAGGTCCATGGGTCCCCTTCTGTTCTTCATCTCCCGCTAGTTTGAGAAGAATATCCCAACATTTTTTTGCTCTGGGACTGTAGATCATTCTCTGTCAGGAAGAAATTTCCAGGGGAGGTTCTCGCTCCAAGCCATCAGGGATGTGATGTCCTTAGGAGCTGCCTAGGTCTGGGATAACCACGCATGGCTGCTTTCCCCCATGCTGCTGCACTTCCAATTAAAGAGGTTTTCCCTTCCCTGCACCTCCTAAACCCTGCCAGAGCAGTGCTGCTCACAGCTGCTGTGTTCCGCTCCAGCGGAGGGCGAGGGATCCCTGCAGAGCTTGCCAAGGGCTTGGATGACCTCATGGGTGAAAGAGGCTATATGAATTTACAGTTATTATTAATCAAGGATTCACTTCCAGGCTAAAAGGGAATGGAATGGCTGTGGCCCCTGCACGAGGACAAAGGGAGAAACAGAGGGTGATGGGGAGATGTGTCACCCATTCTCACAGCAGCACCCTGCATGTCACCAGGGACAGCATGGCTTTTTGTCCCCTACCTGTGATCCTGATGTGGAAGAGTCTGAGCCTGTCTCAGACTCAGCTTTGGGAGAAGTTTCCTTGGTGGGTTTCGACCGGAACCAGCCAAACCACCTGAATCCAGAGCTCTGGGAAATGAAGGAAAAGAGTGGAAAGGGATAAGAAGAGGTGGATGCCAGGGTCCTCCAGGTACCTGCTGGGAGTGGGCACCATTTTTCCAGGGGCAGGGCTGGCATCAGGGACAGGCAAGCTCAGTGCACGAGGCTCACGATGGCTCTGGCATGCTCACCTTGTCCTCCTCTGGCTTCATGGGCTCCGCCTGCCCCTCGGCAGTGTCCTCATCTGCGCTGTCCACGGAGGGCTGGCTGTCCCCCAGGGACACAGTGGAGGTCTCCGAGACAGTCCGAATCCTGCCCGGTAGCTC
Source organism: Passer montanus (assembly GCF_014805655.1). Taxonomy (NCBI): domain Eukaryota; kingdom Metazoa; phylum Chordata; class Aves; order Passeriformes; family Passeridae; genus Passer; species Passer montanus. The sequence goes on from NW_024372259.1 coordinate 1,314,205, forward strand.
CTCCTGCCATCAGACATGGAAGCTGCCACGTGCTGTTCCCACAGGAGCTGCACCCAGCATGGTCAGAGCCCCCCTGGGACTGCTCCACACCCACATTAGTAGGAAGCATCCCCAGGGACCCCCACATGCCTTACACAGCAAGAGCACCCACAGCAGGGCACAGCTGTCACCCAAGGAAACATCCCCCCCATGATGGGGGGATTCCATGTGAGTTCAGTGCATGGAAGGATGGGTCAACACATCCCAGATCCAGCCAGGACCCTCAGTGGGATGGTGTCCCTGGCCCCTCTGACTCACCTGCTCTGTGGGAAGGGCTGGCTGCACCTCTCCAGGGGACAGCCTGGCACCCCAGGGCTCCCCAGCTTCTCCTGTGGAGCAGAGGGAAGGACACAGTCAAGGTTCAATCTGTGGAGCTATGGATTTATCCATCAGAGGTATTTCCAGAGCTGATACCATGCCCCTCTCCAGAGCACAGCCACCCATGGCTGTGGTGGCCAAGATGTCCCCCACGAGATGCAAAGGGCCATTGTGGTCCCTGCCAGCACCAGGGAGTAAGTGGTGAGGCTGAACTGGTGCATCTCAAAGGCAACTTCTGAGGAAGAAATTCCTCGCTGTGAGGGTGGTAAAGCCCTGGCAGAGGTTGCCCAGAGAAGCTGTGGCTGCCCCACCTCTGGAAGCATCCAAGGCCAGGTTGGATGGGGCCTGGTGTGGAAGACACCCCTGGGTGGAAGGTGTCCCTGCCCATAGCAGGGGGCTGGAACTGGATGATCTTTAACATCTTTTCCCAACACAAACCATTCTGAGATTCCATTATTTTTTGCAGGGAAACAAGGCTGCAGCACTTACCTGCTGGCAGCACTGGCTGTGGAGGGGGCTCAGCAAAGCCCCCTCCAGGAGGGGCCCGTGTCTCTTGGCCGGGCACAGGGGGCTGCAGGTCTCTCCCAGCGCTGGGCAGCGGCGATGCCACGACCTGAGCAGGTGCTGGGGACCTGAGGGACACGTCCTCCTGGGAGCTCAGCCCCTGGGATGGCACAGGCTCAAACCACGGGTCATACTGGTAGCTTTCACTCTGGGGAATCTCATTGCCAGGCTCTTCATCTGCCAAAAAAAAAAAACCCCGCACCTCAGGAGTTTACAATTTTTGTGATGTTTATAATTCTATCAGGCTGTTGCACAGATTTCTCCCCTCTTCCATTAAACATCAGCAGGAGCTGGGGGAGTGAGGAAAGGCTTCAGGGACCAGGCAAGGGAGGAGGCAGGACACAGCACAGCAACAGGAACCTTCCAGAGGTTTCAAGGAAGGTGGGATGGGAAAGACAGGGGGAAATTTTTTATTTTTTTTTAATCCTGGGAATGTACCTGAGGCTATAAATGAATTCAGAAGGGAGTGCTGTGGAAGCAAAGAGCCCACAACCAGCATGCACCAGCAGCTCAAAGGAGGCTGAGATCTCCAGCCTTTTCCCCCACTCCTGCTGCACACCCTGAGCAGGAAAGATTCACCAGGTGGCTTTCATTCCTGTTCCACAGCAGCACCCACAGAGGAGTTCCTTGCTTTAGGCAGATTTATTCAGGGTTGGGATTTTTTTGTTTGAAAGGCAAGTTGAGCGAGCAGGATTTGTTTTCTTTAACACACACATTGGCCCCAGGTGTGTGTCCTGCTCATTCCAGCTCAGCAGCCTCCTGCCAGAAACACTGGGCACTGGGAAATTCCTCTGCCATTGCTGTGAGTCAGGACCCAGATCCCATAGGGAAGGATTATGGCACCTCTTGATGCTATCAAACCCTTTGCTTTGCTGCCAGCATCACCTCCAGCCCACTCAGGATTACTTCACCCCCATGAGCTGCTCCCACATGGCTGGAGATGCTCAAGATCCACAAGGAGGAGGATGGATGCTCGAACTCATGCTGCCTGGCAAGCTCAGCTGGAACAAGTCAGGGAGGACCACGTGGATCCCAGCCTGGCACCTGATTTGGGCTTTGTCTTTCCAAGATGGATGGATTCAGCACCAAGCCAGCTTTCTCTGCATGCAGGTCCCTCAGGTGGTGGCTCTGGATGGCATTTACAGTGAAGGAAAGGGCCAAGCACAGGGAAGGGGAGCTGTGGAGACCACACGGAGCAGACCTGGCTGCCAATGGGATCATCATACTTGTAACTTCCTTCCAGGGAAGGAAGATCATAGTCTCAGCCCTGATAGCAGCAGAAGGCAATCAGGATTGATGATCCTTTTTACTGCCTGGGAGAGCTCTTTGAAAAGGAATTTGGCAGCAGCAGGGAAAGCTGATAGGAAGAAATGGCTTGAAGGAATTAGCTGTGTTTTATCCTGTCTGCACCAGCCTCTGCTCTCCACACTTCAGTGCCAGCATTCCCAGTCAAAGGCAGATCCAAGGAGCAGGGGACTGTGTAGGAGCATCCTGCTGATGGATGTGAAGCAACACCTCCCCCTGACTTCTCCTCAATGGGACATCCCAATGGATGCCTGCCCAGCTGGGAAAGAAAAGCCCCTCTGCTCTTCCCTTGGCACCAGGGGATGGTTGTGTCCCTCCTCTTGGTGTCTCTGGGCCCTCTGGGTGGGCTGGCACAGCAGGGGATTCTTGGGGTCATCAAAGAGACAGCAGGGAAGGAGAAATGCTGAGTCTTCAGCAACAGGCATCCTGCAGCCTGGCACAGAGCAGGATGAGCTCCTCCCTGAATCCTTTTCTCTCTAAGTGTGAAATCCCTTTAGTTCAGCTCCAGTTTGCACCCTCAGAGGACTGCCTGGGAATGGGGCTGTGTCCCCTGAGGCTCAGCTGGGAGGCTCATCCAGCACCCACCCCCAGCTCCTCTTCTCCTCCCACAGCACCCAGAGGGACCCCGAAGCTGTGGTAATTAGGCCCAATTACTCAGAGTTGGTGTGAGCATGGAGCATTGAGCCCTCACTTTGCAGCCCATGCCTGAGGGATGCACCCAGGCAGGAGCAGACTTTGAGCTCTGGAGGGATGCAAGGAGCAAGGAGCTGCTGCTGGTAAAAACTCCAGGGATTGGGAAGCTGCTTCCCAGCCCATGGCAGCACAATTCCATGCAGAGAGAGCACAGCCTGCTGCTTTGTTTTATTTACCTGCTGTTGGTAGAACAGCACAGGGCAGCTCCAGCTGAGCAGGTGCCACCTCTGGAGGAAGATCATCTTCCACCTGCAGAGGTAAAACACAATAAAATGGATAGGGAAAAGGGCAGAACAGGACACAAACTAAGGAAACCATAAGGCCAATGCAAAGGAAAGCATAGTGCTCGTGGATCTGGGGCTCATAGCCCACCCTAGGCTGCAGGAGAGACCCACACCAGCATGGACACAGCTCTTTCCCAGTAAGCAAGAGGAGCTGCAGCATCCCTGAGAACAGGCAAGAGGGAAAACAAGATGGAAAAGGCCACAAAACCAAAAGCAGGAGTGAAATCTGAATGAAGAGCATTAATCCAAGCACCAGACCATAGTTAAAAGATCCCAGAGTACACCCACAAGGTGACCTCTGCAATGTCCTCCCTGCAAAGGGAGACCATCACTCACCCACCAGCCCCTGCCTGCCCTCCTCGAGCCAAATCAAAGAGAGTTGTGCCCTGTGTGAAGCTCTGCAGCCCTCAGGCACTGCAAGCTCCTTTCTTGCACAAAGACCACATCTCAGAGCTCACAAGCCAAAGAAGAGCTTTTGAACCTTCATCCCCTCGGATTGAGGGAAGAGGAGGAGGATGCTCCTGCAGACAAACCACAACACAGAGCAGCTGTCCCCTGCCTCCTCCTCACCTCCCACTCCCGGCAGCAGGCTCGGAGCTGCTCCAGCCAGTCGGGCTCCAGCGCCTGCTCCTGCTCCGGAATCTCCAGCAGCAGAGGGTCACAGAGCTTCAGCCTCTCAGCCAGCTGCAGGGCCAGGGGGATAGCAGGGATTAGCACACGGGTCAGATCCACAGGGATCTGTCACACACGGCTGGGCACGCCGGCTCGGGAAAACAGCATCATTTTGTAATTTGGGGGTAAAAGAACCCTCTTGGGCAGGACTTATCCCCTCTCCCACACCACCACAGAGGTGCTGGCCCATCCCATGCCCCACAGGCTCAGCAGGGCTGGCTCAGCACCTCCACAAAGATGCCAAAATACTGTGTCAGAGATGCTCCTCACATCAAAGAGGCAGGCAAATATCACCATCCCTTTCCCCCCCAAGGAAAATGAGTGGCTTTAATCAACCCCCTAACAGCCATCCTGGGGCACTGGCAGGTTTGCAGGACACCCAGCTCCCAGGGCAGTTCATAAGCTCCTCACCTACCCCATGAGGATGGATGGGAGCTGGTGTTTTTCTGATCTGCATTTACAAATCTCTGAGAAGATTTCACAGCCTCCCAGGCCTGTCCTGATGCTTGATGTCCTTAGAGCTAAAGAGTATTTTCTTAATATCTAAGTGAAATCTTCCCTACTGCAAATTAAGCTCTCTATCCCTGCTCCCATGGAAGCTGTGAGAGGAGGCAGCCAGTATTCCCCACGAGCAGCCTCCTGTGTGCTGGAGGGCTGTTATCACATCCCTCATACCCCTTTCTCCCCCACCATATCTTGCCTAGAAGAAATAACCCTCAGGCCTTCCTCAGAGGTCATTTTCCCCTCAATCTCTTATCACCCCAGCTCTCCACTCCCACACTCACTCGAATTTAGCCCTGTCTCCACATGCAGCAGCCCAAACAGGCCCCTGCCAAGACCCCTGAGACCCCAGCACGGAGGGATTATCACCTCCTTGTCTCAGATATGCCAGTTGTACTCTCACAACCCAGAATAACACTATAACATTGGTGTTTTTTTTTTTTTTTCTTTTGTAACAGCATCCTGTTATGCTGCTGCTCAGTATTTTTTCCATGCTCCACTATCTCCCCCAGGTCCCTCTCTGCAGTATTGCTGCTGTGTGTCTGATTTCTCCTGCAGAAGAGGGGTGTGTGCTGCCCTGGCTGCAGCCATCTCAATGGAGCAAGAGGCTCTTCTGGGGTGACCCAGGAGCCCAGGGTGAGATGCAGGGCTCCCTGCAGAGCTAATTCCCAGTCTGAAGGAGTTGTTTAGACAAGGATCCAGTTTTAAGACAGCTGGGTGAGGGGAGATGGCACTCAAAGCTCTTCACATCTTTACAGAATTTTCTCTCTGATATCAGCCCACCAGCACCCTGATCTAGTGGAAGGCATCCCCCATGGCAGGGGAGTTGGAACTGTGATCTCTAAGGTCCCTTCCAACCCAAACTATTCTAGGACTCTTGGGGATTTCTCAAGTTTCCTCTGGCTACTTCATGCTCCCTTATCTTCAATGCCTTGCTACAAGGCTGCCACCTTGAGGGCCACCAAAAGCCACCCAGAGTGACTTTGCAGCTCAGCCACCCTCCACAGCCACACAAGACTCAGCTGTTCCTTCCTGCACCAGTCCTAGCAGCCATTTCTTTCTATTCCTGAACTTCTAAAACACAAACTCTAAACCAGCACAAAGCACACTTCCCACGAGTTTGCAGCAAGGCAGGACCTGCACAACTGGACCCCAGCTTGGGACTGGCCACAAGAGCAAAGTAACCCTGGAGCCTGTACTACCTACTGTCCCATCTCTTTACAAACACACCTATGCTCATCCTAAATCAATCACAGGAAAAAGGAAATTATAAGCATGATTACTCCTAAACGGGGGGAATGTTTAATCCAAAAGCTTATGTGCACTTTGATCCAGTATTAATGAACCAGCACCTGGTTGTATATCGTCCCCAGCTTCAAAAGAGGGGAAGTCTTAATCAAACACTAATGTGTATCATAATTTGTAACACAGTCTAGAACATCAAAGACAAGAGCATCTACGAATGCACTAGTTTTTCAGATGAAAGTGTTTTCTCCCAGGAGAAGCATTATCCCCAGCGGAATGGCAGATCTAAAAGGCTGTTAGACAGCAAATAGGCTTCGGTGATGGGGTGAGGAAGCAGTGCCAGCCAAACTTTGGGTGAACTCAGCAGCACCCACTTCAGACAGGCATCTTGCTGCCCCTCACCTCACAGCACCACGGCTTTAGTGCCTTTCATAGAACCACAGAATGCTTTGGGGTTGGAAGGGACCTTAAAGCTCATCTTGTTCCAGCCCCCCTGCCATTTGCAGGGGCACCTTCCACTAGACCAGGTTGCTCAAAGCCCCATCCAACCTGGTCCTAAAGGCTGGAGGAAGGTGACAAGCAGCCTCAGCACTGTCCTGGTCTTGTGAGAGCCCCACTTTGCCAGAGGATCTGGGACACTTGGCCCCAGCCCCCTGCTCAGGAAGGAGAGGGGCTGCACTTGGTGCTACAAGATGGGCCATGCTCCCTCTCAGTGTCGCCCCAGAACACACTCCTCAGGAGGTAAAGAGAATTGTAGAAGATGTGCTGGAGGGGAAATGTGCACTTAGACTTCACTTCTTATGTCTGTGACATTTAGAAGTTCAGAAAACCCCACCAGACTTAAAAACATCCAAATAACTCTGCTCCTACTTGGCAGTCAACATAACACCTTTGTTCCCCACCCTAAATCCACGGGGCTTAGAAACCCTGTGGAAGCATTGCCTTTGCTGTGCCTGGCAGCAAGCCCTGGGGGGCTGCTCAGAGCTGCCAGCACTGCCACCCCAGCAGTGGCACGGCCTGGAGGAGGCCCGGACTCACCCTCAGCACCTGCCGGGCCAGCGCGGGGTGCGCGGCCGGGCCGTGGCGCAGGAGCGCGGCGCCCACGAGCTCGCAGTACTGCAGGGCCTGGGCTGGCAGCCCGTGGTCGGCCAGGCGCGAGGCGTAGAGCAGCTTGTACACCTGGGGGGAGGGAAGCAGAGCAGCCACGGCTGGGAGCAGGGACGGGGACAGGTCTGTGGGGGCCCTGTGCCCTGGATCGGGCACCCAGAGGCCGCTCGCAACTTGGGGCCACTTCCACCCGTCCCCATGGAGGCATCCAGCTCCCCCTCCTTGAACCAGGCAGCTTCATAGAATCCTGGAATGGTTTGGCTTGGAGGGGACATCAGAGATTATCTAGTTCCAGCCCCCTGCCATGGTCAGGACGCCTCCCACTAGACCAGGTTGCTCCCAGCCCCATCCAGGCTGGCCTTGAACACTTCCAGGGATGTCTCCATCCAAATCCACAGTGCCCAAGGCAGCAACAGCTGGGTGCTGCTTTGCAAGAGGAAATGCTCACCTGTTACCCCGAGAGCAGGAAGGCAATGAGAGCTGAGCAAGCACTGATCAGACACACTGTGCACCCCAAAATCTGCCCTGATTGAGCCCCTTGGCTAAAGCAACCCTCCCATCATTCCCAAAGCCCAGGAAGGGGACAAGCCTCAGGAACAGCTTGAATTCCAGGCTTCAGTGAGATGGGTGCATGCTTTGGGGCAAGTCTGAGCTGCTGCACAAGATATAGGTGAGCATATGCAGTACCTGGAAGGGAAGCAGGAAGGATTCGGGCTGTCGTAGCTGCCGGCAGTACTCCAAGATTTCCATCCTCTGGATGGCCTCTGTCCTGGCAAACTGGGAAAACGCCTGGCTGTGAGGAGAGGGGCAGGGTCAGCGAGCAGGGATTGCTTTTGCACCAAAGTGAGATCCCAGGGATGGGGAAAACGTGGGGCAGGTGACTCTGGCAGGAACGCCAGGCTCCCTCACCGGTGGCTGCTGCCCAGCAGGGCCATGCGATCTGCCTTTGCTCCGAAGTAGCCAAAGGGAATATCTGCCATCAGGTAGCAGAAATGAGCTGCTTCCACTGCTCCCTTGCTGGCTGCATGGAAAAAGACAATTAGTCTGAGACATCACCACATGGTCTGCTTTGCTTTGGAGGCCCTCAAGCTCATGCAGAAAAGCAAACCCAACTGCCTCACTTTCCTGCACACGCAGACCCTGATCCCTCCCTTGTCCCTCTTGTTTGTCTGTTTTCCCCAGTTGCTGCTTTTTGTTTCAGGAAATTTCTGTTCAATGGTAGAACTGGGTGAGCCTGAGCAGGGCCAGCTCCAACTCTTGGGTGCATAAAATCCCACCACTGGGAGCAAGGCTCAGTCCCCTGCAGTTTCCTACACCTTCCCTGGGCCTAACTGCCCCATGAGAGACACCTGGAGCCCTGTTATGGCTGCTCCCACTGATCTCAGCTCACCCAAAGTGTCTCCCATGGTGACAATGGCTCGGTGGTTCAGCTCCGTGTCTCCAACCTTGTTGGACAACATCACAGCCAGGTGGGGCCTCCAGTCCCCCCACGTGGCATCCCCGCAGCACTGGAGGGAGAGGAGGAGAGCAAAGGTGAGCAGAGATGGCCACCAAAAGGTGGGTGTCACAGGCAGGTGACAGCACAGGGGAACACATGCCAGGGCCAGCCTCTTGCTGACTGACCAGAGCTGCCTGAGGGATCCTTCCTGACATCAGCTGGAAGAGGGTCTGCAGTGGGTCATTGGTGGCCAGTGTGCTGGTGAACCTGTGAGGAGACAGCAGAGAAGGGCTTCACCCCAGGACCCCAATCCTTCATTCACCTCCCAGAGCACAGCCCAAATGCCCCAGGAAGCTGATGTCTCAAGGGGTTTCCCAGAGAATCCAAGAATGGATTGAGTTGGAGGGCACCTTCTAGTCCAACCCTCCTTCCATAGGCAGGGACACCTTCCAGTAGACCAGGCTGCTCCAAGCTCAGTCCATCCTGGAATTGGACACTCCTAGAGATGGGGCAGCCACAGCTGCTCTGGACAACCTGTGCCAGGGCCTCCCCACCCTCAGGGGAAAGGATTTCTTTCTAACATCTAATCTAAATCTACCCTCCCTATCCTATCACTCCATGCCCTTGTAAATAGGAGGCAGAGAGGATCACCAGCCTCCAGGGGTGATGATCTGTATTACCTTCAGAGAAGGCAGGTCTCCAGGACAACACTGCATAAAACCTTCTTAAAAGGATTTGGGTTCCACAAGACAGAAAATTTCTGCTTAACTCTCCCTGAAGGGATCAACCCAATCCAGACTAAGTACATTAAATTCCACCAGAAAATGCTCATACGAGTGGGATGAACAGCTGGGACTAGACTGGATCACAGTGAAAATGGCTCAGCTCCCCCTGCCCCATAGCTGTCTTTGCTAGGGCAGCATGGGCAAAGCCAGAGACTCAGAATAAATTAACCTTCCATCTCCAGGGAATGGCTTTCCTCCTACTTTCCAGCCCCCCACCTGGTTTCTCCTGTCCATTGGGAAGCCTGAAGGACTCAGACCTGTTTGGATGGATGCCCTCTGTCCCCTTTGCCCACTCTGGAAAAGCTCCAGCTGCAATCAATGCTCTTTTCCAATTCAGGGGGCACTGAAGGGATAGCAGGCTTGGAAAGCCAGGCATGAACACCACACCCTGCTTGAGCTTCTCCAGCTTACCCAGTGAGGACCCAGCTGTACGTCCGAGGGTCCATCTTGCTAGAGAGGAACAGGGCATGGCCCCACAGCTGGTTTCTCATGGCCCAGACCAGAGCATCCTGCATTGAGGGGGAGAAGAAAGAGGGTTTGCACCAACTCTGCTTCCTCCCTCCTCTGCTCCACCAGCTCACAGAAGAGTCCCAATAACTGCCCTGGCTTTAATTAGCATCCTCTAAAAATCTCTTCCAGATCCCTTTGTCTTTCTACCTTGAAAATTTACAAGAATGTGGACCTTCAAAGCAATGTTGTGTCCCCTAGATTTCCAGGCCTGTGCTGCCTGTTAGCCCTCAAAGCTGTGGGATCCCACTCTGGGCACCCAATCTGCAGCCCTCCTCTCTTCTCCTGTTTGTGCCTTAGGTGAGATTACATAGCTGCAAATGGGTTTGAAACAAGATGACCTTTAAGGTCCCTTCCAAAGCAAACCATTCCAGGACTCTATGAAACTAAATGTGGTAGAAGTGCTGGTAAAAGCCTCTGCATGCATCTAATCTTCACTTGGGTCCCCCATCCCAGTTCCCAGTGGTGGGAAATCACTGCCATAAGCCCTGTTGCACAAACACAGCTTGGAGGGTTGATCCCACAAGTCGCTTCTTGAGCACCCTTCCCTTTAAAACCCTCCTGAAGAGACCAAGCAGGGAAAAAACCCTCCAGCCCCACATCCTGGATCCCACTCACCACTTACTTTCTTCCTGCCGTAGTAGAGGAGCTTGGTGAACTTCTCCACGATCTGTGCCTGCGTCTCCACCACGGGAGGCACCTCCCCGGTGATGAGGTCCAGCGCGCCCGGCTGGCGCGACGCCCACTCGTCATCTGCCAAGCCCATCAGGCTGGCTGCAGGCTCCTGCCTCTTGTACTTGTCCTGGCGCCTGCAGTCCTGCATCAGCAGCTCGGCCGTGTCCGAGCCCACCATGGACTGGGAAAGGGAGGGAAGGAGCCACCTGGAGGCCGCCCCATTGCGGCCGCATTTCTCTTCGCAGAGAAAAGCCAGGCACGACTTCCCAAGAATATTTCTAGGTTTCACATTCTCTGAACCTCAGAGAAAGGAAAATAGTTCTTATCTCATTTGCTGTGCCTGTGTTTGTGCCAAAGTAGAATGGAGATTGTTCACCCAAAGTGATCGTGTTTTGTTTCCTTGCCCTGTCAGGGCCAGGTGTGTGTGTGTTGGGACTGTTGGTGACAGTCACAAGAGGTTGTGGAGTGCAGTTGTGTGCAGAGTTGAATGCTTGGCAGATTCAGTTTAGATGCAATGTAATATAATATAGAATAATATAGTATAATGAAGCAATTAATTAGCCTTCTGATATCAATGGAGTCCTCCTCATCATTCCTCTCCCTGCCATGGGGGTCACCCTGACTCCCATACCCCACGAGCAAAGGCTGATGGCCATTCCAGTCTGCCCCTTCTTACACCTGCATCCCCGTCACAGCACATGCCCCAAACAAGACCAGCTTTGGCCACCAGCACGAGGAGTTGGAAGGAAAAGGACTCAGCACAATTAGCAAGACCTTCACAACACTCCCTCTGACAACCTTATCCACCTGCTTCCAACAAGCAACTGCAGACTGGATTGGGTGGACTTCAGTGGATTAAGGGAATGGCCCCCTTTTAAGTGTAAGTGCTGCTCCTCCATGAAGGTGGCACGAGTCCCCTTCACTGGGCTGTTGGCAGTTCCCAAGGACAAAAAGCAATCATGAAGAAGGATTTGCTTCAAATATCCAAGCAGCATCAAACTGAGGAATGAAAAATCAGATCCTCTTAAGGTACACCCCTCCCTCCCAAAAATAGCAAATGGATCAAGAGGCACCTGAGGGACATGTTGTCTCATTTCCAAGACCAAAAGGGTCATCCCCTTCCATGGGATACCTACCCCATTCTGCCTGCAGAGGAGGATCAGGAGTTTCCAGAGGAGAGAGGAATCTCTGCCCCTCTGTGTGGAGAGATCACAGCCTGTGCTTATCTTCTGCTGGCAAAATGTCATCACATCCACCTTGTGCAGATCTTCCCTACAGCAGCAGAAAGAAGCATCAAAGAAACCCAAGGCAAAGCAACCTGTGGCACCATTCAGGCTCAGTCCCCAAGTTCTCTGATGGGGATGCCAAAGATTCCAAGCAAGAGCTGGAGGAAAGAAGATCCCCAGTACCAATGCCTACTTTTAAGTTTAACCACACTCAAATTTATTGTGACTCCTAGCAGATCTCTGCATTTCAGGGATGCAAAGTACATTTCAAACCCACCCTTTGACCTCCTGATAATATTTTCTTCAATCCATGTGCAAAGAAACAGTTTGGATTTGCTGTGCTGCCTTACATCCACGGCAGTCCAAGGCTGCAGAAGCAGGCACACTCTGTTGTGGAGGCAGAGTGGAGGGTCACTTGTGTGACCACAGAAACCCTTAAGCTAGCCAGGCAGAAGTGCTGCCATACAATAAAATAACTATACAGTTAGAAAGAGTGGATGAAACAGGAGAGAGAAACTGCAGGTGGAGATGTTGATCCTGACTCAGTCATTCCAACGTATTATATGGAGATTCCTGATGTACCCTTTGGCACAAGTGGTAACCCAGAATCACAGAATGGCCTGGGGGTTGAAAGGGAGCTTGAAGCTCATCTAGTCCAACCCCCCCTGCCATGGGCAGGGACACCTTCCACTAGACCAAGCCCTGTCCAATTTGGCCTTGAACACTTCCAGGGATAGAGCTCCAGACCTGTTTGCAGCACTCCAGGTGGGTCTCACAAGAGCTCACAAGCGAAGCTCTAGATCTTCCACCCAGGTTTTGTGTATGCACAGCTCTTTTGCTTGGTAAATGCTTTTTCCTTTTCTCTCCCTGCTTTGGTTGGGAGTGGCCAGAAATAGTGACAGCCTGGTGCAGCACACTCTGATTCATGCCCAGGCTCACACTGGATGAAGGCACATACTGGGTCTGACCTTGCTGTGGCTCAGCCATCTCAGGGGACAAAAACTTTAGGAAAAGCTAAGCCACAGGTTGACCCAGGGCTTCAGACATCCAGAGAAACCCAAAAGAATATTTTTTCTGAGATAAAATGAGTATAAAATAAGGTCAGATGTACAAACCACACTAAACCCACATCCTATGAATATTCAAAATACCATATCCCACAACCCAAACCAACCCACACTGCATCAAAGGGCCCAGGCTCCCAGCCTGAACTTAGACATGACCTTTGTAGATAACTCAAAACCACAGGGACCCTTTGAGTCTGCCTTGAGCTCACGTCTCCTCATAAAGGAGACAGCCAGGAGGACACAGCTCCTGGACCTGCCTGTGCTGCCATACCTGGCCAGGGGCCCGGGGAAGGCTTGCAGCTCCTTTAGCTCTTCTGTGCCATGAAGAATTGCCTAAAAAACAAAAGTAAATTCAGCAGCTGGGCTCCAGCAATCAGAGCAGTCCCAGTTGGGCTATTGGAAAGCCAGTGCCTCGGCCAAGGATTCAACACTGCCAATGAACCTTGTGCTGTCATAAGGTAACCACAGAGCACAGACCCTGAGCTATCACATGGACTCCAGAGCTAAGGTCCAGTAAAGAAATGTCTGCTGAGATGGCATCTGCCTCCTTCTGGAGGTAAAATAGGGGACTGGAAGTTGGGGACAAGGCCACTGTACTGGAGCACCTCGGGAAGATGAGTGGAGTTGTCCTTTGGAGAGGTACAAACCACACCTGTCCCCATGAGAAGGGATCACTATGAGCAGGTCACAGGTACCAAGTGTTACAGAGCTGAAGGCTGAAAGCACCACCCAGGCACAGGCTGGCATGATGGAGACTCAAAAGTCCACGTGGGATGGACAGACGATGGGAACAAGGAATGGGAAGGCTGCTGAGGAGGCTGCTTGGGTTATGAACCATGTCTGCATCCCTCAGGGTGACAGGAGCCACTCCAGGGAGGGGACGGGGGGCCTGCAGGGCCAGCTGTGTCCTACCTCCAGGCTGTGCAGCTGGACACGGGGCAGCTGTCCCTCAGCAGGCTGGTGGGGACACACCAGCACCAGGTGACCCCCAGCTCCAAAGCACAGCGCCGTGTGCAGCTGGGGGAACTTGAGGGGCACTGCTGGGGTCGGGGTGGACACCGAGGGCTCCCCTGCAATGACACATGGGCCACTGTGAGCCTCTCACACTGAGCACACACCACATCCTCTGTGGAGGGCTTGGCCAGGTCCCAACCTGGTCCCCCAACTTAAGTGGGCCTCCACTGACCCCTCTATGCAAGAATTGTCCCCTAAAGCAGCAGATGTGCACAGCAGCTCCTACACCTACCCAGGCAGAGCCCCTGCACCATTCACCCACCCCACAGCCCCCAGTCATGCCTTGTGCCTGCACAACCTCCTCCAGGAGAGGAGCCAGCTGAGAGTCAATAGTATCCTACCATTTACTCCCTTGCTTCCCCCTTGTCAGAGCCCCCCATTGCACCTCACCTGCTTGTCCCACGTTCCAGGACTCTGGAAGCACAGGGTTGTAGTCGTCAGCGCCATCACGGATGTACTGGCTGAGCTCATGGCTGCTGGAGCTGAGTCCTGACTCATGGTACTGCAGGAGCAGGCTGGGCTGGCCCAAGGGCTGCAGGGGAGGGAGAACACACAAACCTGGCTCAAAAACTAGGGACTCTGTGGATTTCCTGCTCCCAGGCAGGAGGGCAGGCTCTGCTGCTGCAGGGAAGTGCCCAGCAGGAACAGCACAGCCAATTCCCATCTCAGCAGCTCATGCCCTACACCAGCTTGGGTTCACCCAACAGCTTAGAAAAATCATTTACATCAGCCACAGCTGTAGTCTGACAGCTTTCCTAGCTCTAATGTGAGCTCCTCACCACAGCCAAGGAGATGGGGCTGGGAAACCCAAAAAAGCATCACCCAGGAGCAAAATCACCAGAGCAGCTTTGATTTGATCTTTTGACTTTCTCTTGGCAAAACCCAGCAATCAGGACACAAGTGTGATGGAGCATGACTTGGTGGACAGAGTTGACAATGACAATGAGCTGTCAGCTACCTAGGAAGGCTAGAATTGTGGAATCATGGAATCATTAAGGCTGGAAAAGCCCTCTGAGTCCTACCATTAATCCAGCACTGCCGTGTTCACCACTAAACCATGTCTCCAACTGCCACATCTACATGTCTTTAAAATTCCCCCAGGGATGGTGCCTCTACTAATCCCTGGGCAGCCTATGCCAGGGTTTTACAACCCTTTTGTTGAAAACATTTTTTTCCTAGTATCCAACCTAAACCTTCCCTGGCACAACTTAAGGCTGTTTGCTTGTGTTCTGTCACTTGTTCTGTGGGAGAGGAGCCTGATCCCCACCTGGCTACAGCCTCCTTTCAGGGAGTTGTAGAGAGTGACAAGGTCACCCCTGAGCCTCCTTTCCTCCAGGCTGAGCCCCCACAGTCCTCTCTGCCTCTCCTCATCGGGCTTGTGCTCCAGAGCCTTCCCCAGCTCCACTGCAGAACACCCCACCAAGCCTGGATTTCTGTGCTGCTCCTGGGCTGAGCATACAGCCCTGCACCTGGGGGAGTGACAGCCCAGCAGATGGAGAGAACACAAACACAAAAAACCCACTGCAATAATCCCCAGGGATTATTATCCCCGAGTGCAACACAGCAAAGGGGCCTTTTTCTCAGCTGGAGGGGGACACATGGATTTTTCCCAAATCTCTGAGAGATTCTTGTCCTCCACCCCAGCCCATCTTGAGGTTACCTCTTTGGACCAGCCACCAGCCTCCCCTGAGTCACTGCTGAGGGCTCCTTCCCCTGTCCCTTCCCTCCTGGCAGTCGAGGTGTAGCTGTCCTCATAGGAGCTGTAGGTCTGTGTCCTGCAGGTGGGAACAAAGGGAGACATGCTGAAGGTCTGAGACTTTTGAACCACCCACAAACCCCCTTATTTTGCAGCACGTGGTTTCACAAGGCTGCACAGACTTCCCAGCTTTACCTGTCCTGCCCTGGGGGGCCCGTGGCCAGGTTGGGGTGGTAGCCCCTGTAGTAGTGCTGGTCCCGGTAACTCTTGCCATAAGACTCTCCTTGTCTCAGGTCTAGAGAGAATCAAGATTCAGAAAGAGCAACAATGAGGTTGCAGAAGAAAATCCATGACTCAGGCAATTTGCCATGCCCACTCAGTTTGCTTCCAAATGATCCCAACACACTGGAGATATGATAACAATGCCTTGTACACATTTGCCAACACAGCACTGATGTCCTTTTCTCTTTCCAGTCCAGAAACAGCAAAGAAGAGGCCCTGGCCATCCTGATCACACAGCACCATCAAACCCAGGCTGGAACCAGGAATGACACAGGTTTTTAGCCGTGGTCATGAAGATCAAACATCCCTTGTGTGCATTTAGCTCCTGGTCACGTTTCCTAAATGCAAACAGGGAGCCAGTGCTGCACAGAGCACCCACCACCACCCAGGAATGTGGGCAGGAGAGAGCTCTGGATGCGTGCAAGCCTTGGGAGAAGAACCCCAAGGGGAAAACATCACGTCCCCTGCAAGCTGCCTCCATCCCCAGACCCAAAGCATGAGCCCATACCTCTGTCATCCTGCCACGGCTGCCACTGGTGGCTCTGGTAGGGGTAGCCATCCCTGTTGCCAGCTGCAGGATACTGCCAGTGGGGGTCTTCATAGCCCTGCCTGGAAAACAACACAACACGCTGATCTGGGGAAGAAAGGGTTCCAGGGCCACACCTAGGGTCCCTCCTGCTTGGGAGATTTGGAGGCAGCAAAGGGGATGGGAATAAAGCCAGGTCCCCTGCTCTGGCAGGGCCAGGAAACTGGTCCAGCATCACACCTGGAAGCAGGAGGAGGAGGTTTGGATGCTTTGCTGTCCCCACCTGAAAGCTGTGCACTGCAGTTTCAGGTGATGCCCAGTTTGGGTTCCAAGGGACCTTTAATGGTCATGTCATTTCAACCCCTGCCACGGGCAGGGACACCTTCCACTAGACCAGGCTGCTCCAAGCCTTGCCTAACCTGGCCTGGAACACTTCCAGGGATGGGGCAGCCACAGCTTCTCTGTGCCAGAGCCTCACCACCCTCAGAGAGAAAATTTACTTCCTAATATCCCATCTGCATCATACGACCTCAGCACAAAACCCCACGTACCGACTCCATAATTCACTGAGGGCAATAACTCAGGCAAATCAAGCCAGATTTGCTGGAAGCTCTTTCTCAGCACTGAGAACATCCTCCAGCCCACATTTTATCCGTCCACTCTTCACTGTTTCAGCAGCTGAGCTTGCAGGCTGCCTCTTGCTCCTATATTACCGCTTGTATTTTTATTGTTCACCTTGCACTTAGGAAAAAAGAACTGCATTTAATCAAACCTGTAAGAAAAAATGCACCTCGGGGCTGAGACAGAGCTTGTCAAACAGCAACCACACAAGTCACAGTTTTAAGAAGAAATCAGAGCTGCAATCGCTGCACAGCCTTAAATATAGAAGTCATGGGGCTGCTTGAATAGCTGGACATCACCTACTGACAATCTGTGTCACCTGGGAGCAGTGAAAGGGGCAGTTCTTGTTTTAAGGAGGTTTCCAGAAAGGGGGATCAAAGGGGTCTCACCTGGAGTGGGGCTGGCCGGGGTAGCTGCTGTCACCGTGGGGGTGGTGGCCCTCCTCCCAGGGGTGGCCAGGGAGGTGTCTGCCGTGCCAGGAGCCGGGCCGAGGAGCCTGCCCTGAGTGCAGGAGGTGCCGCCGCAGCGGGGCCGCGGGGCCGTGGTGCCCCTCTGCCCACGAGCCCCGGGATGCCGGCCTCTCCCAGGGCTGGGCCGGGGCCCAGGGCTCCATCACAAGCTTGCCAGATAAATCCTCTCTGGTTCTGGGGAGCTTAAGCCCCAAATGGCTTTAGTGGCCTGCAAATGATAAGTCACAGTGTGTTTGAGCAGCAGCTTTTCAACCCCCTCAAAGCCCCCTTTGAAGCACTTTGCCAGCTACTCTCTGCTTTTTGGGAGCATCCTGGCAATCCAGGATCCTTTCCAAAATACCCAGAGGCAAGGAAAAGTCATCTTTATATCTTCCTGAACTTGAAGCTCCCCTTAAAAGACCAGGGTGAAATGGACTGCAACATACATCCATCTCTTCCCAGAACAAGAATCTCAGAATGGTTTGGGTTGAAAGTGACCTTAAAAATCATCTAGTTCTAAACCCCTGCCATGGGCAGGGACACCTTCCATTAGACCAGGCTGCCCAAAGCCCCATCCAACCTGATGCTGAACACTTCCAGAGATGAGGAGTTTCTCTGGGCAACCTTTGCCAGGAAAGAATTTCTTCCCAATGCCTCACCTAAATCTCTCCTCTTTCAGTTTAAAACCATCACCCCTCGCCCTATGGCTACAGACCCTGCTATAAAATATGTCCTTGCCTTAAAAACCCCTCTTATACCCAGGTAGAGTCCTCCTGCACTCCCAGCTGCACTCACATCCCCCTCAAGCTGTGAGAGGGTGAGAAATCACCCTCCCCTCTGTGCCAGGCAGTGAAACCCCATTTGATATGCACTAAGGGAGGGGACATTGGCAAAGCTTTGGGCAGGACAAGGAGTTTTGCTCAAAGAAACGAGCAAGCAGTGAGAAATGAAGGTTTCTTCTTGTGAGCTATAGGATGGGGTGGGAAGAGGGATTTCCTCCTGCCTTTCAGCTGCAACAAGAATTCCAAGTGGGCACCAGACTTGGTTATAGCCGTGCCATGCAGAAGAGGAAATCCTGAGGAGAGCCCAGAGTGGCACATGGGTGAAGCTCCAGCTGCCAGGGGGATGTCACCCTCAATCCCCCCTGGTCTCCTCCTGCAGCATGAGTACCCAAAGTGCCCCCAGCACTCCCCAATGCAGGGAGATGGCCAGATGCTGTCTGAACCCCTCCCCACTCCTCCCCCTCAAAGTTTAGGGCACTTTGGGGTAATTTCAGGACTGGAAGACACACAGGTCTGGCTTTCTAGGTGACATCCAGCTAAACCTTTGCCCTAAACCAGCCCCCAGCCACAAACATCCAGGCACCCATTATCCCAGTCCCACCAAGGGCCCACCCCAACTTCTGGCCAGGGCTTCCCACCACCATCCTCCCCCCTCAGCAGCCACACACACCTGCTCAGAGGCCGCCGGGGCCCTTCCTCTGCTCCCTCTTGCCACTTCCAAAGTCCACTTCCACATGGGCCAGCGGGCAAAGGGCAGCTCTGCTCCTCCGCCCCGCGCCGGCCGCTCGCTCGGCTCCCGGGGGATCCCTGCTGCTCTTTGCATCCTCAGGGTCGCCTCTCCCATCACCTGGGTCTCCTCCCACCCCAGGTAAGGAGCACGCAGCCCTCGAGCTCAGAAAAAGCCAGATATTTCTCGTGGGGAGTTTTTTTTTAATGCTGTGAAGTAGGGGCTGATAGTGAAAGGACAAAGGTGAACAGCTTTAAGCTGTAAGAGCAGAGATTTAGATTAGATGTTAGGAGGGAATTGTTCCCTGTGAGGGTGGGGAGGCCCTGGCACAGGGTGCCCAGAGAAGCTGTGGCTGCCCCTGGATCCCTGGAAGTGTCCCTGGCCTGGCTGGACAGAGCTTGGAGCAGCCTGGGATGGTGGAAGGTGTCCCTGCCCATGGCAGGGGTGTAATGGGATAATCTTTAAGGTTCCTTCCAACCCCAAGCATTCCAGGATACTATGAAGTGTCTTCCTTGATACATCCTCACATCTCCTAAATAATAATAATAGTAATAAATAAAACCTGACTGGTTTAATTCAGACCCAGCCACAGGTCAAGCAAATAAGGTCCAACCCACCATGTCCTGCCCAGGGCAAAATTTGGGCAGGATGGAGCTGGGCTCCACCCCAGCACTGCCTCATCTCAGTCATTACAACACTATAAGGGCCTTGTTCTCAAGTGACCAGAGATTCCTGCTTGGAGATGCTGTCCTGAACTGAGACCCTGTCCTTAAAAACTGAGAAAATGAGCAAATTAAGGCAAATGATGCCATAGAAAACCACATTTAAAGCGAGATGCAAGGTCCATCATCTCCCACCCAGCAGTTTAGTGATGTCTCACCTTCTCCCTCGTTCCCAGAGCCTCCAAATTACCTCGACTGTCACATCACAGCACTGACTGATTTGGGATTCACAGGCAGCAGAGTTTGCTTTGCATCATGGTGGCACCGTCAGAAACCCCCTCCTTTAATGATGTTGAAAGACTACATATATTATAGCTTCAGACCTTGAAATTTCCACCCTGCTGGGAGAGTAAGAAATTTTCCCTGGTGTTCCTGAGAAATAAGCACTCGATCTCTGCAGAATTCAAGATTTCAAGTAAAAAAATATCCTGAGCACTCAGCCATACAGAAATCCGACTGGGAGAAACACAAACCAGGGCAGAGCTGTCCTCGTGCTGCTGGGCTGCTGCAGCAGAATGAAATTAAGCATCTCCTCTTCATTTCACAGCTGCCCTTCAAAACTTCAGGAGGTTTTGAAGTAAAAGGTCTGTGATGGACAGATCAGGGCTCAGGGGAAGCAAGAAAGGAACCCTAGGAACTATGAGAGTCACACTGTAAAAATACACAAATTGATAGGATATTTCATAAATACAAATAACATAATTCCACTTGGTTTCTGGCTAATTATTTTCGTTTTTTTTAGCCAAAAGGTGACTGCTGGATGTTTCCAACAACACAAATCTATACTGGGAGCCTGCAGGGCTCAATCAGCATAATGTAAAGATGCTGAAAAGGGGAGTCAATTTAAATTAGATATAAGGAAGAGGATGGTGAGGCCTGGCACAGGCTGCCCACAGAAGCTGTGGCTGCCCCTGGATCCCTGAAGTGTTGAATGTCAGGCTGGATGGGGCTCTGAGCAACCTGATCTGGTTGAAGATGTCCCTGCTCACTGCAAGGGGAGTTGGACTGGATCACCTTTAAAAGTCCTCTCCAAACTACTCCATCTCTGTGATCCTCAGGCTGCTGCTGCCAGCCTAACCTGGGAGGTTTGGATTACAAGGAAGATTTAGGAGCTCCTCTTGCACAAAAGCAGCTGCAGCTTGTGATGCTTGTGTTTGAGATGTGTGGAAACTCAGTTCCTGTTCTTGCTAGGGAAGAAGAGGTGAGAAACTCTACCACCAACATAAAGCTTTGAGCAGAAGTGGTTTAAACTGGATGGGAAACACCAACTTTAGGGCAAAAGCAGGAAAGTGTGCTGGAAAAAGAAAGAGCCAAGGAAAGCAGCTGGGGAATAAAAAGACAGAAGAAAAAAAAAAAAAAACAGAGAAAAAAGGCTCAGATGGGCTAGAAAGGGGAAGAAAAGGACAACCTTTCAACGTCATCACATCTGGCCAAAAAATTACTATTTTAAAGGAGTCATAGCTCTCTTGGAAATGGAAGCCCTGTGCCCCAGGACTGCCATCAAGCTTACAGGACTCTTGCAATGCAGGCAGCAGATAGCATTTGTCACAGAGCTGAAGGGACACCGCTATCACGTTAAAACATCACATTTTTCTGCTTTAAAAGATTTCACTGGTGTTGTTACAGTAACAAGATTAGGTGGAAAACATTTTTCTTCATGCCCTCGCTGTTTGTGCAGCTCCTTGGGGCACAGATCACAGACAGCTCCAGGCTCTCAGGTCAGTCCCCCACTGAAAACCCAACCTCATGTGAAACCTTTGTAACCCAAGAGAAAAAATTCAGGTAGCTTCAGTACCTGAAGCTATTTTGAGGTGATTTATGTTGTTTCTACTTGGTTCTGAGATGAGGTTTATTTTTTTTTTTTTAGCAGAATTGATAGGAAGCTTTGTTAATCTCTGAGCTTCAGCCCCCTATAAATGTGAAAAATACATATGTAAACAAATGTTGTTTTTTTGTGGAGTTGTCTTGAGCATCATGCAGGGCAGAAATGCAAGTAGCAGATGAGCTACATAAAATCTGAAAACTCATCTTAAATATTCTACACAGCAAAAAAACACCAACCCTGAACATGCTGCCAGCTTTTGAGACGTTTGGCAGCCTATTTCACGTCACACAGGGCAAGAAAACAAAAACCACCCAGGCTCAGGTTCCCAGACAGGCTGAGCACCTGCACCACATGGGGAGAGCCCTCATCCCCAATCAGTCTCAACGGCAGCTAATTAATAATTAGCTCGATCACCCCTCTCAGGCTCAAAGGGAAGGAGCTGTGAGAGCCCTTGCTCCGGCTAGGGGGTGGCACTTGGAGCTTGCCAGGCCAGGGGCATGCTGGTGGCAGCAAGGTGGTGTCCCCCAAAGCAGCTGAGATGGGGTCTGTGGGTGTGATCTGCCCATCCTGGGACACTCCACGTTCTCCTGCAGCCCCTCTGTGAGCTCCAGCTCCCACCCGTGGTTTTGCACTCTCCTTCCCCACGTGAGGCTGTTTGCAGCTTGGATGGACTCAGCTGTCCCTCCCCACCACCCCCCTGCACACACACAGCCGCGTTCAGCAGCTTCCAGACACGCCTATTAATTTTTGGAGACTTAGGCAAGAATATTAATTGCATTCCAGAGGCATTCAGCATATTAGGAAAAAGCATTTTGTACCCGGCATTGTATCTGGTGAAGAAACAGAGCTGCAAAAAAGCTGTTATTTGTGAAACTCAAAACACATCCCCTGTCTGGAGGCAGCAGAACCGTGACCTCAGCCTTCTGTGGGAGCTCCTGTTACAAAACAAATCCCAAAAAACTTCCTAATCTTGGTCTTACTTCATTCCCACTTAACACCTGGCTGTGAATGCCAAGTCCTGGCTACCTGCATCCCCCACCCTTAAAGGAGAGGCTGTGCAGCTCCTGCATCCCTTCAGGGCTGCCTTGCAGCACCTCACCTGCCTGGACCCAGCACCGGGAGGGATTGGGATGCACAGGGACCCATGGAGAGACAAGAGCTAAACCCAACAGCACTGAGGAGCCCGGAGAGTTTTCAGTATTCAGGTCCTCTCGTTTTCCTGTGCAACACCCCTTATGTTTTCCCAGCCATAAAATTGATGTTTATCTCACTTCTAACTGCCTTACAGAGATCATTACACATTGCAAATGCAGCCATTTGCGGATAAAACGAGCACAGGCAGCCTGGAGCCTGTCACACCACCCCTTCCTGTACCACACTGCAATGCCTTACAACCTTTAAGCTGAAAATTAACATATAATACCAAGGGACCCAGAAATATTTGTCAGCCAAATGCAAAAGAAGAAAAAAAAAAAAAAACCAACAAAGCTGAAGCAATTCTTCCACCTGCCCCACACCACCCCCTGCTCAACCAGGGAAAATTAATTTTTAAGTGGGACAAATCCTGCAGCTATTCTTGTGGTGTTAAGTACCAAGCCAAACCAAGGAAAAAAAATAAAAAAGCCAAGAGAAGGTTGTTATTCCTTGTCTAAAATCTCCTTGCTCTAAAATGTCCTTGTGGATCTGGGTCTGTTGGAAGGTGTGGAGGGCACAGAAGGCAAAGAGGGGGTGCAGATGTTAAAAGAAGAAAGCCCAGTGGCCACAAGTGCTGCCACAACACCTCCTGGTGTGTGTGCCATGGAGAAGCAGGGCAGGG
The DNA here is from genome assembly GCF_014805655.1 of Passer montanus. Taxonomy (NCBI): domain Eukaryota; kingdom Metazoa; phylum Chordata; class Aves; order Passeriformes; family Passeridae; genus Passer; species Passer montanus. Next base: position 1,337,091 of record NW_024372259.1, read on the forward strand.
ATGCCCAGCTCTGGATTGGAGCAGGAGGCCAGGGCAGCTCCAGAGACTTGCACATCACCCCCAGGCTCCTTTCCTGGTGGCCATGGATTCAGTGACCAGACACAGACCCTTCCCAAGGTCCCCATCAAGTGCCAGAGCAGGGAAAGCTCATCAGCTGGACATCTTCAGCCCCGGGAAGCTGCAGGGTGTCCTTTTGAAAACATTGCCATCTTGTGTCTCTTCAGCCACCCGAGCACTGCTGGAGGAGCTTTATTACAGGCAATCAGGGGCAATAAAGAGCCGTGACAGTTACAGATCGCCTGGCTGGGTCCTGCTCCTACTGCTGCCTTGTAAAGTTGGACACTAACCCATTTCCCTCTTTTCTTTTTTTCATCTCAATTTATGACTCCTCTGCCATGAAAAGCCACTTACGCCCTGCACAGTTACACACACCGTATCCTCCAAGGCCAGTAAATCACGGTCTCAAGTCATGTCAAATTTTGTGAAATAAAGCTAAATTGCAGTTGTACTCGAAGGCAAGAAGCTGCAAAATTGAGAGAGAACAAGCTCTGCTTAAAGCCAGAAACCCTGCTGGCAGCCTCCCATGGCTTGAAGAGGCAAGGACCACAAAAACCCCTCAGTGAAAGAGAAAATCCTGATAGCAGGGAGCCCTCTGTGCCACCCCAGGCTGCCTCTGTAGGTCTGCTGTGGGATAATCCCAACAGTTGAAATACTCCAAATTCAGAGGCTTTCACTCTATAAACTGAGCTGAAACCCCTCACAGCCAGGACACAGAGGGCTGGGAGCAGGACAGAGCCAGGCTCCAGCAGCATTTATTCATTGAGGTTTGGTCCTCAATGGCTTGAATTTGGGCTTGGAAAGAAAACTGGGGAGGTGATGGAGTCATTGTTTAAAGTTTTGGGGTTTGTTGGAGGTTCTTTTTGTGCAAACAGAAGTTAGAGAAGTACTAACACAGCAGGGTTTCACTCTGCTGAGCCCATCTGGGCTCACTCAAAGTGCTGGGCACTGCACCAAGACCTGGGGAAACTGAGGACAAAAAAAACTTGACCCCAAACCACCCTTTACATTTTTCAGGGGCACGGTGACTTGTCTTTTCCCTTCTGCAGCAGAGTTAAACTTTCATGAAAGCTGAATTAACTTGGAGAAGAGCCAGCTGCAGGGACAGACAGCAACATGATGGGATGAGAGCAACAAAGACCCAGACCACTGCTGTTCCTGCTAATTCCCCTGCCTGCATCCCACACCAGTCATTTCCAGGGGGCTCAAATTGCTCCATGCACTGCAGCTTCTCCACCTCACCATGACAGAACATCCAGCCTGGCAAAGGCACCAGGCACCTCTTTCACCATTTCTCAGGAAAACCCTTGCAAAAAAACCCCAAAAAACCAAACAAATGAACCAAATAAAAAAACCAACCCCACTGCTATTTTGGAAAGCAGAGTTTATTCCACAGTCTCAGCTGAGGAGTCTTCACTTCACAAGGTGACCTCACAGCCCATTGCATGAGCCCAGAGCACAAGCTACAAGCTCTCCAGGTGAAATAATGCCTCCCCAGAAAGAGAAAAGATCCAAAGAACACACACACACACACACACACACACACACACAAAAGAGGGAAAATAATGAGCAGCCATGACAGAGACAAGGAAAATCACAAAACATCTCATGCCAGCGTCTTAGCTGATAAAAACCCAACGTGCATAGCACACAGCTTCGGGCTGGGATACACTTAGCCCTCTCTGAATGTTTAATGGGAGTGTATGCATCAGTTAATCAGCAGCACAAGACACAAAGCGTTTTGTACCTCCTCGCCACGTGTTGTGCAATTAAAAGGCTTCTCATTCAGGCACAGAATGAAAAGTCAAGGGACTTTGGCTGTGAAACATCCATTATTCAAAAGTATATCCATTATTCAAAGTTTTTCTTAAAATCCTATTGTCAGTTTGAAAGGAAAAAGAAAATGAGTTTCTGAAAGCTGTGCTCCGTTGATATTCCACGCCAATTTTTGCTGGTTGTAAGTACTAAAACTCCAGACATTTTGAGGAACTGAAGAAATCCTTCACAGCTGCTGAAAAAGGCAACACCCTGTGGGTAGTCACAATGTTCCCCCCCTCAGTTAACTCTACCTAGCAGGGGAGTGAAACACCCGGGCCAACAATGCCCCCTCCTTTCCCAAATTTATTTATAGGCTGAGGAGCATCTGTTCAGGAGGAGCAGGAACAAAGTGCTCAGCAGGCAGGAGCAGACCCCCAGAGCTGACTGCACCCCTGTGCTGCTGAGAAGGAAGCCTGGGTGGGGGGCACAGCCTTGCCACAGCACTCAGCAGCTTCCACATGGGGTGCCAAGGCTCAGCTGCAGGAGCACAAATGGGAAACAGATCCCAAGGGTGCCTGCTGCCATCCAGATGTGGGGGAAGAGGAGCAGCAGATCCCACAGAGCCCCCCAGCCTCTGCTGCCCTCAGTGCAAAAAGCACTGGGACAAACAGCACTGCTCCAGGAAAGATGCCACCCAGGAACCACCTGGGCAGTGGAAAATGTTCAGCAAGAGCAGCAAATGGTGATAAATTGCTGGCATTAGAATATAAAATAAGTAGCCAAGGTTTTACCTCCTCTTGGAGCGGGAGGAGAGAGTGCTGAGCATCCCCTGAGAAGGCAGGCATCAGGCACCTCTGCAGGGATGGAACAGGTCTGAAGTGCAGGGGGTCAATCAGTCCCCAGGCTGGAATCAGGTCCAGGGAAAGAAACAGCTTGGCCAGGCCCAGAGCAGCAGGGTCTAAGGCCAGGCTGACTGCTGAGCTGAGCTGGAGATTAGTGTTTCTACTCAAGGCTTAGAAAGCAGAAAAGCCCCCAGGCTGAGCTTATTTAGAGCCCCAGCCCAAGGGTGGGGATGCACCAGAGGCACCTAGGGAGAGGTAGAGCAGCTAAAGGCTGCTGTGCTCTAGGGCTGGCTGTTGAAGAAAGAGCTGAACTGAAATTGTTATTGAAGTTATATATCAGATGAAGAAGTAGGGGCTAAAGCCTGAAAAAAATAATCGAGAGTTATGAGCCAATAAAGGTGCTTATAACTTTAATTTAAATAAATATGTGTGAAAGAGGAATGGGAGCCTTAGAAAGGCTTCTCTGCCCTTGAAGAGATAAGGCTATAACATGTAGTAGTCTCTTAAGGCTCAAAGATTCTTTTAGGTGAGTAAAGGAAGAGCAAAAAAAAAAAAAGGCAGAGGGAAGCAGCATTCCCTCTGTGATAAATACTTGTTGTAACTGTAATACTATATAAGAATATATGCTATTAGGCAGGCTTAAAATCTGCTTATTTGGGGTTTCTGTGAGTACAGTGTGTAACTGAAGTGTGGAACCTCCAGTGGTGTGACCTGAGCACAGCAAAGACACGACTCCACCAGAGCAGATTGATGGAAGGCTGATGACTGACAACTAATAAATGCAGTAACTTGGGTGTAACCTATTAAAGCCCTTTAACACTGCTGGAAGCCCAGTGGGTGCCACAGGGTCAGGGTCCTGCTCCTCCACCATCATGCTGACTGTTTTTCTACTGTCACACTACCAACCTGAGGTGTTGCCAATAACCTGGGGAACAATTTGAGTGTGTAAAATGAAGGCATTATTCAGCAGCCTCTGCTGACAGCTATCTTTAAGCAGCACATTTATCTAAAGTACAATGATGCTTCAATTGTGGATACCTGTAGAGTGCTTCCAGGGCACTAAAACGAGCTGGATTTTATCTGCAGGAATGCTATGGCTCACAGCTTGTTTGGACAAATTCTTTGCTGCAATAGACCATTTTCTGCTATTACCAGTGAAATAAGCTAAACACCCACTTCTTTTCTTCCACGATGAGGAGCTGTACATGATGTGATGAATTTGCAAAGCTTTTAAAGGATGGATGGGAGTTAAAAAACTTCCTCCAGGGTGTAAAGCACTGCCAGGCAGGACTGGAGCAGCAAAAGAAGCCGGGAGGGGTATTGCAGGCAGCGCTGAAGAGGCTCACGGAGCCAGAGATGCTGGAACAGCAGGGCACAGCACAGACAAATTGAAGCACTGACAGATGAAATGGTCTCACCGTTGTGACTCCAGAGCCCGTTGTAGCTCAAGTTTCTCTCGTTAAGCCTCAAAGAGTGGCAGCCAGCTCGTTAGTGGCGTCCCAGGGTCCCTTTGTTTGCAGGGGCTCTTACAAAGGTGACAGTGTCTGTAATGGCCCCTCCTGGGACCAAGCTGGGCTGGTGCAGGGTCAGGGGCACACTCGCTCTCCCCAGGCAAAAAATGCCTGGGAATGTGGCAGGCTGTGTGCAGGGAGGGCAGGAGAGCAGTGTCCCTTCCCTGCTGGTCACTGCTGGTGGCTGGATGGATTTCATTCCCTGTTCAAAGCACACAAACCTGCACCCTGCCATCTCTCTGATTTTGGGCCTCATTTCAGCTCAGACCTTTGTGTGCAGCTGCTGACAGAGCTGTAAAACTGCTCTGATACACAATCACAGAGTGGTTTGCCTCTGAAGGGACCTTAAGGCTCATCTTGTCCTACCCCTCTACCATGGGCAGGGACACCTTCCACTATCCCAGGCTGCTCCAAGCCCTGTCCAGCCTGGCCTTGGACACTTCCAGGGATCCAGGGGCAGCCCCAGCTTCTCTGGGCACCCTGTGCTTCACCCCCACCATGGCAGGGGCTCCCAAAGGGGCACAGTGGGACCCTGATGACCCCCAGCTGCTCTTTGCACAGCCCAGACTGGAAGAAGCAGCTGGAAGTGAGCTGTGGTGCTCTGCTGCCACAGCCACTGACTGCAGCCCAGACACAGAATTAGGCTCTGCCAGGGGGGAAAAGTGCCCCCCAGCCTTCTGATGGGGTTGGATAAGCAGTGTGAGGAGCCAGCTTATGTCTGGAGATGATGCCCTTTGCTGTGGCCTTGAGCTGGAGCAGGTGGTTCAGGGCTTCATTTAGCTGCAAATTCAGTATTTGTGGGGATGGCCATGAGGCTTTGCAGGGAAGGAAGGGGCAGAATGGGGTCTGTGGAGAAGTCTGCAGCTGAGTCTGGGCTTTCCACTCCTGGGAATGAAGTAATGCAGGACCAGACCAGCTCCTGGCTATTCCTCTGCTCTACATCCTTGAGTGTGCTGGGTGGTGGCTATGTAAATATTTCTGTGGAGCTCAGCCATTACTTAAGGATTAAAATCCCACCGAATAAGTTTTAAAAATTATTTGAACACCTTCAAACATGCTCCAGGGGGGAAAATGCAGATGAAGGAGCATCAGGATCAACTAATGCACTTCTAAGGCATTATCCCAACAGGTTATTCTTTAAGAACACAAGCCCTTTGGTATGGGAATGAGTGGGTTTTTATGGCATTGCCACTAAGCACATCACAGTTCTGGCCTTGCAGTACCCAACCAGGAGTTAATGACTCCCTGGCTCCAAACCAATGAAAGAAGATTTAAAAGGATGGAGGGGAAAATGGGATTTCTTGATTTAATATTTTTGGGTTTTTGTTTCTTAGAGAACCAAGACTATGGAGTTCCTGTGCCAGGGGCCTAAATGCTCACAAAACTCTGTTTCTACAAAAACCCAAACCAAAACAAAAACCAACCAAACAAAAAGTATATTTGTTAGAATAATTCTGAGGAGTCTTCCCCACACTTACCCCTTCTAGTTTGGAGAGTGCTCCAGCATGGGGATGGGTATTACTGGGAAATGGAGAAGATAAAAGAAAAACTGGAAAAAACATCTTCCTGGCAGGAATGCTCCCAAGGCACACAAGGTTCTTCAGAAGCAGAAGATTAGGAGGAAAGAGGAGGATTTTTCTTCTTGCAAAACCCACTCTCACATGAACCTGCAAGGAGAGGGAGGAGAGAGGATGCACCAGAGGTCTTGCATGTAGTCTTGAGGCATAACCTGTGTGCTGAGGAGGATTTTTACTTCAGAGCAACTTTCCAGAGTTTCCTTGAAGATGCTTGGATGGGATAACAGGAAAAAATCCCTTACTGCGAGGGTGGTGAGGCCCTGGAACAGGTTCCCCAGGGGAACTGCAGATGCCCCATCTCTGGGAGTGTTCAAGGCCAGGTTGGATGGGGCTTGGAGCAACCTGAGAGAGTGGAAGGTGTCCCTGCCCATGGCAGGAGGCGGAATGAGGTGAGCTTTAAGGAATGAGATGGGCTTTAAGGTGCCTCCCAACCCTACCCTTTCTGTGATTCTGTCCCCACTGATGGCCTCGATGGCTGTGTGAGCATTTGAGCTCCTCCTGCTGCTCTGCTCAGAGAAGCACAGAGACCCTCAGGCTGGACACATGAGGTTTTTTCAATCAAGTGGGAAGCTGGAGTGTGACCAACTCTTTCCCTGTATATATTTAAATGTGTATATGGCACAGTGGAAAAAAACACACTGTTGATTTCTGAAAGGTGCAGTGCTTCCAGGCCATGGGAACCTCCTGCCATCACGGCTGTGCTGGGTGCTGCCATCCAAGGAAGACCTCTAGGGAAAGGAGCCCCATCCCCTCCCCTCTCCCCAGCACAAAGCTTTGATGTGCTGAAGTGAAACATTCTGCTAAGCAAGGACCTGTGTTTGATGCCAGCTTTACAAGCAGGAGTACATTAACTCCAGGCTGTATTGAAAATGTCACTGCTGTAGCATTCACACAGCCCATGTAATTGCCTCTGCTGTGGAGCAGGAGGAGGAGGGTGGCATGGATCAAGGTATAGAAGTGATTCCTGCAGCCTGTCCCCTCCTCTGCTGCTGTCTGTCTGAACCTCAGGACATTGCTTCATTTCAATGGCTTTGTCTCAGGATGTTCCCATCTCTCAGAGCAGTGAAGAACTTGGCATTTTAGCTGGCAGCTGCTGCTGAAAATTGCAGGAGCTGGACACCCCCAGTGCCAGCTCCCTGGTGAAGGCTGGGTGGCACAGACACTGCTGCTCACAAGCAGAGCTGCTGCCCTGGAGCCCATCAGGGGACCCTGAGCCCCTCTTTGGTGAGACAGCTTTGTGACAGGGCCAGCTCAGGATGCTCCCCACTGAGGGGAATGGGGAATCGACTCACCACTGCACGTGGCCTGTGGTGCTTCAGCACTGAACAGGTTCACCAGGAATGTCACATTCTGGGTAGGAAGTTTGTGCTGAACAGTTCTGAAGTTTGCACTGTATCTGTGTGGGTTTAGTTTGTAAGAGTTGCCTTTCCTGCAGCCCCTGGTATCTTCAGACTTGAAATTCAACAGGTTGGGGCTGATGACTGAATCTCTCACTGGCTGCATCCCAGCTGGACCCTGTGCAATCCTCACCTCCATGGGGCCTGAATGCTTTCCCCTGCTTAGAGGGAGAGAAAATCAAGGTGCAAACCTGAAATGATCACCTCAGCTTACTATAAATGCCATTTTTTAAAACAAATTTGTGACAACTGAAATACCCAGCTGTAGGGTTGTGCTTTATGTGCTGCCCCCTGAGCAGCTGCTGCTGTTTACACTGATGAAGTCCATGTCCCATGGCCAAGAACCATTGTGCCACAGGTGGTTGGCAATTGCACCATGTCCTCATGCCACACCTCCAGGGATCTGCTACAGCACCTGCTTAAAGACCTGTGACACAAGTAATCCCAAATGGTATGGGGCCAAAGATCTGTCGAGCTGAACCCAGGGTGGGGCTTGGTATTTGAGCCTGTTAAAAGATGTAAAAATACTTGGTATTTAGTAGGGGTTTTTTACATCTCTTAACAGCCCACTGTTAGGATAAACTTCTCCCAAGTCAAAAATGGCAGGGTAAGGGAAAAAAGGTAATCTGAGGGTTGCAAAGAAGCAGTTCAGGCAGAACTAAAGCCCTGAACAAATGGACAAAAGTCTTTGCAGTTTTGTTAAACAATGGCTCTGTATCCTCACCTTCTGATCCACGACATGCTCTGCTGCCACAGCTTTAGTGCCAGTCACACCACTCACTCTGCTCCCTGCCAAAAATCCCTTATTGGATGGGTGTCAGGAGAGAAATCACATAGTCCTGCTGTTCCCTCTGAATTAAACATTTGATTTCCCTGTGTTTTCAGGAAGAACCGTGAACAGCTCACGCTGTGCCTAGGCACAGTCCACTTAGCAATTGCACTGACTGAGTGTATTTACCCCCTTATCTCCTCAGGCAGAGCCTGTGCCTTCTCCATCGGCAGAATTCAGCATCCCTCACCCACAACCAGGGGGCCAAGGCTCGAAGGGGGCACCCTCCATGGCACACCCCTGCATCTCCACCCTCTCTGACCGATGAGGGAACACGAGAGTTCCTAAACTCTTGTATCCCTGCATTTCCCTTACCTCCTTTCCCTTGACACGCTCCAAAAGCTGGGGAAGTTGTGAGCAGCAAAATTCCAGGTGGGCAGAAGATGGCAGCAACAGCCCAGCAACAGCTCAGCTTCACCGGATAGGGATTTCCTCTCTTCGGGAATACGGTGTGGTATTTGCAGAGCAGAGGAGACATTTTCACCCCTTTGGGCTTCAGGATTGTGATCAAGAGACGCCCGGACTGGAAAATCAAAGGAGATGTCTCAGCATGAAGAGCTTGGTGTGAGAAGGACCATGTAAGCATTACCCATGCATTGGAAGGTGTTCTTCCAGCCTGGGGATCATTGCAGGAGGCTTCCATGGATTTTAGATATTTAGTGCAGGTAGATTTTCTGCACCATCCTCCTGATACAGGTGATGCTGTCCCCTGGGAGATGGTGGGAAATGGGCAGCAAGCACTGAGGAGCAGCAGTGCTAGGACAGTTTTGGGTGGTTTTTTTAGTCTTTGATCATTGCAGGAGGCTTGTGTGGATTTTAGCTCCTGGGTGCAGGTACACGAGGCCTGGAGGATTTTAAGCTTGACATCCCCTTTCTCCAGTGGAAATATTTAGGAAAAATGAGAAACTCACTTTTTTAGAGCTCTGCTTTTTCAAGAACGTGGCAAGTAGATCCTGAGCACTCCACTGTGTGGGGGGTGTAGGCTGGGATGGGCTGGCAGACACTGGAAGTGACATGTGGGAGAGGAGGGAGATGTGAACATCACACTGCCTTGCATCCTGGATTTCACCTTCCTCTTTTCCTCCATCTTGTGCACTTCTTACAACATGCACGTAACTTTTGTTTATTCCTGTTCTCAGGAAGGTTCACTGGGATGAGACTTAAAACATCTTTCAGCTGTGCTGCTGCTCCTCCTCTGGAAGATCTTGGCCGAGTCACCTGTGTAAATTCAGTGTCCACACTTCTTAAAGGGAGCCAAAGTCTCTTCCTTCCTCTAAGTAAAGAGCCTGGAGATGTATCAGTGAAAAGAGGGAGCTTTTTCTTACTAATGCAGCATTTAAAAGGGCTGATTTGAAAACAGGGCTTATGCTGTTGTAAGGTGTTGCCCAAATACTGTGAAAAATAAGCAGGTTCTCATGTTAAGGAGGTTTTCAGAGCAGAGGGTTTGAAGAGGGGGGCTGGAGGCACAATCAAATTCCCAGAGCAGGGCTTTCTCCAGGGAGTGAAGCTGGTGCCACTACCCTGTCAGTGTTTGTGGAGGGGACAAGGAGAGATCAAAGTCAAGGAGGTGCTGGAGAGGGAGATGATTGGAGCTGAAAGAAGGGAGCAGAGGAACAGCAAAGACAGGCAGAGCAGGTAGAAGCTGCCTTGAGAAACCTGACTTGATTTCCTTCCCCAGTGTAAGGGTATTAGATTATCCTCAGTGACCCAGTAAGTGCCACACAAGCCTTTGCAGGGATCACTGTGCTTTGTGGGGCTGCAGAGGAGGGCATGGGGCATGCCAAATGACCAGAAGCTTTGCCAGTTTGGTAGCCTTGAGCATCTCTTCTCCAGGAGGCTTGTCCCAGGATGAACACAAGAGCCTGCAAGAGGGAAGACTCCACCATGCTCTTGCCAGGGCAGTGTTTCATAAAGCTCTTACAACTGAAGCCAAGGAGCATCTTTGGAGTGCTCCAAATGTTGGTATGGGAGCAAAGATCTTCAGTGTTGGGCCTGGGGGGAAAGCAAAGGAAGCCCTGCAGTGGAGCTGAGCTGCAGGCACAGCTGGGGGAGCCAGGGGGTGCTGAAGGAGAGAGATGAATGACAGGGAAAAGAGAATGAGAAAAAAGAAAGGACACCCTGTCCCAGCCTGGGGGACTTGAGAGGCAACAGGGTCACTGCAGCTCCCAGCACAGCACCCCAGGGCACAGCTGGGCATCCCCAGGGGACTGAGCACTGACTGGTGCTTTCAATATTGGGCAAATATAAAAATACTGAGAGTATCTAAGTAGATCTTTGCACCTTCAGTGAACCACACCAGATGAAAATTTTGCAGAGGAGCATTTTGGCTTCCAAAAGCTTGAATTTTTAGAATTTTTTTTTTTATTATTTTTTTTTTTTTTTTTGAGAGAGAATGTGCCTTTGCAGATGCCTGCAGTGGTTCCCAGCAGTAAAAAAAAAAGGCTGTGTGATGCCATCACAGTGTGTCATCACACCGGTTTTCCCAAAGGAGAAGCCAAACATTCAGGGGCCATGGGTTGAGTCAGAGCTCGCAGAGCCAGGGGATGAGAACCCTGATCTGCTGACTCTCCACCCCAAGTTTAACCACAGCTTTGTCCCTTCCCCTCGGGGGATCCCACACTCCCAAAGCTGCGCGTGACTTTTGGAGAAAACTATTTCAGAGAAAATGATGTGCTTCTTGGGCTGAAACATCTTATAATAACTCTCTGTCCAGAAGGCAGATGGGAATGCTTGTGGGGGAGGGATGATGAGACAAAAAAGTTTAGGAGTGGAGAAATCAGTGTGGCTGTTTGTTAGAGCTGTGACCCTAAGAGGAAGACCAGAGCCCACCCAGCAGTTACTGCTCCACACAGCAGCTGCCTGCCAGAGAGCCAGGCTGGGTTAGGTGTGGCTGTGCCAGCGTGGCTGTCCTGCCCGTGTCATGCCAGGTGTGGGGTGAACTTGGCTGGCTGATTGTTCTGGCAGCACTGATCACACCACCTGTGCATCTTTATCTGGAGTGAAGCAGCGCGTTTGCACATGAGCACCCTTTTATCTGGCACTCAGGATGAGGAAGAGAGGTGAACTCCTCTCATAAAATCCTGCAAGAGCTCTAAAGGGCAAATGGGAGTGAGACACAGGATCTGTGCCCTGTGCTCAGGGCGGGATGCACAGGAATGAATGGGTGTGAGATTTTCTGTGTATCCCCTTTCTCCTTCAAGGATTAGCTCCAGTAGGTGATGTTTTAGTAGAGAGAGTGCCTCTCTTACTAAGGTCATGACCACTAGCCCTGGTGCCTAGTGGTGACGTGAAGGAGAAGGGGAGCAGGCTCAAGCTGAGTGCTGGTACCATTTTTAGATATACCAAGTTGTTACTAGACGTCATGCACAACTTGGATTGGAATCCTGCAAAAGGACCATGAACTGCCTCTTCTCTGGGGCAAGTGGATTTTAAAATATCAGCTGTGGTCATGGAAGTGCTGAGACTACACTCCCATAGAAAACACAGAGGTGGGAGGAAAAATACCCAATGCAGCTCCCAGATGCTCAGTATTTCTCAGGCAAAAATCTGCACCCATGCACAGGAAGCCCTAAACATTTTGGGCTGTACCTGCAGAGAGGAGTGGGCACTGCACATCTGGGTTTGTGGGAGCACCAGCCATGGTTTGGGAGCCCAGACTCCTGCAATTCAGGCTGTACATCTGCAGGGCTCTGTGCACACTGTCCTTCACATCTGCCCTTGCCAGGCATCAGCCCTCACCTGTGAGCTCAAGTGGACAACTTGAAAAGCCTTTTGCTGCACTTTGCCACAGGGAGTCTGTCAGCTCATTTCATCCATCAAATAAGCCACACAGCCAGCAGTAATTGCTCCTTGTCTCTGCTGTACAGCCCTGATTAAAAACCAGGGGCACAGCCACCAAGTGTCATCGCTGTGGTGTTTTCTGCCCCGAGGAACAAATGCTGCTTCCCACCTGCCGGGGTCGGCTGTTCCTTGTCTCTGCCCCAGCACGGGAAAAAGTGGTTCTGGGTAGGCCGCGCTCTCGAAGAAGGAGTCTGGACTCTTGCTTTTAGGTCTTCAGTCGAGTTTATTATTTCTTATCTACAAAGATTTTCTGTCTGTCCAGCCGAGGTCTGATCAGCAAGACAGCCAAAGGCACTCTCTCCCGCCCACGAGGCGGTTGTCTCTTTTATAATGAAAATTACGTATTCGATATTTACCTTTACTTCCCAATACTTTCTGCCCTTGTTGGCAAGTGTACTCTTTCTATGAACCAATCCACACATGCCAACATCATCCTGAACATGGATGCCAAGGAGAAGAAAGAAGAAGGACAGGGCACGCCCAAATTCCTCCATCTTGGGACTCCTGATCCATGCACAGAATTCTAGACCCCCCTGTACAACACATAAAACCCTCCTGTACAGTGCATTCTACGTTCTAACAAGTGAATAACATCCCCTCACCATTCAGACCTGAAATTCTCTCATCTCCTCACCTTCAGGTGTCATTTCTTTAAAAGGATCAAAGTCAAGCCACCAGGTACTTTTGGCAACAATCCAGGGCCTCCGAGCCCCCCAAGGGTTGTCTTGGTAGCTCTGGACATCCGGAGTGATGTACTGAGTTCCCACACCACCAGCTTCCAGCTTCCCTCCCATAAGCAAGGAAGGTCTCACCTGAATGTACCTGCCATGAAGGCAGATGTAACCAACTGGAATGTCTGTGGATGACCGTGCCCCTGCCCAGGACCACTGCCTGGGGGACAGAATGGTGGTTCTTGGCTGGCAGTGTAGCAAACAGGATGGTCAGCCCCACCTTTGAAGCAGCTCAGATGCAACTGGAATGAATCCCTTGTGGAACCCTCCTGGCTTCTGCTGAGCTACGACACAGATGGGTCTGGCTCACTGCATGCAGCAAAAGCCACTTAATTACAGCAGCATCTCAATTTATTTGTTTTGGATCATCTTTATTAGCCATCGCTTAAGCTTGTAATTAAGGGAAGAACAGGGACTGTAAAAATTACGAGTCCCATCCTGTGCTGCTGGTCTTCTCCTGTGCTGCAGCAGCTGAGTGTTGCTCCAGTCTGCTCAACACCTTCAGGACTCTCTCCCCTCCTGTATGGACAGCACTGCTGTCACCTGTGCTCCAAATTGCCTGCTTTATTCCTTGAAAAGCATGGCTGTATTTTTTTCCTGGGACAATCTTAATTGACTTGGGTAGAATATCTGATGCCCCAAACACCCTGTAGGCACAGTATGAGCAGCAGGTACCTCCTGGGGGTAAAATAAATACTCAGGTAGGTTAGTACTCTCTCACCCACTGAGACAGAGCATCAGAATCCTTGCAGAGATCCTGTCAGGAAAAACAAAAACCTGAGAACTGAGATTTGAGGGTCACATGGTAACTAAGGGAGCCCAGACATTCTCCTCAGGAGAGAACAATGCTCAGAAACACAAAGCTACATCACAGCTCTCACTGTGGCTCTTGTCATGTGCTTAAATCCTTGTGCTCAGTGGAGGTGTAGCTGTTCAGGTGCTTCTACTCAAGTGCCCAAGATGTTTCTGTGATTTTCAGCCTGCCTCTGTAGCACTGTCCCAAATCTTCTCCTCACAATCCTGAATCTTGATTGCACTCTTAGGGCTGCAGGGCTGCTGTGACCAGCACCACACAGCCATTTTCCACCATTCCTGCACTGGGACTCAGTCTTGGTTTGTGCAGCCCATTTCTGGGGTTCCTACATCTTATTTTAAATGTGGCCTGAACAACCACAAGCATGAGCAGAAAGCTTTCATGATCTCTGTGTTTTTAACAGGGACTGAGTATCTCATCCATGTCACTGTGATGCCTGCTCCTGGACCAGGACCCACCATGCCTGTGGGATAAGCTCTGCTCCCAGGAGGTTCACAGGTGAGTGGAGGGATGCATGTCCAACCCAGCATCTTTGCAGCTGCCCTCACAGTGGGACACAGGGCTGGACTTGGCTTTGAGGCCTGGCAGCTCCACTCAAGCACTTTTGCGTGGTCCAGGAGGAAATTCCCCAAAGTGGCATCCATGCCCTGTAAAACCAGGAGAAGCTCCTGTTTGTGGTGCAAGGGAATGTGCATCAGCAGTCAGGGTCTGCTCACAGGACAGAGGAGAAGCTGGATGTTGTATTTGTGTGTGTGAGCTGTTAAAAGCTCCAGAGCAGCGTTTTTCCTTTATTTATTCAAACATCTTGGGGAATAATGGGTTGCTGGACTGGGAGGGGAGAGGACTTTGCTCCTCCTTTCTTCTGAAGCCTCAGCATCTCACAGTGCTCTTGACCTCCACTGTTTGGTGAATGATGCCGTGGTAAATGTGGAAGTGCAGCGTGGAGAACCCCAGGGCTGTGTCTCTAATGAAGAGCCATCTCCAGGCTACACCAAGCCAGGTTATTTGTGTGCTGGTACAGCCTTTGTTTGCAAACAGCAGCCTCTCTAGGTAACCACACAACAGAGCACAAGTGTCTATTTATTTGCATCACTGCTCACAACAGTGAAGGAAGGGAACCCATCTGTTTGGGCAAGGGAGAGCAAAAATACAGCAGAGGGAAGCTGGTTACATTTGTAATACAGGCAGCCCAGAGAAAGAAATCCATTATTTTAGAGATGTAGATAAATCCAGTGATTACTCTTTGCTCAAAGTTCAAGCCAAGTCATCTACATGGGAGCCTGAGAGGGAAAATAGAGAAAATAGAGGGAAAATACATCATTCCTTCCTTACTGGCCTCATGTCTTGCTCAAAGACAGAACCCAAACCTCTTTGGCTGAGTTGCAGTCCAGTAAGTGCAGCCTTTCACTGACCCTGTGTCCATCCCACGACCTTTTCTGCACTGACTCACCACAGCATCTGCTGCTGTCACCTCCCCAGTGTCCTGGGGACCAGCTTTAGCACCAAAAAAAGGACCTGTTCAAAGGCTACAATTTTAAATGCCAGTCCTGGGCTGCCTGAAGATGATCCAGCCCATGAAGAGAAAGCTGGCAGGTTTGTAATAGTCTTGCCTTTGCTTGTTATAGTCAGTTGGAGAGTTTTACAGATCTGTTCTGAAGGTTGCTGGAGGCTGGTTATTTTGTTTTAAAGTCAGGGCAGCAGCAGACAGGAATCCACTACTGAAAGGAGAAATTTTAAAAAGAAGAAGTCATTTGGGCTTTAAAGCCAGCTGACTGCTTTTGACAGGCTGAAGGATTTTTTATGTCTGGATATTCCTGACCTGCAAGGTGAGGGGATGTGTTGTCATGGAAGAGGATTTGAGCAGCTCCAGCAGACAGAGAGGAACCTCCACCTTCTTTAACAAGGGTTCTGTGCTGACTTGTGAGAGCCTTTAATCGGACTTCAGGTACCTTGGCATGGCTACATCCAGCCATTCCTTAAGCTTTGTTTCCAAAGAAAAGTTCCAAAATCAGACCTTTCTATGCCAGCACCAGCCTTTCTTCATTTCCCTCATTTCCAAATCCAATGAGGAAGGGAAAAAACTATATTTAGTGCTGCATATGACTTCACATTTACTTTTTATAACGGGGTTGGGATGAAGGCACATTTCACCCTAAGAACATCCCATTGGAAGGATAAGGTGCTATTATCTCAGGATGCTCCCTTAGTCTCCTTTGAATAGTTTTGCTTAGGTTGAGAGAACATTTCTCAGCAATTACATAGAAATTGGCTGGTTTGGTGCACTTTGACACATTTTGAAAAAAATATTTGATGTGCCACAAAAGGAGTGACTCAGCTGAGGAGGAAAAATGTTTCTCAGCCAGAACAGTCATGGAAGTGAAGAGCTCACAAGGGTTCAGCTGGTGACCCCTCAGCCCGAACTGTCCACAGCATCACCAGGGTTTATATTTGGATGGTGCTCTCCCAAGACTGAGTCATATTTCCTGCCTCAAGTTGCTCCAAAAGGCTGGTGTTTCAGGCAGGGTCCCCATTTCAGTCTGATTCACACAACAGGCAGGAGCGGCCCTTTCTGCTGCTTTCAGGTGGACTTGGATTACCCAGCACATAGGAAAATTAGACCCAAGCTGAGTAAACAAATATTGATCTACTCAACCTCAGGTCACAGCTGAGAAGAGCGTTCTGAAGGAGTATATTGAAGGGGCAGGATCACATCAGAGGGTATAAATGCAGGGTGAAATTCAACCCTGCTCCAGGGAGTTTGCAACCTTAGTACAATCAATAGGAGCATCTGAAAACGCTGGTCTCATTTGGGTTACAAAAACCCCGTGTCTCTGAGTGGTTCCTCCTTTAGCAGCTGAGTGTAAGAAAATAATTAATGAACAATCCAGAGGGGCACGTGGGGCTGTAAGTGGATTGGCCTGGGAGCAGAGGCACGGGCTGTTTGAGGGAAAAGGGGGCAGTGGGATAGACTTGTTTGAGATTATTCATGCTGACCCACACCCCAGCATCATTGGGGAATGAGCACTCCTTTCAGATGGTGATTTGCACTGCTGAACGTGCTACGTGGTAATTTTCCAGGTACTTGCCCGTTAGACTGGAGGGTTTTTTTAAACGTGCTGGATGAGATGTGATGTCTTGTGAGCACTGGAGGGGAGGCAGCAGAGTGGATTTTTCCCACTGTGGTGAATTAAGTAGGACGTGCTGCCTTCCCAAGCAGAGTCCCTGACCTTCCCATGTCTCTGTAGGGTCACAGTTTATCTGCTAACACCTTACAGAAAAGCCAGAGCTGGCTGGTCTTTCCTCAATAGTCTGAGCTTTCCTCCAAAATCCACACTGTGATTTCAGAGAAAAATTCAGACTATTGAGGTTGGTGTATTCAGACCAATAAGGCTGACTCATTGCAAGCCTGATCCCTGACCAGCAAAGTCTCTGGGCTTACCAAGAAAATTATTTTCCAGTTAAAGGATGGTTTGGGTCAGACGGGACCTTAAGGATCATCCAGTTCCAGCAAACTGTCTAGTCAGATGGGTTTTCCCTGTTTTCTTCCCAGCAGGATACAAGGACAGGAGCAACCATCCATCAAAGCACACTGTCACCAGCGTGGCAGACAGCAAGCCCCAGGTGTGGAGGGGACAAGCTCTCACAAGCTCACATTTTTGGGCCTGGTTCCTGTTTCACGTGGCAGCAGGGCTGGCCTCGACCCGGTGCCTGCCCCAACAGAGCAGGACACGGCAGCTTGGAAGGGACTGTCAGGAGGAGAACAGCTGAGAGCCACAACCATCCCGGCGCGTGTATAAATAGAGACGGAGCTGTTATCCTGATGAAAT
Organism: Passer montanus; assembly: GCF_014805655.1. NCBI lineage: Eukaryota > Metazoa > Chordata > Aves > Passeriformes > Passeridae > Passer > Passer montanus. The sequence goes on from NW_024372259.1 coordinate 1,354,274, forward strand.
GAGACCAGATGTTTCTGCCAAATCCCTCCTCTCTGCTAGTGAAAATTATAGTTTAGTTACAGCAGGGCAAAGCAGGCAGCAAAATATTTTCAACCAACTAATGTTGGGAAGTCAAAGGGGCAAAATGCCTCACTGGGGTAGGGGTACCATGCCCTGTGATGCTGCAGGGCTGGATTGGGCATGGTCAGAGTGGGAACCAGAGGAGTCCCTCACTGCCTTTGTTCCATTTTTCTGCTTCCTATCCCAGTATTAATGGGCTGAGCTTTAAAGACCATGCTGCGGCCGCTTTTGTGAGGTAGAAATTCAGTGTCAGCACATGTATCCTGGAGGCAGTTGGCACGAGATGAAGGAGGGACGGCAGCAGCAGTTAAAACTGGGCCTTGGCTCTTTAATATTTAACTTACCCCAGTGCTGGGGGTTTTTTTTAATCAGTTTGTGCATTATCTGCCATCCCCGTTCAAAGAGGGTTTTAGCACAGAGATTTCAGTGCTTAATCCCAGGGGCAGGGAAAGCGGAAGAGTCTCTCTGAAGGTTCCAGGGCTCAATCTGGCCTCAATTACACCAGCCTAAATCAGCAAAGAGTGCCCACCACGGACGTCACTGTGACTGCAACAGGCTGCAGGTAACAGAATTAGGGGTCAGTCCTGCATCTCTCCAGCAGACACCTCTGGTCCCTAAGGCTCCATCCATAAGGGAGTTCCCAGGAGGATCTAAACGTTGTCAGACTGTCTCAGAATAAACGTCCACCCTGGGCAGCAACCAGGGCCTGGCTGTGGCCAGCTGCAGATGCTTAGGAAGGGATATGGGAAGAGGGAGAGTATAAAGTGATCCTTCCTCTGGCATTTCCTCCTGGCTCCTGGTAATCAGCAGTTGAGGGACTTCCTAAGCCGGAGGTTGCATGAATTTGTGTAATCCCTTTTGTTGTTTGGTTGTTTTTTTTTTTCCTCGTTCATTTGTACTTTTGGCCTCCATGACATCCTGTGGCAATAAGTTCCACAATGCAATTATGTGTTGTGTGAAAAAGTACTTCCTTTTGTCTGCTTGAGACCTGGCTCCTGAACATTTCTCTCCATGTTCTTGTGTTGTGAAGAAAAGGGAAAAAGAATTCCAGGTCCATACCAGACCTCTTTTCACCTCTCCAGACTTCTCTGTCTTTATTTGCCCCAAGGTTTTGTTCTTCCAAACTGGAGTCTCCTTGTTTTTCTAGTCTTTCCTCCTCATATGGTATCTATCCCATCCCTTCCACTGTCCTCACCGCCCTCCTCCGTGTCTCTTCTCATTTTCTTACTGCCTTTTTTTTTGAGATAAGATCACTGAAGTGCGACTTGCTCACTTCTGAAGACATGAATTCATTCTCCTGGAAGAAGGTCAGCTCAAAAGCTTTCTTTTCTCAAGCCACACTGGTGTACTTTGAGTTCTTTAACAACACATGCAGCAGTCTTGGGCTTAATGAAAATACATGTGCAGCTCTCTTCAAATACTTGGATTTAACCTATTCTGAGCAAACCCCCAGCTCTAATTTAACTGGAGTCTGTTGGTTAAAATGACATCCCCAAGTCGATCAACTAATGAGGCTGCTTTACACGAAGGGAATCTCATGCATGTGCTTATATTACTGCTCATTTATGCCTTCACAAATCCCCTGAGCACTACTGGTGGAGAAGACCCCCAGCCTGAACAGCTGAACTGGTGAGCATGAAACTTGGGAGTCTCTGATTTCCAGGACATCTTTATTTATAAAATATGTCTATTTTTGCTCCTGTCATGCCCGCAAAACCAGCCTTCCTATTTTAGTCATCCCTGCTCTTTATTATTGTTTATGTTGCTCTGAACCCCACGAAAAAAGGCTGGAGAATGGATTTTGTCTTCTGCTGCCATGTGAATTTCAGAAACCACACTAGCCAGTCCTTCCAGCCCTTGCTGTTAGGATGGCTTGATCATACTTGCAGATACAACCAGTCCTCACTTGATGGGAACCAGTTGCTGCTTTCTTGAGCCGCTCCTGCGCAAACGCCGTCCCAGGATTGTGTGGCAGCTTTTTAAATCTCCACTTTTGGCAGAAGCTTAGCAGCCACATCCTTCCCTCACTACAGGCCAGCTCCTCTCCTGCTTCTCAAAGCAGCTTCATCCCCCTTTCCCCCCATGTCTGCTTGTGTGAGTTTCCTGCAGCGGGGAAAGAGCCCAGGCTCGTGTGAGGGATGGGGATGTCTCTGGGAGGCTGACAGCAAGAAGGGGGCTGTGGGGAGAGCAGGAGGGGAAAACTTTGAGGAGTTCATTGGATTGTGGCCACTAAATGATAAACTGGGAGAGTATGTTCATTTTATATTATCAGGAGCATTGGGAATGAGCAGGGGTAGAGAGCACGTAGGAGGGAAAAACTGCTTTTCCTACTGCTTTACAGTATTATTATGGCAATTTATGCAGATGTCTGCTCTGGAAGGAGTATCCTGCACACCCTCAAGTCCCAGAACTTTGGAAACCACGCTGCAGAACATGTTTCAGGGTGGGAAGGAGCAAGGAAATGTTACCGGGTGTCCCAGTTCTGCTCCTTCTGTGCAGAATCACCCCTGTCACAGTGGTGGAGGGTCAAATCCTTGCCAGATTTCATCCTGGTTTAACTCTTCCTGGTTAAAAGGGTAGTTTTCAAGACCTTTTTTTCCCAGAGAATTGAGGCTGACACCATTAAACTCACTGGATCTTTCTTTCCCCTGGTCCTGTCTCTTAGCTCCTACAAGCTCAGGAAGTGCTGAACTCACTGGTTTGTTTTAAACAAAACAGAGGGATAAAGGTGCAAGAGCTAATCCTGGCTCAGTGAGGTCCTACAAGCCTCTTCACTGAGGGTGCCCACCCTCTGCCAGCTATCAATCTGTAGGAAACTGGACTACAGCAGTTCTGCCAATCATGAAACAACCCAACATCTGGAAGAAGGAGGTTTCTTCGTTTTCCAAGTCAGCCTGGAAATCACAGCAGGGTGCATATGCCCACCATGGCAGAACTCATCCTGCTCTCTCCCAGCTGGGTAGAGAATGACCCAATTGTAGGGCAAGATTCAGGTCAAGCTCTCAGTCAAGCATGAGACAGAAACTCACAGAAATGAGGTTTCATCAATTAATCATGGGGCTGGCAGGACTTTTTCCCTCCACTGAAACAGTTAATGTAGCTTCCATCACAGACACAACTATGTGGAGTGAGGGTACTCCAACTCACTTGGATTAGGAGAGCACTGTTCACTCCCAAGAGGAGTTTTTGGGAACTCCTAAGACAAACCTTCATGTTCAGGCAATGGATTGGGACCTGTCAAGCTGCAGAGCTCACAGAGGTGCAGTCCTTCCTTTCTACATGAAGCTGCTGTTCTTCAGCCACAACTTGCCATGTAAACCCTTTTATTTTGCTCTGCTGCAAAACAAGATGACAGAAGGGTGTTTAGAAGGTGTGGGAGCTGTTATCTACTTTAAAGCAGCTTTATGGCAGCATAACTGCTACAGGTCCACACTAAATCAACTGTTCTTTCAATAAAGAAAAAACTGTTAGTGCCTCTAAGTTGTGTACAGAGGTGAGCCCTTGGAAACAGCCTGTGCTAGTGGAGATAATCACTGGATCTGAGTGCTGGGCTGAACCCACGCAGTTCATATTGATCATGGACAGGCGCAGACTCAGTCCACGAGATTACAGGGATGGAAACCAAAGTAAGCTGAATCCCTTTGCCCACCTTCCCTGGAAATTCAAGTCACAATGCCATGATTTAAAAGACACTGCAGGATGCATGCTTTATTCACAGCTGCTCTATTCTAGACTTTTAAAGAGCATGTACCCTAAGCACTGGGAAATTTACCAAAATACAAAAGGGAAACAGAAAACTGACATGGTGTACTGGGGGAGGTGGGTAAACAGACATTTACGACACACCAGCCCACAAATCCCCTAAATGAAATGCACTTAATCAATCCAGTTGCCCTCCTTTCCCTGCAGCACATCTCCTGATGTACCTGAGAGAAACAGCCTGTGTGAGTGCATGAAAGATTTATCAGTCTCGGTGAGGCGTGCGAGGCAGCTCCGAGCCCGGGGAGCCGCTGCTGGTGACCAACCCCATCACCGCGGCGCTGCTGCGGCGTTACCGGGGAACGGGCCGCGGGGAGCGGCATGCGGCCCCGGCCGGGCCGCCCCGATCTGGATCCCTTCGGGACGCCTCTCCCGAGCCGCGACGCCCTTCCCGCTGAGGGGAGGAACCATCCTGAGTCCCCTCCGGGCTGCCTCACCAAGCCCCGCGCAGCGCGGCGGCCTCGGGGGCGGGAGGGGCCCCTGAGGGCAGCAGGGGCAGAGCCGCCCGGCCGCCTCCCCTCAGGCCAGGGGCGGGCAGCGGCGGAGCTCCGCCCGCGCTGACGCTAAGGGCGGGCAGGGGCGGACCGGGGGAGGGAGGAAAGGAGGGAGGGAGGGATGGAGCCGCACTAAGGCGAAGCGGGGCCGGGGCGCAGCGCGGGCGGTGGCGGCGCCTGCTCGTCCCCACGGCAGCATGGAGGCGGCCGCGGGAGCGGCGGCGGAGCCGGCGGCATGGGCGGCAGAGCCCTTCGCGGAGCCGGAGCCGGGCTCGGAGGAGCTGGAGGCGGGCAGCGCGCTGGACCGCGTCCTGCGGGAGTCCGTGTGCCAGCAGCAGGGCTGGGTCCGCGTCTACGGTAAGGGGCGCCGGGGCGGGGAGCGGCGGAAAACTTCCCGGCCCCAACTTCTTTCTCCCTTGCTTCTTCTGCCCTCCCCGCCGGTCCCGGTTCTCCGCGGCTCCTTGCCTGCCCCCTCCCCGCCGGGCTCCCGTTCGCCCCGCCACGCCTTCCCCTGTGCCGAGGTGCGGGATGCTCGGGGCTGGATCCGCAGCTTTTGTGTGCCCCCAGTCCCAGGATGCGTGCCCGGGATGCGGGTGCCGGCAGGGCTGAGCGCTGCCGCGTCTAATTAGTATTAATGAGCTGCTAAAGGCCTGGGAGGTGCTGATACCGCGGGTCCCGTCGCCCCAGACTGACTGGTCTGTGTTGCATCGGCACCTTTATGATTTTTTAAAAGGGTGTTAGGCTCTTCAGCAGTGCAGGACGCGGGGTTGTTTCCCCTTCTTTGTCAAACTCTCCCTGGTATGTAACCTTTGTAAATTAGCTTGATTTATGTGGCCGGGCCTCGGGTTTGTTTAGGCTCCCAGCTGAAGTGCAGTCGGATTTTATCTCTCGATCAGCACCTAAATAGTGGAAATTCTGTTTTATCTTTTCCTTGTCTCTCCCTCTTGTTTGTCTTGGTAATCTGAGGATAATTACTCCCACGTTTCAGACTGAAGAGTACTGCAGGCATTATTTGGTTTTCCCTCCTGTAACAAATTTGATGGTCCGGCCTCTGAAAGGTTCTGGTGTGTGCATATGTTACCTTTGTCTGATATTATTATTGTTGCCCCTTCCCTGGAAGTGTTCAAGGCCAGGTTGGATGGGACTTGGAGCAACCTGGTCTAGTGGCAAGTGTCCCTGTCTAGTGGAAAGGGAGGTTGGAACAAAACCATCTTTAAGGTCCCTTCCAACCCAAACCATTCCATGTTTCTATGATGATGGAGAACCTGTAAAAACAGGTTTTTTTATTGGGACTTTTTAACATGTCTTATGCTGGTGATTGTCCCTTTCATCTTCCTCCCCTGTCCTGAATCCCAACGAGATTGTCCAGGTTTTCCCTGGCCTGTAAAACTAGAAGCAAATGCTCTCTGTTACCCGTGTCATTGATCTGTTACTGGTTGCATTATTCCTGAAACACAACGGTGACATGAATAAGTTATCTGCAACAACTCTGCTGCATTTCTTGGCTGATGGCAGGTAATTATTGTGAGTACCACCAGCCTGAGCCTTCACACATATCAAATGTGGAAGATCAGGCTGCAGGTTTTCTGGAGAGCATGGTCTGTTCAAAGACCTTTGTGTTTATTTTGGAAGCTTGAAAAGCTGGTGCAGTGGGATGGGGTTGTCTGTCTGCTTTCTGTCTGGTGCATCAATGAGCAAAGTTATAGTTAGCAGAATTACATGTAATAGAAGTTTGGGATTTTTAGTAGTTTGCACTGTGTTTAGCTTGCTGCTTCTTGCCTACCTTGCTTTTGTTAATCCCAGCCTAGAGCTGGGACTATAAAGTACAGCCTTATGCAAAAATATCTCTGTGCTGTTGTCGAGAGGAGTTCTAAAGAAAGCCATTTGTCTTTAGATTGTTTGTTTGCTGAGATACTTTCTGAAGGTAAAATGAGAATGTACTTAAGAAGAGGATGTCTGGCACCAGCCTATCTGATTGTTACCCAAGGTTGTATCTTCCATGAGTGGAAGCAGGAATGTGGTTTCAAAATTAGCCACAGTGAGGAACATTGCTTGTTGATAAAGTCATATGTTGTGATGTGCTTGTAGTTTGACGTTAACGTGTAGATAAATGGGGAAAAATTCACTGTGACAGGGCCCAGCTAGCTCACAGGCTATAAAAATCACCATACACTTCAAGCACATGAAAACACATCTCGTAGCCCAAGGACAATAACTAATTATTCCTAGTCTGTGTTTAAAAACAACTCATTATCCCTCTCCCTCATAAAGAATCTGATGTGCTAGTGTCTTCTCTCCTTCCCTGAGAAACTGCAATCGGATTAGCTGGTATTTGTTTGTTTCCTCCTGTTTATTAGCCTTTTTTTTTCTTGCATGAGCACATCTGGAGAAGTTTGCGGACAATGAATCAAGCTGAAACTGTGCCATGTGCACTGTGTTTGTGCACAGCTAAATGTGGGTTACAAACCTATGAGTGACAAGTGTTATTCATAGGATTAAAAGTAAAGCCTTGCACAGTTGTTTGAGGAACCACAGCAGCATAGCGAAAGAAAACAGGAGCAGAAAGCTTAGCCTTATTGTCTGTATTGTCTGATAAACAATGAGAACACTAACACTAATTATTTCACCATGAATGGCTGGGGGAGGGAAGGAATATCGAGCACATGAAAAGTGGAGAAGCGTTTTCTGTCATGGTGAGAAATACAACTTTGGATGTCACTGCATTTCTTTTCCACGTGTCTCAGTGAATGTGAACTGCTGTGTAGGGGTGTTGTTCCAAATGAAAGGTGACTGTCTGAAAAGTGTGGAAGCATGTATTTTAAAGAAAAAGAGCTCAGCAGCCACTTAAGAGACAGACAGCTGTTTATTTCTGTGCATCTCTACTTGGCAGTGGTGTGCCATCCACTTTGTCTCTGTCCAAAGGAGTAATTACTGCCGTGAGGGGAGCTGGTCTGGTTGCAGAGCCTGTAAAACTTCATCTGTTAGCAGAGAGAAAAGAATTTAGCAGTGAAGTCGCATCATTGCTGGTCTCTGCGGCTTGCCAGCAGTATGACAGTGATGTGAATACAGTAGGACTTTACAATGTCTGGGATGTGATTTCAGTGTGACACTGAGGTCTTGTCTGACTTCACTACGAGATCTAAATCACAGTCTGGCTATTTTTGCATTTCCTGCCTTAGCTGCACTAGTTCCAAGGGTGGCTGTTTCATTCTGTGTTCTGGAGGTTCAGCAGCTTCTGCTTAAGTGAATTAGCCAGGACATTATCATGGAAATACAGTTTCCTTACCCACGGACGGAGTTTGAAATATAATTAGTTTCCTCTAACCTGATGTTTGAATAGTGGACAGGAGCAGCAGATTTGCTTGTCAGAGTGATAGGTTTAATTGCTCATGAAACACAAATCACGTGAGTGCTGTTAGATGATGTTTCCGAGAACTGGTTTTGACACACAAGTAATGTTTCTGTAAAATATGTATCGACATGTGTTCTGGGTGACGGCTCCCATTCAGACTCGTGGCATGTGTGCAAGGGGTAGGAGGGGGGAGGTGTCTTGCCTGGATTAATGTTAGGATTTTTTTTACTTTTTTTCCTCTCTCTAAAAGTGCTAACTGACTTTTCAAAGCATCCGCCCGTGTTTCAAGGTCTTTTTCTCTGCTCTTTGAAACAGGTTTTGTGAGGAGGAGGCAGGGCAATAACTGAATAGACAGCATTTTCAGTGCTAACTGTGGAAACAGAGCAATTACATTGCCTGGTGTGGCTGACTGAACATCCATGGATTTTTGCAGGAATGAATTCTAAAGCCAGCATCACAGCATTGGTGTTAAATGTTGCATGTGATGGGGGTAGAATCGTTTTTTGCCTGGTGTACAGTCTCTGTCTAAACGGGTTGCAAACTTCTGTGATGGGGTTGTCAGATTCATTGATGATGTGCCTGCTCTAAGCTCACTGCAAAAGCTCCTGTGCTAAAATTGCAAAAGTAGAGTTGCTGAAATATGTAAAAAATAGCACGGAGAAGAGTCTGTTCTTGAGTGCTCGTCCTGCAGACAGACATTGTTGCTCTGGGGCCTTATCTGGACTAGGAAATGTCTTTCTCTTTCAGCAGCAGTGCTAAAAGCTGGTGGTGGTTGTACAAACTCGAGTGCAGATAGGATGTGGACTCTTTCATCACCTTGTCCTCTAATCCTGCGGGCAGCCTGGAGACATTCCTCACTGCTGGAATGACCCTCCTCGCCCCCCTTTCTCCTGGCAGAAGGAGAAGGCTCTTTAAGCAGAGGCTAGAAGGGCTCCATGCCTTTTCATGGATATTAATCTGCAGACAGGGCTTCTAACTCCAGAAAAAGCCCCAGACCCTGTGCAACCAGACAGAAACATCTCTTGGCTGCCTCAAACCTGAGTTCCAGGCTTTTAAATATTGGCTCTCAGAAAATACCAGACTCATGCTCAGGACTGAAGCCATGGTAATGTACGTGGTGTCATGCAGAGATTAAAAAATAGCTGTGGCTTGGGCACTGAGCAGAAGCATCTCCGAATCATGTGAAATTCAGTTCAAAAGCCCAATTTCTGTGAGCTGTCTATTCCAGCAGTTTGTTTGTCTTGCTCAGCTCTTTTGTATCAATGATTTCAACTCTGTTCTGGGGCGTTTCTGGTTCTTTACAGCCTGCCTCACTATGACTTTGAAAGTAGTTTTTCTACCTACCTTTTCTTTTTATATTCTTGTTTTATTCCACTGTTAGCAGTCTGAAAACACAAAGATAATCCATTTCCACGCCGTCTTGCTTTGGATGAGTACCAGCAGGCTTTGGTAACGAGTAGCATCTTGTTGTCAGCAGATCCTTTCCTTCCAGCCCCGCTCATGCTGCTGGCCGGCTTTTTCCCGGGATGTGCGTGCGGGGATGGGGAGTGGGAGCTGCCACCCTCCCTGCCCGGGGTCCCGCCTGTCCCCCGGCCTCCGGCCGAGCCCGAGGAGGTCCCAGCAGGTGGCGGCATCTTCATTGCGGTGGTGCCGGACCTGCCCAGGATGCCCGGAGCCCGCGGGGGGATCCCTCCTCTCCGCTCCCAAACCTCATCGCTCATCCCCACAAGCTCAGTTACAAACTACTACAGAAGCCGTCTAACAAGGGGGAGGTGGGAACGGTGTAGGTAATGTGAAAGCCAAATAAAAACCCCTCGTAGCCAGGCAGTCTGCTAGGTGAGATGGCTAAGGTGTTCCCCTCCTTGAGATGTGTGCAGATAGCCAGCTGGGCTCGGCTTTGTGTTTTTTTGCCTTTCTGCGTGGGTATGGAGCTGCAATTCCTTGCAGGAGGACATTTGCTTTTAGGAAGGGCTTAACAGGAGATGAGGTGAAGGTGCAGGGACCCCTGGAAAGCTGGACCCCAGTCTTGTGTTGGAAAGAAGGTCAGTGTGAGCTGCACGGCATCTGTGCAGCCAGTCTTGTGTTGGAAAGAAGGTCAGTGTTCACCAGCGTTTCTTCCCCCTCTGATCAATAGGCTTATTTTTAACTCGCCCAGAAAGTTGGTGCAAAAGCAGGCTTGGAAGATAAACCTTGTTGGGCCGGGAAATGTCATTTCCTGAGTGTTTGGACAATGCCTGCTGTGGTGATATTTGACCTTATCGTAGCCTTCAGGTACGGAATGAGGGACAGACGTTGAATGCCGACAGCACAAAGCTTTTGTTGGTTTTGTCGAGATGATAAGGAACGATGAATTTTAGTTGGAGCCCCATTGTAAAAGGCAGAGTTTAATCAAAACCAAGCTTTTAAGTGACTGCATTTGCTACAGATGAAAAACAGTCTGGTGTGCTGTGGGCAGAGATGCTGCTTTCCCTTGCCAGCCAGCAGCAGGGAGTATCAAAAGAGGAGTGAAGTGCTCTTACAGGTGATGTGCTCATGCCTGCTCTGTGACAGCTCCTCTAATAGCCCTTCTGGACTCCAGGGAATTCTTACAAGCATGCAGGGGGTGAATTATGGATCCTCTCTGCTCATTCCCCTGTGCAGTGACAGAGATGACTTGGAGGGAGCTGAGGGCTGGACACAGCCTGTTTTCTCCTTGGTTGCTTTACTCCAGCCCTTTGACATAAAACTGCTTGCCTTTCCTCTTTTTAAGGAACACTGACAGGAATTTATACATAAATGAAGTTTTAAATTTATTTTTTGGGGGGAGTTTTTAGCTGGACTCCCTTCAGCTGGCTGTGTTGTTGCAAGTGTTGCCTAGGTTACTAATTTATTAAGTCACTTAAATATTTGGAGGCATCAACAGTAGTAGAGTATGCTGGGGAAAATGAGGATGACATTATTTTAAAACACTGGTTTCCTGACTCCTGTATTTCAGTCACACAATTTATCTCTGGCTGAACATTTTCATGTGGTGCTGTTTCCTATTTTTAAACAATAGGGGAAAAAAAAGGGAAGATAAGAAGAGCATAACTGTGACCTGTTGACTTATTATGAGATCATGGATTCCTTTTAACTGATATTTATAGATTTTTATAAAAAATAGCTGAGACTTTGGTATTTTCTGACATATATGCCTTTTTAGCCTCAGGGTCAGAAGTTAAGATCTCATCTGAATGCTTTCAAAATCCTCTGTGAAGACATGTAGTAATCATGGAAATACAAATTGTATCTGCAAGGAAAGTAACCAAGTGAAAAGAAGTATTGCTACATTTTGGTTCGTAAAATACTCTCAAAGCCTTTTGTATGTTTTGACACTCGTCTGTCTCAGAAAACCTTTGTGAAATTGATCAGGAGGGAGTAGCATTTGTTAATTCTCTTTAATAGGGTTTCGAAAGGTCACAAAAACGTAGAAAGGCTCTTCTCCAAGAGCCGGGATTATTTTTAATTGTAAAGCAAGCTGGAGCAGTGCAAGCAAGGAGCTCTTGGAGGTGAAGGGGTCTTTGCACTTAAGTAAATGTAAAACCAAGTCCTGGATTTAGATCCTTTATTATCTAAAGGGATTTTTTTTTCCAACTGGGAATACCCCATTAGAAATTAGCTCTTACACTGCAAGCACTGGCAGGCACTTAGTTAAACACATTAATTCTGCAAACTGTGGGAAAACGACACCCATTTCAGCAGATGTGCAGTGCGTCTGGTGTAGATTTGCATAAGAATGCATATGCTTCTCTGCGAGTTTCTGGCTTGATTAAAACTTGCAGGCACCTTTTCTCTTTCTCTGTTGCTGTGTCTGCATTCTTGGCTATTAATGGTTTAATTGAAAATACCCCGGTTTTTTCTGCCTTAAGATAATTCATTTTATTTACACAGTGCTGCACTGTAGATGCGCTTGGTGCCGTACAGACAGAGGCTGCTTTGCTTGTCTTTTGGAATTTGTAGCCAGGACCAGAGAATAAAGGACACAGCAAACATGAAAAATGGCAAATGTGTTTGAAAGTGGATGGAGGATTACACGGTGGAATATCAGGAGCTGGGAGGGGATTGTGTGTATTCAGTCCCAGCTTCCAAGGCGGTGTGGGAATGGAAATCGGTACTGTGATGAGAGGAAAAGAAGTGTGGAGGAATCTCTGACTAAAAATGATCTCAGACTTAATCCCTCCCAGCCTTAGGCTTCCACAGTAACAGTCCAAGAGATTCAGCAGAACCTCTTCACCTTGGTCCTGTTCTCAGTCTGGATGGCATGAAAAGAGTGTGGGAAATTCCTTCAGGTAGACTGTAGCATTCAGTCTGAGAAAAAGGTCTTGACTCTGGTAGCAGGGAACTGAAGCAAGGTACTGGGAGGCAGGATATTGAAAAAGAGGAACTTTATTTGGGTTTTGACTTGAAATTTCCAACATGGGGACAAAACTTCCTAGGAATAAACATTTTGTGTCCATTGTATCCACGTAATATGATGTAAGAAATGCTGGCTGCCCACTACCACCTTCTAGGGCTTCAGGAGGAGAGGAGTTTTGTTTTTCTAGGTCTTCAGGAGGAGATGGGTTTTTTATCTAGGGCTTCAGGAGGAAATGTTTTTATTTTTTTCTTAAGGCTTCAGGAGGAGATGTTTTGTGTTGGGAAAAGGAGGAAACTTAAAGCAGCAGGGTCTGTGGGACAGGTGCTGGATGGCAGTGAGCCAAGCTGCACCAACCACAGCTTCATGCTCTCCTGAGAGAGCTCTGATGTTCCCCAGCTCTGGAATAGCAGCCTTCAGGGTTAGGCTGAGTAAGCTGGAAAGCCTGGAAATTTATGACACATCCTCTTTTTGGGAGATCCTCACAGAGGAACTCGAACTTACTATATAGGATACAGCAGTGTAACTACATTTCTCATCTTGGGATGATCTATATCCGAAGTATTGTAAGGGCTTGGAGGAAATATAGGTGGGTTTGGCACTTCTGGAGGGATTTCTGCTCCCGGTTTGATACTTGCATGACAGAGTTAAAAACCTACTTGCTTTTTTCAGGATCTCATTACTTGAGTCAGTGGATTGGCTTGAGATAATCGGAGGTAATTCACACCCTCATTTAGCTGACTTTAGTGCACTGATACTGGTCTCAACAAGATAGGGGACAGATGCTGCACTACTCAGCACAGTGTGTGCTATGAGGGTTCCAGGAAAATGTTTGCAAAGCAGCAGTGCCTGGGAGGGCTGAATGCAGTCCTTGAATCTCATTTGGAAATTGAACGAGCCTTTGCTTCAGTTTTCTGTTCCATTTTGTCTTGACAAATGGTGACTGCTTTATTAACAATTCCATCAGGGTTAAAGGAGGATCAGTTTCACTGACTTGCACCATTCATTGTCTTGCTGTACGAGTGCATCCAAAGCATTCATGGTTTTATTTGAGAGGGCTGCTCTGAGCTGAGAACGTGAGGAAATGAGGCACAAATCGGTCAGATAACTTGTCCAAGGACATACAAGAAACCTAATATCCTGAGACACTTAGAGTGCTTTGCTTGCATGCCTTGGGTTGCACTGGTTTGTGTTTGGGATGCCCCTAAGCTTTTACTTGGAACCTCTGTAACTATCAATAATCCTCTCAAATACCCTATTAGCTGTCAGACCTGTAGGTCAGCAGGGCGAGATGCCCTCAGAGGAGGGGACTTCCATTCAGGTGATTACATCTGCTTGCTCCTTTTATTATTTTTTTTTCTTACTCCCCAAAAAGCCAAAGGTGAAGCTTTGTTGACCTTCAAAATGGAATAAACTTGTCTCATTACACTGATAGCAGGCTGGACCACTGGTATGAAGGTGTTGGATAGCCAGCACTCATTAGCTTTTCCTAATTTGTAAGCAGGGCTGGGTGGTGCCTGATTCATTAATTTCAGATAGATAACTCTTCACTGCTGACTGGGGGAAGCAAATACATCACAGATGAAACCTGGAAAACCACAGAACAATGGTTGAACCACTGTGAGCTCCAACATCCTTCCTGTGGCATTTGGGACCCGGTGCCAGTGCATAACACAAGTTTGGTTGGCTTTGCCAACACCTGACTGATCCATAATGGTTTTCCACATTAGTCAGGTGTTTTATCTTAGCAGTCCAGTGCAGTGCAGGCTCTAGGAAAGAAGAGGAGAAAAAATGCTTCCTGAAAAGATGTTTATTTACATTATGAGGTTATACCTCAAGCTGTACAGACAAGCTGCTGCCTTCACTGCGTTTCCTACTTGCTTAAATATTCTGGAACACGTACATCACGCAGCAAAAACACAATGTGCTCACACTTGCTAGGAAATCATTAGACTTCCTCGTCAAATAATACTAAGTATTTCCTATTTTGAGGGATGTTTCTGTAATTATTTTCCATCTTTTTTTTGTTCAGCGTGGTGGGTAGTTGATAGGTATCCTGGAAAATAAGAAGTCAGGAAAGAAACCAACATCCTTTTAAACCAGGTTTGAGAAGATTTATCTTCTAAATGACATTGGTTTATGGGGTCCCTTTCTCTCCTGCTGTCTGGCAGCACTTGCTTAGGATGTCAGTGAGGTGTGGCGTGATTAATTGCCCTGTTGAATGGATTTCATGGGGTCCTTCCTTAACTCCTTCCATTAGCTCAGGTCTTGCTCACTGAAGTTTTCAAATAGCCTCAACTCCCTAGAGATAATGAGTTTTATATCCCATATAGTGAAGTAGCAAAAAAAGTTTTATGGTCTTGCCATAAATATTTATGTCAGTTTGCTTTCACATACCCTTGGCTGGCGACTCCTCTGCTTAAAGAAGCTCCTGTGCTTGTTCATGTCCACTTCTGTAAGAACTGTCAGAGCAGTGTGAACTGAGGCCATTTCTAATTCAACTCTCCTCATTTTGATTCCAGTGGTTGCTAATTTCTCAATTTATAGCCATTAAATCATTATAACCATTAAATCAAATTAGGAATAAAGCCTTTTTTTTTTTTTTGTCAGCCTAGACAAGCTTTACAGACGGAAGTTAAACATTTTCTGCTCTAATTTAATTTGTTTTCCTTTTTTTTTGACTTACTAATAGGGAAGTCAGGAATGTGAAGTAAATTGCCTCTGTTTGCAGAAATGATGAATGTACAGGGTAAAAGGAAGTATGATAAGAAGGAAGCAAATATTTTTTTTATATTCCAGACCAGTGCTGGAAATGGGGAATTTGTATGTTGTAAAAGTCAAAATATGTCTGAAACTTTGCTGGAAAAAAATGGAGAGGAATGCAGTAATAATAGTTGAAAACCTAAGTGGTATGAAAGGGCATTAGTCTTTGCAATTCTGGCACAACTTGCTTTCTGCTATTTTATTTGTCAAAATACACTGCTTTTTCTGTGTTAAAAACCAGAAAAGGGTGAAAATACAAAAGTGTCTGAAAATGCAGCATGGCTGTCACTGATAAATCTATGTTTGCTGTGAGAGCAGCATTCACCTGAATCATCATGTCTCAAATTTATCTGGATCCTGACTTCAGCAGGGTGTTTGGCCAGTTAAACTGTACGTTTTTGGTAATTTGGATTTAATGGCTCTCTTGGCACGTTTAACCTGCTGCTTATATATAATGGTGACCTAATACTGGTCATCTCTAATTATTACATTTGTGAGCCAATAAACAACTGTGAATTGTACATAAGCAACTTAGAAGGAGGCTTTCTCCTTAGTCCTAGATTTTTCTTTACACATCTTTATAAAAATAGATTATATTACCTTTCTTTATGAATAATATGAAGAGCAATAGCTGTTAGTATCAAAAGACAGGAGCTGTTTTCTTTGCAGTGGTCCAAATCTTTTTTCAGAATGGGTTGGAAACCAGACAGCCTGGGACACAGCAAGTGCTCTGGTAGGAGTTAAGGTAGTTTCCCTTTTGAGCAGGTAGGTGTTCCTATAAAAAGGTGCCAAGAATTAAATCAACCTGCTGCTTCCATGCTGAGAAAATACTTGCTGTGATTACAGCTTTGATGTTTCACTTAATTCTGGGGGGAAAAATGGTGAGAGTGGACTGCTGGGCTCTAGTTTTCTGTGTGTTCAGGCTGATTTTACAGCCCTCTTTGCAGGATTACCACAGGTATCTGCTGGCCAGGCCATGAGATCTCTTGGCTGACATAAATAAAACACTGTAAAACTGTAAAACATAACCACCACATCTGTTTGCAGCTCAGTCTCTACCTGGATGGCTCTAAAAAAGCTTTGGGATGAGTCTCAAATGAAAGCTGTGGTGACAGAGGGGTGTTGGGAGGTTGATACCCAACAACATAAATCTTTGCTGTCAAGGCTGCTATTGTTGATGGAGTTCAGAAGGGTTATCATGAGTTCAGCCTAAAAAGCATGCAATTCAGTTTAAAACTTTAGTAGCTTTGCAGGAGACTTGAGGAAAAGCTGTAATGTATCACTTGGGAGGGTGGTTAATCTGTTTCATCAGGTTGCCAGTTGAGATGTTCTAGCTGTACTTTTGATTTCCATTTATAATAGACACCCAGTTCTATAGCTGACACAGTATCCCTCCCTGTTTTGTTTCCAGACTTTATTGATGTGGCTTCTTTGTGACCTACTTTCTCTGCTTTAAGGTTGCTTTTTTCATTCCCTTCCAAAAGGAAGTGCCTTCCATGAGAAATGCTGGAAGCTCACTAGCCAGTTTTTAATACTGGTAGATGAAAACTGGACCAGCCTGAGTACACCCAGGGTAGGTGATGTAATTGACTTTTAGGTGCTTTCCTTACTAAGTTCTGTTGCTGACCACTTTGAGACCCTGGAGCTGGGTGTTTGGAGAATTAGGGAAGGAAATGCCTGTGTTTCCTTGGAGCTCTCATTACTCATGATGGAACTGGCCAGCCCTGTGACTTTTAGGGGCATTGTGTTGGCCTCTCGTCCTTGCAGGGGCCTGCAGTGTGTCATGTGCTTATGACTTAAGCATTTGCACAGCTGGAGGAAGCAACATCCCAGTTCTTATTCCTTTTACTCATTCTGGGGTGTTCTTCATTTGTGTTGCTCCTTGTGGTTTTCTCTGTAGTTTCCACTGGTGGTGATTCAGTTTGAGGCTGAGCTGTATCTCTCTTCAATTAGTGGTGCCTTTGCTTTTTATCTGGGGCAGGAGGTGTGTGTTTACTTCTTTGTGGGGACACTTCAAAAACAGTTAGTGTGATGCAGATGTGCAGTTTTCAGCAGATATGTAACATTTAGCTAAGTCTTTATGGGAGGATTAATACCTCATTGGGAAAAAAAAATCACTCCTGTAATTTCACAAAGCTGATGCAGCATTTGTAATCATCATCTCATAAAACTGGCTGCTTTTCTCCCTGCTCCATTTCACTCGGGTGTCAAGTTGGTATAAACACTGGTTACCCAAAAGAAAAATCTATTCCAGTAGTTTTCCTGGAACCTTGGTGGCTTTTTGCAAAGAGTAGCCAGCTTTGTGTGTGTGTGTTTCTCTGTTACAAAATGAGCATGCTATTAATTTTAACTACACAGTTTTTGCTTGGAACAGCAATTCAAGCTATGAGGGAAATTGTTTTTGTGTGTGTCAATGTCAAAGGAATTTCAGCAAAGGTGACATTCAGCTCCCGTTGGGGTCTGGAGTTGAACTTGTCTTCACTCTTGTGGGTTGGGTGCAGAGTGCCCTTAATCCTCTTAGGAAAACCTTTACCAGAAGGTGAATGAGAGCTTGAACTACAAGAGATGTTCACCAGTGCTGCAGGTAGAGAGGTCCTGGAGGAGAAACACATTCTGGTAGCCCAGTGCTGTAAGTCAGAGTCCTCAGTGCCTCCCTTGCTGCCTTGTGGCTCACCAGCTGTGAGCTCCAGTGCTGCTAGAAACATGAGGTGCAGTTATGCTTGTAAATGGAGTGCTGGAAGAGTCTGGGGGCTAAAAATACAGCTGAAAGTAGCTGCAGTGGAGTAATTTGCCTCAAAAGGCAACCTCTGGCATTGTGCTGAGCGTTAGCAGGGCTCTGAGGTTAAAGGAGCTCTGTGTGATTGGGGAGAAAATGCAGAATTCAGCAAGTGTGGGGGTGCCAGCTGGAGAGACGCAGTGGTTTTCTGGGTACACCATCCATTTCTCCATGTCTCCTGCCAGCAGGATGCTGGGTGGAAGCGGGGTGGTGCTGTTTTTGTTGGAAGCAAGCTTGGTACAAGAGGCCATGCTGGTCTAGAGGCATGGCATGTGCAAGCTGTTAGTGGTTTGGAGCTTTTTAGGATGTTCTTTTTCTCTGGTTGAAAGATCCAGCAAAGCAAGTGAAACATCGGCACCCATGAGGGATAGCTACTGAGTTTCATACCTTGTCTCTTCTTTTTTTTTTAATCTTTCCCTTCATCAGCATATAGGAAACAATGAATGCAAATCTATTCCCCAACATGTGCAGAATATATTGTAGCTTGGAATCTGAGCTGGGCAGGAGCTCTGAATTATCAGCATCTGATTCCAGAGCTTTGACAATCTGCAATCTCCTTAATATTCTGATGAGCTACCATGGGTATTATTCCTCTGTGGCTTTTTTCACTTCTTTTTTTTCTTGAAACTCATATTGCAGTCTGAATGCTGTTGGTTTAGGATTAAAAGAGATATTGGCTGGCTCTGTGCTTTGCACAATTTTCCTGTGACAGCAGAAAGAGGGAGAGTGGATAGTAGGATTCTCTTTCCTCCACAGTAGTACAAATGAAGCTTGAATTAGAAACAACTTTTAAAATTGGAGAGTTATCTCCTGTTCATAATTGTCTCTCTAATACTATGACTACAAAAGCACATAAATTATTAATGCAAGGAAGAAATCCTCAGAAATTTTTCTTGGGGAATCACAGCTCTTCCAAGAAAACCTTTTGCCTCTCAAGACACTTAGCAACTCTGCTCTGGATTCTCTGGCAAGAGTATTATTCCAGTTGCAGCTTATCTTTAGAAATAACTGCAGATTAATTTTAAGAGACACATGTCTTTTAAAATGTAGCTTGCTTAGCCAAATGGCAATTAGATTCATCTTAGTGGTAATGTAAATCTAGAGTAGCTCTCCAGCCTGAGGGCTGGCCATTTTCATGTCCAGCTGTTTCCCAAATGATTTATTTAATTTTCCTCCTTGGTTTCTTTGCCTCACCCTTCAGCTTCACTCTTGCTGGTTTAATACAGTGGGGGAAGAACAGCTGCACTTAGCAGCTCCAATAAATGACTTTATTAGAATTAGAATTGTGTCTGCATTGCACTAATACCAAAGGTCTTAGTTCACCCTGTAGGCTCTGAAACAGAATGTCATCATTGCCACACTGCCGCCTTACAGTGGGGACAGGCAGCTCTGAGTCAGCCCCTGGATAAATGGGAATACAAGGAACTGAGTGCTGCTGCCAGGCAATTTGTTCAGGCTTTGTCAGTGGCTGGAAATGTCTTTCTCCCCACTTACTGTAATGTTGAGCATAACATGCAGGAAGAAGACCTGCTTTACAACAGCTCAGGAATAAGGATGAGCTACCTTTCTGTCAAAATGATATTAAAAAGTCCTTAATCTTGAGGATTGAATGTGGATAATTAGAGGACAGTACAAATGTTATCCTAGGACACAGCAAAATCAATGCTCTGTCTGAAACCTGTGAATTCTTTGGCATTTCTTGCTGACAGAAAATAAAATTAAAACCTTACTCTTTTCAGGTGTTCCATTGAACACGAGTAGGGAGTTGCCTTTTTTCAGTTGGGAAGTAGCTCACATTTTGTATGGCAGGATGGAAATTCCTTGCTGCTTCTCCTGGTTCTTTGAGCTTCAGAGCAGTGGAATTACATGCCAAACACAGCAGAGTTTGTGCAATCCCAGAGAAGCCATGCCTGCAGTGTCCAGAGCAAGTCTTAGAGGTCAAACTCAACTCCAAGGTCTGCATGAAAGATCTGAAAGATGAGGTGGGGCTTAGTGGCTCCTGGAGAGGCCTCACAGACAGACTCCCTTGCCTGGGGGGAGGCTTCCATTTGAAATTCTACCTCTGGGCTTCACTTTGAGGCTTCACATCTTTTCTTATCTGCTGGACCAGTGCCAGCTGCTATTTGTATTTGTCTGGTCTTGGCATCAGGAAATTCTCTGCAGAGCACTGGAGGATCACCCCAGTGCCCAAGGGGTGTGACTCCCAGGGGTACTAGGAAAAAACATTTCTCCTTCTGCACTTTCTGATTTCTTGTATACTACCTGTAGCTTGTTATTTTTCCAAATTAGTCTCTCTGCTACACCTGCCATGGCTCCTAAACAAAATTTAGACATGCAGCCCAGACAGAATATTAACACCATTCTCATTTATTGAATATGAATAAATGAAGCCCTTTGTGAATAAAGGGCTAAAAAGGGAGCAGCTTGCCTCAGTTGTCTTGTCAAACTTGTTTAATGTCAGTACATGAAGTATTTCACTAGAACATTTCCACCTTTACTCTTAGTAAGTGGATATTTTTTGTGGCTGGTACACGCAAGGTAGGAACTTCCATTCACACATCTTTGCCATAGCTTCTTTGCTCTCACTCAACTACCAGCTGTTTCTTTGGAGTAACTTATATAGTGGCAAACAAAATGGGCAGAAAAAATGGGGTTTGATTCTTACCTTCCTGAAGATGTGCCTTTGTCTTGAAGATACATTATTTGGTTTATATATAACAATTTATTTTCAAATGCAGTGTGTGATTTGGAGGGTTTTTTTTAAACTGTTCTGCTTTTAACTGGAATTCTGTGGGTGAAGTGCTAGAATAAAACCCAGCAGCAGCTTGATGCTGTGCACCCACTTGGATGGAAAAGCAGAAAGAAAAATACCAGGGAAGCTGGGGAAAGGGGGAGCAGCCCTAAAAATCCAAACTCTTCCTAATCTGTCTCTTAATCAATTCTGTTACTGCACTCTCAGGAGTTCACAGGCAGCCTGAAAGAACAGACCAAAGTTCTTCATGGGAGATTTGACAAATCCACCTGTCAGTGTCACCCGACAACTGATTTATCATCTCTGACAAGTAGAAAATTGCTTTGACTTGTCTGCAGGACAAGTAAAATTTAGTAACAGTGATGGGGTATTTTAAAAATTGTCATGATCATGTAAATCTTGTTATCTCTGTAACCCAAGGTCTGAACTGTAAAATGACATTAACTTTCTTTAAAAAAAAATTAAAAAGGTCTCATATTAACAGATAACAGGACATTTTTCCCCCTCAGTTCATTTTTAAATCCTGTTGCCTTTCAAAGGCTGACACTTCTGTCTTTCAGCCCTATTTCTCTGGTAATAGAATACTGAAGATGTCTTTTAAAGAAAAAACCCAGCATGTAGCTATATCACATCAAAAAATACAAAGGAAGAAAGTCTGCTTAATCTGACAAAGCATCAGTGTTTAGGCTATAAGCTCATTATGAGGCTTGTATAGTGGGAGCTGATTTTTTCAAATTAATTTCTATGATTACCATAATAAACATTTTAATAGCCTTTCCTTCCCTCATATCCTCAGCAGCTGAATATTTCAGTAGGTTATCTGGTCTTTCACAGCAGCCTTTATCCCAATCAGCCATGCATGATCTGTTTACAAGAATGCTTATAGGTATTTCCACTATAATTTCATGTTCCAGGTTATGCTGCTTCAGCAGCTTCTCTCAGTGCATTTGGGGTGTTCCCAGAAAACACTCGGGGAGTTTTGGGAACTTTGAATTTCTAATTTTATTTGGTAGTCAATGCAAAGAAGTCACATCATATTCTATTTAAATCTTTCAACTGTCTGGAAAACAATTTGCTGTAGCAAACATCCAACACCTTGAAGAACAAGGCTGGTGCTGCAGCGTTTGCTTTGGTACGTGTGTTATTTGCTGACAATAATAAGTAAAGCCTCGTTCTGCTGATGCTGTGACTGAAAGGCTGAGGGAATCTAGAAAGTAGGAGTAGAGCACTGTTAAATGGCAGAGATTTTTTGGGATTAGGATCTGTGCAGAGCTGCCTCCTGCTGTAGGGTTCCAGCACAGGAAGGACAAGGACCTGGTGGAGTATCCAGAGGAGGCACCAGGTTGATCAGAGGGATGGGGCAGCTCTGCTGGGAGGAAAGGCTGAGGGAATTGGGATTGTTCAGCCTGGAAAAGAGAAGGCTTTGGGGTGACCTTGTGGTGGCCTTTCAGTACCTGAAGGGAGGCCACGAGACAGATAGACTATTTACAAGAGAATGGAATGATAGGACACAAAGTGGGCTCAAAATGAAAGAGTAGGTTTTGATTAGATGTAAAGAAAAAATTCTTCCCTGTGAGGTGGGGAGGCGCTGGCACAGGGTGCCCAGAGCAGCTGTGGCTGCCCCATCCCTGGAAGTGTTCAAGGCTGGGTTGGACAGGGCTTGGAGCAGCCTGGGGTAGTGGAAGGTGTCCCTGCCCATGGCAAGGGGCTGTAAGTGGATGACCTTCAAGGTCCCTTCCAACCCAAACCATTCTGTGGTTTTATAACTTAAGACTACTGCCAGCTTCTTGAAGCTGGTGGAGTTTCAAGCTGTTGCACCACATAAGTTTGAGTCTTGCAACTCAGCATTCTGATATTGCTTTTCTTCACTTCCAGCTCAGGAGCAGCACCAGAAATGTCAAAAAGTGTTGTACTGATCTAGGCATGGTGACAACATACATCCTCTGGGATCCCTCATTTGCATCCAAGACCTGTCCTGGCTCAGTTTCTATGACAATCTGCTGCTCTGTGTGTTGTCCATGATTACTCCAAAGCCTTCCCTAGTTTGTTTCTAGTCAGTATCTTTGAATATCTGTCCTCATGCCTTGAGCATTTCTTCTGTGTCTCGCACTCTCCCAAGCTCCTTGTCAGCAGGAGGAAGAGTTGCAGCACACCAGTTAGGAGATCTGAAAGCTGGGTATGGGAAGGCTGGGTGAGCATTTGAAATCAAAATAAAATCTTACAGCAAAATACTGGCATAATCAACCATTCTAGAGTGTAAAGTTGATTTTTTTCTAACCTGTCCCTTTTCTGCTTATGGTTCCCCCTCACCTCCCTCTTTTTGCTTGCCCCTGCTGTTTGGGCTTTGGGGGTGGGAGACCTGTTTTTAAAGATGCATTAAATGCACTAGCTAAATTTAATGAGCTAAGAAAACAGTATAAGAATAATGTAATAATTGTCAAAACCTCTGTAACAGAAATAAAGCATGGATAAAATGTATGACACTTTTGAAGTGATTACGTTTGCTAGTACTGAGGATAGACAGCAAAGTCTAGATATCATTTGATTTTATTATTTTTCTTTTTTGAAACTGCCTGGTTGCTGGTAAGTGTCAGCATTATTGCTGTCTTGAGGCTTTTCCAGTGACAGCTTATTAAGAAATTGAATACTCAGAACTGCACTATTTTAAAAATAGGGGGTTGGGGATTGTGTGCAAATGAGGGAGTAAACAAAGAGGCTTTGGAATTCCAGTCTGGTGCGGAGGGACAGATTCATTGCTGCAGGAAGAAATGGTTTCTAAGAAACTTCTGGAAAAAAGGAGGAAGAAAAGAGCAGCGCTTAAGCCTGTGACCTGTTGCACACTTTTACAGTGTTTCAACATCAATGTGGATAAAAGTAGTAAAGATGGAAGATAGGAGTAAAAGCACCTCTCATGATAAGACCAGAAGAAACAGGTTTTGCTGTAAAGATGAAATGCTCCTTGCACTTATATTTTAAGCAATGTTTTGCTCTTTTAAAAGTGTTTGAGGAAGACAGAGATCAAGCAGGAGACATGATAATTACACGAAGCTCGTTTACTTCTGACATGTCATGCCAACCATTAAATCAGGAGATGTGATGAAAACAGGCTTAGAAGGTTGTTTTGCTAAGCCTGAGCTGTTCATTGTTTTTCCATTTGAGTTTAGTTGCAATTTTGTTGCGTAAAATCAGTGAAAGCATAAATACATACAAATATGATGATGGCCTTTTAAACTTGCCATGTTTCTAACGAGTGGTGTAGGAAACTGCTGCTGCCTGTTGACCCTGTCCCTCTGAACATCAATAACAATATGTTTATTTTGCCCCATCTCAAATGTTAAGTTGTTGATTTCAGTGGTTTTGACCTTCATTTCCTGTTGGAATGAGACTTTTTTTTTTCTTCCTTCTCCTTGGATTTGAAGGTTGACCATCAGGAAGTAATATTTTTTGCTTATTTTAAGCTATGCAACATGTACTCATTCTGTGCTTTTTTTGTCCTTGGTTTCAACTTGTAGTATCTCAGCTTCTTCCTCATTTACTCCAAACACATCCAAAAAAAGGGCTGTCTTTCCTCTTGCAGGCTCTAAGCCTTTAGTAACACTGATATTAATATTATCAGCAGGCTGAAGTTCATAGGGTGATGCTGCAGTGAGAAATAGAGAGCATAAAGGAATTGCTTTGTTATTGTACTCAAAAGATTTTTCTCAAGTGGAAAAATAAAACTCCCTGTTAGAAGTTCAGCAAGATCTTATCACCAGTGTTGGGGTTTGAAGGTTAGAAATTAGAAAGCAGACTGACAGTAGGATACAAAGAAGAAGCACAGCATCTGTCATGCCTGAAATTGTACAGATTCTGTTCAGTGAACCTGGTCCCTGAACACCTGGTCACCTGTTCAGTGAACTTAAATTTTACCCTAGTTTTACCTGTCCAATTAAACATTTTAAGTAAGTTTTGGCAGCTGCCTTAGTTAATAGACGTGTGATTGGTTTCTTCATGTCTTCATTTTTGCCCCGCAGCCTTTTTAGTCTGATTCTTCTTTCAGATAGCATCATTAAAATACCGGCTCATTAGAGAAATGCCAGGTTTTTAACATCATCTTAATGTAGCCTTGTGCATCTATTTTTTTGTAGTAGTGCCTGCAAGCTTGCTTTTTTTCTTTTCTATTCTTTTGTTTCTCTTTCCCCCACTGCATTAACAGCTGTGGTAGATGAACCAAGAGCAGGGACCCCTGCATTATGTTGGGACTCAGCTTCAGTGGTGCCTTATCTGAAGCCTTGCCTGAGTAATGGCTCTGTCAGCCTTTGCTGGAGGGGATAAATTTGGCTTTCCTGGTCACAGAGTACTAGTCTGACTTTGGTGTTAACACCTTTGACTCTTTCTTTGCTGGCTGAAAAAAACCCCAACAATTTAAGTAAGCTGTAGCCAAGTTGGAGCTGGAGGTACAGTATGTTTTAATCCTGTCTTCATGTCAACAGTATTTTGATTATATGAGATGGAAAAGTTTAAGTTACGCTGTGTCTACTTGGTATCAGTAAATCACAGACACTGTATCACTGTTAACATTCTAAAGAAAATATTATTAAAATTTAACTTTGGATACATTTTCCCTCTATTTCTTATGCTTGTGATCTGGGAGATGTGTTTTCTCTCCTACTTTCCCCCTTTTCCCCAAATTCTTACCTGGTGTTTCCAGACAGAGAGAAATTTGTCAAAAACTTACATCAAGTTTGTTTGCAGTGACCTGCCAGACACTGTGGATGTTGCTTGGTATAACAGCTACGTGGAAATTTGGGTCCCCTTTTTTAGGATGGACCCATTACCTCCAAACTCTTCTGGCTCTCTGACCTTGAATAGTGTATTTGTGGAACATTCACCTCCATGAAGCAAATGCAGATCTACCAGATCCCACACTTCCCAGCACAAGGCTTTCTGGGGCTCTAATTCCCTTATCATAAACACAGCAACTTCAGTTATCCCTCAATCCTGGCCCATCTGTCTCGGATTTACTAGAATAGTATCATGGTTTAAATAACATCGCCTCCATTTGTGGAAGCAAACATTTATTGTTTTATCTGCAGGCAGAATTGATGAATATTAGTGTTTGCAGGGACAAATGGCATTTTATTGTGGACTCATAGCAATATCCTACCTGGCTGCACCTGGTGTTGGAGACAAGGTACAGGGAAAGTGACCTACAGGTGGACTTCCAGGCCCAGAAGAGACTGGAACCCTCTGGCAAAACTGATTATAAACTACTTTTTTTCCTAATTTCAGCTGTCTGTTTAAATTTTGAATTTTATTTTTGCCATCAAATGCTTGTCCCAGCTCGTTTTCCTGACCAGTCTCAAGGATTATTTTTCCCCCATGGAGAATAAAGAATGATAGCATGCTGCAGCTTAGGGCACATTTGTTTGAGTGTTGTCCCATTTGATTAGACATCCTCGGTGAACCAGACCCACTGATTTTTTAACCCACCTAGTATGGAGCTGAACTTTGTTTCAGATCAGAATCTCTGGTATTTGTGCTGATTTCACAGATGGTGAAACTTTATTTTCCAATTTTACTAGCTGATTTTACAGATATTTGGAGAAAATCATCCTGCTGTATAACTAGCATGAGTAAGCATCAAAACTTTTCCCTCTCTTTCCAGTGTCTTTTCTGCTGACATTTTTTCTTGCTACAGTGCCTTTTGCAGTACTTTCATATCTATTTTATTCCTGGCTTGTAGCAACTGTGAGAAAAATTTTAAATAAGGACAGTTGTTAGTGTGTGTGGGTTTGAGAAGTTATGAATTCACAGCTACTTGAATGTGCAGAAAGAAACAGCCTTCTTTTTCCAGCCTTAATGATTTGAGGATTTCTGGGGGAGGGCAGGGAGGCATCAGTCATTTCTGCAGTCACTTCATGCTGCTGGATCCCTCTGCATCCTGCAGCCTGTGTTGGATCCTCTGGTGGGTCAGAAGGCAGTTTGTGCACATGCTTTGCTGTGTTGGAAAGTTTCATTAATTAGAGGCTTCTCATTTTCTCCTTGGTATTTTACTGCTCCCACACTTGCAGATCCCAGGGGGAGGTGGTTCCCCAAAGACACAGCCCAGGGCACAGCCAGAAGGAAAGGTTGTACTAACCTGGTTTAGTGCTGGGCAAAGGGTGTTGTGAATTTCCTCCGTTCATTGATTTGCCACTCCCAAACAAATGAGTAGTCTGCCCTTGTTAGGATCACCTGATTACTAGCCAAAGTTTAGGAATAGAAGGACAAAGTAGTATGTGTGCTGTCGAAGTAGCTTCTAAACATTTGATTACAGGGTTAGAAGGAAAATAATATGACAAGAAAACGCAAGTACAGATTACACATGAGAGCAAGATTCTTCATCAGCTGCTCTGGGAGCCTGGCAGCACACTCTGCTGCTCCTCACGAGGCTCCGTGGCTCTGAGATTTCTTCAGGCTTACAGTTATCTTGCTAAAATCACTAAAATAAACCAGCCTAAAATAAAACAGCCTCGTACCTGTGCTCTGCCCAGGCTGGGCTTTCAGAGTTGAGTGTGAGCATGGGAGCAGCATAGTTTTTTTGAGCTGTGCTCTCAGCTGGGATAAAAAATGGGGTGAGAATCCTTTCTTAATTTTTCTATTTAAGTTGCACATTACTCATACATCTCTTGCACCATTTTTGGGTCTTCTGTATGTCTTTGACTGTTTCTCAGTTTGGGACTTTGGTTGTCCACAGACCTGATGAGGTTTTACCTTCCCTCTGTCTGTGAGCACTGCACAAAGCCCAAGTGTCACACATATCACAGGTTTGCCATTCCCTTTTTTTTTTTCCCCCTATAAGCTACCTTCCTTCCTTTCCCACCACTTCTTTTTAGCATTTTTAGCTGCTGCAATGTTTCTGCTATAATTAGCTCTAAGCATGACTGTTGTTATCTTTCCAGAGTTTAATTTTTAAAAGACACTCAAGAGGAAGTAATGCTCACTTGGCTGAAATCCTTTTATTGTTTCAGCCAAGTGTCCAGCTTGGTGATGGTTAACACAACGGGTTTTAAAAAAGGTTTCTGCTTGTCCTTTTCAGGTCCTCAGTCTGGATAAAGGACCTGATGTACCACTTAAACATTAGACACACACTCCCCCCAGTGCATGTGCTGGTTTATTTTGATTTAGTCTGGATTTGTATAATTTGTCTATCTAGGTCATAAGTGAAAATAAGCTCAGGGTATTATATGCAAAACAAATCTGATTTTTGACTTGTTCCCTCCTGAAGAAAGTTTTGTGCAGAGTGTTTATTTTGCAGAGGTTGAGGCTTGAATGTATGCAGGGAAGAATTTTTCCTTGCTTTGAAGCTTGTGCCAATTAAGGCTGAGCTGGTGAGGTGGTGGAAGCTGTGCACCCTTTTCCTTTTAGCATATGAGTGAATTTTGTCTCTATGTCTACTAATGTGAAATTTTAAAAAAATAATAAATTGAACAGGATACAGGAACAGTAACTTTGACTTCACCTTGCACCATCTTGCAAACAAATCAGCGGCTATCGTGCTGCCCTTCCCAGAACTGGGTGTGGTGGCTGAAATAAAACATCTCACAAAGAACACAGCCCTATTGTTTCGGGGCAGCAGAAAGATGACTTCTGAAGGCTGAAGTGAGGGGTTTGGTAGTTATTTTTACTGAGGGTGTCTTTTTTTGTGGGTTTTATTTTTTCAAGTAGGATATTTGTGCTGGTCTTGACACTTTGTCTCCGGTCTTTATTATTTTATTGATTATCTAAATAAATAAATTTTACAAGGAGTCTTCAGGACCAATCTCTGTAATTTTAAGCTCATTTCAAAGTATCTGTTCCAATTTAATTGATGACTTTCAGTGAGTGATAGCTTAGAAGTGTTACTCTGCACCAAGGAGGGACTGCATGAAGGAGAACCTCCTTCAACAGTTGCCTCAATACCTGGCCTCAGAGAAATGTCCTTATCCTTTTTCTTCCACCTCCTCATTGTTTTACACTCATGCTTATACCTGCCTTCAATTTCATTTTAAGTTTGCAAGCTGAGATTTTCCTTACTCATTTTATGAATGCAGAGCCATGCAGGAGTCAGCCTTGTCCCTTAAACCCAGTCTAAATTTACTGCATAACTAGGAAACAGGAACAAGAAGGCCTCCTGCATAACTGGTATAATTTCTCTTGCTGAATAAACCTGTTCTTGTGATTATTTCTTTACTGGCAGCAGTCCCAGAAGGTTTCTGACTGGATATTCATGCACACCTGTGTCCTGTTTTGTGACTTTTGCCCATAGCTGGGGTCTGAAGTATCTCTGGTGTAAGTAGTGGTGTGTATGTTCCTCCTGGAGAGATGTTGGATACTGAACAAGATAGCTGGACTTGGCCCAAGGGTAACTACTGGAAAGCTTGAGAATTGTATTGTGCAGAAAAAAAAGCTTAATGAACTGTAAGAGTCCCTGGGATCTTGGAGTGTGAGTCTCCCAAAGAACCCTGGATGGTGGTGCAGCATAGCTGAAGGTAAACCATGGGTATTAAAAGTGTGATTTATGATGGTGACTTCTTGTGCCAAGTAACTGTGTGTGGACTGGTGGTGCAGCATAGCTGAAGGTAAAGGGAAAACCATGGGTAATAAAAGTGTGATTTATGATGGTGACTTCTTGTGCCAAGTAACTGTGTGTGGAGACTGTTGTTCTCAGGATCATAAGGAGTGTTCTTTGTGTTTCTGATATTATTTACTCCAAACACTAATTGACACTGAGTGTATTGGAAAGGAAGTGATTTTAGGGTGGGTTTTCCACCTGAAATCACAAAGGCAGAAAGGAGCAGGAGCTTCTTCCTTTGCAAGCACCTGCTGCCATGGGGCATTGAGGTGTCTGAGCACAGCCCCAGGTGTGACATTTCAGCAGGTCTCTTACTGATGAAGTAACACTTGACAGTGTGTAGCAATATTTTTCTTTCAACTTTTGTTTTCATTTGCAATCAGCATTGTTCAATTAAAAGTTTTCCCTTTAAGATCTGCTGCAATGCCTTTTATATCTGATCTTCCAAACATATTCTTGTGTGACTTTTCCATCTCCTCTTTGTTTTCTCTTGAAGAAAATCTGATAAAAATGGTTGATTAAAAAATTATAATTAAAGTATCCTGCTTTACTACAGACCTGATGATAAACATTTTAGAACATGAACATCTTGTAAAAGCAGTCATTTCAGTTTGCTTACTGTGGTGGACTAATATTTGATCCTTCAGTCACATTTGGAAATATAAAATTACAAATTTTAAAAACTTCCTTTCTCTTTCAGACTGAAGGCTTAGACTGTATAAAATCCAAATAGGATAGAGCAACATGTGCTAGTCAAATGAGCAAAATATTTGACATCCTTCAGCTCTGGTAACAAAAGGACCATAGTCTGTGGAATCCCTGATGCCAGCTGTGTTGAAAGTTGCTGACTTGGCCTGTGGCTGTTCCCTGCTCATACAGAATTACACTTTCACAGACACAATCCAAGCTGTGTGCAGTTTTCTTTTTTTTTCTCTAAAGAAAAAACAAACATATGCTCGAATATAAGCAGAGAAGTATGTCAAAGATTCAAAATAAAAGGCAGGCAACAAAGCATGTTTATTTACAAGTGTCCTTGTAATTTTGGTTTCTGACTAAGGTTTGCCACACCTTCATTTCTTTATCCCTTTTTCCTTTCATTCATCTTCAGAAGTACTGCAGCTTTGCCTAATTCCTTGAAGTGGAATGTAATAAAATGATAGTATTTCTAAGGAATGCAGCATCACATCTGACTGGGCAGCCCTCTTCATGTTTGGTCTTTGACTTTTTGGGCTCTGCTACGTGCAAATAATCCTCCTCCTTTAAAGGGCTTTTCCTGTGTGTTGCATATAATACAGATTTTAAAAAAAAGAGCAGCTTCTGCTCTGTGCTTTCTCCCTGTTATTATAATGGGGAGAGGTGAGTGATGGAGAATCATTTCCTTTTTTCCAACCATGGTTATAAAACCAGAACAATCTTTAACAAGTCTAGGATGCTCTTTGTGAGGAACAGTATGTTGTGCCATGGAGGGAGGGTTTAAACAAGGCTGAGAGCCATGCATGGATTTGATGACATCTATAGCGGCTACTTGCAAAAAGAAGAAACTGTGATGTTGTTTAGCAAAGTTAACTATTTCCCCAAATATTTTCTGTTCTACAGAATCGTGGTCTTTAAGCGTCAGAGTATGATAAAATGGAAATAATCTGAAGTTTTAGAAAACATGCGCATATTTTATGTGATTAATTTTGGTAAGCTTGACCTGTGAAAGTAAATACCTGTTTTACAGTGTTGTTTACACAAGAAAGCAGTAGGGAGCACGTGTTTCTTTGAAAGATGACTCTTTTGGCTACAGCACGATTTTACTGGGGGCTCTTGGGATCAGTTTGCTCTGCAGAGTGCATTGTACTGTGGTAGTTATTTCCCCTGTCTGAAGGAGGATGGCTGGTGGGGTTGAGTGTCAAAGAGCTGTTGGGCTGAATAATTCCCTGACACGTCTTCCTTACTGCAGAGAAGCTCCCTTCTAAAGTCAGAATCATTTTCCCAGCAATAAAACTGTTAGGGAAATCACAGTGCTGTGATTTTCACTCTGCTAATGCAGCTGGGAAACCCTTCGCTTTAGAGGCAAGCTGAGAATTTCTATTGCTAATCTGCTATATTAAGGCAAATTAGAGTTAACTGATGTGCTTCTAAATGTGGCCTGTGTGAAATGAAGTTCCTTGCAGCATGATGGGTTTTTTTTCTTTTTTTTTTTAATGGCACAATTTATTATTCCATAAGTAGGTAATTCCTCTTTGCTGATAACCACATGTCTGGTCTTCCCTTCTGCTGTCACAATTCCCTTGGAGCAGCACCGTGCCTTTCAAAGTGCCAGTGATTGAGCTGGAGCCCCTTGAGGGGCTGTATTTAGACTGGCTGCTAACAGATCAGCTCCTTCATGTAATTACTGAGCTCTGACAGAGCAGCTCAA
This sequence comes from Passer montanus, assembly GCF_014805655.1. Lineage (NCBI taxonomy): Eukaryota > Metazoa > Chordata > Aves > Passeriformes > Passeridae > Passer > Passer montanus. The sequence goes on from NW_024372259.1 coordinate 1,385,581, forward strand.
TGCACATTATTGCTTTCCATTTCTCTCCGAGTCGCAGGACAGCCCTTCCTGCATGGTGGGGAGTTTGTGCCTTTAAAACATGAAGAAATCATTTTGTAGCTCCCAGCAGATCTCTCAATAAACACCAGCAAGTTCTGCTTATCCATAACATAGTATGAAAACATTTGTCTGTCTCTGCATTATGACCACACTGGTTTGAAATGACACCTTTTGGAAGTGCCTCTCCTGCTGGCATGCTTTGTCTTTGGAGTGACAACTCCCACCTGTGTCAGTCATGGGCTTCACCACTGTGAAGGATCCTCACTTCCATGGTGGAGGATCCTCAGTGAAGCCACACTTGGCTTTGCAGCACCTCTGTTCACTTGAGTGCAGGGAATTCTGGAAGGTGTTGGAGACAGGATTTTTTTCCTGAGGCTCTTCTGTTGATTTTAGTTGTGTTTCAGCATTATGGAGCAGGATGAATGAGCGGTGCAGAGACAGGGAGAAAGGCTTTGTGGTTTTTATTAGCAACAACTGTGCAAGCAAACTTAATTTGGCATTCTGAAGCCTGCTGGTGGTGTTCCAACTTTACCCCTCAGCTGTTGCTCACTGCATTGCAGAGGCCTCTGTAATCAAGCAATTTCTCATTGTCTCCAGCCCCTGCCATTTATAAGTGGGGACTCAGGTTGCAGAGCAGATTAAGTGAGCATTCCCTTTTATTTTTAATTTTAATACAAGCATTTCCTCAAGTCATAGGAAAAATTCACCTAGCACTCACTAGCTGGGGGATGTGTGCTTATTGAATGAGGTGGAAAATACCTGTATGATCTTGTCCCCTGTGGTTTTATAGGAAAGAAGCAATAATATGCACTTTGATTATGACACTTCCTATACTTCATCTATTCTTCCACTCCCAAAACAGCCAGCCTGTTTTATTATTTCTCTTCTTCCTCCTCTCTCATTTCCTTTTTCTGTAGTTCATGGTATTTCTCATCCTGTCTCTTTTGTCTTGTGTGCTTCCCTTCCTTACTGCTGCCTCACATGCAGCAGTAGTGCCATCTTGCTCATTTTTAGATGAAAATTCTTATCCTTTTGAAGGGGATGTTTTTTAGGACATCTTTTATCTGCTTTCTTTTTTCAGTTGGTTGCAGAATTAGAATGGGGCAGCTCCTGCAAACCTAAGAGGCCAAACCTTCCCTTCTCTGCATGCCATGGGGACAATCTCTACAGTCCCCTCACTCAAATTCCATGTTTGTACTTTTATTTGGGAGAGTAAATCCCACAGGATTTGTGGGCATCACTCGCCCTTCCCCTGGTCCCTTAAAGCAGTCCTTTTCCATAAAACCATTTTGCACAGATTATTCCAGGCAGTTATTGACATGCCAGTGGTGAGTTTGCATGTGAAACCATGCTCTGGGGGTCCAGAGTGCCTTTTGCCTTGCACAAAAATGGTATCCTAGAGCTATTCTCTGCTGGTGGGGAGGGCTTCTCCCTTGGGAACTACATTTTTGTCTGCCTATTGCTTGCACTGGTTGCAGTCCAGCAGCCTGTCAAATATCTGACTTACCCCCTGTTAGAAAAACTTGAGCAGCTTTGGCATAACCCTCAGCTGACGTTCTGCAGCCGGCTGTGACTCACAAGAAAGCAAGGAGTGGTTGGGTCAACTCTGCCCCAGTAAACAAGGCAGCTGCTGCTTATGCTTAGAGGTATTCCTGATTTCTGCAGTAAAACTGGCATCTCTTAAATGCTGCTTCATGCTTTCCTCCCCTCCAGAAAAACGTTTGAGAACAAGCCAAGAGATGAAGGTCGATCATTTTTTCCCTGCTTGGTAGCCTCTAATTGTAGTTCTAAAAAAGCCCAGGATTACCAGCACATAGGAGGGAAAATTCACAAAGTACCATTCAGCAACACACCTGGAATCTGCTGTGAAGGTATGATTTGCTTATTTGGGCTACCACATCTTGTAGCTTTTTTTTCCTCTCATCAACACTAAAATACAAGGGCCATGAGCAAGAGTTGTGCAAAACAATTGTGAACAACTGCCTTTCTGTTCTGCTAAAGGAAAAGCCATTGCTTCACTAGATTGCCTATTCAGACTTTCACACAGCCAACGTGGAAATCCATGAGTTATCCAAAGGGGCAGTTTTCATTCCCACGATGACACGGGACTGAAATGCTCATTTGAGGTTTTTTTGAGGGAAAACACATTCTTTTGCACGTGGATTGCAATGGGCTTTCAGGGTTATTTCTGAGAGCAAATTACAAGATTCTCCTGTGGTTCCAAACTCCTGTTTTCCTTACTGGTGTACCCAAGTTTAGGGATTAAGAGTAGGTTTCTGGCAGCTGTCTTCCAACAGCAAATAGGACCCTGTAGGCAGTCACAGCCATTAAGCATGTCTGGTCTGTGGTGGGGGAAAAGGGAGATTCCAGGAGGAGAAAAGAAGAGACCAGCAAATTTCTTCTGCTGTTCTCAAGCAGGACATCAGCAGTTTGGCCTCTGAGATTATAAGTTCCTGCTGGGAGGATCACTGCAGGTGGAGGGTGGCTCTGCACTGTGCTCTCCCACAAGTCCACAGACAGAACAGTTGGTTCTCTTTATTTTGTGCTGGAATGGTTTCATAATATTCCTAAAGCAGTAGCACCTCCCACTGAAAGCTGTGTGACCTCTCACTGCCAGCACTGTCCCAGAGAAAGGTGGTGGCTTGTTTTGTGTGTTGGTTTGTTTTTTAAAGTGGTCATTTTGGTTGGCTGACCTTCTTGGTAAAGAATACCTTTAGGTAAAGATTAATATCTGCATCCTTCTCTTATCATACTGGCACCTGCATTAAATATATCTCAGACTTCGAAATTATCAGTAGAGCCACAATGAATAAATTTTATAGCACCAGGGGGTGAGTGAGAATGAGGGAAATGGGTACCTTTGAGTCTCTTGTACCTTGCAAAGTAGCCAAAGCTGCAATTACTGTCAGTTAACTGTATGTTCTGTTACTTACAAAGATAAGATAGTTCACTAACAGAGTAACAGCAGTATTTTGTTATTTTAACTTGGCAGTATCCTACAATAAACCAGAAAATTTATTAGCATACTAATGAATTATGTACTCTTTCTGTGGTGCACCAGCAAGTAAACTGTGTGAGGAGACATTTGTTCTTTTGTCTTTTTAGCACCATTTGGCTAGAAATCCTCCTCTAGAACAAGAGATGCAGGGGAGGCTGAGATCTGGTGTGCTTTTCTTTGCACTGCTGCTGTCAAAAAAATCGTTTAGCTCACCTCCCAGCAGGGCTGGTGGCAAACACTGGGAGCAGTGCTGTGGTAACCGTGATCACAAGTGAGATGGATGTTCTGCAGGTGCAAACAGCATTTCCTCCTTGTGCTGAACACAGGGTTATAGAAATGCACTTGTCTCTGATATGCAGCCCAGAATTTTTTTCCTAGAGAAATGCCATCTGCATTCCCAGCTTTGCTCCCACTGGGTGAAGGACTGCAGTGTCCTGTGTGAGGACCCAGGAGAGTATGCAAAGTGCATATTTCTTCTGGTTTGGCCCCATTTAATCTGTTGTAGATACCTCATCTTATTTTAGCTTCCCATGCTCAGTCTCCCTGACTTCCCCTTTTTTCCCTTCTCTTTCATCTTTAAAACGTGTGGTTTGATTAGGAAGCTGTAATCTTTTTATAGTTCATTTCATTTAAAAGCACATTAACCTGCAGAATGAGCCACTGGCTGTCTCTTGTTCAGTTTCCAATGAATTTCCTGTTTGTCTGGATGCTGAGTTATTCACTCACCAGTCAAGGGAGGCAATTAGGCTGCTGAAAGCTCCTTGTGGCTGAGATCTGCCAGGCTGGCACTCACTGCTGTGGCTCAGCCACAAAGGCTTTACCCCTTACTGGCAATGGCATCATTTGTGTGCTTCTTTTCATCTTTTGGTTCAGATTCCCCATCTTCTGAATTTAGCTTCTTGTCTTTCTTTTTTTTTTCTTCTTCTTTTTTTTTTTTTTTTTTTTTTTTCAAATTGCAGCTCAAAAGCAGTCTGTAGTATGTCTTTCCTGCACATTTATGTAGAAAATTGCCTGTGTCCTGAGGGACGGAGAGCAGTGGGAGAAGAGAGAAAAATCTACAAGTTCTTCCTTATCAAAACCCTTTGACAGAAATTGAAACTTCACCTTTTTTTGGAGTGCACTTTAAAATACTGTATGAAGTCCAACAAACTTCATTTGTTCAAGACTGTTGTGTAACAGGTGAGAAATACTTGTCACTGTGTATAGCTTGTGTTTTGGGGGAATTTTTTGCCTTATCCCTGCAGGACTTGTGTGGAGGTAGAACAGACAATTGCAGGCAGTCAGGGACTGCCTGTCTTGTTCTGCCACCACCTGTAGCTGCTGATGGGACAAGGGAGAATGGCTTCATGCTGAAGGAGGGTAGATTTCAGTGTGTATTAGGAAGAAATTCTTCCCTGTGAGGGTGGGCAGGCTCTGGCACAGGGTGCCCAGAGAAGCTGCAGCTGCCCCTGGATCCCTGGCAGTGTCCCAGGCCAGGTTGGACAGGGCTTGGAGTCCCCTGATCTAGTGGAAGGTGTCCCTGCCCTGGCAGGAGGGTGGAATGAGATGGGCTTTAAGGTCCCTTCCCACCTAAGGACATGAGACTTCCATATCCCTCTGTGAAAGGACCTGACTTCATCCCCCTGTCCTCCTCTCTCCTTCTCTTCATCATCACTATGCATTGTGCAAACATGGGCTACAGAAGCTGCAGAGAGAGGGGACTTCTTCCAGAGGATGTGCATTGCTGGGGGAGAAGGGGACACCTGACTCAGGGAAGGAGACTGAGGTTTGAAAAGCTGAGATAAAACAGCTCTTGGAAACCTTGCTGGAGGCTGTGCTCAGACCTCCACAGCCAAGGTGATGGTATTGCTGAGGGGAGGCTGAACCTCAGCCCTGCACTGAGAACTTGCAGAGCAGCTCCTGGGAAATTTTGATTTTTGCAGAGACTTGGATCTAGTAATGAGCTGCATTTTAGAGAATTCATGCTGCAAAAAAGGGCAACTCCATGTTTGTGACTTCTTTATGGTGGTTTTTTTTTTTTTTTTTTTAGAATTCATGCTGCAAAAAAGGGCGACTCCATGTTTGTGACTTCTTTATGGTGTTTTGTTGTTTGTTTTTTTTTTGTCTTATCAAGAGTTATTAGAGACGTTTGGTTTTGATGTCTTGGATTTAAGAAGACAATATGTCATTTTATTAGCACATTTCTGGAAGGGTTTGTGGTTCTCCCCACACCCCCTGTCCTTGCTCTCCATGGCCCATAAAGCCTGATTGTTCTATCAGTCACAGCAGTGCTAGTGCTGCCTGCAGTTGCAGATAATTTTCACTCCGTTTTAAATTTTGCTGAAGCAAAACATGGAATTGCAATTGGCATTTAAACATAGTAAATAAACAAACTTCTGCTCCCAAATAAAGACTGTCTCTGGAGACAAATTTATTGTGATCTCCCATGTAGTCTGTGTTCTTTTCCTTGCCTGTCTTAATTCCTAGTTAATGTACAGAGAGATATGGTACTGGAGAAGCTTTAAACATGGGGTTTTTTAATTAGATGGCTTCTTCAGATTGGGTGCAATTTATGGGCATGGGAGGTAGGGAGTTGGTGGGTATCTGTAGAGGTAGACTTTAAAAAATTAGTAAGTTACTTAATAAGACTTTGATCTGTGGTATGTTTTGGGTTTTGTTTTTTTTTTTGTTTGGTTTTTTCCCCAAAGAGAGTCTTTGAATGCAGACTGTGCAAATACTTTGAGAATGATCGAAGCTATTAATGCACCATTGATTTCCTCCATTGACTTGTCCATTAGATATTTAATCTCTTCTTTTTAACAAGTGTGTATTTTTCCGTTTCAAAAGCAGCCTCCCACTGTCCCTTGCATGGTGGGAAGCATCTCCTGCTGGCTTTTTGTCACTGTGCCAACCTTGAGACTTGGCTTGAACACTTTGGACTTTCCCTGCCTTTCTGCTGGAGCTGGAGGAGTTGGGGAGCAGATTCACTCATGGCATGGCCACCCAGGGCAGTGTAATCTGTCCTGCCTGAACAGTTCATGCTATCATTCTGTGGTTTTGTTGGCAGGAGCAATCTGAAACAAATCTCAGCAGTGCCCTGGATACTCCCCTGCCCCGTGTGCTTTATTCTGTTCCCTCATTTTTCTTAGGGCAGTTGTAAGAATGTTTTGTTAGATGGTCACTGGTGATGAGGGTTTTTAATAGTAGCAGCTGCTGTAAAAAATTGCTGAACTGCATCTGTTTCACTGAGTTCTTTGAAACTCTATTTCTAAGAATACATTCTGCTTAACCCCAAAAACCCATAAAAATGAGGAATGATCAGCTGTTCTAGGGTCTGCACAGGGACTGTATTTTTGCTGTTCTGAAGCAACTTGTTGAGCTGCATGCCTGAGAAACAAAGTGATTTGACTCATGCTTATATTTAGTATCATTACCTACTGCATTAGGTTCCGTTTTCTTCCGAGCACTAATGTTTTTGCTCAGGAAGGTTAACAGGGAAAACGCCCAGCAGAAGGCATTTTTGTGCTTATCACAGGGCAAATGCGTGGAAAACATCAGGTCACTGTGCTGGGTGTCAACTTGTTGGGTAGGTTTTTTTTTTTATTTCTTTTTTGTAGAGTCTATAGAAGGAGCAGTATCTAAGGGTGGGGAGAGGATGTCCTTCCTTTTTGGTAAAGCCTGTAAAATTGGAGGAGCTGGTGCATCCTTAGTACAACTGTGATCTGAAATCTTTGTTGTGGTCCAGAATAATGTATCATAAATATATGAGATTCCAACCTTAAAATATACCTTGTGACTCTACCTACCCAAGGTGATAATTTTTTCTGGTTTTGAGTATATTTGTAACTGAAACAAATATTCTAATTGCTGGTTTTATATGTAATATTAAAAATATGTTTGGTCTTATATTTGTTTGGAACAAGCTTTTACTACAGCTTTCTGTAATCACATGGGAAGGACAGGGAGTTGCACAGGTTTAAAGTGCAGCTGGTGAAGCTTTAGTCTAAAGTTTAAACCTTTGAAGCCTGTTAGAAAGCCTTGGCTGCCAAGAAAGCCTGGGCTCAGCTCAGGAAATTGCATGATTCCTGGTGCTTCTGGATCTAGGTGAGGAGCTGCAATTGACTTTTCACCAGTGAAGTGCAGAACATTCTGTTCAGTTGGTGTGTAACAGGTGAATGCCCCAAGCACTGGGGAAGTGGTGTTGAAAGTGGAAGTGGGTGAAGAGTTTGAGCATGGCTTTGCTGGCCTGAAGCCTGTGTGCTGCTCTCCATTCTCCTCATTGCCATCTCTTATGTTAGTGTTGGTCTATCTCAGAAAAGCTCTTCAAGGGCTTAACTGACCAAACTCACCTTTCTGTGTGACCTTAAATGGGCCACAAATTCAAGACCATTTTTCTTCTCCTCATGGGGATGTGAGAAGCTGCAGAGCTGCTATCACATTTTCCTTTCTGAAGCATGAAGGGCTTTGATTCCTCAGAGTGTTTTCTCTACTTTGCTCCCAAGCAGTCTCATCCCAGGGCTTTTTATTTTTACTACATGGAGCCCCTCCATAACCAGGCTGAGGAGCCTCTGCTGCCTCAAGTAGCTGATCTGTACCTTGGTGCAAATCTGAAGTGTTCTGCAGTATCTCCTGAGATTCCCTGTGATAATCACATCACCCTGCCAAGGAACCCTGTTAATATTTATGTGGCGATTGTTTTGGCTCTTGGCAGAGATAAGGGCGTTAATATGAAGCCTACTTTGGCTGATTAAATAAATGATTTATGTTTTGTGCTGTAGCAGTGATTTCATTACACTTGAAGAATTAAATTCTGAATGGCTTTTGGTAGATGTGTACATAAAAATCTTGGACTACACCAGCCTCTCCCTCATAAGAAGGATGAAGACCTGCTGGTGCAAGTCCGGGGAAGGGCCATGGAAATTATCTGGAGAAGAAAAGGCTGGAGCACCTCTCCTGTGAATAAAGGCTGGCAGAGTTGGTGTTGTACAACCTGGAGTAGAAAAGGTTCCAGGATGATCTTACAGGACCTTCTGATACCTAAAGGGACTTCAAGAGAGCTGTGAGGGAATTTTTACAAAGGCAGGACAAGGGGGAATGCCTGACAGAGAGCAGGTTTAGAGGGGCTATTGGGAAGAAATTCTTCCCTGTGAGGGTGGGCAGGCCCTGGCACAGGGTGCCCAGAGCAGCTGTGGCTGCCCCTGGATCCCTGGAAGTGTCCAAGGCCAGATGGAGCACCCTGACCTAGTGGAAGGTGTCCCTGCCCATGGCAGAAGGTTGGAATGAGATGATCTTTAAGGTCCCTTCCAACCCAAACCTGGTCGAGTGAAGGGGAACAAAGGTGAAGGGATGTTTGCTCAGTCCATCTCTTGATGTGCTAGCAATTTTTTCCTGCTGAAATGGAAATGAAGGTTTGAAACTGTGTGCAGTTCTTCCATAAGGGAGTGTTGCTTTTCAGGCTTGGATGGTGGAATGAGGAGAAGGAGCCCTTCAGCAAAAGCCCACTGGGCTTTCACTCTGCTTTCACACTGCTTGCCCTGTGCTCCCTTGCCTCTCTGCAGCTGGGCTTCTCTTATGTGGAGGGTTGTTGTGAAACTCCTCCACTGTACCTGGAAAGATTCATGTGAATTCTCTGGTTTTGAGAGCAGCACTGTTTCTTTTTTGACTCCAACCCCTTGATCTCACAGTTAACCTTAAGGGATATCAGCAATTTATTTGTAGTTTACTTTTAGAATAATTTAATTTCTTGAAAGACAATGTAAAAAGAGGAGGGGAGAAGAATCTGCTGTTGCCTCATTGAGAGTAAGAAAAAAATGGGGGTCTTCAGTAGCCAGCTTTGCAAGATGGTAATAAAAAAGGGTCTTTGAATAGTTGCAGATCTCTCAATAGTTTAGATGTTATAAAGGCGTTTTATGAGATAAGTGGTCTTTGAGAGAAATACAAATAAAAAGCACATCTGAAAACACACAGGATGGCAGCTCTTTCAGACAGGCACTTCTCCTCATCTTGAGGCTGAGGGTTGCCCAGCTCCTGGCTTTCTCCTCACTCAGCCTTTTGTACCAGCCACAGTGTGGCTTGGCTCCAGAAACCACACGGAGGTCAGGCACTTTTTCTTGGGTGTTTTCAGTGAAGACATTGCCTGCTAAAGGCTCCAGACCAAGAACTGCTATAGCTCTGGTGTGCTTTCAGAGACAGGAGGAGTCTCTAGTGCTGCAAAGCCTTTCCCAGCCCAGGTGCTTGGGGGAGGTCCACCTTTGGACTGGCATTTCCCAGCACTGGATTACTGTGAGCAGAGGGGCTGCTGTGTCTGTGTCCCAGCCAGGGTGAGACTGGTCATTTTGGCTGACCTTCAGGGATGGACCAAGACTCTGCTGTCCATCCTTCCTCCTCTCTCCTTCCAAGGATGCTTGGATGTGGCAGGCTGCCCTGATGGCAGCATTCATGCAGCTTTGGAGAGCTGCTGCTGGGCAGAGCAAATGGGCAGAGTCTGTGTGTGTCTCTGTCCCTTCACACACCAGGGAGGGCTCTGTCCAGAGCCACCCAGCTTGTCACAGTCCGTGAGCGCAGTGCTGGACGTGAGTGGCTGCTGTTGTCTCTCTCATGGTCTCTTCTTGCCCTTGCTCATCATGCCTGTCATGTGCACAGACCTGCTAGGGAGCCAGTGGAATTGTCAAAGAAATCAGCATCTTCCTTTGGAGCATCTTGGGTCAGTAGATCTTGACCTGTCTGCTCTTTTCTCCATCAAAAGAGCTTTTTTTGCCAGCAGTGGAGCAAATGTTCGAGCCCTCTGGATCTGTGCAAAAGGGTTTGGTGCATGCTGGTGTGTGCTCTGTTTGCTCAGACATGAGGATGCTCTGAGGGAAATGGCACAAAAAGGTGGGGAAGAGCCATTGGAAGCTGAAGGAGCCTGAGGCTTTGTGTGGTGAGGTGGGGATCTCCCAGAACACAAACAGGCTGTGCTTGAAACGCTGTTGGGGAGTTGTGTTTGACTCCTGCCAAATCCCTGCACTCATTTCTGCCAGGCTGACCTTGTTCCTGGAGAGCTGGGAGAGCTGGGCTGGGGGCTGGCTGGCTTGTGGGGCAGGCTGGTAACAAATCCATATGCTCTGACCCGTACACAAGCTCAGCACCCTCCTCTATTGCTCTTGCACTGCCAGGTGCAGCAGCTGTAGCTGGTGGTTCCTCTTCTGGGAGCTTGTTTCTACATCTGCCTCCCCCTTCTTTGCCTTCTGTCCCTGGAGTGACTGGAACTCTTTTGATGAACACTTTTTGACCAGGCACTTGGAATGCTTATGGGACGCTTCGTCCTGGAAATCCAGGAGACCTCTCCAGAGGAGGAAGCAGTGTCTCCTGTTTGTCTTGAGTTACCCTGTCACAACAATGGCTTCAGAATCTGCCTAATTTAAAAAGCTAGTTTTAATCTGATGGGAAGATGTTTGTGTATTTAAAATAGTTATTCCTTGCTGGAGCCACTCCCTTCTTTTGTCCTTCACTGCTGGACTTTTCGGCTTCGCTCAGCTAATGTGCAGCGCTTGTTTACGGCCCAGATACTGCAGCATGAAGAAGGAAGTCAGTGAGTTTAACACTGATTCAGTCCCAGGCTTCCTGTGCGTGTGCGTGCACGCGTGTGTGCTCAGCCCTGCTGCTCCAGTCGCTGGGCAGCCTCTGCAGGAAAAGCCACGGCGCTGGCAGACACAAGATGCAGGTGTCTTTTTTCACCTCTTCCACCTGGTTTGGGCCCGAGCAGGTTTAGGCAACACGGGTAAAAATTCCAGTATGGCAAGCCTGATGAGAAAGATGCTGATGCAGGCAAAGACATGGAGCGGTGAGTACGGGAAACATCTTGTCTGATGGGAAAGATAACTGCTCAGAAGGGTTTAGGTGCCTGGGAGGAGGAATGTGGCAGAGAGCTGGTGGGTATTGCTGTTGTTTTCATCTCTCATCTCCAGTGTGAGATGGCAGCCTGAAAATGCCAAAGGCTTTGTCCGTGGAGCTTATGGTTATCCAGGTGAATGTGTGTTTAAAGTCTGTTCCTTAGCCTGCCCTGGGATTTCTGCTTTGGCTTGGCTCTCTAACAGCAGCACTCTGTCTCATTTGGAAGTTTTGAATGTAGTGTGGAGTTTGCAGGAGACAGGCACCTCAGGAGCATTGAAACTGTTGTGTCAGTTGTGACTGAACCAAAAGATGAGGTTGAGAAGAAAACAACACTGATGAGCTGTAGAAGAAACCATTTTATTGCTTTGTTCCTATTCTTTTGATTTGGTGGCAAGTATCTCTCTGGATTTCAGTAAGGCACTCTTGTGTTGCGTGGTTACAGAAATTGTCATCAGCAGTGTTGACTATTTTGGATTTTAAAATATTCTGGTAGCAGCACCAGCTTATGCCTGGGGTCTTTCATTTAAATTTATGGTGTTTATCCAGCTCTTAATTGTGCAAATTAGTGTAATTATGGAGTGTGATTATATGCATACGCAGTAACTGTTTTTAAGAGGCTGTCTCAAATGTCAAGAATTGATTTTATTATCCTTGTGGCTTTCTGGTGCAAGCACCTTTCTTCATGCTGCTGTTCTGCGAAGCAGACCTTCCAAAGTGCCTCAGCAGGAAACAATTTCTGCAGTGCCATATCTGAGGGGATGACTCTTTAGTAGGGCAGAAGGCTCTTCAATGACTCTGACTAATTAGGACTGATTAGGTAAGTTATCAAAGACTGAAACAGCCCTCCTGAAGCAGGACAACTTCTTTGCTCCAGACTGGAATGCGGATAAGAGGACACAGCCTGAGCCACATGTGGTAAAGTTGATCCAAGTGCCAATTTTATCAGTGTGTGAATTTAAATGAAAAGTTGTTCTTTGAAATTAGGACTTTAGTGAGTTATTGGCTGCTGCCCATCTCTCCCAGGGCTGTAGCTGAGAGTGTGGAGGGGTCAGTGTAGGCACAAGCACTTCTCTTGTGTAGAAGTTACAGACTGGACGTGCCAAGTATTGTGTTGCCTTTTGCTGGGAAGGAGGTCTGGTTGGCAAATGCAATTCCCTTGTAGCCCAAACTTACTGATTTCTCCCTACTCACTCAGGACTTCTCAGAATCCATGACTTTCTGCCTTTAAGAAAAACGGAGATATGACTTGAAACAGAATAATCTCCTTGATTGCATTGTGACAGATGCCGTACGACAAATACAGGAAATTGTAGAGATCTCCTTGATCTCTCTATAAATAGCTTGGGACTTTGGGTAAATTAACCAGTCTTTACATAAAGAAGCTGAGTGAAAATAAATGTCATAGAACCATGGAATGATTTGGTTGGAAGGGACTTTAAAGATCATCTCATTCCAACCTTCATGCCATGGGTAGGGACAGCTTCCACTAGACCAGGTTGTTCCAAATCCCCTCCAACCTGACCTTGAACACTTCTGGGAATGGGGCAGCCACAGCTTCTCTGGGAAACCTGTGCCAGGCCTCACCACTCTCACAGGGCAGAATTTCCTCCCAATTTCTGATCTGACCCTGTCCTTTGTCAGTGTGAAGCTATTCCCCCTTGTCCTGTCACTACATGCCCTTGTCACAAGTCCCCCTCCAGGTTTCTTCTCCAGGCCTCTTTTACTTGCTTCAGGGATAAGGAGAATGGAATTCTTCTACTTGAAATTTCACTTAAAGTCAGTCTGAGAATTAACATAGAGGGGTTTTTTAATAGGCAAGTCTAGCAGCTATTAAGTGACTAGGGCACACATTTACTTTGTGTACATACCCTGTGTACATTTCTTCAGAGAAGTTTTAGTCCATCAGTGTTTGAAAGCACAATTCTTTGTTGAGGGAAACACAGCCAATGGGGCAACATGTAAATAGCCTTGGCTTTGATAACTTTTAGCATGAGTTCAGAACCCCCAGAGAGCTGTGGTGTTTTGGGTTTTTTTCCCTTAAATCTCACTGTTTACACTGTGGGGAGGTGTGTTAAATGTGTTTTTTAAATGCCTGCAGGATGTTAGGAAGTTGAGGATGCTGGGAGAATGAGGTGAAGGGAATGTGATCCTGGAACAAGTGTACCCATTGAAAAAGCACTTGGAGAGGGTGTGTAAATACAGGCACTCATTCTGCTCTGCCCCAGGGAAGGGTCATGCTTGAAGCCAGCCTGGTCTCTGCATTTCAGGGGCTTGAGTGCTGGGACCTGGCTTCTGGTCTGTAATCCCAGCCCACTGCCCGGGTCTCCATACCAGCCCATGGATAAAAGGACCACTGCAATTAGCAGTCAGATGGAAAAAGAAATGGCACAGGAAGGAAACATTACAAAGAAGCACAAATAACACTTAGAGTATTTATTTTCCCGTGTTTGTGGTGTGGGGAGCAGCAAAAACACAGATCTACATCTTATTCTCTGTTGCCACATTTAATTTTGGCAGAAAAAAGTCTGCTGCAAAAGATGCTGATTTTGTCTTTACTAGGTAGAGTCTTTGATGAACATTCTTCTTTATGTTCTCATGCGCTTCTCATGTAATTAAAAATAATATTTTCTTTCATTCTTAGTTGTTAGGGAGAGATTTACTTGAAGGAGATCTGAAAGTGATCATGGGTTTGTGTGGTCCCAATTTATGCATTTGATTAGCCACTAACAACTTACAGCAGCTTTCAGAGATTTCAGGATTAATGAAGTACATGAAATATCAGACTTTAAAAGGGACTTCTAAGTGGTGACTTTTATATAAGAACAGATGTGGTCAGATACTATTTCAGCAGGATTTATATTCCACATACTTTGAGACAGTAGGTTTTTTTAATGACCCCTTTAGAATGCAGTATTTAATTATAATGAAATATTTTTAATGACTCCTATTAATGTATAAATATGTTTAAGGTTAGTTAAGGCAGAGAACTTGAGAACACTTCGTGAAGTGGTGGTGAAACTTAACATCCTAGGGTTTTGATCTTTATTTAAAACAAAAAGGTTATAAAATGTCATGGTCAGAATCAGCAAATGGCATTTTGCCAGCCTAACAAATGTTGCTGGATTTATCTCTCCTCTCTTGAGATCCCTGCTTCTTTTAAATACTCTTTAATTTGCCTGCCTGCTGGTGTACAGCTGCAGAGAAGATGCAAACTGTTGTTTGGATTTGGGTAAACTGAAATAAGCTTGAGCCATGCCCTAGCTGAAGACACTTTTAAGTCAACTGAAATTGGTTCTTCTTGAACATTATTGTTTTTCTTATATAAAAATACAAACTGAGTGAAAACTCAACGCATTAAAGAACAGCAAAGCAGCAAAAACTTATTGAGAAGGACTTAGCTAAGCAGTGTCCTTTGTTTTGTACCTGTGACAGCCTTTATTTCAGCTGCATCTCCACAGCTGAAGCTGCCATATCACCTGGAGGCTCTGCAGGATGACAGTGGAGGCACGGAGCTGTTAAATGAACTTTCAAGTTGTCACATCAAAGCTCTCAAACAGCAGAAAAGCAACAGCCTTAATGGTTGCACCATCTTTACATTTCTGTCTGTTGGCAGGGAAATAATGGTAGTAACAGGGATCTTGGGTAATTTTATTTAAGCTTCAGGAATATCTTCTGAGGATGATAAATCAGGGACCTTCACCTTTCTATGGAGCAGGATGGATTTAAGGGTGGTAGCCCTGAGCTGTCATATCAGGACCCATGGCTAAGGGAGTTTCAGAGTGGATTTAATCACCTGAGTGCAGTGACATTTATGCTGCCCCTTCAAGTGAACACTTTATAGAACATTTTACTCAGAAAAGCATCTCCTTTAATGACAGTCTTGCAGCACAGGTGTCAGAAATATTCTGAATCTGTTTTGTGTTTTAGCAGTGCTGCATTCTTCTGTCCTGGAGCCATCAGAATCCTGTCTGCAGAATATCTTTTAATATTCTTTAAAAACAAACAAAAAAAAACAAGAAAGAAAAGAATCTGTTTTAAAATAACATGGTGTTATCTTGTATATTCGTTGTCCTTATGAACCTCCTAGCCAGGCACAGAATGTTGTGTGCTATTTCCTCTGCAGACAGATAATTGCAGCAGGGAGAGGAAATTGAGCCATGTAAAGTAAAAAATCTTGAGTAAAAAATCTTAGCAAGCTCCTATTTCTGTTTGCTGAGAACTTACTATATATTTTTCTTTTAATTTTTTGACTAATGAAAACATTTTAGCCTCTTAAAAAAAGTTGGATTAGTAATAAATCATGTTGGCAATAAATTATATTGTCTCTGCAGGTACCTTGTATTAAAAGTAGCCTTTTTCCTGTTCTTGTATCTCTGTGTCTTCCCTTCAGTAAGGGACTGCTACTTGTATTGTTCCAGTCACTTTCCTTGTGGAGGTAAATTTGCAGTCACTTTCTGACATGGCAAAACACTAATTATTGCTGCTGGTGTAAACACTGGAGGTTTTGGGTTCAGCTGTCAGTGTATTCAGTTGTTGTTGTGATTAAATTTGTAGTCCTGAGGGCGGTTATCAGGTAACAGTAAGAGAATTAGTTTTGAAAATGAGGTTTCCAGTCTGAGAGGAGATAACAAATTAGATGATAGCTTAGTTATTAGGAAGAGTGCATTTAAACTGAGTTTTGTAAATACTGAAAGTGACTCTGGGGCTGAAAGTTATAATTAGGCTAGTCAGAAAAAACACAAACATTAATTTCCTGACTGTGTCTGTAGATTTTAAACTCTTAAAAGTCCCTGTATGAATTTTTTGCCATGGCTAGGTATTTTCTGGGGCAGTCAGAGGCAGTGGCCTCTTCTTTGAGCTAAATCCAGCTTTTCCCTGAGTAAGTGCTTTAAATAACTATTCTTGTTAAATTGCAGCTTTCTACCTGTCAGGTTTCAAGAGCTCCACATCCATCCTCAGATGTGTATGGCGAGCTAATGGCAGCATTAGACCTGTCTGTGTCAGAAGCTGCTGCACTGGAATCTCTTTGCTGCCTCTTCACTCCTCCTGGAATCTCTGGAGTTAAGCTCTTGAGATAATGAGCACATGTTTCTTCCTTCTCTTCCCCTGCCCTTCCTCTCTCTGTCTTGTTTTGCCTCTTATTTCTGGCTCTTTTTCTGAGCTTTAAATGCACATTTATTCATCCTTTAGAGAGACATGGTGTTCTGTGTCACTATTCTCTCCTGTATTGCTGCATAAATTCTGCCTAATTTTCCCTGTAGTGTAGTTTGTGCTGGTTGGCTTCAGTTATTTTACAGGGAACCCTTGCATTTAATTGTATTGCATTTAATAATAGGAAAAGAATGCGAGAGTGGTGATTTCCCTTCCCCCTGCCTTTTCTGGCTTTGGTGGGATTACCCAGAAATTGCCACCTTCTGGTTCATTCAGAAGTTCCATTAACATCTATGTAGTACAAAATTTAGATGTCTTAATGATAAAAGAGCTGCAGCTTCTATCTTAATATTCTTTCACTACCAGCTTTAAAAAGAGAAAATGTAAGTTGGTGTTGGAATAGAAATTTTTTGCAGTATTGAATCTATTGAACTGTGATTCATTTGATAGTCTAGAATTGTGATTATAAGAAGGACTTTCAAAAAGCTGAAGCAGAAGTGCAGGTGGATGAACTCTCCTGTTCAATTCAGTGATCAATCCCTGTAAATGGGAATTGAATGGATATGGGCTATTCAGCCGTGAAAAGCACAGTGACTACAGCAGGAAAGCTTGTGGGATTTAATCCATTTATTGGCTGTGTTTGATAGTTTGTTGCCTGGGAAGAGCAGAGGAGAGTAAGTGGGAAAAGCAACTGAAAGAACCCAGTAGGGTAGAAGAATGAAGGACAGAAATAAACCCAACTTTTTCCCCAGTGAATGTGACAAAGATTCTGAATAAGAAATTGATGTGCAATCATCTCTGCATAAATCATGCACTATTTCTGGAAAACTTCTTGCAGACTTCAAATTCCACTGCAGGCCTGACTAGTTAACAAAGCCAGTTCAAGAGGTGTTTGTGTCCTCCCACCTTTGCTTACAGGTTCCTTTGAGCTGCTTGAAACTGTGGAATTGCAAAACCACAAGCACCAAAGTGAAAGGTTTTGAGCAGCTCAGAACAACAAAGTGCTCCTGCAAGGCCAGCTGACAGCCAGAGCTCCTGCAGGGTACAGCAGTCCAGTGGGAGCAGTGAGTTTTGGGTTTGCTGGCCTTTGCCTGTACTTCTGAGATCCAGTAGATGTTGAGTTGTGGATTCTCTCTGGACTTCACAGGCTTAGTTATCCTCCCTATGTCAAGATGACCATTGCAGCTTTGCAAAGTCATTCCCTGCATACCTGAATTTCCACCCAAACCACTGAGAAATGCTAAATTGGGTGTACATTCTGCCATTTAAATGTGGTTTAGTGGCTTGGCAGGAAATGTGAATTTTTATTCACTTGATAACAAAAGCTGTTTAATTTAGGCACAATAGAAGTTTGCAGAGTGGTTGGGATTTGGGGGGAAAGTGCTGGGAGATCTTGTACCCTGACTAGTGAGTACACAGTGACTCATGGTGCTGGCTCTGGGAACAGAGCATTCCACTTCTCAGCTGCTTGGGGAACATCATCTGTGGATGATGGGGAACAAAATAAATAAGACAGAGAAAGAGGAGCTCATGCCTTCTGTGCATCAGAAATATGGCCTGCATCTAATCTTTAGGGATCCAGAAAGGAAAGATTTGAATTGCAGACTCAAAAGAGAGCTTGTTAAGATAACTCTTATTCAGTCTTTGGATATAAAGAGTTATTTTAGATATCAACAACTAAAAATTTTTGAAATGTAAAAGCAACTGTGTATTTGCTGTAGGACAGTAAATATCTGCAGTATTATCAGCTCTTGTCAAGCACTTTGGTATCAGTAATTTCTTGCTCATCTGTGTGAGTTAAAATAACCCAAAAGTTAGATGGCAGATGTGCAGCTTCCCATGGTGACGATGCTGCATCTGGTAGATGAATTTATCACAGAATCCCAGAAGGTTTGGGTTGGAAGGACCTGGAAGCTTATCTTGTTCCACCATGTATCCCTGCCATGTGCAGGACACCTTCCACTATCCCAGGGTCCTCCAAGCCCTGTCCAGCCTGGCTTTGGACACTTCCAGGGATGGGGCAGCCACAGCTCCTCTGGGCACCCTGTGCCAGGGCCTGCCCACCCTCACAGGGAAGGATTTCTTCTCAATATCTAATCTAAACCTACTCTCTGTGCATCTAAGTTCAGTGAAGTTTTATATGATACAAGCTGAGACCTGAGACTTCTTTCAAGTTTAATAATTAAATATTCAAACCCTCTTTATTGAAACCGTCCTTTCAGTGGTCCCACGCTGTCTTGCTCACTTTCTACTCTGGCTGCTGCATTCATTGGTGTGAGAAGTTCAGCAGTATGTTTGACAGGCCAGGTAAATGCATTAACAGATGCACTGAAAAATCCACCAAACCACAATTCATTAAACTCTCAAGGTGATTTGTTAAGGCTTATCTTGAGGATTGGCTTTTTGTATTTAATTGCAGCAAATTATATTCCTTGAGGGGTTTATATTTTAAGAAGATAAGCTCAGATTTGCCCTTTTTTTTTTTCTTGTCTTCTACTACAGTTTATTCCAGAGTAGTAATCAGTTTTCTCATGTCAGTTTTCTAGACAGTCAAGAAGGTAAAGGAAGACTTGATATGCTTGACAGCTTTTCAGACAGGAAGAACTTGATTTTGTTTTGGTTTCAATTGTCCCTAAACGTGTGTTTGTACAGGGAGGTGAGTTTTGGCCCCCGTTGCTGGACATCATGCCAGCTGCATGATGGTGAAACCACAGCAGCTTCTCATGGGCCTCAAAATTGTATCAATCCTGAGCACCAGCACCTTTTAGGCTAAAGCTCCTCGTGCCTGGCACTCTGGTTTGGATGCAGGAGGGCACAGCTGCTCCAAAGGCATGGGCTGGAAAGGAGACTTTCATGTGTTCCATCACCTTTCCTATTTTTCCACACCTGGTGTGAGCAGGAGAAGCACTAACTGGGTTCCTGTGTCCCCTCCTTTCCACTACAGCAGTGGGGAGAGGGTTGTTCTGAGCTTTGGCATCTTTTCCTTTCCTCTTTCCTTCCTGTTTAACCATCTCTACCCCCAAATTCTTCTCGGTGCTGATGGTCAGAGAAGAAGACACTGTTTTACAGGAAGCTGGGCCAGTTAATCTTTGCTCCAGAGATGAGAAGTGTAGGAGGAGCTTTAGTGACTCTTAAGACCTCACCTGGGTTTTCATAGTTAAAGAAACCTGAATGCATTAGTTTGGAATAGAAATAAATAGAATAACCCAAATTTGGCACAGGGTTGACAGGGCTTCTCTGTTTGTAGCACTTCTGACGTTGGCATTGTCCTGTTCTGTCCTCACTTGCTGTGAAATGAGGGAGCAGGAAACGAGGACCTTGTGTTCATCTAAAGAGGTGGTGTTGGGAATGCCAAATTCTGAGGATTTCCTGGCCTTTCTTGTTTTTCTGGAAAGAATAAAACAACTTTAATAACACAAAAAATAAAATCTTGTCTGTCTGCCTCTTCCCTTGCCACTCCCCACCACTTCTGCCTTGTGCACTGCCAGCCTGGGGTGGGATGTTTCCAGGCTCCTTTTTGAAGATATTTATAAAAAAGTTGAGGCCCATATGTTTGTTTTTTCCCCTATGATTTCTTTACTGTAAGTCATTGTATTTCTGTGTAATTGGTCTATGTGTGGCAACTTGCATCTAGGGAGGGAAGTCACAGATGGGTTGGGCAAACGTGGAGAAAGGAAATAAAAAAATAGGTTGACAAAAACCATAATAATGACTGCTGGGGACAGAAACTTGTTAAAAAATACAAGTTGAAACTAACTTGCTTTGAAACAATAAGAATAAATGGGATGCATAACTGTTAAAGACTAAAATAGAGCAGGGAATGGAGGGCACAGATTTCTCTGCTCTAGCCTCAGCCTGCCCAACAAAATTTGGCTTATAAATATCCATAAATCAAGAAGGGCAAAGATACTTTAAGATATGATTATTTTTAGCAAGAAGGAAAAGCATTTCAGTGGTGTTCCTTCCCATATATTGTGGCTATAAATCCCGTTATCTTGGTGTACTTGACAGCAAATCAGGATTTCAGGTTTGGTGTCCTCAGTATGCAGATTTTTGTTTCCAAACACAAAAGGGGGGAATTCTCCTTGTTTTTTACGTGCTTTGGGGAACAGAGGGAATACATGGCTGGATGTGTGCTGCAGGCAGGAATATCTGGTGGAAAGATATGAGCCACAGCAGGGCAGGGTGAGCAAATGCCCTGCCAGGTCCCATGTAAGGAGATTAGGTTTAGACTGCAGCCTGGACAGAGCAAAAATTAGAAAGGATAATACTGCATTAATTCACCCAGGTCTAGCTTCTGTAGCACAGTGACAAAACAAAATTAGTAATAGTCTAAAAATACAACCCTGAATAGAACTTTCTCCTCCTCCTTTTGCCCTGTGCTCCCTCCTCCCCTTGTTTCCCGCTTGGGCGCCCGAAGTTGGAAACTTAAAAGTGGATTTTGAATGGGATTTTTCTTCCTTCTCCTATTTGGGGGGAAAAAAAATTTAAAAAAAAAATTTTAAGCTTGTTTCTGTAGCAGTGACTCAGTCCTGCAGTGCCTATCTGCCTTGTGTCAGGCAAGGGGCTGTCTGGGGGAAGCAGAGTGTGCACATACCCAAACTGTGAGACAAGCTTTGAAATTGCACCAAGAGCACTCGGAGCATCGAGTGTGCCGGATCACACTGCGATTCCAGCAACAGCCAGAGCTGCCCTGGCTCCCACTGGGAAAGTGCTCACGCTGCTCCAGAAGGGGAGAGAGGCCAAACTGAACGTGCATTTGGATAATTAGGTAAACAGTAAACAGGAGAAGGCCTCTTCTGCCCAAACTCCCTTGTTTTTTCCTGAAAGTCTATATTTAGATTTGGCAACCAGATTTATCACAGTGATTGGTGCATTGTTTGAGCAAGGTCACTGATGTGTGTGCGTGTTTATCTCTGCTTAACTGGATTGCTTATTTGAAGTAGAAATACCTCCAAAAATATTATGCAGAGTTCTTGAAAACTTGTGTACTCATGCCCCAGAGCACATGGTCTTTCTTAGAAAATAGATGCAATTATTCACGTTTGGTTTTGCAGCTTAAAGTCCCAAGGGATTTGTACATAAAACTGTGGAGATTTGATTACATCCTGATTTCATGTCTCACTGTTATATGAGTGTTTCATATGTGTAAAAACCTTTTTATAAGGCAGAGATTATAACAAGTTCCTAAGTGAAGCCAGACAGGTGCTGTCCTGTCTGTTGGAGTTGGAATACACATGCTCATTAATTTGGTTGCTTGTGTCTTTATAAAACCCAGAGTGCCTTTGTGTTTTATATTCAGAGCAAATATTCTGGACTTGTTGGCAGGTTGGTTTGAGACTTCAAGGTACAATTTCAAAGTCAGACTTTATTGTTCACAGCAGTTCCATGCTGCTTGGTGAGGATGGAGCATGGTTTACTAACAGTGCTAGTGTGGTTAAGGTGAAAACAGCAAATATCAGCTCATTTTCCCTTTTAACCATGAAGTGAGAAAACAAAAAAAAGGCATTTCAGAAATGTCAACTGGAGAGGATTTTGCTCTAAGCAAGAAAATGCACTTCTGGGGGTTTGTTTCCTTTGGTTTTTTTTATGGTTCCGTTAAACCTTTTGGTTAAAATTTCTTTTTTTTTTTGCAATGAAAATAATTGAGAATGTATTTTTTTACGAGATTGCTAAACAGTGGCTGCCTACTGAAAGTCTTGCTCTCACAGACTCACAAAAGGGACTGTGCTCAGTTTAGGAAGGATTGACCTTAGAGAGAGGCAGTTCCAGTCATCTGGTGTCCACACCTAAAGAAATCAAACCAGTAATTTTGGAGCTTGAAACAGAAATGATCTCTGGGACCATAATAATGACTGAAAAGACACAAAAGAGATTAAGTGCTTGGGCATGGCTTGCTGAAGGATGGGGCTCCACGTGCAGCTGACACCCACAGCAGTGCTGAGGGTGGCCCTGGTGGCCTGGGACCCTGCCTGGGATGCAGTGACTCGTGCTTCATGCAAATCCTTTTCCACAATGTCCACTTCTTTGTTTTGTCCTGTGGTGAGGAAGTGTGTGCAGGTGTCACAAATTAGTTCCTTGAATAGTCTGTGAAAGAGAAATGATCTTCTTTCTCTTCCTCACTCCTCCCTGTCCCTTCCAAGGGTGAAATTCTCCTGTATCTCTGCCTTCTGGGGAGAGAATCTTTTTGTGCACTGAAATTCCCAGGGCAGTGCCAGGACACACAGGTTCATCTCAGAGATCACACGCTGTGTCACGAGCCATGTCCTGCACTGGACTTCTTTAATCATTCTTTAAATTGCAAGCTCAGAGCTTCAGCCACAGAGGGTGTGCTCCTTTCTCCCTCTCTCCGTGCTGTTTTGGTGCCTGCAGGTCACCTTGCTTCATCCCTTGGCTCTGTTGGCAGTGCTGGAATCTCCTCCAGGCCTGGCAGCAGCTACATCTTCATCACTGTCCCTGACATGTGGCTTGTGCCTGTGTCAAGGCTGTTCCTGACAGACAACCTGTGGAGAGAAAACTCTGCTGCTCAGAAGGTCATTGACATTTAAGAAATGCTCTTTTTTCTCCCTGCTCCCTCCATCTCTTTTTTTTTATTTCTTTTTTTGGTTGTTTCTTTTACTACTTTCTCAATGCAGTGCTATAGCACCTGGAATTTTACACAGCCCCTTTTTCCATGCCACTCCTAAGTGTTTTCATTTCAGACTTTTGGCATTTTGAGATACCAGGATGTTTCATCTTTCCTCTGTGGAGTTTATTTCTCCGTTTAGATGAAGGTTGGATCCTAAATTCCAGCTGTCACTGATTTGTGGTCAGTTGTTGCACTTTAATTTGCTGATATTAACACAACATTCAGATAGGGCTGCAAGGTGGCTGTTAGGATAGTTCTCATCCAGCTCAAGGAATTTCCCTACCTAAATTCAGAGCCTAAAATAATTCTGGATTTGTAAATTCTTCCTTTTGCTGTCTAGGGACATGGCTTAGTGGTGCACTTGGCAGTTTTGGGCTCATGGCTGGATTCAGTCTGAAAGGTCGTCACAGCAGACAGAGTATTTCTATTACTGGTGGTGTTTAGATGATAAATGCAAGAATTTAATTATGCATGTTGCTAAAGTTCTTTGTTTGTATACACTGTAAGAGTACACTCTCCAGTGATTTTGAAGAGTGTTGTCAATTAGCTGGTGGTTATCTTTTGCTGCCAGTTGGCTCTTACAGTGGGATTTCCAGGGTTTGAGAAGCTTTTAAAATATATTTACATTTTAAAATTTATTTACAAAACTAGTATTGTGTGAAGGAGTTGTTGATATCAAGATAGTTTATCTAAAAAAGGATAAAATAAGATAATAAATGAATTATAACTAAAATAACAGTTACAGCAACTGATTAAAAATATCCAGAATGACATTATAAACCCAGCTCCTAACATCCTTGGTGGAGAGTTGATAGGTCTTATTTTTGCAGCAATCTGCAGTGAGGATATGTTCCTTTCTAGATACATAAAAATAAAGGCTGGAAAGTTCAAATAAATGCACCTGCTGTTTGGGCATAGTTACCAAGACCATTTTGGGATGTTCATCCATTAAGTTGCCTCTATACTGTAACTGTATTTCCTCCCCTAGTAGCTTAGGCTGTGATTGGTTTGATGAACACAGGGATCACATCTAGCAATAAAACTGTGTTTTGCTGGTAAAACCCTTGCTTTAAGATCACAGCAGTAATGGTTTTTTTCGCCACACTCTCCAGAAAAATCCCAAACACTTCAGTTGGGAATGAAGAGGGGTGATGGGAAGTTAATTTTGCCTGCTGAAAACCAAGGCTATTACAAACTGAAATGAGCAGCTTGTGCATGGTATTTCTGATGGTACTAAGCCCAACCTGTAATCATAAAGAAATGGATGTCAGGCTGGGCATAAATGCTTTATTTTTTATGCAGTCAAAGTTTATATATTTATATAAACATACTGATTTATTTGCAGTGTTGCAGAAGTTGACAGTGGGGTAGGTCAGTGCATCTGTGTTTCTGCAGGGGCTCTGCTTGGTGATCTGTGGCTCCAGAGGGTGTCCCCAGCCTGAGCATCCTGTGTGTGTCACAGCTCAGTGTTAAGGCCACAGCAAAGCCAGACCTGTGGCAGCAGCTGTGTCCCAAGCCAGGGCTGAGGGCTCTCCTTCCTCACAGAAATCCCTAAATCTCCCTGAGTTTCTGAGGAGGGTGCCTCTCCTCTCTCCACACAGGTCATTCTGCTGTGACAGAGTAGTTGCCAGTGTGTTTACCTCCAGGTCATGCATTTATTTATTTGCTAAAATCCTTGCCTGGCTGGGGTGGCTTGCAGCTGCGTGTGGGCTCAGCCACTGCCTGTGTCTGGCTGGCTTTTAAATGTATATTTTTATGGCCCTTGAAACTTGGCACGAGCTGTGTTTGGTCGTCAACAACAACAACAAAAGATTGCTAGTGGAATTAAAACCTGGCATCGCCGCTCTGCAGGTTTATTGGCGATGTATTGAAATGGGATTTTCTTGCTAACGTTTCCTGGCATCCATCCAAAGCCCAGCATCTCATAAATTTATATTATCTCTCTCTGCTCTGCTCAGTTGACAGGGCTGCAGCAGCTTCTCATGCAGATCACGGGAATGGCATGGAAAAATGAAACCAGGAGACTTTCACGTGGGGAGTTGGTATCAGCAGAGAAATTGTAGTGGTTTTGCCAAGGAATTAGAGGGCAGAAATCACAGAATCACTGAATGAGTCAGGTTGGAAGGGAGCGCAGGAGGTCATCTGATCCTGCCTTGCTACTCAAGCAGGGTCATCCCAGAGCACAGAGTTGCATCCAGACAGGTCTGGGATATCTCCAGTGAAGGAGACTCCACAACCTCCTTGGACAATTTCTTCCATGCGTGGTCACTGCACAGTGAAGTTGTTCTTCCTCATATTCAGGTGGAAATTCCTGTGTGTCTTGAGGGGTTTTCAGTACCTGCCTTCAGGAACTAGACCATGGCAGAAGCAGAGCTGGGTCAGGCTGCTTGGGGCAGGTTGAGCTTGGAGTAGTAGGGCAGGACAGCAGTTACAGCCTGCCTTGACACTGAAATTTAGGTGAGGTGCTCTGTGGCATTTAAATGCTCTTCTGTCACCGTTCAGCCTGCTCAGAGGCATGTCAGTCTCAGCATAGTGATAGTGGAAACAGCATTTCTTGATTTATGTGGGACAGGTGAGCTTGCAGCGTGGTCACTGAAGGCTTGGCCAGCTCCAGGCTTGGGAGAGGCACGTGGGGCAGCTTTGCTCTCAGCAGCTCTGCTTTGGGCTCAGTAAGGGATCTCTGGCTTCCAGCCACACCAATTCCAAGCCTCACTCTCCCAGTCACTCTAACCCCAAATGCAACAATTTCTAAGGTGCTGTTTCATTCGTCCTCTGTGGAACTTCTAAGCATTAATTAACACTAAATATTAAGAAGTCGAGTAAGTCAGGTGCACTGGTCTGCCCTGGCTGAGGAAAAGTCATATCCACCTGCAGGAAATGTTGCAGGGGGAAACAGATGCATCTTGGTGATAGGAGATGGGAAGGGGATGTTAGGTCATTAATTACTTAGCCTTGCATAAACAAAACTTAATATTTTGAAAAGTCTCTAATTTAAAGGGAAGGAAAAATCTTTCATCTTTTGTGCTATTTAACTACATGTCAAGTTGGGTCAATTAGGAAACTTCTGTGTTCATTCTTGCTTTATATATTGATTACTCCTCCATGAACTGTTCCAGTGCACTGAGCACTGGGCTAGTTTCAAATGGGAGAAGAGCTAAGGGGAGCTAGACTGCTAAATCCATGATCCTGGCCCTCTGTATTCCTTCTGGTTTCTCTAGGGAGGATACAGGGGCAATTTGATTTATTTTTCTACAGGTTAAAGCTTATTTGATGGCTGTTTGTTGGGGACTTAAGCTGGGATCTTTTCAGAAGTGGTATTTGCTTAGCCTGCTAATTTTTCTCAGTTAAAAGAGAGGATTTGGTTGAAACCAAGTGTGGTGAATAAATGTTCAGGGTTATCATGAATGTTGGTGGTTGTGTGGCATTTTGGTTTTTTTCCTCTTTTAACTCTCTTCTTTCCCCTTTTTCCTTCCATGTCTTTGTAAAAAATGAGAAGCTGGTAAGTTTGTTTGGTCCAAAACTAATTTAGAATGGAGCAGTTCAGTCATGGGAAATTGCAGTTCATCCTTTTTTTACAATATAAACTATGAACTCAAATTTTACACTTTGTAGTGCTTTTACTGAAGCACTAGACAGCTTCCAGAGAGCAAGCAAGCACTGAACATTAATTTGTGGCATCAGAGCCAGGTTCTTCCAGCTGCTTGGCAATGGTGCACTTGGGCTTTTCTGTGGTACTGCTTTTTTACTTTTTTAATTGGCTGGTAGTATTTATTAAACAACGTACTCTGAGAAATTGCTGAAGCTCCTTGCAGTAGATCTAGGTAGTTTTTTTCTGGAGAGCTGGATGGTGGAGAGTCGAATTTCCACACAGGAGGCCCTTGGCAAAGATTTATCTTCGTGTGCTCGGTGCAAATGTAAGGCTGCTTGTGTATATTTTCTGTGAAATGTTATAAAGTTAAGAAAGATTGTTTTCCCAATACAGCCTTAAAGCTGAAATACAGTCACATTCCAACATAGCAAATCTGCATTTTGTGCATAAATTACTTAAATATCTAGGAGTAGTGAAATATAATGCTGTTAAACATGTCAAATGTGATGATTAAGTGACTGGATTGTTAGGAAGAAAATAGTAATTTTCTGAAAAGCTAAATGAATGATTTGGCACAATGAACTGCAAACACTACCAAAAAAAAAAGAAAACTGAGAAAAATTTGCTGGTGGAGGATCATGTTTGTAGGCAGTTGGTATTAAAAACAAGAGTAAAAATATTTCAGATTTTCTCAACTTAATTGACAAACTCATTTCTTCCCCTGACATTATTTTACCTGCTGACAGCTGAGTGGGTGGCTCAGTATGGCTGGGATCTCACATCACTAATACAGTGGCAGTCACTGCTGTAAGCTGATTTCTTTGCGGTGCTGAGACTGTGAAATGCTTCCCAGGATAAACTGCTGCTCTGGAAGGACTGGACTGGAGCCTGAGTAACTGGATTGGGGATCAAGGAGAAAGTTCTGCCTTCTGGATTACTCACTGCATGTTCTGTGGACACAAGAAATGCTGGAGCCACTTGAGACAAATTGTAACTCAGTGGCACTGAATTAGTGTAGACAAAGAGGTTTTTTGAACATCATCATTGCTGCTGCTGATGTGTGTAAGGAAGGGAGAGATCAGTTTGACTCAAAGCCCACGCTAAAATTTTTGAGTTAGCTGTTTTAAAGAATTGTCTTATTGGTAGACTAAGCAAACTTGTCTGTCAGTGTTTTTATGTTAATAAACATGTAAACCTTGTCTGCCTTTTTAGAAGCACTTCGAGAAAGGCCCTTTAACCCTCTGTAGAGTACACTGTGGAACCTCAGCTAGGCCAAGGATAACTTTCCTTTGATCACAAAATGTGTTCTTCTGAGCAGTGGTAACATGAAATAAAAAGTGAAAAAACCAGAAATAAAAAAAAAGTCAAAAGCCTTCTCAATATTATTCAAACTTAAACTAAACTGTGACTTTGATGTTCTTGGGCTTCACGTAGAGTGCTTATTGAAGCCTTTCTCTGTATTGTTAGGTCTGCACAGAGCTGTGGTCCAACCCCTGGCCACACCAATAAAAATAGTTTGGAGTAGCAGTTAACCCATAACTGGTTTTGCATGTTGCTTCGTGCTGTAATTTGAGACGTGGTTAATCTTTCTGTGTGCTCCCTTGCTGAAAAGGGTGGTCTCTGTGAGTCAGTGATCAATGCAATGCCAGCTGTATTAGGAAGGGGATAGAGGGATCTTTCTGTACAGTCAGGTGTCCACAGGATGGTGGTGGAAAAGGAGGGCAGAATCCTGGTGGTCATCTCTGTCCTCATGCACAGATTGGTGTCTTGCCTGAAGTTCTGTCCTGTCCAGAGTGCTCTTGTGCTAAATCCCTGCCTTGGTGTTGCTGGGGTCATATGATCTGAGCTGAGTGATTCCTCAGGGGTACCAAGTGCTCCCATAGGGCACATAAGGGCTCTCCAAGGGCTGTGTGGGTGCCCAGCCTGGCAGAGATCAGCAGGAGCCACAAAGCACGCTAGAAATCCACAGCAAGCCACCCCAGGAGGGCTTCAGCTCCTGCACAGTCTGTCTGCATTTCCTGTCCTCTCCTGCCCTTCTGTGCTCCTAGCCCAAAAGGAGATGTCAGTGTGTTAGTGGAAACTTATGCAAATACAGCTTGCAGAGCTGACCAGAAGCCTGCCTCACATTCTCAGCTTTCCCTGCTGATTATGGCTTGTGCCACTGGAGCCAACCACATCATCATCCGTCAGATTTATTCATGCTCCTGAAGTTCCACAAAGCCTGCTTTACCAGCCTGCCTCGTTCAAAGCATTTGGCCAAAGAACTGCTGCCACATTAGCAGCAAAAGACTCAACAAGGAGAAGGAGGACCCATTGCTGGCAGGAGTGGGGGACCCAGTAACAGTAGACCCCAAAAAATTCTGAGGTTCTCCGTGCTTCTGGTTTTGCCTCAGTCTTGAAAACATGGACACCCGTGGCCTCGTGGTGAAAGGGATCAAGGAGGAGAACAGCTGCCAGCAGTAGATGAGGGTCGAGTCAGGAGTGACTTTAAAGAACCCATGTGAGTCCCTGGAGCCAGATGGGCTGCAACCAAGGGTGATCAGCAACCCCTGGGATCAAGAAGCAGAAGACAAAAGCCAGCTTTTTTCTGGTGAAGTCTGTGTCTCATTTTCACGGGTGTACCAGTATCTCTGTGTTCACTGCTTGTGCTTCTTTGAAACTTCATTGCTCTGGGTGGAAATTGTGGCAGAGGTGTGGTGTAGGTACATTTTGTCACTCCAGACTTATGTTCTGAGCAGCGTGATGTTGACAAAGCACAAGAGGCAGCATCATTACTTGATGCAGAAATTGCATTGCAGTGTCCAAGTTGTTTCTGTTTCTGGAGTTATTTGTTGTGACTTCTTAAACATCATCATTTTTAGATAGTTGCTTCTGTTGTTTATAATTGAAAAGGCTAACTTGCTACTGACTAGAGAAATTGTTTTTTGATTTGAAGGCGGTTTTAGGGTAACTCCCTCTCTGTTCTAGGGAGCAGTGATACCCTTTCCCACATATACATACCAGTAAGGAAGTTTTTGCATCTGCAGCTGTCAGGAATGTATTTTGGCTGATGAATGCAGCCTAGCTTAAAGGCGGGATCCCATAGTGGGTCAGTTAAGCTTTATTGGTCTGCCAGACCAGATTATCATTTTATTTAACCAGAGGAGTAGTTTTCATTGTTACTTTATTGCCAAGGGTGTGTCAGCATTTCCATTATAAACCCCCTATTTTCAGGGATTTGTGTAGACTTGAGATGTAAGTGTTCTGGTCTAAAACTTGGCAAGCATGTTCTTCGTTCACCAGCGGATATTTTCTTTATGAGATTTTAGAACGGTCAGCTGTTTCTTAAATTGTAGTGAAGACAAGAGCGTTTTTTCCTCTTGGTTAAGCAGATAGGACTATTTTTTCCACCTCATTTATTGCAACTAGATTTATGAAAAATAATCCCCTATTCTGCTGTTTAAGAAAGGAAGAAAGGGGGAGGAGAAAAAGGAGTATCTTCCTGCTACCCTGTTCTGTTTGCCATGCCTCAAACCCTTCCCTTTGGTCTGTGTTTGGTGAAGTCCCACCCACCCTTCTCTCCTCCTCTTTACTTATTTCCCTTCAGTGTATTTACACTCTCACTGCATTAAGTTGCAGAGTTTGTTCTCCTTCCTCCATTCCTCCTCTTTGCTTTCCTGTCTTGTGCTTTCAGCACTCGATCCTGATAAATCTGCCTGTATTACCTTTCTCTAAAAGGCAGCTCTGAGGTTCTCTTAAGTGATACAACATACCTGTGGTAAATAGAAATTTTATACCTAACTATATATATTAATATACTTTGCTACTTAACTGAAGAACACGTGCATGACTCTTAGTTGAGTACTGCAGTTTTTCATTGCTTTTCTGAGACGTTGCTGTGTCTCTAGAGCAAAGTACTTTCACATTCCTTTTTTTTTTTTAACCAAATCTTTAATGTAGACTGAAAAAAGTGAAGTGTGATTGGTACAGAACAGCACTGTGGGTTTTCATTGCTGAGCTCTTTTAGTCACTTCCTGACAGCTTGGTGGAGAAATGTGACAGTCCAGGAAGCGATAGCAAGCTCAGCAAGGCTTCATCTGCTGTTAGAAGTTGGTGTGCTACAGGTGAGGGCACCTCCTTCTTGTGGAGATGTAGGAATACCTGGTTCTGGGATTGGTGCTCAAGGTCTTCAGGAAGAGCCTCTGCTGTTTTGCAGTTCACAGCCATGAACAAAGTAACTGGAGATGTAAAATGGTGAGTGAGGAACTACAGCTACGTGACTACTAAGCAACGAGGAATGTAAGTGAAGCGCTGGAAGCCAAAGGGTGGAAAATGAGTGCTTTCAAAAAGCATCATAGTCTTTCTCCCAGGACCTTCAGAAGATCTTTGTCAGAACAAGATGCTGGCCCAGCTGCCTTGAAGGACTACCACTGGTACCACCAAATGAAAAGCAAGAAGTTGAATAAACAGATGAGTTTTGACTCAGAGAAAACTCTTGGAGCGTACAGGTGGCCAACACATCCTTGGCCTCCCTGGAGGGTGAGCAGAAGAGCGGGCTCCTCCGGTTCGAAAGGGGAATGCAGTGACCCACATCTTGGTAAAAGTTCTGCGAGCATGGATGCCGACAGTCTCCAGGAAGACCCCCGTGAGCCGCTGTTCCCGACGAGGAGCCGGCCGTCGCGCGTTCCCTTCAGCCGCTCGCTGTCCGAGCCCGCGCGGCCGGCCCTGCAGGCCGAGCAGCAGGGCTTCTTCATCCACAGCATCTTCTCCTCGCTCTCCAGCGGCTTTGCAAAGATCGTCAGCTGGAAAGGGGAGCCTGTCAGCGAGTCCATAGCTGAAGGGAAAACAGAGGACAATCAAAGTGTTGTGAGTGCAGGTAATGAGCTCGCTTTTGTGTTGTTCTGTTTGTGTAACAGGTGAGTGTAGTGAGACGCACCATAATTGTTTAAACTGTTGTGTAACTTGTCTTTATTAACAGTGATGCTCTGCTGCTCTGTCTTAACTTTTAAAAACCAACTGAAAAAAGGTTCTTTCCTGATGAGGAAGTGGTATGAGATGTTTCGGTGTGTGCTTTAAAACTCAGAGATCCCTTTAGAACAAGCATCACCTGATGGTAGCAGTAGCATTTCCTTCTCAAGTGTGTGGTATTTGCAGTCCTGCAGGCACAGTATCCTCTGTGCTGCTGTGCTGCCCTGATTGAGATATCAAGCCTGCTCCTGTCAGTGAAGTACCAGGGAGAGAGAGAAATTAAGCTGTCTTTTAAACAGAGTTCCAGACAGCAGAATGGATCTAGCTCCTCTTACCAGATTCTCCATTTCGTAATCAAGCAACTGGATTGGTGTCTGCTCTCTGGTAGATGCCAAGGACAGGCATGTTGCAAGGGTTTAGCCAGCTGGGATTGAGGTCAGCAAGATGCCAGTATGAGATTTCATTTAAATCTACCCTGCTGATAACACTATTAAGGCAGGACAGGGAAAAAAAAAAAGGGGGGAAAAAGAGGATAAGCTTGCCTTTTTTCTCAGGCTTTTCTGAAACTTTCTAGCTGGGCTACACAGCTTGACCCTGGTAACTGATGATACCTGGAAAAAAATCCACAAAATTTATTTTGGGTTTTATTACAAATTTAAACTTTCCTTCTCCCCAAAACCTCAGCACTTTCCAGAGTCCTCCAGATTATCATATTAAAAACCTGATAAAATCTGGATACAGCTGAGGCTGCTGGACAAGTCATCAGTGTTCCAAAAAATTCAGCAGTAGTAGTGAAAGAAGAATATAATATACTATGTCTGTTCAGTCTTTCAGTCACAGGGAAATGTCCCTGACAGGCTTGTGTTTGCTATTGGAAGCTGTCACGTTGCTTTAAAACAAAAACAAATTACCAAAAGGAAGAAATAACCAAGAAGGACTATATCTGTTCAAGCCTATTTATTTACAATCACTGGTTCATTTCTCCAAGACCTTTTTCAATAGAAATTTGGCTTGATGATGCTTAATGGATTGCATGGAACACATGAGGGGGTAAAAGAAAGTAACAGGACTACTTTTCTTCTTTTTTTTTCTGTTGAGCTTTCTAATTAAGGAGTTAGTTGAGATTTTTCTCTCACCTGTATTTATTCAGATTAGGAACAAAGGTTTCTACTACAGGCTCTCACTGTTGTTGAGACCTTCTGGGAAGGTATTCTATGTGATTATGAGCATTTTGGATCAGGATGCCACAGTCTGTGAAGGGCTGAGCATCCTTCTTTCCTCTGTTTTGGTGCTCTTTGATACCAAATGGTTCTCTCATAACTCACAAGTATTGCCAGTCTCTGTGTTATTGGGATGCTTTGCTTTTTAGTAGTGTGTAAAGTAAACAAAGGAAAAGGATTATTTGTGAGAAGGCACCACTTGGTAAATGTTTCATGTCAGCTGTGGTACAGTGACAGAGCCTTTTGGCTTTTTTTTGGGTGGGCCAAACCTCTGTCTGCGCCTGCCAAAACTGGTTTTGCAAAGGGAGTAAAATTCAGGAACTGAGAGAAAAACAATGGGTCTCTAGATTAAAAGTCAAACTCTCTCGAGGGAGGAAATTGTAGCTGAGAAGGTGTTTGGGGAAATAAGTTTGATGAAGTCACCCATTAAATCACTTGCAATAGCCAGGTCCTGCTTGGGCCATTTCACAGGAAAACAGAGCTTTTGGTGGGATGGAAAAATGCCTCCATGGGTTTCTTTTCACCCTTTGCCATCACAAACATTCTATCTCTGCTCCCTCAGGTGGATGACAGCTTGTGTTTAACAGAACTAGTTCACCCTGTAAGAGGTGCAGCTGTGTGGGATATACAGTCGGAGGACAACTAATTGCTCTCCACTGGTTTTATTTTTTCTTAAAGGAGTGTTGCCTGTGCTGTAATTAGCTGGAGCTTCTGGGGAGAGGCTCCTGTCCTGTGCAAGACTGCAGGCTGAGACCTGCTAAAACTGTGGTAAAACTTGTGAACTCCTGGGGTTTAGAGCTGAGGTCTGAGGCAGGTGACTTGAAGATAAAAGGGTGAGGGATATGTACATCTGTCATGTTCTTCAACCACAATCTAGAAGTTCAGAAGGGATCAAATCTTGCATTCTTCCACATGAGTTTAATTCAGTGGGGGTCACTGAATTATCCTCTGACTCTTTTGGTGCTTGCATGGGCAAAGGGTCTTTCCATGCCTACAGTGCTGTTTATTGTTCAAGGAAAAATGGAGAAAAGGGATGTTTTCCTCTCCTCAAGAAGCAGAACTTGGTAATCCTCGTGCAGCTGAGATCTGTGGTAAAAGTGCTCAGGCACTCTAACCACAGGATGGTGTGAGACGTGGAGTTTCTCCAAAGTATGCAAACAGCTTTACACAGAAAAGCGTGATCAAAAGTGCCCCAGGAAATGTCTGTTTGGACAGAAATTCTTGTGACAATGACTGAAACCCAAGAGACCTTTTCTGTGTTGTGAAATACACAGTGGGAGAGGCACACTTTGGACTTGAACCAGGAGAACCCAGGGGTGTACGTTCCATCTCTCTTCTGTCCACAAAGCCAAGTCCTCTACTTCCACAGCCTCACTAAATTAAAAGTATTTCCACTTTCCTCTGAAATACTTGGAGATTATCAACTTTTTCAAAAATTTGTCTTCCTTCTAATGCTTGCCTGGCCTCTTGTGTTTTGCTTCATCTCTGTGCCAGAATGGCAGAATGGTTCCCTTTTCAGGAAATGTTTAACTCCCAAAAGAGGACCAGTTGTTTTTATGGCAGCTTGAAGAGGGAAGTGGGATTTAAAAAGAAAAGAAAAAACAAGATCTGAGTAAATATTTTCCAGTTGGTCTCACAGTCTAGGAAGCATGTTCAGACACTGTTTCATCAGTTCTTGGCTGTGCAAATCCCTCCTGCATGGACTCACTCATCCTCTTAGGCGATGAAAGGATGCTGAACCCCAGGAGAGCTGCGTCCTTTGGCTCTGCCCAGAGCCTTGGCTGGATGCAGAGCCTCCCCGAAGTGCATGGCAGGCT
Source organism: Passer montanus (assembly GCF_014805655.1). Lineage (NCBI taxonomy): Eukaryota > Metazoa > Chordata > Aves > Passeriformes > Passeridae > Passer > Passer montanus. The sequence continues at coordinate 1,419,821 of NW_024372259.1, forward strand.
TTGTGCATCCCCCTACAGCGTGGGTTTGGGGAGAAGGGCACAGATGGAGTGGACCATCAGCAGGAGTAGCAGAGCTCTTTCCTGGTGTGCTGCGTGGATCTTCCCAGGAGCAGCCTGGGCCGGGTTTGGGTGTGAATGAAGAGCTTTTGGTGCATATCTGCTGATTTCTAACCACTCCTAGGGCCAGGCATTTGGAACCAGCATTTCCCCTGGCATGTGCAAAGCCTGAAGGTAAAAGGTCTTATACTCACTATTATTATTATTATTATTACTGTTATTTACTATTATTATTTAACACTTTTAATGTGTTGTAATTAGGAAATAGTTGACTTCTGATGGTAATAGCGTGAATTATAGCATCTGTATTGTCTCACCTTTCTCATGAGACTGAAAATAGAATAAAATTTTTCACAATGCCTCTCAGTTGCCCCATCTCTGGGTCAGGAAAAGACTTAATCCGGCAATTTACTACTTGAGGAATCTAAGAACATATTAATTTCTATTAAATATGTTAGCTTGAGGAAGGAGAAGTGCCGTTCTGATAAAGTTGTTGATTGAGAACATACCATGATATGGGTAGAAAGAAGAAGATAAGGAAGGAGCTATGCAGACAAAGCCTTGGACCCAAGGTTGAGAATAAAATTTTTCACAACGCCTCTCAGTTGCCCCATCTCTGTGTCAGGAAAAGACTTAATCCAGCAATTTACTACTTAAGGAATCTAAGAACATATTAATTTCTATTAAATATGTTAGCTTGAGCTTAATCCGGCAATTTACTACTTGAGGAATCTAAGAACATATTAATTTCTATTAAATATGTTAGCTTGAGGAAGGAGAAGTGCCGTTCTGATAAAGTTGTTGATTGAGAACATACCATGATATGGGTAGAAAGAAGAAGATAAGGAAGGAGCTATGCAGACAAAGCCTTGGACCCAAGGTTGTGGGTGAGCAGCTGCACCTGTTCTTATTATTTCTGAGTATTACCAGTGACCCTTTCACACTCTTGAGAATGGGTTTGTGAGAGAGTTCTCAGATAACATTTATTTCGCTGTTGCTTATCTGGATCTCAGGGTGGTGTGTGTTTAATTGTAGACTGATGACAAAATAATCCTCCAGTAGAATGCCTTACCTATATCTTCCCTGGGTATCTCTGGTTTGGTTTGAGGGGGTGAGGGTAAACACTGGTTTCTTTTACTTAGTGTGTGTTTGGTTTTCACAATCACTCTCTTGTTAATGTTTTTTCTTCAGCATTCCTTCCTTCTCTTTTGTCACCTGGATAAAGATATGTCTCTTCAGTCTTTTAATTTTGATTTCAAGCTTTCATTCATTTTATAGAGGATTTGTGCCTTGAGTGAGAAATATTTTATATCCTTGCTTTTCCAGAAGTGCTTGGGTTTTTTTTATAATTCACTAAAGTAATTTGAACTCTATGCCTTCTTTAAGATCTTTACACTGTAGGTTTATTAAATTACATTTCATACATATTTCCATATAAACTTATCTAGAGAATTGTATTTTCCCATTTATAACTCAAAACCAAGGCAGTTCGCTGTTTAGTTTCTTTCAGCAATTCCCAAAATACAAAGCTGTTTCTTCCTGAGTAGGAATTTAGTATTTATTACTCATTGGAGCAGCTTTTCTGTATTCATGTTTTTAAAACCAGTTGCTCATTTTAGAAGCCCTTCTACTGACTCATGTTCCTCCACTCCCAAATCTCTCTTGCTCTTAAGTAGTTTATTTTTGGTGGGGTTTTTATTAGGGAAGTTTTACACAATTGAGCTTATTCAAGTGTTCCTTTAAGTGCTGTGCAAATGCCTTGTGCTGTGAAACCTGATGTTGTTGTGGAAAGGTGTAGTCTTAATATTCCAACTCCTTCACTTTTAATTATCAGAGCAGATTCGAGATAGCTGCTTGTACAAAATCCCTCATTGTATTAAACTGTAGTTCTGTGTGGTTATAAATAAGAAAATAATTGTGTAGTTATAAATACAAAAATAACTCATTGCTGCCTGGTTTCTCTCTCTTTTTTAAAATGTAGTGTGGTCTCATGGTAGTAAATGTTGTGTTAACATGGTATCTTTGAAATTACAGGGATCTGGGGATGCACAGGGAACATTTCTGGCATTTGACAGCTTTAAGTATCACTTAAACATCCCTCCCCACTACTTCCTTCTGCCTGGTTCATCCCAGGCATTGTAACGTTTAATGTGGGCTATAGGCTAATACTATGCAGCTGAATATTTATGAACACAACACAAGATAATTAGCTGTAACATCTGAAGCCAATAAAATTATGCTTATCTGATTTTAATTCCACTTAACGGACAGTATCTCTATGCAAGTGGTTGCAGTCATTTCAGTGTTGACTGGTGATTTTCATATATTTAATCCCCAGCCCACTTTGTCAGAATCCAAAAATTCACATTTAATGGGATGAATGAGGATGTTTATATTTGTAAGACCTCTTTTCTGACTCCAGAAATCATGGCAAGTGACTGGCAGGGCGGTATGTTCCTTTTTGCCATTTTTTGTGGTCTGTATCTGCGGGACTGTCAGGATGTTGTACTTTGTGCTGCTTGTGCAGAGGAGTCTGACAGCTGGTGCATGCAGGAATATTATCTGTGATCACCTTGATCATGAGAAATTATTGCATGGGAATTATCTGAGGAGAGGGTAATCGTGTCCTGGAGACGTCTTGTCTCCTGTGTTTTCTTAGCAGGGAGAGAGGGCTTTGAAGAGATGCAGCTTTCTTGGAGGCAGCCAAAGAGTGGAAGTGTGGAGATTAGGAGAAAGGGCTCCCGGTGAAGTAAAGCTCTGGGGTTTTGGTGGGAGAAGCTTTTCCTTTGATAACAGGCCAGACAGGGTCGAAAAGAGGTGGCTGGAGGAGGAAAAAACAGTCTTTGCTTTCCAAAGGAGAAGCTGTGTCTGGAGCAGGCGGGTTTGGAGTCTCTGACAAAGCTCTGTGTTCCAGCTGTGGAGTCTCCAGAAGGAGAAACTTGGGCTGTGAGACCCAACAGGGAGGGATGTCCCAAGAGGACAGCGGGAGATGCTCACAGCCCAGGGCTGTCTGTGGGATGTCAGCACCTGCCCCACAGCCCAGGAGGGGCCCAGACTGGTCCTTGCCAATCCCCTTGAGGGGTCAGCAAGCCCAGGCTTGGGAAGTGTGAAAGAAACTGTGTTAGACTCTTCTCAAAATTCTGTGTTCTTCTTAAAGACAGCCCTAAATTGCAGCTGCCAGAGGGTACAGAAAAGGGAAGTGTACCCAGTGGTTCAGTTCCAGCTAAGCTTATTTGACACTGGAAATGGGAGCCTTAACTCTTCCTGACACACATACATTTGAGGCCTGCAGTGAGAGGGTAACTTCTGCCGTGGTAAAATTTTCTTCAGGCAAAGCTCCCTGGTTTGCATTTCCACAAATGCTGCCCGTAATGGAACTTGGCGCGAGATGAAAATTGCCTTCGTGCTTACAAAATGAGCGCTTCCGAGGCACATTGACCCTTTTTTCCTTAAAATAACAAACCCAGAGGAAAGTATTTGGGTTTTAGGCCTTTGGTTTTTTTCCAAATAACGAATGGTGCAGATTTGCAGTGCTAACAGTATGTGATTTAGGAATCAAAGCAATGACATTTTAGAAGTAAACATGTGCAAGATTATCTCTGTGCACTTATTTATCCCATTACTTTGCTATAGAGTTGCTTGATTGCCTGCTTTAACTAATTAACTTGTATTATCATTTAGCCTTATGCTTTCTGTGGTGATACTTTCTCTGTGGTAGTTACTCAAGAGACTCTTTAGACTCTACTGAAATAAATACTTCATAATCCTGTAAAACATCACTTGTTTAAAGGAAGCTGTTTATGTAAACAATAGGCTAATGCATGAAACTCTTGACATGTTAGCATCGAAACCAACTGTCTCCTGAGTGGTTTTGTTCTTACTCTGAGGAAAGCTGAAGCTCTACATCTGGTCTTCTGTGGGCGAGAGAGCTTTTTACAATTTACAGGACCGCTTGTTCAAATGAACTTAAATATTTCCTACAGAGAAGGTGATAGAGAAAATTACCAAAATAGCTTCTTGAAGAAGCTCCTGTTTTGGAGAGTAGGCATTCCCTGTCTTTGTGCCTTGTGGGGATAAGCTGGTCATTTTGATCTTTGAATTTGGTATAGAAGATCTTTCTCAAAACATGGGAATTGAGTAAGGACATGTAGTGATAGGATATGAGGTTAAGGTTTTAAACTGAAAGAGAGTGGGTTTAGTTTCCATATTCAGAAGAGATTCTTCCTGTGAGGGTGGTGAGGCACTGGCACAGGGTGCCCAGAGAGGCTGTGACTGCCCCATCCCTGGGAGCATCCATGGCCAGGTCAGGGTTTGGAGCAACCTGGTCTAGTCAAAGGTGTCCCTGCCCATGGGCAGGGACAGGAACAAAATTATCTTTAAGGTTCCTTTAAATCCAAACCCATTCTGGGGTTCTGTGGAAAACGACTTGTCTGGAAACTGCTGCAGAGAGGAGCCAGATGAGTGACAGTGATGTGTGAGAACAGGAGTAAGCAAACCCACTGCTGCAGTCAAATGCATTTATTTGTGTCAGCTCTCACCACACATTGCTATTGATGCTGTCTGTAGGTTTGAGACTTAGGGGGTCAGCATCATGTGGTTTTCTGAGGTTTGAATTTGAGTTCCTGAGATTTGTTAATTGTGCAAAGGTCTCTTTTTCTTTTTGCCCTTCCTTGCCAAAGACAAATCTCTCTTTCTAAAAGGTGCAAGAAGGTACTCTGTCAAGTCCAATGGCAAGTTTTAAGCAGACCTGCTTACTCATTTTATGTCTGACTCCAGGTGCTTTTGCATGTTTTATAGGTATTGAAGAGCTTTCCTGTATCCTATATTCTGACTCCTCCCAAGTAAAATCTTCTGAGACTATCAGATATTTCTGTGATGATAGTATGGTCAGAGTTTTAGCTGCATCTCACTCATCCTAAGATGAGTTGCTGTTGATTTTCTTCTACTTACACCTATGAATTTACAACCCATTTTCATAGAAAAAACAGTAGCCCTTTTGATGTAGATACTCTTAAAAGCAATTTTCCTCTAACAGTCATTTAGTGACACAGATGCTTTGGCAGGCAGGTTTGGCTGGTTTTGACCATGAACTACAAAAAAATCTGCTGAACTGCAAACTCTTGCAGTGTGTCTCCATCTACCTTCTCTCTCCTATTAGTTCTGGCTGCACTTGTAACACAAGAAGAGGCTTTGTTGGCAGCAGAGATCCAGGCAGTGCCCCTGAGAGAGCTGCCTGTGAAGGGAAGAGGGTGAACACACAGCTCCAAACAGCTCCCAGTTGCCTTCAGTTATCTCCACTCACGCAGTGCTTTTTTTACCATTACTGATGGGGTATTTTGGCTGTGTCCTGTATAAATAGCCTCTCTCAGTAACCACTTCCTCTGCCAGCTTTGTGAAGCAGTGAATCCTTGCATGCCTGATGTACTGTGGTGCTGCTTGTGCAGGCTGGGCTGGCTGAGTGTGTGGTGCTCAGCAAGGGGAGGATTCTGGCTGCACTGTGGTTTATTTGTAGGTTTCCTGTCAGCCCTCCTGTAGCTGATAAAATGTGTGGTTCAAGCCACTGATGTCTCATATGATAGCTTGTTTCTTTATTGAGACAGTATTTAAATGATACTGAGACTCCTACAGAAATTGGGATGAATTTTTTTAAAAGAGTGGAGAAGGAAGGGATAAATGTTCAGTCTGTTGTAGCAGAGACAAATCATTGTCTTGATGTTGGTTTTCATTATTTCCAACTGGGACTTCCACCCCCACTTGCATATGCAACTGTCATGTGATAATTTGCCTCTTCTTTATGGTAAAACAGTGTTAGGGCTGACCTGTGTTGGTAAAAGCTTTTCAGTCCAGAAGAGTTGGTTGACAGCTCAGGGCATCTAGGAGAGTGTTGAGTTACCCTGGCAGGTGAGGCCCTTGTGCCTTTGTGTGGTTAGGCATTTATACAAAGAAGTTTGTATATTTTTTATATGTCTTTTTTGTGTCCTTTACTACATAATCTCAAGAAAATGTCTGTGGCAGTCACCCTGGTACTTCAGCACAGTCTCTGTGATTAATACTAAAGGAAAGAGGGGCAGTCACCCTGGTACTTCAGCACAATCAGTCTCTGTGATTAATACTAAAGGAAAGAGCAAACCAAGACATGTCAGGAAAAGGTGGTGCAAAGTTTTCTGCATCTTGGCCGTGCAGAGACAAATCCTGAAAATTCCAAAATCAGGCTGGTGCCCTCCTACACCCAACTGGTGAGCCCAGGCCAGGGCTGGGGATCTGGGGCTGCTGATGCTGTTGTCCCCTCCTCACACACACGTGGCTGCTGTTCCCTGCTTTAGCTGTGCTAACAAGGTATTTTCAGCTGCTGCACCCACAGCAGCAGGGAGGAGGCTGCCACAAAACCTGCCTGAGGAGCTCATTATAATGGCAGCTCCTTAGCTCCTGCTTGGGTATACTCTAAAAGGGGAAGACTTCTTTTCAGGGAATCTATTTACCCTTCTTCATTGTGGAGTTTCTTTTGAGCTTTCTGTGAATGCTTCATGCCTATAAAGAGAAGTGATGGCCCTTAAATATAATTGTAAAATACATTGTTATTTTTTCTGGGAGGAATTATATGTGTAGAGCAGGGGTTTTGAGTTACTTTGACAAAAGACATGAATGGCTCAAACGTACTAATTGAAAAATTTCTGTTTGCACAGGAACCAAAGCAATTTATTGGGTGCATATGTAGCATCTTGTAGAGCCAGCAGCCACCAAATGCAGGAGGCTGGCTGTGCTGTGCAGCATATGTACCCAGACTTCTGACACCTTCCTACTGTTACTGTGGAAACTATAATTCCCAACACAGCCCTGAAACAGGGGGTTTTTATCTGCAAAAGGGGACAAGGTCTGTAGATGAGAGAAAGAAATATTCCTGTGCAGTGTGAAGCCAGCTGGGGCAGTGGCTGTGCAGGATTTGTGTGGTTGTGCTTGATGTGGAATTGCATGTTCAAATGGATGTTGATGTGTTTGATGTGCTTATTGTAAATTTTAATGGTAAAAATCCAGGTGGGTGGGTTGTAAATGCAATGAGACATATGGACCTAAGGAGACCTATGTTGAGAAGTGGAAACTAGGGAATGCAAGGGAAAGAAAAAACATCCTTAGAGAGGCAGACATTTCTGAATTATCAGGTATGCAAAAGGAAAAAAGTGACAGCAGAGAGGCTCATCACACTCCTCCCTGCCCCCAACAGGCCCAGCCTGAATTAAAAACACATACAGCAATCTCCACTCGGAATAACTTCTGCATGGCTATATAATTTCAAAGAGAAATGCTTTCAGGGTGATGATAGGTTTTGTCTACATCTGTAATGTCTCATTTGTCTTTGGATACCCAACAGCCTTCGCTTTGTTTATTCAGAGCTAAGCAAACATGAAGCTGAATGTGCTTTCCAATGATCAATGTAAATCAACGTGAAAAATGGAAATCATTATAAAACATACACACACATATATATTTAGTGAGGTTTGCTAGATTGATTGCTCCTAAACCTAGAGCTTGGCTGCTCTTACGTGCAGAGAATTCACAAAGAGACAGCCATAGCCCAGGGACAGTGAAGTGTGGTCACTGATGGATAAAATAAAATTCATGTCTGTTTGCATTTTAATGGATTTTAATCACATGAGAGTTTGGGGGGAAAAAATAGATTTTTTTTTTTCTTTTCATCATTGTGTCTGATTGCTTTAGGGCTAACAAAAGTGGTCCCAGGTACTGAAATACCATTTTCAGTTCTTGTGCTGTTGTTTAAAAAGGCTTTTGCAAAGACAAGGGATGTGCACAATCATCATTAGTCACTGAGAGCAGGACAAATAGAACCGGTCTGTAGATGTAGCAAGGAGAGCGAGCTTGAAATTTTTGGCAAAGTAGTGAGGGGGAAATGAGCAAGAGGCCATGGATGGTTTTTATCACCAGAGATTTATAAAAATAAGCTCCACATCCATCAGGGGCTGGGGGGTAGGGTGGGTACCATCCAGCTCTAACCATGTGGAAGCAGCACCATCTGTCTCTGGCAAACTAAAACTCTTGAAGAAAGGGAGATGTTCCTTGGTCTTTCACTCTTTGGGGCTGCCTCTCATCTGTTTGCCATTCCTGCTCTCTGTGACATGATCTTCATACGTATTTTCAACGTTCTTGCTTTGTGCTGCTGGCAGGGACCAGCTCTGCCCAGCTCACCACTCCTTCCTGCTGGCCCTGCTGCTGCCTCATTCCTGCTTTGTCAGCTGCTTGTTTGCTCTGGAACTCCATCCCTCCAATTCCATATTGGGTGAGATTTATCCCTCAAGCCCCAGAAATATTTTTTTGTTCAGGAGCACCATTCCTTAGGCAGCTAAGCCAGGTATTTTGTGCTAATAATGTCACTTTAAAGAAAAAAAGGGAAGAAAAAGAAAGAGGAGTAGAGTTTGTGTAAAAGGCCAAGCTGTCTTCTGAAGGGCACAAAATAGAGAAGCTCAAGCTTTTTGCCCCGGATTTTCTTTTGTTATGTCACTAAGTGGGATGTTTGTGTCTGTTTATACTCTGATTTCTTGTGTGTTTTGAAATCTCATTGTACTCAGTAGTGGAAAGTTGGCTGCTTAAGTAAAGGCATGTTAAGGACAGCTCTCTACAGTAGCTGGAAGGAAATGCTTCTCAAATGTATTGTCCAAGTTGGTTCTAGTTAATAGTCTCCTGGGTATGTGAACTTTCCTTGGCTTCTCCACCCATCTTCTGGCAGCAGACAGAATTCTTAGCATTTCAATTTAAAAATAAAATAATTAATTAAAAATCTGTGCTGCCCTTCTAAATTGTTTCCCAATAGGAGCGAAATGTAATTCAGTATTAACTCATTAAATCACTTCTGTGGGTTGATTATTCCTACTGGGGAGGGGATCCCCACAAAACAGCAACATAGAGCAAATCTCTTCAAAATATTATAATTATTGTGTTTCTATAAAAATTCCCCTCTCCTTTTCCCTCTGGTCTGGTTGGGTTTACTGTTATGAGATGCAATTGCTCAGCAGGACTGCTAATTAGATGTTACCAGGCTTGTTTCTGCAAGGTTGTGACCTATAAATTTCTGTTTAGCATTGCTGTAGGACAGACATTTTCTCTCCACTGGTTATTATTTATCCTTGCTGAGTTTATGTGTTTTCCTTCTAGGATTTTGGAGGGGAGTACCTTTCAGACAGAAGGGGGTTTGGATTTGCCCCGGGAGCTTTGTGCTGTCAGTTTGCAAAGCATACAGAAGGGAGAACATTTGGGAACAAGTGCATGTTTGTGCTTAGGCATTAGATGTAAATATAAATGAAAATACAATTCAAAATATGAATTTTTTGGTATAAAAATCCAGCTTGAAAATACAAGCTAAATATCAGCTAAAAATCAGTGTAATGAAGAGCAAAAGGTTTGGCCTTTTTAAGATGTATATTTTACAAGTTTTGAGGAACAGAGCAGGAGTAAGGAGGAAGAAAGTGAGAAGGTGAGGGCTCAAGGGTAGTGAGTGTTTGGGGTGAGGATGTGGCCTTTATTCATCACAGCCTCAGCTACTGCACGGAGAAGGAAACATTAATGAGGGAAAACCCAGCTGGAGAATACCTGAAATACTGCACCCTACCTCCAGATCCTTTTAATTAGCCAGCCCATCCTCCAAGGATACATTAATCATGCTGCTTGGGGTTTGCCAAAGCGTGGGGAGCCTGCTCCACCTGTTCAGGTGGCACCTCAGGAGCCTGGAGCTCAGCATGGCAGAAATGTCCAGACCAAGCTGGCCTGCAGGAAACATCCTTCCCCTGGCACAGGTTTAGCTCAGCACTTGAAATTCTCTGTCTGGCACTGTAGCTTCTTCCTGTGTTGCCTCTTTCTTTCCCAGCTGGTTTGCCACAGCACAGAATCCCAAAGTGATTGGGGTTGGATGGGAACTTAAAGTCCAGTCCCAACCCTCTGCCGTGGGTAAGGACACCTTCCTCTAGACTGGATTGCTCCAAGCCCTGCCCAGCCTGGGTTTTGAAACTTCCACACAATATCATGCAGAGTAAGCAAGAAGAAAGAAAGAGAGCAAGAAGAAAGAAATCACCCATTATATTCTGAAATTTTGGAACGAAATGAAGCTTGGTTTGCCAGTCCTGACGCTGTGTGGTAATGAGGAGAGCAAAGCACTCTGAGTCAGGAGGTTCCTGAGCTTTGATGCCAGCCTGCAGCTCAGTGTCCTGCTGTGACCATCTTGGTGGTGACCTCCTTATGCTTGACCAAAGGGGATTTTTCTCCCCAAGCCAGCTTCCCTCCCTAAACCAGGTTTAAATTACACAGGGAAACCAACCTCACATAACCTTTAACTGAAGGTTAAAGGGTAGAGCTGATGAAGGAGGTACTGCAGGTCATTGCCATACTGCATTAAATGTGGGATTCAGGTTATTTGCCACAAGACATCTCTCTGCCTAAATCTAAATATGGCTCAGGATCCCCATTGCACTTTTATAAGATCCAGTCTCGTTCCTCTAAAGTTTTGTGTGATTATCATTAAATGGTGAAAAAGTCCCCATCTTTTGAATATTAGTGTTGATTTACTGAGATACAGGAAGGCTTTTCAAATGTTAATGAGGAAAATGGAATGAGGAGCATTCTGGTGCTTTTGCTTTTAAGTAGGTCAAATCAGCAAATTTATGTGTAACAACCCGTGGTTCCAGGTTCTTCTGAAAACATTTTGAAGATGCCACAAGGAAGCAGAGTGGGTCTGTCTAAGTAACAGGGGGAGTACTGCAGGGCTTCTTGTACATTATATTTGAATCCCTTGAGGGGTCCCTTACTCAGTCATTTGTTTTAAGTGGTTAAAATACAAAAGCTAACTTTAGCCTGTATGCCTGAATGACCTGCAAAATATGCAAAACCATGCACATTATTGCAGCAGATTTTAGTGTCCTGTGAACTCTCCCTTTGACAAGGGAAATAAACTTCCCTTTATGAGACAGCAGCAGTGCTCACAAATCCTCTTTTCCCCATAGTCTGTTGAGGCAAGAAAAAGCCCAAACCCAAAAGAGACACCTAACTGCTTATGTGTCTACCCAGAAACATTCAGACTGAAAATAGCTAAAACTGTACATCAGCAACTGGCTGTGCAGTGGTGGCAGGGTGAGCAAGTGTTTAAATCATCGTGTGAGATTTTTGTGGGGGATTGTTTTATATATTATTCATTGTTTTTACCTTATTCTTTCTTGTCATGAACACCACCACGCACAGGGAGGGTTGGTTTGAGATAACACAGGATGTGTTTCTCTGGAGGTGGGTTTCAGAGCTGGGGAGTTCAGCAGTCCTGCCATTGCTCTGAGAAATGAAGTTTATAGGGTGACATCAGTGACAATGAAAATATCTGCTTTCTGGAAATAAAGCCAAAGGTGAAAGCTTCTGAAAGAGACAGCCTGCATGGTGTAGTTCAGGCTGCAAGGAAAGACAGCCTGTTTGGTTTTCCATTGTCTATCTGGAGCTTGTTGTGGGCACTATCTCATCACCTGCTCCATTCCTGCAGCTCTTTCTTGTCTCTGCAGAAATGCTTCCCTACCTTTGCCCTTCCCATACCTCCCTCCTTGACAGGAAAAAGCAGAAGGGTCCTGCTCTTTTGCAAGTGGTCTGTGACAGATGAATGCCATCTGGCTGGTGCCTTCTTGGCAAGGGTGGGGGTAAAGCAGTCTGTGAACTTTGGTGTTGGTGCTTTTGCCAAGCTCTGTGCACTGCTTGTGCCACTCATCTTTAATTTTGACCCCAAGTACGCTGGTACATTTTTGCGTGTGCAGGAACTGAGCAGCTTTTGCCTTTAAATTGTTTTGTTGGGGTTTTTTTTGCACAGCTGCCTTGGGCCAAGGTCCTTTTAAAGTTCATGACGTTTTTTCTTTTGTCCTCTTCCTGCACTGTTGCAAAAAATAAAGAATGAAGAGGGAACAGCCCACTCTGGATGCCTGGTGCTGAAGAGGCTGTGAGATGGAGATTAGGGGTTGGTGAGAGCAAGCACTGCAGAGGACAGAACAAGGTGAAGGGCATAGAGCTGGATAAGAAAAGGACCATGCATAAATTAGGAGGAAAAACTGCAGACTTTTTTTTCTCCCACGAATAATTAACTTTTCTGCTATTCTCCATTTTCTGCTTTCTAAATCTCTCACGAAAGCCTCTCCTTGCTTTGGGGAGAAGTGTCACTTGAGAACCTTCTCAGAACTTGGCAGCTATGTAATAGGGGCATGTAATCTTTTATAATCCTCTCTACAGGTTTGTAATAACCATTTCTGTTTTGAGATTCCGAAGTGTTTTGTAGGCCAAGTGGGAATTTAACTGTGAGAGAAAAATGTACTTAATATTCAGGAGCAAAGATGAGTGGTCCTGGGCAGGGAACGAGACCTGAATAAGAAGGAAAGGAAACCTGCTTGAGTATTGAAGGAAGGGTCACAGCCATGGCTTCAAGCAACTGCGGGTTATTTGAAATCTTAGTTATCCTGGGAACCAAATTGGTTTTTTACAGGGACAGCAGCTTTTGTTGTGGTGATGTCATGAGACTTAGGAGGCTGCACAATGAGCCGCTTGTTCGCGGGCGCGCAGGGAGGCCGGGCACAGGGCGCACCTGCCTGTTTTGTAAGGTCCCCACCTTGATTGGGTTGTGATTTCTGGTTCCACTCGTTGAGCCACCAAGTGCACGGTGATTGCCTGATTGGAAGCTGCTGGCACTGATCCATCTGAGAAGGTGCTGATGTCTCCTGACAGGCACATCCTGCACGCTGTGTCCCCTGAACCGGACGGGGACAGAGAGCAAGGCGCAGCCGAGGGAGGCGAGGATCAATTACCCTTTGTAAGTTTAACATTTAGCAATCGGCTATGCAGCAAGTAAGAAGCTTAGAGGAGCTCAGTGGTGTTCAAGCTAATTGGTAGATTTAAACTGCTATTGAGAGCTCCCACACCTTTTGCTCAAAGAAGCTGCTTGGTGACAGCAAGCTGGTGCAACTTTCTGCTTTCTAGTCAGAATTACCCTCTGAGCTTTATGCCTAATTTTTGCCTCTGCCATTAGCTCCTTAGCTGTCATTTTTTAGGACTTTGCAAGAAAGCTTGAGTGTGTTGGCACACTCAGCATCTGCTCACTAAACTAGTCGTAAGATTTTAAGACTTGCGGTTTCTTTTTTGGAACCGCTCCATAATTTTTCTTTTTGAAAATAAAATCTCGGTGAAACTGCTCGCATGGTTGTGGCCTAACTGAATTTGTGCTCGCGAGCTTCTGCAGAGCCCTTGGGTACCAGGGAACACTGAGGCCTTTGAGGAAATGTCAGGGGCTGAGGGTGACAAATGTGTGAGCACAGGCGTCGGGAAAGGTTTGGGTCAGGAATTGCGTGTGTTACGGGGAGGTGAGAAGGGAAATCTTGGCTGATCCCTGCCGTAGTCTCAGCCCTGGTGTGAAAACTCCCGAGCTGTAGATAGGCACAGTGGTGACGTTGCAAGAACAGGGCAGATGTATGGACTTGGGCCCAGGGGAAGTTGGCAGAGCCGGCTGGGAGCTCAGCTGCAGGAGGGAGGCTGCTGTACCTTGCTCGCTGCCGGCTGACTCTTGCACAAACAAGTCAGATCTCTCCTAGGGAGGGAATTGAAGGGGTGGGAATGATGTCAGCGAGAGATCCCGTCCTGCTGGGAGATGCCAGGCTTGTTGAACAGTGGCATTCTGTATTTTGTCTCCTGCTGGTTGCAGAGGAGACAGCCCTTGGCTGCTAAGGCATTCGCTCATCTGATGGTTTATTCCTCCTCACTTAAAAATTGCTCCTGACTTGTTTTCTTAGCGCAGAAAATCCGTAGGAAATTTAAAAATCTGGCTGGCAGCTCTGGTAGTGGACAAAACATTGATTCCCACTCTTTGAGTTTAAAGGTTAATCTTTCCTCCTTGTGTCGAGGTGAGACTGCTGCATGTGAGAGATTCTGAGCAGCAAGGTGACCCTTCTCCCACCCCATCACAGATCTCAGCAAGGCTTCCCAGCAGCTGCTGGGGAAAAGCTGTGCCTTTAGCTAAGGGCAGCAGAGACACTCAGTCCTCATTCAGAGCAAGGGAAAATCCTTCAAACCTCATCTGTAAGCAGTGAGCAGCAGACACCTTCAGACTTCCCATCTCTAAATTTTAAGAGATTCCTTCTCCCAGAGCTGACATAGTGATGGTAGGGAAATGGGAGCATGCACAACAAGCATGAAAATTTCCAGATTTCTTTGAGGATATAGGACATGAAAACTGCACCTGACTGAACAGTTTTTACTTTAATCTCCCTGTGGCTCATGAGGTTCTTCACTGGGAGAGCAGAAAACCAGTCTTGAGACTGTGTCTGATCACTGCCACTCAATAAAAGAGCAGTGGAAAGTTAATAGGTTAGATTGGCAAGATTGGCCTATACTAGAAAAATTAAATGTCTTGTGAAGAACGTGTGTTACAATGCCAAATACATTGGAATCCGAGAAAGTCATGGCACTGGTCATGGCTTCTGCCAGCTTCTAAAATACTGTTTTCACCTACTTAAACCTTTTATGACTTTATTCTGTGCAGAATGGATTTTCCAGGTAGTGTTTTGGCTGTAAGCAGTTGGCGTGAGAGCTTCTGAGATCTCTGAAGCCCCATGGTTTGACTAAGCCTTCTCTACCTCCTACCCAGGATATTGGATTTCCATCTAAGAATTTGGTTATCGTTGCATGCAGCTGCTGGAGGAGAGCAACTGGATTCAGCTGAATTGAGGGCTGCTCCTTGCCTGTGGACTGAACTTTGTTGAGCGTGGCTATTATATGTAACGGGAAGAATTCACACCAGATACTTACCTCTGTAATAACATCCTACATGAATGGCATGCCTCCCATCCCAAAGGATCTGCTCACACTTTCTACACTTAAAATGCCACCTGCTGCACCAGGGATCTGTTGCTGACCACGAAAATGCAGGCACCTCTGAGCTGAAATGGAGCCGTGCCACAGAGTGATTTAGAGGGGCAAGTGAGCACTGCTGGATCTCACAGTAGCCATGAGAAGTTTCCTAGAAAGGAAGCCCACGTTGTAATTTGAAACAAAATGGCAAAATTAATGGTGTTGTTTCTAATGTGTGCTGGTCATATTTCTAAGTGCGTTGTGATTCAGAGAAAAATTAATTAACCATGAGAGCATTGTGTTTTCTCTGTAGCATGGCAGTCTCTGCATTGCCACACAGAGTATGTGTTGAATTTTCCTAATATTATACCATGAGCATTGTTTTTTCTGTGTTGGGGCAGTGTGGTGATTGTCTGTACAAACCTGGAGGAGAAGTGTCCCTTCCTCTTCCAAGTGAATTTGGGCATTGTGATAGGTTTCTCTTTGAGCAGTTGTTTTTGATAGTGTGTCTGCAGTGTTCTGGTCTTGGCTGGATCAGAAACCATTGCACGTGGCTGGGAGTTGCTTTGAGAAATAAGAAATGCAAACAAAAGCTCTGTATAGCAGCATGAGAGAAAACAGAAGTTGCCTTGGTTGTGCTTTCCCTAGCAGCCCCTTGGTGGCTGATCTGTCTCAACATCTGCACAGGGCAGAGGATGAGAGATTGCCCCTCTTACAGCTGGGCCAGGATTGCTCCAATGCCTGTGCAGATCTTCACCTTCAGCTGCTGTCTGAACTAGGGGCACATACCCACCCAGCTGTGTGTCACAGAGCTGCTTATTTTCACTCCCATTAGTGACTTCTTTTGCAGAAATCCCGTCTTGTTCCAAGGAGCATGTTGAGACACTGTGCATTTCCTTTCCTGCCACATCCTTCCCTTGAATCCCTTCATGAGCTTTGAGATGGTGGAAGTTCAGTGGAAGGACTTGTACTTGTTATTTATCTTTGAAGCTTCCTGTCAGCAGAGCAGTAAGGCTTGTTTCAACCTGCTTTATCAAGGTTGGAGCTGATGGTTATTCCAACTGGACTGTGTGGTCATGCACAGCTGGGTAGGTTGGGGTTCTGACAAGCTCTCAGATGACAGCACTTACCTAAAATGCTTTGCTCTCATCCTGTCTCTATGGTAAGTACATAAAACACTGTGGAAACATTGACATTGGGCAAGCAGACCTGTTGTCAAAAGGTGTTAGGGCTCCTACTAATCTCTCTTCAGGGGAAAAAAAATTCCTCCCAGCATACAAACTTGGCCATCACATTAGTTACTCAGCTGCTTGGCAGCTCCTTGTTGGAAATACTAGGAACAGAATACAGACCCTAATAAAGTGGAGGAAAATTTGGCAAGTACTTCAGTTAGCCCTTGATTTCACCATAGGAATAGTGCAGTTCAGAAAAAGGAGCTCTGAGGCGTGCCAGGGGTGCTCTTGTCATCACTGGGATGGAGGGTTATTTCTGTGTTTTTATTGATGGTAAGTAGAGAGTGCTTTTTGGCAGAGACTGAAGGCATGAATTTGCCTTTAATGTAGTTTTGTTGGCTTGGTTTCTGGTAATTCTGTCCTTTTCACTAGCTCTGAGGAGAGAAGATGCTGCTTTCTGGTTGTAGGAGGGCTGTTGGGGACTAAATGACACTGAATCACCCATTATCTTTGGAAATAATTTTCTGATTCTGCCCATTGCCTGCTTTTTGGAAAATATTCTCCACTCATGATCACATTTGGAATTTTAAGGAAAATAATTGTTGCATGTTTGCAATGGAAGCTTTCAGAAATGTTCCCATCTGATAGGACTGCTCTGCTCCATAAATACTACTGAATTGCCATCAGTTTTCCTGGGATGTCTTTCCCTGTCTGTGGGGATTAGCTTGGCACTGGCTGCTGCTGCTTTCCACGTTTCCTCGCCCTGCACCACTCAACACTTCTGTTGTTGATATGTGATTATGGAATCACTGCCCCTCTATTTTTCCCCTTCTTTAAAAATAAGCCCTGTACTTCAAGAATAATAAGGTACAAGTTGTCATCTGACTGAAAGAAAGGGAGCTTTGTGGATATTTTTAACATGGCTAGTGGCATTTCAGAGCCCTGAGGAAAAACAACACAGTTTCCAGTCTTCAGTGATGTCGGATGTGGCAGGAGGCAGTGGCAGGGATGTACCAAGAAGGGGATTTTTTCCAAGCTGTTACTTAACTGATATTAGCATTTGAAGGCACATAAGGCCTGACCTTTAATCCTATGTGTAGACTTGCTGATCTGCTTACTTGAATGCCTCATTGTAGTGCTGCAGAATGAAGGGATTGCATCAGACCCCAGAGAAATCTTCTGTCACCAGAACTTGCCTATTTAGGTGTGTGGCTGCAGGAGCCCATCCCACATGTAACATCTGCAAACTCAGAGCTTTCAGATGCACCTCCCTGATCTCTTTAGCTCCTGTCTGAAGGAGTGATCTTTGCATACATCAGTGAGTGATCATTCATCTCCAAAGCTCAAGCCTTGCTGTATGAGCTGACAGAGTTAAAAAGGACAATCCTGACCTGCAGTCTTTCCCAAAAGTTTCGGTGTTCCTCATTACACATGGATTTCTTGCAATTCACTTCTGTAGCAATTCAAAGCATGGTGCCTAATTAGTTTTATGGAGCTTTAGTGGAAGAGGTCGGTGGGTTTTATTACATTCACGTGAAAAGTTGAGCCAAGAATGTAAAATGAAAACCAAAGATGAAGAGTACCGGAAAGCAGAACAGGGTTTGTGAGGCGACCGAGCATGTATGTGATACTGTGCAAAGTCCCACAGAGTCTTCTGTCTAAACTGGTAACATACTTCAGAATAAATTTTGAAGTCACAGCTGTTGTGAGAGGCTCCAAAGATATCAGCCATGCAGGAGGGCGAGCTGAGAAATAATTTAAATAGGTGGGACTGACGCACCAAAGCTGCACTGGGGTCCTTGTTGCCATGAGTTTTCTGGCAATGCGCGTTCCACATCCGTGGAGTTTGGGATGTGCTCTCAGCATCAGCCTGGAGTTATGGGGTCCCATGCTCTGCAAAACCAGCTCGCTGAAGAGAGCACGTGGTCAGGGGTGCTGGGCTGTGCGCCGAGTTGTGTCCAAAAGGACCCCAATACAAACACAAAATGTTACCGCTGTGGTGTTCTCTAGGGGTGGCTGACAGCTCCAGACACCAGCATGGCATGTGGCTCTGCCAGCAGCCTGTGGAAAGCTGTTCTGACGTAGCCAACCCACTTGGCAACAGAGCCATGGCTGGCTCACAGTGCCTGATGACTCAGTTAAGTCCTGGAGTTGTTATTGCAGTGGAAGAAGTCGTTCTGTTCTTTAATTCCTTTTGTGCAGCCCATGGATCTGTTGGATGGTATCCTGCCAAGGCCTGTAGTTAGAAGAAATTATAACACAAAGATCTTTTGGGGCTGGGCAAGTCGTGACTGTAGATTCTGCGTTGGAGCCGACAGCCCAGGAGGATTTCCTTTTGCCATCAAAGTTTTCCAGCAGTTCCAAATGCAACTTCCTTGGTTACTGCTTGTGCAGCAGCTGGAGGCACTCTCACTGCCAGCCCACCCACATCAGCAGGACAGGGCACACACGCCTTCATCCTTTTCTCCCCCTGCTGATTTATCATGTGCTTTCCTTACCCAGGAGACCAGATCCCCAGAGCTCTCATCTTCCCATTTCTGTTGCACGCTCATACCAGGAGCTCATGGCTTCATCCTTCTCCTCTACTCTCTGTCAGGTTTGTCATGCTTAGGCAGGGGTAGGGCTCCTGTGCTGCTTGGGAAGCCAAGGTCAAAGCAGGAGCAGCAGTGGTTTTGTTTTACATCTGGTTTGGTTTTTGGTTGGACACCATGATAAATGTGAGTTGCAATTATGCCAGAAATCTACCTGGAGGGTTCATGTCTGTAAAATGGATTAATATATAACTTGTGGGAGAGTGTGTTGTGCTCCTGGAGTTTGCACAAATGCACTTTTGCTTCACAGAGCTTATGGTGGTTTCCCTTCATTATCTTTATGCTTAAATAGAGTTTGGGCAATTTTGAGACACATCATTTGTTGTCACTCCCAGAAACTGAGTTGTATCAGAAGTAAGTGTGTCACCATCTGATTCTGCATCTCTTCATCCCTGAATTATTTCACCTGACATTAAGAGCACAAAGGTGCCCTTCTTTGTTATTCAGAGCAGCAGGAGCCATGCAGCCCTCTCCTTTTTCTTGCTTAAAGGTTGCCTGTTCCAAGCACTTTCCTGAATGATCACAAAAATCCTGTTGCAATGTGAGGTTGAACAAGGCACTGAAAGGCATCTTCCAAGTCTGACACATCCCTTGCAGTGCAGAGGCAAAGCTGCAGGAAGACGGCATGAAGATGTTTTTGATAAAGGGGGGCAGGAGCAGGGTCTGCAGGGAGTGCAGTGGTTTGGAAGGGTTCCTTAGTCCAGGTTTAAGGCTGGTCTTTGGGCTGGCTCTCCCTGGAAGGTGCTGGGTGATTGAGGATTCGCTGGCCTCTAGTGGTGACGCTGGGGAGAAGCTGCAAGAAGCAGCTGTGTTCTCTCTGTGCATGCTGCTAGGTGTGCTAAAAGGCAGGTGGTGCTGCAAAACATTTCGGGTTTGAACGCTCACTTTGCTCCTGAAGCAGTTAAAGGAGGTCCTGGACTCGTGTGCAGGAAGTCCCTTGATTTTTGCAGTGTCTGTTTTAGACCTTGGGACTTAAGGGATCTACAGTGTCTAGAGAATGGATGATTTTTAGATCATTGCATAGAACTAGAGTGTGAAATAAAAACGAAACTTAATCTTACAAAGCAATCAAAAGTTAATATCAAAACTTTTGTAAAGAGATGAATCATAGAATCCTAGAATGGTTTGGGTTGGAGGGGACCTTGTTAGTAGTGACATATGCAGCTCAATTGTGAGAAACTTGTGGGAAATTGGTTTTAAAATAAATTTTAATAGATCAGTACTGGGAGCCAAACAAGATGGGTTATGGTTTGATTTGTGGTGTTTGGGGGTGTTATTTGGGGTTTTTTTCAAATATGAGTTTTTGTCGCTGTAGTGTCTGTGGCTAAATGAAAAAAGCACGATTTCATCAAGTAAGTTCCCCACCAAAAGATGCTAGTAAGCCCTTCTCAATTAAATGCTCATCCCTTTGAATTTTTCCTTCCCTTCTTCAAGCCTGCCTTCCTTGATCCCTGCCTTCCTTCCTATATCTCTCTATCCTTAGTCTCAAATAATCCACTTTATTAAGATTTAGAGTACATTTGGGGCCGTAATCTCTTTGAACCATGGTTTTGAGAAGGGAGTGGAAGGAAGATTAAGTTTTCATAAGAGCTCTTGGTCTTTTCAATATATTTCAGCCTTTGACAAAGACATTCATATTCATCTCTGGTATTGCTATTTTTGTGAGTCATGCTATAAGTAAATAAATATTAGTAGTACATAGATGCATCCCAGGATTCCCATTTTACCTTTTAAAATGCTGAAACTCAGCACAGAGTGCAATTTTGGTTCAGATCTCACTGCAGAGCTGTGAAAGCAAAGATGATGTTAATGCCAAGTGCTAACAACATTGTGGTTTTCTGTTCCCAGATGTGAAAGGACCACCCACCCACAGACTGTCCTGTGGCCAGTCCCCCTACACTGAGATGACAACATGGGAGAGGAAATACTGCATCCTGACAGACAGCCAGCTGGTGCTGCTCAACAGGGAGAAGGAGGTGAGACAAGCTCCTTTTGGTGCCTCAGTGTCTGCCCTTTGGGAATAGGGAGGAAATGATGCCTCAGGTTTGAGCTTTTGTATTTTTCAGATTCTGTTCTGTTGTAGTGTGTGAGTCTGGGCTTCATATTAGGGGATGGTGAGCTCTCTGCACAGAGCAGGGAGACAAAACAATTCCTTCTCCAGCTGGGGACCAAGGACAAATGATCCAAATCTCAGCCCAAGAGCACAAACAACATGGTCTGAGGAGAGAAAACAAGATGGATGAGGCTTCCTGGGCTAAAGCTGTAATTGGACAACTAGCTCCAGTATGCAAATGAACCAAAGCTTATAAAAGTTTTATAAGTTTAAATGGACAACCTGTGACCTGTTGTCCATTTTGTGGCCATTTTGGGTTATGCTGCCCAAGGTGGACCCATTAAAGCCTCTTAAAAAGTCTCTGCTTTATTCTCTACCTCCGTCTAGTCTTTGTTCTAGGTCAGCCTTCACATGGCATCAGCCTTTTTTGGAGAAGTCAGCTTTCTTCATCTCCCCTTTACTTCACTCACAAATCCTTTGAAACGTGCGAGGGGGAAAAGGGAATTTAAAAAGAAATTCTTTACTGCCAGAGTGATGAGACTCTAGAAGAGGTGCCTAGGGAGGTTGTGGGTGTCCCATTCTTGTGTTCAAGGTGTTCAAGGCCAAGTTGGATAAAGCCTTGAGCAACCTGTTTTAGTGGGAGGTGTCCCTGCCCATGGCAGGGGTTGGGACTGGGTGATCTTTTAGGTCTCTTCCAGCCCCTTCCCATTCTATGAAAAGGGGAGCTGAGCTATCCTCTGTGTGAATGGGGTGGTGCACACAGTTATAATCCAGCTGGCACACAAAAGGTGACAGCAGCCCAAGTGCAAAGTCCCTCCTGGAATTCTGCAGCCTGTGTTTGTCTGCCATTGTGTCTTCCTATGTTACTACTTCTTTTAATGGTAGTTAAAACCACGACAGGTATGTCAACTTGCCTCTTTATGTCACTGCAGGCATAAAGGTAGGGAAAAATGAAGGCTTTTTATGCATGAGTTTTAGTCTAATACCATACTTTCCTATATTTGGCAATGACCCCAATTTTTGTGGTTATTCTTGATTCTTTTGAAGCTTCTGTATATGGCTGTTACAGCCTGAGAGTGAGACCTGTTTCTGGTGTGGAACAAAATATTCATCGGCTGTGCACAGGTTTATTTGCAATGAAATATTGCCTTGCATAGGGAGAGTGGGAGGAAATGGTATAGAGAAGGATTTGAGTTATTAGAAGGGAACAGCATTAATGCTGATGCGTGGGAGGGGTGATCAAAAGCAGGCAAAATGGAAGGCCCATTTAGTGGTATTTGTTTACTGTGTAATTCCTTTTCTAGTCTGACAGGACTGACACCTGAGGAATTGAAGTATACACTGAAGAAACTTAGAGAGATGTGAGAATCATTTCTAAAACAGTGCTGTACCAGCATAGCTGGACCAAAAGGATGAATCTCATTAAGAAATGTAATTGAAACAACACTGGCTGATATCACAAATAGTTACCTGAAGGTGGTAATCGTACACTTAGGGGTTCTTATTTCCCCTACCACAGACAGCTGAGAGTAAGATGAGTCTTTTGACTAGATCCTGAGGAGTAAATGTGGGAAGTCCAGTGTATCACATAATTATATTCTGTGTTTAATTACACTCTGGTTTTTGTCAGAAGCTGAGGAAATTCAACATAGGCTATACAGGGCCTGAGGTTTAAGTGTAGCAATAACCCCAGGAAAGCAAGCAGTAGTGTAAGTTCTTGCAGTGTGCTTTCAAAGGGATCTTCCTGCACTAGCACAATGAGAAATACTTGTTTTGGGAAATGCTGCATGCAGATGGGCCAAGCAGACATGCCTTTGGTGCAGGTGTGACTCCACATGCTGATAATGGATTTGTTTCAGAAGCCTGTAGCTGGAGTCAGATTTGCCATTCTGATTTTCAAGTAATTTGTGGCTACTGTGCAATGAAAGGAAAAAGGGAACTCTTTGCAGAGCCATGAGTGTTCAGTAGGAAAATCAGAGGTTGGTTTAGTCTGGCTTCTGAGTCTGGACACACAGTGCCTTACAGAAACACACAACAAGTAGAGCTGACAGTCAGGAGAGTGACACGGGGCTGATACTCTGGATTTATACTTTCCTCTAATTTTTCTGAACTAGGGGTGTCCCTTTGTAGCCTTCCTGAGAAAAGGGAGGGGAGGCAAGGCAGTTAAATTTTTCTTGGCAAGTCATTCAGAGTTGAAAGAGGCTCCATGAAATGTGATCTAGAAACAGGAGTGCACAAAGCCTAGGGCAGCAGTGGGGTAAAATGTTTGCTAAGAGCATGATGATGGAAAAGTCTGTGTGAGGGAAATCATAAAAGGATCCTGGGTGGGACCACTGCTGCAGGGAGCCTAAGCAAAGGCCAGGTGAACAAAGAAGAGGGAGGTTACTTTAAGAAAAAAATGAAGATTATGTTCAGAGTAAAATTATTGGAAAGGTGATGCTGGAGGAAGAGTTTTGTTGACTCAAACCAGGCAATAGGGAACAGAGCAGAAGAGATTCCTGCTCTGAACACGATAATTAATCATAGAGTGAGGGGTCAGGATTCCTTTGGGCTGCTGAGGAGGATCTTAGAAACCATCTTCAGGACAGAAGGACACCCACCAGTGAGGGAGAGGGCATGGGGGAAGAAGGAAGAGATGGCAAGAGCAGAGTGCCTTTGCAGCCCAGAGGGAGTGATGGATGCCTTGAGAGGCTGCCTGGAACAGAGGCTAGGCAGTGTTAAAGGAATAAATTAGGTGTTTATTAAAAAAGCCTTCACAGGATACACCTTGGGCAGTACAAGAGCCTGGCTGAGGCCCTGGGTCACAAGTTCTCACACTTTTATAAGTTCTGGTCCATTTCTATATTGGGGTTCATTGTCCAGGTTATGAAGTCCCATCCTTCCAGATTGCTCTCCTCAATTTCCTGTTCTTTAAACTTTTTGGGCCTGAAGCTGCAACAGTGTCCTTGGTTCTGGGGCTGGAAAAGGATTATTTTGTCAAACCAAACTGTGAAGAGAACTTGCCAACACTTTATATGAAATTCAGAGTTATATACTAATGCAGTATGGAATCTGGAAAACATGAAAGCTCAAACTTAAGGCATCAGGAGCACTTGCATCATCACAAGGCTGACACAACTTGAAAGGTGTAAGTGTGAAACCTCTCATTTTATTCTGTCCATCTGCTTTGTTACTTCATGGAATGAAATCCAAGAAGCTTGGCCTGTGTGAGTCTGGAAGGGAACAGAAATGTGTGTTTATACTGCTTTGTAAAATCCTTCCGCAAGTATGTGTGTCCAAGTTAGAAAGTGAAAAATATATACAAAATGTAAGCAGGTAAATGGAAGAATTCTCCACTGTTTCAGTTATAATGCTAAATTTGGTTTTTTCAGTTAAAAATAGAGCATTATGAATTGCAGATTTTTAAGACCAAGGAAATGCTACAGAAATAAAGAGTGTTGTAGAGAAAATTCATTTCTCATAGGGTCCCACCACTATGGATTTATTGTCAAGGCAGTCTGAATGAAGTATATGCAAGAGAAATTTTTTGCTGTGCAAGAGCATGAGTAAGTTGAAAATCAGAGGCCTTTTGAAGTGCAACTCGATCCAAAAATATCTGTAATTACTTAGACAAAAATAGTCTGATGGTATCACCTTGTGTAGTGTAGAAAAACATTAATTACTTGACACCTTGTCAACTTTATAAAATGAGAATAGGTGAGACTTAAGAATGAAAATTATTAATGAAAAGAAGTGTTCAGTGCCTAAAAGTAAGTAGAAAGAAAATTAATTCCTGTAGGAATGTGGGAGATGACTTAGCAAATAAGGAGTCCTGAGTGACAGGAGGTGTGCAATTATTACACAGTGTGATAATATTTAACAGCATTTTCCAAGACAAGGAAAACAGGCCTAGATTGATGCCCATACAAACCAGGTATTTCTTCTACAAGGAAGAGTTTCCCCTGTCAGATACTTTCATCTGCTCTGGAAAACCTGTTCCATCAGGTGGGAGGAGCTGTGAGGGCACAGCAGACATGTCTGTAAAATCAGAGCCATTTAAAACAGGGAAGGGGTGTTCATGAAGAGTGGCTCCAGACAGACAAACATGTGCACAGCACTTGCACTTGGAGGCATGTGACAAATGGCTGCACCTGGCTCTTTTTACTTGGGCTTTGTCAGCAGCTTGGCTGCAGTCCTGCAGAATGTTTTAGTCTTGTGTTCACTCGGAAATGAAGATGAACAACATTTTTCACTGCGTTAGACTCTTCTTTTTCCCCTCCCTGTGCCCAAACCTCATTTTTCTTCTTGGATTTAGAGGTGGGTTTAATCAAGGGCAAAGGATAGCAAAGACTTGCATGCACTGTGACAAGATCTACTGCTCACTGGTGCTGGTGACAGAGGCCAGCAGCAGCAGCACACCTGGGAGGTGTTTTCCTACTCCTCCATCTCCTGTGACTGACACCAGTAGTGGTGTGACAGTAGTGATCCAAGGGAGCAAACACTGCTGCTTGGGCCCCCAGGGGAAGCTCTTCCCACATCTCACTGCCCTCCTCAAAGAATTTGTGACATTGGGGGTGCTACAGCAAACATGTTTCGCCTGTAAATAAGAGTTTGTCAATGCTGAACCCAGCCATAAGATTTGCCTTAATTCTCAAGCAAATTTAATTTCCAAAAGCCCTGAGAAATGTTTGCTGTCAACATTTTTAAAGTGGATTTCTGTGTCAAAATTTTAGCTAGGTTCTAACTTTCTGGAGGAAGGTAAACAATTAAAATGCATTATTTAACTGGTTTTGACATTACTCCAGACTTCCTGACTGTTAGATCAGAAGAGCCTGCAAATTCTCAAGTTTGTCTTGAACCACTCTTTCCAATCTGGAAAAATCTTATCTACAATGAAGACATTTTTTCATCTGCTTTTTTTAAAAGTGACAATCTTAGTTTGCCTTTAAGAAGCATTAAATGTTTGGAAAGTTCTTTCTCCTATTCCTTCTGAAATCCCCTCCCTATCAAACTGCTAGAAATCTCCAATACAGACTTTTTACACTTTAAAAGTATGTTCAGTGGCAGGTGAGCTGGGATGCTGCTCAAGGATTTAGAGTCTGAGCTCTGAACCCATCCTCATTAAATTGTGAAATTTGTCATGGAAACGTGACCTGTGAAGAAAATTGTTAAGATTGCTAAAATGATCAGCATCTGGACTGTCCCTGTGTACCCTTTTTATCACAGAGCTAACACTGCTCAGACCCCAGTCCTGAGCCAGCAGCTTCAGCATGTCAGCTCAGGGTCAGAGAATTCCCAGGTTGGTGAAGTCTCAACAGGGAAAGAAGAGAATAAAGCTGGATGGGAGAAAAAAAAAAGAGCTGAAAGACTGAATCACCATTAGAGTCCTGACTCTGCAAGGCTGTGTCATTCCCTTCAATCCTTTGCTGAGCTGCCTGCTGGGGTGGCAGGGGCTGCAGGAGTGTTGGGAAGGTGGCAGATGTCTGCCTTGGTCTTCACATGGTATTTATTTGTGCAGTTCCTTGTGTTTTGGTGCCTCCCCATCCATGAATCCATTGTCTGACTGCAGAGCATTTATAGAATTGTTTAAAAAGTGCCCAGTCCCAAGGGATACAGAGCTGCTGACCAAGTTCATTTTACATGTTCACAAAGCTTCTTGGTATTTATTTGTGCAGTTCCTTGTGTTTTGGTGCCTCCCCATCCATGAATCCATTGTCTGACTGCAGAGCACTTTATAGAATTGTTTAAAAAGTGCCCAGTCCCAAGGGATACAGAGCTGCTGACCAAGTTCATTTTACATGTTCACAAAGCTGTATTTTTTTTAGAGCAGGCTGGTCTCATGCTAAGCAATAAATACTGGTCCTGCAGTCTTGGAGTTGGTTCTTTTTGTCAATATAAATCGAGACTATGGTTTTGGAGAAGTTTTACTGTAAATAACAAAGCGTTTTACAGTCAGACTTAAGGGGATCTTTTTGAGTTGATTTAGTGGGGAAATCAAAGCTGCAGTAGCTGTATTGGTCTAGAGCCAGCAGGTGGGTGTAGGTGCAGTGAGTTCACTGTGACAGGAGTGTGGCAGGGGTTTAAGGGCTGCTGAAGCAGGTTTGTGGTATGGTAATAGCTGATCTGGAAATCTGGCTCACAGCATCCCACCAAAAAATTCTCTGAAGGAAATCAGGAGAGGCAGGGGATCAGGAGAGTGTTTAGAAGGGAATGAGACTAAATGGAGCCTCCAGATGAGAACTGAAAATTCAACATGTGAATTTGGTTGAACATATATGGTATAAACTAACAGAATTAGTCTGTTTAACTTACCAATGTGCTTTTGCACAAGAGCTTATACAGCTGTAAAAATCACCAGAGAAGACAATAGTCTGATCAGAATAAACACCAGAGGTTTGGGAAACTTGTTTTGAAAACTGGGCACTGTTTGAAGGAGACAAATAAATCAGGATAGTAATAAATAACATTTAGAAATGACCTTAAGAGAATGTTAAGTGCTTAGAAATCAGGAAATGCCAGAACTAGTTTTGAGAGCCATTGTAGTGTTCAGCCTGTTTCTAAAAAAATGCAGTATCTCTGAGATCTTTTACAACCTTCAGTACAAATGAATGATAGCTTTTTGTTTGCTATTAATACTCATTTTTCAGAGTTGATGGAAGATATGAAAGGATAAACAACACAGGAAATAGGACAGGGGCTTCTATTTCTTTAGGTGCCAGCTGTGTGTTATGTAGCCACATGAAAATAAATTGCCATGCTACGTGTACTGCAGTTGTACTGTGAGAACCAAAATCCTCATCAAAAGCGCACCGAGATATTTTGTGCCTTGCAGTCCCTGGTAGTGAATCTCCTGAGGTTTCTTCCAGCTGTGGAAGGTTCGGGGGAGCCCCACCCAGCCACAGGTACCAAAAGCTGTGGTGGGCACCAACAGAAGGTGTGGTGGCCAGGACCCAGTGGTGCAGTTGCCTGCGTTGGCTGCGGGTGGCATTTCTCTCTGAGCTGGAGCAACCACAGAGCCAGTGCTTCACCAACACTGAATCTCAGTTACTTGCTGACCATGGCAGGACCTGTGGATAGATAGAAGGTAGGAGACTAGAGATAGTGGTGAAGGTAATCTCACCCCTAAAGAGTTACAGCTGTGCCAATTATCAAGCATTAAGAACAAGCCTGCCCTTAATAGGCCACAGCTGGATCCAATTAAGAGGGGTATTATAAAAGAGCAGGTTGGCTGGTCGAGAGGGGAGATGGAGTTTGTTGGCTGTGCTGAGAAGAAGGAGTCAGTGCTGTGAGGAGCTGCCCATGAGCTATCACCAAGAAGGTATGAAACCTTTCCAATAAGACAGCAACAGGACCTGCTGGAGCGTGGCCATGAGCGTGCTGCTCTGTGCTCTTTGGAGGCTCCCTGCAGCCTGGGGGTGCCTGTGCAGCGCCTGTGTGCCCCAGGCAGCTGTCGCAAGTTTTGTTTTCTCTACGTTTTGCCTGGTGCCATCTGAGCAGCAGCCTCTGCCTGACTTTGCCAGCGTGGAAGCAGCCGTGGTCTGGCAGTGGGGAAGCAGTTTGGAAAGGCAGGGGTGCTTTGGTAGTTGGGGGTCAGGGATGCTGGCACCAGCTCGTGGGCATTGTGGCTGAGCGTGCTCTTCACCACTGCTGCACTTTCCTGGAGAGCCTCTGGAATTTTGTGTTAAGGCTACAAATGCCACACTAAAGCCCGAGAGCAGATGAGGAGAAAATGAAGTGCCCTATCAAGATGGCATGTTAGCAGTGTGGCCTGGCGCCGGGTTAACAGCTGTTGGCATGGTTTCCCCGCAGGTGCCCGCAGAAGGGATCCCGGAGCCGCAGGATGCCTCCCGCGGGCGCTGCCTGCGCCGCACGGTCAGCGTGCCCTCCGAGGGCCAGTTCCCCGAGTACCCGGCAGAGGGGGCCGCCCAGCTAGGTAAGAGAACCTTGGACACCAGAAATAATAAATAAATAAATAGATAGATAAATAAATAAATATGTTAGCTAGGCTGCGAGCTCCCAGCGGGCAGAGCCCTGCCAGAGCAGCCCGGCTAGGCGGGTACCACTGCGGGATGTGGAGGTTGCAGAGCCCAGGTTTTGTGTGTAAATGCCTCCAGCAACGCCACTGCCAAACACCAGGATTTATCCAGATACCAGGGAGATGGTTATGGGATGCTGGCACATGGGGAACTGTGTTTTTAAACTCACTAGGCAGCCCTGGGATTGAAAGGTGAGAGCTGCTGGATGCGGGTCAGTAGGGATGCAGCTCTTGGGGTGGCTCTGAGTGGTTCCTGCTGGTTTAGAACTGTTAGCTGGTTATGTTTTACCTCACCTCTGGAATTTCCTTGGCTTCGTATTTTCACAACAAGCACCGAATAACAGGTTTTTCTCTAGCTTACCTCATGCCTGTTCAGGGTGCCGTTCCCAAAAGAAGCAGCCATCTGCCTGCTGTTTGCTGTAATTATACGTGTTGAAATTTAGACAAAACAAACAAAAAAAGATAGGTACTAAAAATGACAGACAAATTTGCAGTGGTTCCTCAAGTCCAGGCTTGGCCCAGTTCCCCCTGATAATTATATGTGTTGAAATTTAGGCAAAACAAAAAAAAAAGGTACTAAAAATGACAGACAAATTTGCAGTGGTTCCTCAAGTCCAGGCTTGGCCCAGTTCCCCCTGTTTTCCACCCTACCTGTGGCTGCATAAAGAGCACCATTCCAGGTTTTCCCAGAAAAGAAGGAAGAGGCAGCAACCACACACTTTCAAATGAGCTCTTCTTTCTTTACCCAGCCTATGCAAGAAACTTTCCTTCACATAGGCTGGTGAGACTTAGGAGCAGTTCTACCCTGGTTCAGACATGAAAAATGTCACTCCTGGGGACAGTGAGCTATGACAAATAAACATACATCTGTAAATAGTAAAGCAGCCTTGATAGCTACTATCCAAGGTAAAGAGCACATAAGGTATTTTTCATTTCAGAGATTTTTTTTTTTAGTAAGTATTTCTTTTGCGAGTACATTGCACACAAGTAAGGAATATCCCACCTTTGTAGATAGTTAATTATCACTTTGCAAATGTATTGCTTATTTATTTGTACTTGTCAATAGCACTGTTTAACTCTTCCTTATTTGAGGAAGGCAGATAAGGTTCTTTTTTTTTATTTCCTAGATTACAGATTGAAAGTGTGAAAATAAACAGGACAAAGTTGGGGATTTAGGAGGAAAAACTGCAAAATACTTTTGAGATGAGTGACGTGAAAAGAGCCGTGATTGGATTTGTTTGTGGAGTTTCAAATGCACCTCTAAATGATCATTTTGTTTTGCCACATGAATAAATGTTCATTCTTGTTTGGAACTAAAGCTGGTATTAATCATCTTTACATAGTGCTGTAGGCAAAATACTTACTCCAGGTATATGGCTGGTGAGGTGAATAAAGAATTGCATTGCAGCCAGTCTGCACTAGGCAGTGAATATTATTTATAGCTTCACAAGCTAGAAAGACCTTTAAAAATCTAAGACTTGAATACCTTCTTCTTCTATACCATGTACAAAAATGAGTGGATTTTCTAGACTTCTCTGAGCATCTCAATAGCTGGAAATCCCAGTGTTATGTTTTTAAATGGAGCCTTGTAACATTCTTGATTTTTCTTGAAGGCCACAGAGAATGGATGACTCTGCTATTTGGTGTCTGCCTTGCTGTGTATCTTGCTTCAGTTTTAGATGCAAGTGGCATCTTGTAGTGTGTTATTTGATATATGCCTGACAAGAATATATTAAAAGTACAAGATATCTACATGGTCCTCTCCATGTGAGAGCTACAACAGTAGTGAATACAGATGTCACAGAGTGGTGGGTAAAATAACTGGGCATGCAATGGGAAGGGGAAAATTGAGCAATGCCCTTTCTGTGGGTATGGAAGAGAGTGGGGGGAAGGTCATACATAATTTCAGATTGCAGTGCCCTAGGTAGTTCCTTTGTTCTCACATCCTGGTTAAAAATGTCTCTTGTCATGATTACAGAATCCCTGCTAATGAAACAAGTGGGAATAGCTTTATGTCAAGATGCTGAGCCAGCGGACATATTAATGAAGGGAACCATTGCACATCTTTATACAGAGAAAGAGGCAGATGGTGGCAGCCAGGCCGTATCACAAGCAGTACAGATAACAACTGCACTAAAATAGCTTTGGAATGGACACCAAAAGCTGAAAGGCACAGCAGAGGCAGCTACAGTATCTGGTAGAGAAATTGCTATGCAGAGCTGATAAGAATATCAAGCTTGTCCAGGGAAGCATGTGGATAACATGGTAACTGCAGGCCGTGCATCTGACAGTGATATCTGAAATTATTCCTTGCAGAAGAGCTCCTTAGGATTGGCTCTAGTGCAGAGGTGAAGGCATTTGCTCTTTTCCCTAAGTAAGGTTGCCATACCTCTCTTGTGATTTACTAAATAGATTTATTTATTAAAAATCAAAAAGGAGGGATAAGGTGATGGGGCTCTTTTTCATTGGTAGCAATAAAGTTATAACTTGTATGAGAATCTTTTGGTTACTGGAGCAAATGGAACAGTGTGTGTTATTCAGGGGCTTTGCATAATCAGCAGTAGCACCCATTCTGCAGATTTCTGTGGCATTCTTTACAGAATTACGCACACATCCGTGTAGCACCATTCCTAGGAAGTGTGTGGGAGAGAAACTACCCACGTTACATCTGAGAAATGGAAGCAAGAGATGTGTAACTCCCCAAAGTTCAGCACTAAGTCAAGTGTGCTTCACCCAAGGGCTGCTGAAGTCATTCTCACCATCTCTTTCATTTTCCCCCCTTGCTGCAGGCTTGGCTCAGCTGTTTGGGAGGCAGCTGCTGCACCACTGTGGTTGCAGTCCCCTGTACTAAGATAGACGCCAATTTCCACATACTTCAGTACAGCAAGCTGTAATTTGTGATGGTTCAGCAGCTGCCAGAGGAGCAGCTGAGCCATCCCTTCTGAGCAGGCAGAAACCACTGTGGTCACCCTCAGATGAGGGCTGGAGGGGCAGCACAGAAAAAAAAAGCACAAGATAGAAAGTGACTTGTTTAAACACTGAAAACTAATAAGATCATTTAAAAACTCCAACTCCAGAGACACTCAGCATCTGCTGCTAGCTTAGCAGCTTGTCCTCTGCTTGCAGGCAGGGGAGAGGCTGTTGCTGATGCTGAGATTCTTAATTCCTGTCTGGAAGATGCACTGTGCACTAAGTTGTGTCAGCAAGCCATCCGTTAAATATATGCCATAAAATTTCCTTGGTGCATAATCCCTATCATTGTAGTAATACCTCTGTGAGTGAACAGGCACACTCTAAATATGTCATTTGCTTGCTAGGGTTTCATCTTGGCAGCACTTACTCAGAGGAGCCTCCACTGAAGAAAGCTAAAAATGTAGCTGGAATTTCTCCCTAACTCCAGTCTGACAGCCTCTAACCTTATTTCAAGTGTTACTTGCAATGGGGTAATTCTGTTACAAAGTGTGATGCAGGCCCTGGAGACCAGCACCTAAATGTCACAGGAAGAGGAACTCAAGCCTGGCCCATCTCTGTTTTGCCTCCGTTTCTGCTTCAGATCCTGCTCTTTTTTTCTAACAGGTGTATTTTTTCCTGTTAGGGAGATTACATCCTTTTAAAGGATCGTTGTTTATAACAGTGTGTTGGAATTAGCCCATTCATGCAGTAAAAGCATGATTCAGATTTCCACCATTCATGCTGTTTGACAGGCTAGTAGCAGTTACCACTTCCTTTCCCAAAATAATTGTCTTCTCTCTTGCTCTGCTTCCTTCTTGCCACCTGCTCACTCTAAATGAGGGTTGTTAAGGAGACTACGCAGCAAAAGTTTGGATTCTGGCAGCTTTGTGGCATTAATAAGGGAGATTTTTTTTTTTTTTTGCCTGCATATGTGAAAATATCAGGAGGAATTGAAAGTGAGGAAAGGCTTTGGGGTCTGGTTTTGTTGCTGTTGTTTTTTTTAAATTTTCAAGTATTAGAAAAGAGCATCATCAATGAGAGTTTTTGAGATTCTCTGATGCTTGGAAAGGCTAGTAGTGATGCAAATAAATCTTCTTTTTGTATTTGGAGGTGAAATCATCCCAGAAGAAAAAAAAGACTGTTTCACTTGTTGAAACAAGTTAACCCTGGGGTTTTTTTCAGTCTGAATATGCATCTCTTGAAAAAAGGTTGCTGCGAGGAGGTCAGAGGCGAAGATGCCCCTTGCAAATTTTAGTTTTGTCTTCACCCTGAGTCACTAGCATTGAGAATGAAACTCAGATCTGTTTTGATGCCAGACCTAAATCGCATTGCTACCAGGTGAGCAGTTAGCTGGGCAGAAATCCTGCCTCTGTACTCTTCTAAAAATCCAGAGGCTGTGGAATTGCAGTGAGCAACAGAAGATGAGTTAAGCAGCATCTGGTTTCTCTGCTGCATGCTGTGTTCCTTGCAAGTCTCTGCTGAGCCCTCCTGCCTGGGGAGGATTTCTCCAATACCCAGCCCATGCTCTTCCTTCAGGTAAAAACCTGGCAGGAGAGAGCAGACAAGAGCTAAAAAGATTCCTGGGGTGATTTTAATAACTTATTTTTCTAAGACTAAGTTGTTTACAACTAAAACTATCAAAGCTGAGCTTTGCTTTCTGTATATTCCAGCTGGAATGAGTATTTGTGATGAAAGAAAAAATAGATTTACTCTATGCTCACCACATAATTAAGATCTTGTAGCAGCTAAGATAAAGACCTGGAAAGGGTTACTAGTTTTTGAGGTGGGGAGAGTGAGACAGTTTGTTTTGGAACAAAAAGGATTGTTTGTGACCTGCTCAATGAAAGAATCTGCAATGTACCAGTTTTTACACTCTGTAAAGGTTTTTATGTTCGGCAAAGATTTATTTAGGAGATATGCAGGAATTTGATATAATGGAAGTCCTGTAACTTCTAAGAAAACTGTGTGCCAAAAAGAGGGCTGTCCTTCATCTTCCACCACTCAGCTTGGCCTACAAAGAATATCTGTTAGAAAGGAGGGATGAAAAAATGCACTTCCCAGCTCCCTGTATCTCATCTGTAGGGATTTATGATGTGTCTTGGTGCAGTAATTTCCCCAGTAGCCCTTCTGCCATGTGCAAAATACCCATCTACTGTCAACTGTTGTGCATGGCAGGGATACAAATCAGGGCTTGGGTTTAGCCCTCAGACTGAGGGGTGTGTTTGGCAGTATCTCTGGCAGAAAGATGGATTCAGACGTGCTGACTTGACATGTTTGCAGCTCTCTGGGTTTGCCCAACCTGGGCTTGCACGAGCCTGTTTGTGTGTACCTGCGAGAGATTCCCATCCTCCTCTCTGCAGACCCAGGGGAATCAGATGCCTTGCTGCCAGGTCCCTTTATCATGTAATTTAGCAAGCCTCGGTGAGTGGTTGGGGATCTTCGTTTTCTTTTTGACCTGTGCTTTGTACCACAAAGCTCAATTGCAGTGTCCCCAGCAGCTGCAAGGCCGGGACAGGCAGCAGGGTTCTGCACCCTGGGGGATGTGACACCACGCTGTGTTTCCACAGGCTGCAGGTGGTCCCATGCATTTTCTGCTTCCATTCTCTGCTTCCCTTCAGCCCAGACCTGCCAGAATTGCCAGAACCCATGTGTGGGAGCCTTTAGCAAGCTGGGATCTGAAGCCTTTGGCTCATGTAATTACACAAACAAGGCTTTGCTGACAACCACAACCTTTGCCTGCTTCACTGTCTGCTGCCTTGGGTCATGATCTCTTAGTGCTGTGACTTGGCTATGAGGAGTAGGGAGTGTAATTATGCCAAGATCAATTGAAATTCTAAAACTTTTAAGTCTTTACATGGTATTGTTTACCCATCATGGTCTATCCCAAAATGCAAATGCATACAAACCATGAGTTGCCTTTTAAAAAACCTCCTGTGAAATCCAGGACATCTTGGACATCTTTAGAGGCTACAGAGGGAAACATCTACTGTGTGAAAAGTGCCCTGCTATCTTTTGCATCCACAAAAGAGGTTAGGAAACATCAGGAAAAGCCCTGAAGTGATCTGAAATTTGGACAATGTACAGTGCAATTTGCCTGCCTTGGAAGGATGAAGAGTTTAGGCAACTCTGCTTGAAATTAAAGCTGACTCCAGGGAGGCTGGATGTAACAAACAGGATGCCTGGATCTCAGTGACATTCCCCTGGGCAATTGGAGTTATTTGTATACAGAAAATTGCCAAGCTGCTATCTTTCTTCTTCTATACCGCAAGCGAAGCCAAAGGATTTTGGTTTGTTCTGAATGCTTCTGAAACTTTATTCCCCTGCACACAGATCATCTGTGCTGAAAGCTGAGTTTCATCATGAAGCAAATTTTATCTGTTCAGATCTTAAACCTTTTTAGGGCAGAGATAAAGGGTAAGAACACATAATCTCAGCTTTCTAATATTGACACATAATCCATTAGGGCTTCTTTTTTTTCCCTTGGAAATGTATGTTACATCCCTGCCCACTGCCTCCAGAGCACACACAAAAAAATCACTTCAGTGATTTTTAAATTTTATGTTGAGAGCATAAAGAACACTGTAAGGAAAGCATGTTGTGCAATGTAATAATTTCTCAGAACTGGTGGCTCTTGGGCCATCTGGGTTAGACTTGTTGCCTGTGTTCTAACCAAACCTTGGTTTACTATGGAGGACCCTATGATTTTACTTTGTTTTCTCAAGAACAGCAATAAAAAATATTAAATTCTTTAGAGAAATCTACCTTAAATCATACATAAACTCACTGTGGATTGTTCAGTTTTGTAGCTTCTCTTTTCTAGTTGTTTATCTTGTGGCAAAAAGTAATTACACATC
Organism: Passer montanus; assembly: GCF_014805655.1. NCBI lineage: Eukaryota > Metazoa > Chordata > Aves > Passeriformes > Passeridae > Passer > Passer montanus. The sequence goes on from NW_024372259.1 coordinate 1,455,370, forward strand.
ACCCAACCATGTACACTTACCTTTTTTCCATCAGTAACAACTGGCTTAACACTTAATGGAAAATGAGCCTTCCTTCCTACTGCCTGAATTTCCTTGTCTTGTCCAGAGTTAGTTTGAACTGTTGAGCTAAACTTAAATGTACTGATCTGATTCAGAATTGGGTATTAGTTTACAGAATTAGCTGTTGATCAATTTCTTGCTTTAGTATAAGTTGATTCTCAAAAATGCAGGTATTTATGAGATTGGATTAGGTGCATCTAGTTGGAAATTCAGTGTACAAAGCTGTCTCTGCTGTGCAGGCATGTGCACATTCCTGTCTCCCTGCTCTCCCACCCTCCTTGCTGCTGCTTCTGTTGCCTGCCAGGGGAATCGATTTGGCTCCATGCAGTGAAGTCTTGCTCACATCCTTGTTGTGGTGATGGGCTGGCTTTGAGTCTGACCTGGGAGATGTTCCAAATTACCCCCAGCAGCAGCCTGGAGTTGGAGGAGCTTGGGTGTAACACAGAGCTGCTCTCTGTGTTGGTTTTGATGGAGCCAGTGCTCTCACAGTAGGAGTGGAGCCACAGCCCAAGTGAGTACTGGGGATTTTATTAACCTGCCACCCTTTGTCAGTGATCCCTTTTTAATGGCACAAGGGGAGGAAAGGATTAGAACTGTGATTTTTTTATCTGCAGAATGGACAAAAAAACGTTTGAGCAGCTCAGCGGAGAGAGATAATTTACTTAAAGGAAAAATAATAAAGCCACAGAGGAAAATTGAAGTCCTCCAAGAGGAAATTGGGCTGTTGAACTCCACTGGAGTTAATCAGGAGCTCTTCCAGCAGGCACCTCTGTGTTGCAAGCTAATCCTGGAGTCCCAAAAGCAGCCCTGCAGCTGGAGAGGACTATACGTTCTAGCAGAGATTAGTGCCCATTAAGATACAATTGGTGTCCAGTAGTGCTTTTGGCTGCAGACTAATATTTCCTGATGTTTGAGGCTGCTTGGTCTCGTGCATCACCCAGTGAAGAACTGAAAGGTTTTTCTGCTTTATTTTTTTGTCTCAGTTGAAACTGCAACTCGTTTCAATGAGCTGGATGCAGTTGAGGTGAGGATCTGACCACTGAAAACTCCACTCATCCCACTTGTTCCTCCTCACCAGTGGTCTTTTCCCACTGTTCTGTGCCATGAAAAAGCTAAAGCAGTAGCATAAAAGTCCTGATATTTTTACAGAAGTATTGTAATATTATCAGGGGTTTCTAAAAATCTTTATTCAATGTCACAGTCTTTTGGGAACAACTTTATCCCTAGACTTTACAAATTGCATTTTGAATTTCTGAATCTGGGTAGATTTCTAGAGTAATTCCAACTACTCATGTAATCTGCCTTTCCCACCCCTAATTTATTTATTTTTAAGTGCCCCATTCACTCTTTCTACCTAAGTATTCAGCAGATGTCTTTGCTTGAGTCAGACAGATTCTTCAGCATTTCAGAAATCTTTTTTTGAGGCCCATACAGCAAGTTGTAGGATTGACAAAAATAGATACCAGGATGGAACCTTCCTGCATCACTAAAACTGGCTTCTTTAGGAGAAATAGGCAGATTATGGCTGTATTTCAGAGATAAATCTGAAATTTTAACCTTTCTGTCAGAACCTGATTTTAAAACAGAGGATTCCTAAATGATGGAAAAAGAAAAAAGAAAAACATGGGAACAAATCCAAATTATGAATAAATAAATTAAATATAAACATTTAAAAATAAATATTATAATAATGAGTATAATGATAATGATGATAGTAATGGCAATAGTAATAATAATAATAATAATAATAATAAAGAAGCCATGATTTGCCCATAAAAGCACAAGAACCCTTTGAAGAGATGTATAGGCTAACTTCCATGTCCCAGTCCTTAATTTTTCCATCTTTTCTCTCGTGCCCTGTGGTTTACATGCATTGCTCCACCCTCCAGAGAGGAGAGATGCTTTTCTGTGGTGCTGGATGCCGCTGGTGCCCAGCTCTGCAGTGGAGAGTGCTGTGTAATTACCCGAGCATTCCTGGCTCTCTGCCTTGGAGAGAGAAGATCATGGGCCCTCATGAGCTGTTTCTGCTCTTCTACAAATTCTGGCTCCACTGTGATCCCAAGTTTTCCCTACTGCTTCCAGTAATTCAGCATTTCCAAGCAGCATGTCAAACCAATTTGTCCTTTGGAGACACACACACATATATATTTTATTTATATATATATATGTTACTCTATAATATATATATATATGTTACTGCATAATATATATGGAGTAACATATATATTATGTTACTCTGCTGTTAGTGACAGATTTTTGGGGGAGAATGCATTTTTTTGCAGCTTGGTCAAACCAATTTGTCCTTTGGAGACAGACACACACACAGATATATATTTTTATTTATATATATATATATATATGTTACTCTATAATATATATATATATGTTACTGCATAATATATATGGAGTAACATATATATTATGTTACTCTGCTGTTAGTGACAGATTTTTGGGGGAGAATGCATTTTTTTGCAGCTTCTCTTCTGTTCCAGTGCTACTCTTGGTGCAGGATCCCTGGGTGTAGTTTGGTGATTGGTTTTAGAGGGCAACAGAGCAGGAACAATTTTTTATTATTTATTTTGCAGTCAGTGTTGTTTAAGCACACATTCAGTAAATTTCTCTCCCAAGGGCTAGGCTTGCTTTTTTCACAGATTTTCCACTTGAGTCTTGGCAGGAGGCAGGGTGACCAAAGCTGTTTCTTTCAGGAAAGACACTGAGGGTGTGGGAAATTGTTACCTGAGACAATGTGCAGAAGTAATCCTGCAAGAAAAAAGGTACTGGAAAAAATGGGGTGGATCAGAGGTATTGCAGTTAAATGACAAAATTAGAGAAAATTGGGAAAAAAATTGAAGAAAATCAAAAATAAACAGAACACTTGCTCTTGGCAACAGCAAAAGGCAGCCCCTCAGTTCTTGGTGAGCAATTTTAGCTTGTTTAGCAACAGGCTGAACAACTTCACATTCTTCCTGCCTGTGTGTGTGTGTGTGTGTGCTCTGGTGCCCCTGGCTGGCAGGTGGGACCTGCTGGAGGGCAGACTTTAAAAATGGGCTTTTAAACGTGACACTCTTCTTTCGGGATGTCACAACGTGTAAAGGGGACGGTGTGGTGGCAGCAGCAACCAAACTCTGTAGGGTTTGGCTTCTGTGCCTTAAAGAGCTGTAAATAAATAAAAATGCTATGCCTGGAAGTTCAGCTCTCGGCACTTCTTGAAATAAATAAATAAAACAGAGTTCAGGAAAAGACAATTGGTATCAGACTTCACCATTTCACTCCCAAAGCCACAGATCTTTGAATTTAAAGACAAAAATAAAAGACAGTGCAGAAAACAAAGAGGGGGGAGGGAAGTTCATTGTTTGCTCAAGTGACTCTCGGGGCTTTTTTGGTGCTGTGTATTTCCTAAGCTGTAGAAGCATCTGAAGCGGGGAAACGTCTTCAAAGGAAGTGCAGCTTTTCAAACAGCTTCAGATACATTTCCTGCTCCAGCTCCTGAGATGTTTCCACGTAAAGCGGCTCCTTGCAGTGATATCACCCTCTTGAGTTTCCCCGTCGCCGCTTTTAGCCTCGCAGTCAGCTGCTGGAGTTCTCCCAGCAGCGGGCGGGTTTTCGCAGCCGCGTGTCCTCCTGCCGCAGCCCGAGCGCTCGCGGTGCCTCCCTGGGGCCGGAGCCGTGCCCGGGTGCCCGTGTGCCCGTGCCGCCGCGCTGCTCCGCTGCTCTCGGGCAGCTCCGGGGGCGGCTCTCGCCCAGCCCCGGCCGGGAGGAGGAGCAGGGCGGCTGGGCTGCGGTACAGGAGGGCAGGCATCCCGGCAGGACCATGCTGGAGCTGGCAGGACCCGCTCAGAATGCAGGGCACAGGTGAGACTGATCCCTCCTGCCGCGATTCCAGCGGGGCGGGCTTGGCTGGGAGGCGCAGAGGTGCTCAAAGCGACTCGAAACTTGCCGGGGTTTTGTCCGTGTTGCATGTGTGTACCAGCTCTTATTCCTTTATGCAAAGGTCCTTAAAGAGACGTTCACATTTCTGCTCAGTTAAGTGTTACTACACTACAACATGTAGGTGTAAAGATGAAGAGCAGGTTTATGTAAACAGTTTAAAATCTATTTTATTGCCACTAAAATAATGAGCTTTATTCTTCCTCTCGATGAAAGCCCTTACCTAAGTCAGTACATTTCTGTAAACAGCTTAAAATCTATTTTATTGCCACTAAAATAATGAGCTTTATTCTTCCTCTCAATGAAAGCCTTACCTAAGTCAGTACATTTCTGTAAACAGCTTAAAATCTATTTTATTGCCACTAAAATCATGAGCTTTATTCTTCCTCTCGCTGAAAGTCCTTACCTAAATAAGTACATTTTTAAATGACATTGGATTTCTAGATAAGGCCAGACATCATCATTCGAGGGCACCCTGTGGGAATATTTGTCAGTGTTTACTCGTGGCTGGCATTATGTGATGTTTCCAGCATAGGAAGAATGTTGCCAACCTTGCTTCCTGTCCCCCAGAAAGTGATGGTAAATCAAAGCAGTTCAGGGAATCCTACAGGTTGCACATAAAAAACAAGGAGATTTGGTTTCCTTTCAATATAAAGGACACTGCCTTAGCAGTGCCACTTGCTTTAACAGCAGCTTTTGTCCTAAAATGTATTAAGTGATAGCAAGCTGGAAAGCATTTAAGTTTCCTGCCTTTTGATATGGTTGAACAGTTTCCAGTAGGTACAAAACCAATAAATGTTGTCTAAGGAACCGGGGAATGGAATCTCCTGAGTCAAATGTTTTCTACCTTGGAAACCTCCTTTAATAGGTGCTGATTAGGACGTCCTCCTTAGTCATTTTCCTCCTCATCCGTAGACGGGGTGAATACTAATTTACTAACTTGGAGAGACTGTTTTTGTTAGCCTGAACCAATGGGCTTGTTCTGCAGCTGCTTTTGAATTACATGATCAGAAAATGAAAACCTTCTGCCTCAGCTTTTTTCAGACAAACACGCATTTCTTTGAAAAACAAGCAAACTTTTGGCAAACTGCTCAGAAAAGTTCAAGGCACCACAATGCTTATTCCTTCCAAATCTCATTTAGGTGATTTTTTTGGGGTAGTTACCACGAGGTTGCCTTTAGAATTTCCTGTCTCTTTTTGGGACTCTTTCATATGATTAACATGTTAATAGGGTAGAGAATTAAGAGTACAATACCAGGGAGCTGTGGAAGGCAGATGTGAGCAGCAACTTACACATTCCTGCAAATTCTTCATGTTGTTACCCGGCTTCATCTGATACTCTGTGGGTACTCTCACTCTTTCTCTCTTTAAAATCTCCAGGGAGGGGAAAAAATTGTAATTGCAATGAATACTTGAGGTGACTTGTGTCAGAAAGATCTGTCATGGCTCTTTAAAGCTCATGGGAACAAATCAGCTTCATTTGTGCATGAGCAGGAGGAAGGGACATTCTGGTACACTGAGCCTTAACCTTGCCATTTTCTGATATCTGGGAGTCAGTGTAACGTGTAATATTGGAAGTCAAAGAATTTGGGGATGCAGCAAATTACAGGGTGTGAATGGCATTTGTAAATGGCTCGTTGGCATCAAGAGACAGATTCATTCTCCAGCCTGTAGAGGTATGTACCTTGTCCAAGCTTTAATTCTCCACAAAGGGAGAGCTTCCTTTTATCTAGATTTCTTGGCTAATTGGCATCAGACAGCACAAATGTTTTTTAGGAGGGCTAATAATGGTGGGATTTGAAACTGGGCCAGTGGCAGAAGGGAGACCTAATGATCCCCTTCCATTTAATTTTCTTTAGCTATGGGTGACTGCTTCTGGTAAGGGAGAGGGAAATCTGCCCAGGAAGTCAGCAAGTAAATTATGTAACTACAGGCAGAGCTTATGGATTCAGCTCTATCACCTCCACGTGTGAAATTGTCTACAGGCTAGGAGTGTGTATGTAATGGGAAATGGATTTAATGGAAATGATGGTGAAATTGTTGTGGTCCACATGACTGCAAAAATTGGGTTACAGAGGAATGGCTGCTTCTCTGAGCAGGTGGTGGCAGCTACAAATGGCTGTGGTGAGTTTGTGTGGAACCATGGACTCATTAAGGGTGGAAATGATCTCCAAGATCATCAGCTCCAACCGTTAACCTGGCACTTCCAAGGCCACCACTAAACGCATTTTTTTAGCACCTCAGGTGACTCCACCACTTCCCTGGGCAGCCTGTTCCAGTGCTTGACCACTGTTTCAGTAAAGAAATTGTTCCTGATGCATTCTTGCCTAGGAGAACAGTGCTGATCCTTGGGCTGTGGGTCTGCTGTGGTTATGTGTGAAATTGCATTTTCTTCTCCTGCACCTGCAGTGTTCTGAGCAGAGACTTTAGGAGGGCAATATTGTGATGTGAACACCTGCCAGAGAAGTGAAACAGCTCTGCCAATATGTTTCCTTAGAGTCAAGTCTCTGGGCAACCTTCAAAAGTGGCACCAACCCACAAGCATTGAAAAATCAATGTTTGGCTTAAAAAGAGAGGATTGAAACTATTTTTTTATATTTATTTATCTATTTTCCTAATTGCTTTGATTTGTTTTGGAGTAGGCTTCAGTCAGATTTCCAAGCTCAGTCTCACTGAAACTGTGACAGACAGGTCCTTTTTCTAGATTAGATGTTGTAATTGTCTCCACATCTGTTTGGTTCCAGGGGTTGTGGCTACAGAAAAATGCCAACTATACAAAATAAATCATAATTCTAATGCCAGCTGTCACAGCATTCATGCTCTTGCAGCCCTGGCTTAGTATGTCCCAAGGTCACTCCAAAATGTCAGCAGTGTTTTCTCCATACAGTGTCCAGAAGGAAGCTCTAAGATATTGCATCAGTCAGAAATTAAGGTCATGTCCACAAGATGGAGGACTTGGTATGTCCTTGTAAAAATTCCTTCAACTATGCAGTCTCTTCCTTTGCTGTGCTTCCTTGCTTCACCACCAAATGTGGTCCCTAATTTGGGAACAGATTAAAAATCCCCTCCATATGCTGCCTTTCTTGCACCAGTCTCCAGTGTTTGGCAGGGCCTTGAGCTTTGGCAGTTGCTGTATTTTGGTGCTCATGCAGAGATTAGCACAGTCTGCCTACAAACACAGGTGGGACTGAGTGGTGAGAGGGAGGGAGACCAATGATTCATGGGCAGGGGTAGGGAATCACACTGCTGGTCACAGCCACTGGTTCTCTGGAATGCTCCTGCTTGTCTGCTGCCTACCTGGTAAGTGCCAGCCTCGTGCTTTCAGGCCACTGCACGCTGAGAGCTTCTTGGTGGTGGTTTTCTGTCTCTATGTGGTGTTAGAAGGGCTGGTAACTTTTTTTTTCAGTCTGTGCCAGTCATGGAGAGTTCAGCTCCCACCTGATGCTGTTGGCAAAGCTGTGGTTTCTTGATGCACAAAGGGAGCAAGCAGTGACCTGAGGGTGGAGTAAAGCTCCCTGCTGGCACGGCGCCCTCAACCCTGCTCTGCAGGAATCGCTGGTATTTGGGTTGTGCTGAAAGCAACAAGTTGGACTCGTTGTGGGAGTGCTATGTAAGGCTGTTACCTGGAGCCAAACACAGGAGGAAGAGGGTAAATAATGCTTAAGTTGATTGGGCAGTTCCTGTGTGATCTGGCCAGAAGCTGAAGTGTCATGGTCAGTGGATCATCACGCTGGTCATGGTGAATGGCATCCCACAACACCTGGCAGCCATCTGTGTGGGTGTCAGGCATTCTGATGGAACCAGAATGGTGCAGACTGAATGATAAAATACTTATTTCTCACTCATATTTAGTTCTCTGTCATGTGAACAGTTTTTCTCAAAATTCTGGTTCTGTGTTATCTAAGGAGTCATAGAATGACAAAAGACCCCAAACCAACCACCACCCAAACCCCAGCCCTCACTAACTTGTTCTTTCATTTGTTTGCTTGTTGGAGATGTCATCCAAATTAGTCTAAATAAGAAAAATCATTCTTGGGTGTTTCTCAGCTCTGGTTGAGCCTGTATGCCCAAGGAAAAACAGTAGGTCAGGAAATAATAGTAGAGACCAACATGAATGGTGGAAGCATGCCAACAAAACTGCCTTAATCAATTATTTTCACAAAATACAGCACTTGAATTGTGCAAACTATGTGGCCTGCAAGGTGAGCAAGAAAAACTCCTGGGAAAAATGTCATCTTGTGAATGCCAGCATCAGAAATGAAGCACCCTTTACATTCTGCTCGTTAAATATATAGCTGGGTGTATTCATACTTTAATACAAGATGTCTGTTGACATGAGGCATATGGTTCACAGTCTGGAAAGGCACTCCAGAGTGGATGGCTCTGTAAATAACATCTTGGCCCTAATTTGGAATTAAATTAGCTTAATATTTTTGGAGTGGTCATTAATAGGTACTTAGAAACTTGCCATCCTGCTAGAAGTGTAACTTAGCTGAATCCCTTGGCTATTTTGAGGATACCAAGGAAGTTGGATTGAGTACAAAAATGTAATTAAGTCGGTGTGGAAGTGCGAAAAAATACCCCATGGTTGTTCATAAGTGAAGTTCTGAAAATCCAACAGTTCTGCCCAGCTGAATTACCTGTATTGTTATATACTACAGAAGGTCAAGGTTTGTTGTTTTTCTCACCTTCATTTTGAGCCATTCTGTCCCTATTTATCTTTCCAGGCTGTCAGCAGGCACAGCTTTCACTGGCCCTGGATTCCTCTGTGCTCCAGAAATTGTTATTTAGGAAATCCTTTTTTTTCTGCCCCCCTCCTGAGTAACCACTGGTTGAGGTCTCTGATCTCAGCTGGGCTGGGAAGGCTGGTGGTGCTCACTCTGGAAGGGAGGAGAACCATTACCCAGCTGAGTGACAATATTACATCAGTGTGCAGAGGCTGTCATCTGCAGCTGGGTAAGAGCTGTTGAGAGCAAGTGTAGAGATCAGTGACTGTGCTAAAATCACTTCATTAAGCAATCTGAAAGGATAAAACACTAGACTATAATGTGTATGTGTGGGCTGGCACTTCATCAGCAGGGTTTCACTTTCCACAATAAATGAACTGGCTTGAAGAGAGACTTGAGTGTCCATCCATTTATTTTTTTTCTGATTAAAAAGGGCTTTCTCTGTGCTTTGCCATGCTCCAATGGGGCTGTCCACATCTTCTCATGTCTGACATAAATCTGCTATTGATTTACACTGCAACAGAATTATTCTGCTCATAGCTTGCTCACAGGATCCTGTCACAGCACTACGCACTGCTTTTGCTTAGGTAGCTTAAGCCAAAAAAGTTACCCATGTTCCAAAATAACTGTGAATACTCCCATCATGATTTCCTAATACAGACTGAGTTACTCAGCCTTGTCCACTGGGATCCTCTTGAACTAGATCACAGCTTGGTTAGGAGGCTGTTATATTGTAATGCTGCTCCTCAAAGCAAAATTACTTTCATTATACATAGGCACTTAAAATGATTTAATGAAGGAAATAGAGCACTGTGCATATAGAATTGACATTTTTAGGTGTCTGGGAAACTTATTTTCAAGGCAGCTGCTTGTTCCATGCTGTGGCATTGAAAATAGGATTGGGAAGTTAGTACTGCTTTGCATTTTTCTGGGGCAGAGTGCCTCAGATAACTCCTGATATTTCCTGATGGGCAGGTATGAGGGTGAGTAGTTTTGCCTGACACATGCCATTGTTCCAGGGGTTGGAGAAACAAACATTGATTGTTTCTTGTTCCCTCCTAAATTATCTGTAAGACATTTTATTAAGAATGACTTGGGTGTACAGTATCTAACACATATTGCTGTGAGGACATCATCTCCTGCCTGAAGCAATATCCATCAATCAGTCTGTCAGCACCTGTCCCTAGTGCATGTAAGACCCATTTTTCCTCCCCTTGAAAATGCCTCATGCAGAGAACATTAATACATCAGGATTTATAATACCACACTGACCATGTGCTTGCATCACAAGGCGTCTTTGCTCTATTATTTGCATGTATTATGAATTCTCATTTACTAAAAATTCCTGTAGAAAACTCAGACTCATGTTTCTAATTTATAATACCACACTGACCATGTGCTTACAAAGCATCTGCATCACAAGGCATCTTTGCTCTATTATTTGCATATATTATGAATTCTCATTTACTAAAAATTCCTGTAGAAAACTCTGAGACTGATGTTCCCGGGTAGTTTCACTGATCAAGAAAGCTAATTTTTAAATCCACAGAATGGCAAAGCTGCTTAGCTTCACAGGTTTCAGACTCATAACTTCAGGAGAGTGACATTTGTGACAACTGCAGAGTTCAGTCAGTGGCTGTAATGCAGGAATTACCTGCATGGAGGAATATACACAAGTTTTAAATGGTTGGTTTTTATAAGATTCTCCAAAGCCAGAGACTCATGTTTCTGGGTAGTTTCACTGATCAAGAAAGCTAATTTTTAAATCCACAGAATGGCAAAGCTGCTTAGCTTCACAGGTTTCAGACTCATAACTTCAGGAGAGTGACATTTGTGACAACTGCAGAGTTCAGTCAGTGGCTGTAATGCAGGAATTACCTGCATGGAGGAATATACACAAGTTTTAAATGGTTGGTTTTTATAAGATTCTCCAAAGCCAGAAGGGCTTGCTTTAATTTCCAGGCTTGAGAACTCATCTGCTTTTGGAACTCAGGGCTGAGGGAGATAAACCCAAACACTTTGAACAGGTTTTCTCATGTTCTCACCTGCTATTCTGTACAGCTACTGGTGCTAATTTTGGAAAGCAGTCTCAAGACAGATATTAGCTGCTTCTTGTCCCTGCTTTTTGATTGGGTTTGTTGTTTTTAGGTTTTTTTTAATTACTACTTTGCTGACCTCTCTATATTTTAATATTTTCCATACTCCTGCTCTGGTCAATAGAGCCATTTGTATCTGGATTTGCATTGGTTCAACAAACTTCCAGTGTAGGTAGGTCCCACAGCATGAAAATAAGTTAGTCATGTTTTGAATAGTCTTCTCATGCAGATTTGCATTTTATCTTGCAATCTGTTTGTCCTGGTTTTTTTTAATTACTACTTTGCTGACCCTTCCCACCTCTCTATATTTTAATATTTTCCATACTTCTGCTCTGGTCAATAGAGCCATTTGTATCTGGATTTGCATTGGTTCAACAAACTCCCAGTGTAGGTAGGAGCATGAAAATAAGTTAGTCATGTTTTGAATAGTCTTCTCATGCAGATTTGCATTTTATCTTGCAATCTGTTTGTCCTGGAAAATTTGGACAAGACTTTTTTAATGGTTTTTGGAATCCAGTGTAGGTAGGTCCCACAGCATGAAAATAAGTTAGTCATGTTTTGAATAGTCTTCTCATGCAGATTTGCATTTTATCTTGCAATCTGTTTGTCCTGGAAAATTTGGACAATAATTTTTTTTAATGGTTTTTGGAAAGCTTTAGAGCACAACACTTCCTTTAAGACAAATTTAAGAAGCTATTCCCAATAAATGTTCTGCTGTGACCAGCACTACATCCCTCCTGCAGCTGTGGAGCTGTATCTCTGGCTTTCTTGCACAGCAAAGGCTTAAAAATCAAAATCAATGCTCCAGAGGAGTCTGAAGATATGTTTGAAGGGATTGTTTGAAACTAAGTATTCAAAGGATGTAAGCAGAGAGGCCATTTCTGATACCAGTGTTTGATAATGGTCTGTCAAAGCATGCAAACCTCAGCCAGAGCCCAGTGGTTGGGAGATGAGGCTTGATAAATTCACTCTTGGAACTAAGGAGCAATTTGCTAAGCAGAGTGGAGTTAGCCATTGGAACAGCTTACAGGGGATCAGACAGGCTCTTTGTGTCTTTGTCAGGGTGGTGACAACTGGGGGTCCCTTTTTCTGGAAGACAGGTCTTTGTTCAGAGATAATTCAGGGAATGGATGAAGTCACTGGGGGGTGTTCTAAAGGTGTTTCAAATCAGGTTAGATGGATCTGGTGTCTCTTCTACATCTTTTCTATCACTTCAAATGTCCAGGACTTCTAGGGGGACTGTGTTCATGACTCACTTTCTTACAAGGACTTCTTAATTCTTGCTTTTGTTCTGATGTCTGTCTCCATTTCCTGACAGTCCCTTGCAGACAGGTGACTGTTGTATTGCACTGCATGTTAGTGTGACCTGGTAAACCACACAGAACTGAGATAAATAATAGGGATGTATTTATGCAGGGGTTTCTCCTCTGTGGGTTTCCCCAGGAATGTTAATTCACAGGAGAAATCTGCTTATCAAAAACTTCACTGTCCTTTCAGTTCCTAGTTGCATCCTCCTGGCTGAAGTCTTTGCCAGTTCTAGTTCCATTTTTAAGAAAGTTTTTTTTTATCTTCACATATTTTAAAATACTCCAATAAGCCACTTTCATACTTGATATGCAATATACTTCCCCTGCTATCAGGAACATTTTAAGATATTGGAAGGGATTAATAAAGCTAAATTATTACACAAGATGAGGCAGCCAGGGAGGAAAACAGGATCTGTATGTACTTTGTACTCCTAGAAAGGATATAAAATTGGTAAGCATTCATGGGAAATCAATACTCATAACTCTGTTTTCTCTAGAACCTTTTATTTATAGAGGTGATAGTTAATATTGCAAGTTTTTAATGGAAAGACACCCAGGTGATTGTGAGTACAGTATTTGATTAAGGAACTAAAAGAAAGGAGCTGAAAGTTTCATTTCATATTGACCAAATATGCCAAAGTTTCATTTCAGATAGACCAAAATAAGTATCTAATCCTTTCTCTGAAAATTCTTTAATTCCATTCTTCTTGCAAGTAGATTTACATCATCAGTTTGCACAGTCTTAAAGAAAAGGTTCTACTTGTGGAAGTTGAACAAAACTCCCACACACAGAGGGAAATTTGTTGGAACAGTTCATTTAAAAACAAAAATCAGCTCTTTTTGCATAGGTGGGAAATCTATCTATGACAGGATTTTATATGATGTAGGGAATGTGTCTGGGTTTCCATCCCAGATATGGGATACGGATGCACTTGTTCAGTGGGAACAGGAGGACAGCTCTGCTCAGTCTGGCATGCTGCTGGGGTACCTGGCTCCTGAACTGCCTGTCCCATGTTTCCTCATTAACTGGGAATTCTGTAGAGCATCTGCCCTGCTTGGCAGGTGTTTCATGAAAATATCTGTCCTGCACAAACACTTGCTACAGTTTGTCTTAGTAATTGGAATTTTCCTCCCTGCTGGGACTTGATAGCTCTTTTCTTTTTTCAATTTATTTGTTGGTTGGTATCTAATTTTTTTGCTTTGCTGATCTAATGGCTTTTTGGTGTAGCTTGGGTTTTAGTCAGTGGTCAGCAAATATCCTTGTTTGTAATAGGGACTGGCAAGTGTATGAATTATTTAAAATAAAGACAGGTTCAGAAACTGGTGAGCAAAAGGCAGCTGTCTCTTTAAAGAGTGCAGTTTGATCAGAGCATCAGCCCCATCCCCTGAGGACAAAGGCAATTTTGATTTGTGGGGCCCAGGAGTCCCTCACTTACCAGGATTCGTCACTGCTCATGCATGTGTGAACCTGCAAAACGCTCTTTTGTGTAGAATAAATCTTACAGTGTAAATCCCGTACAATTAAACGTGGCCCTTCATAAAGTCACGACAGCGGGGCTTCACTGCAGAGCAAGCTCGCCCTCCAGGCAGGGCAGGATTATTTCCCATTTAGCTTGTTTTTATTTTTTGAGATAAATAACCACCTAATAGTGATGATGGCTTGGTTTTTATTTTTTTAGATAAATAACCACCCATCAGTGCTTCTTTGAGCCCCCAGGACTGCTGCTGTGTCCTTACCTCTGTCTGTGGCAGTGGGGGCTGAATCCAGCAGGGCTGTGGTTGTGCTCGGTGCTGAGGAAGAGGAGGAATTCCCCCTGTCCTGCTGCTCGGTGCTGAGGAAGAGGAGCAGTTCCCTGTGTCTGCTGCTGTTGGCGGCCAGCAGCAGATTCCATTATTGCCGATCAATGCCGCCGCCATGCAGGAGGAGGGGAGAGGGAGGGGTGGGAGCTTCCTATTCACAGATTGATCAACCTGCCATTGCATGAACAAATTCATTGCAAGGAAGGCTGGGATGCTGGGATAATAGCTGGAGCAGGAAGGGGCTTGTAAACAGGGGAATGCAGGCTCGTTAGTAGTGGGGAGGGGATTTAAATTGCTTCTGAGCTTGCTGGGTGGTTGTTTTTTTTTTTTTTTCTAGCATAAAGCACAATACCTGAGCCTTCAAACAAAGCCAACACTGTGAGGAGTGGTAGGGCTATATTCTCTGAGCTTGCTGGGTGGTTTTTTTTTCTAGCATAAAGCACAATACCTGAGCCTTCAAACAAAGCCAACACTGTGAGGAATGGTAGGGCTATATTGCACTTAGCTGATGAGCTATTGTGCTGACTTATTTAAGCTTCTTCAGCACTGATGTGTTTCTACTTCTTACTTAAGTTGATTCTGTCGTAACCTGCTGCCTCTTCTGGATTTTGAGACCTCAGTGTCCCCTGCTTCCCTTTTTTGCCTTCTCTCTGTTCCTGCTTGGACTGAAACCTGACACAAAGGGACAAATCCCAGTTGCTGCTGCCACCCATGCCTGCCGTGTCAGAGGTAGGGCTGAGAGAGCAGGGCAGCATCACGCTCCCATGTGTGCCAGTGTAGACAGCAACTGGAGTGCTGGAATCCCAAGAGCATCAGCTCCTCCCCATCCTTCCTACCCTGCTTCGTTCACTTACTGTGTTCTGTATGGAAAAGTTTTCTGGCTGGAGAATAAGTCTGCTTTCTCCTGGGCATGTGGCCGAATGGCTGGATAGCAGCACGGAAGATGAGAAAAGCCTTCTCTCGTTCCTGGGTACGGTAGGGTACAAACTGTATTTGTTGGGGTTTTAACACTTTACCGGGAAACCTTTACGACTCTGGTGCTTAATTTCTTTGCTCTTTCAGTTACCTGACCTTATTTCTTTTTAAAAGCTTTGAAGTGGTGTGCAGTTGTAATTAAACTTGGTTACAGGCTGTTTGAAGTAGTTACAAACACACTGGGCAAGGGTTACCTTGTAAATGGGCATGTGCCCTGCAGCCAGTGGAATAAACTGGACTAAACATTGTTACTTACTGCTCTGCTTTTCTTCTCTGTGCCTTTTGACAAGCTGATCACTGGGCTCAGTCCACTTCCTCTCATTTCTGTCAGCTTGCCTGACTTCTGAACTGTGTGATGGTAGCAAGATAAATCAGGGGAGACTGCTCAAAGTTTTTCTTCTTAAGAGAAATGTGCAGATGCATTTAGAATAAAAATTACCAAGTGGTGTCTTAACTTTGGGACCACGTTTAGGGTTCACTGACACCTCTTGGGTGTCTGCAGTGCGTTGGGCCTTTTCCTGTGTCCATAACAATAATTCCTACTGCTCAGGGACAAAATCCTACCACAGAGCAAGAAGTGCTGAGGCTCGGAGCAGCTTTCTGGGCCATGGAGAGGATCAAGCAGGAGCTGCTGAGCTTTGGTGTGTTGAAGAACCAGTGAGGCTATCCCAAAGGATTGCTTTTTAGAGAATGCCTCTATTCACAGCCCTTTTACTGACAGTAAAAAGATTGGTTTGGAAAGCTGTGGCTCAAGGCTGTTGTTTAATAACAAGGACAATAAATATTGATATCATACTAATGTGTGTTTAAGTCATAAGCCTCTGAACAAATTAGGCTGCAGGAACAAGTTACCATGCGTCAGCTGATCGGCGTTAATTGTCTGTGTGCAGTCTCTGCAGCAAACACAAGGTAATTTGAATTAGTGGGGGCAGTCCAAGATCATTAGGAACTAACGAGGACATCAGCATCTCCAGGTCATGGCCAGCAGCTCCTTGTCCCTGCTTTTGTTGGCACTGTTGTCCAGGCAATGTGTTTGGCTGTGTGGAGTCAACCATTAAGGGAGGTTTTAGAGGCTGTTGCAAGGGCAGGTCAAAAAGGAGCAGCTATCCCAAATTTCGTACAGCCAGGCAGAGGATATGTTGAGCATGAGTTTAGAGACATGCATCTGCTTCATTTCTGCCTTGGGTTGCAGAGCTGGAGGATTTGCTCTCCCACTTCAAAGCGAATGCATCAGTGTAAGAACAACTGATGTACTCACTCAATGCCATGCACATTTTCCTCCAAACTTTCAGGGAAAATAAATTGTGGGAGTTTATACTTGAAACCCCCAAATTATTCTCTCCTGTGATATCTGTGCTCTTTCTTCCAGCCTCCTCTAGTATTCTTCTGCTTTGCATGTTAGGTCTTGCCTTTCAGACTGTAAAGTAATTTGGGAATCAATTACTTAAGAATCTTTTAAGTAACTTATTGTGTCATTTAGGATGCTTTCTATGCGCCTTCCATACTGGGCACTAATTCAATTACACCTTTTTTATATGGCAGCACAGTGCAAGTGTCTAACACCAACAGAATTGCCTGTCTGTAAATTAAAAATCTTTTATAGTTACCTGGATCATCTTCCAAGATTTATCTGATTGACTCAATCCCTAGTAGAGCACAGTAACTTCTTTACAAACCCCTGGTAATGGACTGGGAGAGTTTTTGATCATAGTTTGTACCTAGCAGTTATTTGATGCTGGAGTTCTACAGCTTTGCAGGGTTCCCTTTGCATTTCCCTTTCCAGGCTTGGCAGCTTTTGTGCACTTCAATGTCCTGAAACTTGGTTGCATTCACTCTGATGTATCTTCTTGTGATGTATTTTCCCTGTCTGGTTGCCTTGATAAATGTGGAAAATCTATCTCTGCAGATTTCCATTTTTTCCTTTAAGTTATACCTTGCAGGATTTGCATAATGTATTTTAGTTAGAATACAAACTTGGACTTCAGGACTTAAAAGAGATTCGGGGGTTTGAGTTTGCTTTTACCTTAGCTTTCTTGTACAGGCATTCAGTGAAATTTTTATGACAATCTGTGGATTGGGCCCAAGTCTGAATTCTCCCCAGGTGAGCAAAATGAGAGAGAATGCTTATTGCAAGATAAAACATTTAACATTTTTATTTATTTTGATATGAAGCTTCCTATTTCACTAGGTAATACCCATCAGAAAAAATGCTGTTGAGACACTTCTTCCTCTTCTTGTTCTTCCTTCTCTATCTGCAAATAATTCCTACCTGGTGTGGCTGTCCCACAAAGCTGGGAGGTTTGTTTAGTGTCTGCTTCTCCCACCTGGAGAAAAAGCTCTCCACAGTGAAAATACAAATTTCCACCACTGCAAGTCTTTCAAGTGGCCGCAGCACCCAGCAATAGGAAATCTAGGTGAAGCCCCAGGGCCCTGTGGTGACCAGAGGGCACTGAGGCAGAGAGGGTTCCCTTCAAAGGAGGGCAGCCCTCACCACTGCTCCGTGTAGTAAGTGGCACCTGGTTTACACAAACCTTCCTCCTGGCCTACAGAACAAGCTTTGGTGTTGCTGAGGGTGGAGAGTGGCTCAGCAGGATGGGAGAAGAGACCTGCCTGCATTGTATCCTTGGGCAGTTCCCTCCTCAGAGGCATGTGCCACTGCTGAGTAATTAGCTCAGCTAATTAGGAACTGACTGTTGCTATGTAGTGTGTAAATACTGATTTGGATAAATACTTATTTAGATAAGTATTACTTTGTATCACCAAGATATCAGGTGATAAAAGTGACCCATTGGGATGTTTACAACTCATTTGTTTGATGATCTAGTGGAAAGTGTCCCTGCCTGGATGATTTTAAGACCCATTCAATCCCAAACCATTGTAAGATTCTACAATTTTTTGTTGAAGGTTGAAATGGGGAGGATCTGTCAGGTGGGTTGTCTTCCCTTTTGCCTTTTTTTTTTTTTCTTTTCTTCCCAGAAACAGATAGGCTGAAAATGCTTTTAGACTGTTTTGATGGATAAACAATGTGATCTATCCTTGGTCCCTGAGAGTGAGCAATGCAGAAAGCACTTGTAATTTAATACTAAGCTGATGAGAGGTGCATTGATTTTTGCAGCAGGTGAAGATTATGCAAGAGTAGCCTCAAGCATTGCTAGTGGAGCAGGGGAGGGAACTGTCTAATTTTTTGCCTGGTGGTGACAGTATAGATTTCTTTCTCAAGACTCAGCAAAAATACTGTTCTACAGGCGTCACAGCAAGTTGCTTCAGGTTTTGATTTCCAGTTAATATATCCCGACAATTTTGCTGTATCTGGGTCTTCCTTTTCCTAGGGACTAAGTGTGTCTATTTGCTCTTGTTTTTTAGAAGGAGAAGAGAGGGAAAGGTAATTTTTATTTTTAGTTCACTGCAGGCACCTAGTGAATATTTCATTTTCTCTTCCCCATTTGTTACATTTCTGTGATGGTGTGAGAAAGGAAAAAACTCATTTTACTGACGAAATGCCAACATTTTATTTGCAGAAAAGTTGACTTGCTGCTGGGGGGATGCTGGGAGGAGAGGGAAGGCAAGGGGAACCAGGCACATGCCTTGTGGTAGCTTTTCAACTCCATTCAGTTTAAAGTTAAGCTCTTTCCCAAACTGCCCCTCCTGCAGAACGTGTTGTGGAGAATAGTGGGGAATTAGTGCTGGTGTTTCCATTTATGACTCAGCAAAGTTAACAGACTGTTTTAAATTACCGGGGCAGCTTTGATGTGATTTCCTGCGCGTGAGGAGTGGAGGAAGCCAAACCTATTACGTTACTCCTTCCTAGTGAGTGTGAGATCAAAGGTGCTCACTCTAGCCCTGTTCCAATGGAATACATCAATCCCGTTTGCCTTTGTTACATGGACATGGGAATGGCAGAGATAGGCTATAAAGAATTATCTCTGGGCAGAGCAGTACTTACAGGTGCTGCAGAAAATAAAGTTTCCCTTCATCTGGGCCAGGGCGGCAGCTGGTGCTGTGGAAGTGCGGCGTCAGGTGAACCGGGCAGCCCTGCAAAGGCTCCTGAGGGGGTGGCACTGAGGGCTCAGACCCCTGGGCTGGCACTGGCCCGGCTCCGAGTGCTTTGTTCTCTAAAGGTGCCCTGATGGGGACTTACCCTGCGGCTCCGGGGCAGGCGGTGCTGTCGCAGAGCTCCGGAGGAGGAGGGCTCTCCCCACAGAGAGGGGCATCTCTGGGCCGCGGCTCCGCTGGCTGCGGCAGGCCGCGGGGGGCTCGGGCATGGCGCCCACAGCCCGTTCCTCCACACCTGCCCGGCCCCTCAGCCTGCTCGCCCTCCTAGCAGCCCTTTCCCCAAGCAGGCTGAGGGGCTCCATGTCAGCAGTTTGCTTTTGTTCAAAAGATAAATATCTACCGAGTGAGACACTGATACTGCAGGGTCCGGGTTCCTTCGCCTCTCCTCCTCTCTGCTCCATTTTGTCAGTCTCCAAGCATCCATGGGAGAGACGGATCATAACTCTGCTGAAATCAAAATCCAGCATGCAAAGGCATCACAAGTAATGCTATCCCCGAAGAAGGCTTCTCTCCTTTTTTTTCCTTCGCCTCAACGCCGCTCTCGTGGCACCAGCTGGCTGTCTCTCCCCATAAACCTTGTTCCTCGCTGCTGTGGATCAGGATGCACAGGGAAAATTTCGGCAGCGCAGGGAAGCCGGCAGTTGGGCGTCTGTTAATAGCCTGAAAGTAACTAATGAGGATGTGCAGCCGGAGCGATTGATTGAGGAGCTGCAGTCCTGTGTGCTGCTGCTCCGCTCGCTCGCTCCCCGCCGGGGAGGAGGGAGGGCGGTCGGAGACACCCGGCGTTCCCTCCAGTGGAAGCCTCGGAGCCCCAGTGGAAGTTGGAGCAGCATCTGCCTCTGGAAAGGAGAACGGCAGGAGTCAGGATGTCCCTGCCCGGAGTCACGGCTTGCTGCTGTTCTTTAAGGTTCAGAAGATAACAATGGACTTTCTGCTAGGAAGTGATTTTTTCCCTCCCCGTGTCGGGGGGTGTTTGGTGGAGCTGGATTCCTTAAAGTCTGGCAATTGAGCTGGAGATGGGCAGCACTTGTGATAAAGGTATCTGTATGCATACATATGCATATCTAGCTCTGTATAAAAATGCATAGATGTGTGTTTGTGGAGAGATTTTTAATGCTGTGTGTACTTTATTATGCTATTATTTCAGTATTTGTACTAGTCAAAGACTAGTGCAGCTTTTATGAATATTCGTGCTCATCAGATCAGTCTGCATGGATTTAAGATGCCAAAGTCGTGTCTTAGTAAGGTCATACTGCCAGAACGAGGAGAAGTTGACCTATTTTTTTTTTATCTGCAGAGATTTATATGTCATATTACCCAGGCACTTACAAGTGTTCTGCTGGTTGCATGCTTTGAGCAAGTAGTGGGATCATACATGACCGAACTTTGACCTTTGCCAAATTACATTCTGCTGGGACTAGAACTGAGCTTCCCTGGGTCTTGGTTGTAGTTATCTGTTAATTACTGCACTACTTACGTAAAAAAATTAAATCTAAACCAAAATAGATTTAAGTTCTCTGAATACTGTCTCTCTAACAGTAGCAGAATATTAAGTATGTCCAGGTATTGATCTTTACTAGCACTTTTTATTTTAGTCTCCAACAGTCAAGTCAGATTCACAACCTTGAATCTGCCAGTGAGAATGCCATTGTAGATTAGTAAGTGAATAAGATACAGGTAAATAGGTGGGTTAATTCAGCAGTTTAGTAATGCACTAAAACTTTCCTGAGGCTTCTGTCCTGCAGAGCACAAAGCCTGACTATTCCCCACCCCCGGGCACCCATTCACCACCTTGTTCTTCTCTTCCTCAGAGGTCCCAGCAGAGAGATCTCCTCGCAGACGGAGCATCTCGGGGACCAGCACCTCTGAGAAAACCAACTCCATGGATGTTCCGAACACTTCTCCTTTCAGAGTACCAGTAAGTGTGCCTTCCCTGCACTGGGGCATTTGTCTCATTGGATGGGAGGAGGAGATTCAGTTATCCCAGTGTACAGCCAGGCTGGGGGAGCCTGGGGGCAGAGGAATATTAATATTTCCAGTTGACCAAGAGGTTTTGCTGTCAAGTGTCATATATTATCAGTAAGATTCCTGATGTATCCCTAACTTGCTCCTTTTCGTTGCCTTGATGTAAAGTTGCAGATAGAGAAGCATCAGTGTTAATGTAGGCAGCGACCTATATAAATACTTTTGAAGTCACCTCCAGGGATTGCATTCCATATTCAATCCTGACAAGGAAACAAGTTCCTTTAGGTTGGTGATAGCACGTTATTTTTCCCTCTTGCCAATGAAGTACATAGAAAATTGAAATGGTTTTATAGTTTATTCAGAAGCTGATGAAATTTCTGCAGGTGTGTTAATTCCTCTCAAGCTCTTTGGGGTTTGTTCTGAGATTGGTTGGCTGTGAGTCTGCATGAGAGTTGTTCAGCTACAACCTGGGTTTTGCTTTGGTCAGTGTGTCCAGGAGCACAAAGGCATTTCTATTATTAGACTGAAGACAAATGCTTCAAGTTAAAATGAGGTGCCCAGTAATTTTCAACAATATTTGTTCTTGTTTTAAAATATTTAACTTGAATATTGTGAACGTTTTCATGCTCTCCTTTACTTTTGGCAAGTAATCTGCCTACTTCAGAATAAATCTTGCATTGTGTCATTTCAAAAATAAAATTTAAAAACAAACAAAAGATTTAATGAGAGTTAGTTAAATTATTCAAGTATTAAGGTTGGTCAGAATGTATAGAATACATGGTGTTTAAAGCAACCTGTGAATTCATGATATATTGGAATGCAGAAAGGGACCAAGGAAGCAGTGATTACAGTGGGTGTCCTTACTTGGGCCCTTTTCAGAGTCATAGAATAATATAAATTGGAAGGGACTAGATAATCTCCAGAGGTGCTTTCCAACCTGAGCTGTTCTGTGTTCTATGAAGGATCCTCTGTCACTTCAGAGGATCATAGAATAATATAAATTGGAAGGGACTAGATAATCTCCAGAGGTGCTTTCCCGCCTCAGCTGTTCTGTGTTCTATGAAGGATGCTCTGTCACTTCAGAGATCTGTTTTCTGGATGGTACTTGCTGGGAAAAGGGCCTTGATCTAGTTGTATGTGAAGTTGATACAAGAATATTCTGTTATGTCAAGTTCAGAGATTTTGATACTGAGTCCATGATTCACAGAGTTCCAGGAAGATTTCGGAACTCTGAGAACCTTCAAAAGTCCTATCCATGTCTTCATTTATAAGAAATTCTGTTTTCTTTGCCTTCATCTATAAGTAATAGCTTAAGTCTTTAGATGTATACATGCTTTGTAGTGGCCTTTGTCTAACAGCTGAAAGCTGTGTGTCAGAAGTGTTTGATGACTATCTGTATTGTTTATTTTATATGCCTCCTTTTTTCCCCTCATTTTTGTACTATTCCTTTTAATGATTACCCTGTCTCTTAAGTAATGTTTTAATGGTTCTCTAATTCTTCTCTAATAGTTCTCTGATACTTCTTAGCTCCTGCTCCCTTTCAAAACAAGAACCCTGCAGAATGTTTCTCATTTCCCCTGGTGGTGTGTTGTGCTTTTAGGACTCTGGCAGATAGGCTCAGGAAGCAGTACCTGGCTGATTTTCTTGGGCATAAACCAGCAGAGAGCTAGAAGCTATTTGTGCCACGTGGAGCTGGATTCTGCTGCTTTGTCTGCCTGGCCACCTGTACACCCAGGAGCATAATGCACCCTCCTGTCCTCCTCATGGGGACAAGGCTTCTGGCTTTGGAGGTTTTGTTCTGAGTAACCCATTTATACCCTGTTACTCCTAAGTGAGGGCTGGGATCACCCTGTTTTAAAGCATGGCACCTTGTGAGCTGTTTGAAAGAGCAAGCTGCAGTTAGAAGTCAGCTTTCTTAACAATACAGAGGAGCTCAAGCCAAAAGTGCTGAAACCAAACACACTGTTAACTTGGTAGATTGGCACACACCTAATAGGTGGCTGAGAAGATGGGGAGGAATCATGTTTCTGCCTTTGACTGATAATAAGAATTTCCCAGCTCTCAGAAGGAGGAAAGGTGACTTGGGCGCCTCGTGAAAATCTCAGTCTTGGATCACTGATCTGAGAAGAGCTGCAAGTGAAGGATGCAAAAGGTAGCTTCAAATTTGTGTCTGTGAGGTTGTCCCTAGTTGACAGGGATTTATCCTACATATAAAGGAGATTAATAGTAAGAGAACTTGCTTTTTTTGTTTTTCCAGGCTTTGTCACCTACAGTGCAGATTGGAGGGCTACAGGCAGCTGCAGCATAGTGCTGTCTCAGTGATTCTTCCCCTGGCCCTGACTCTGTGCCATACCTTGTCTACTCACTGCTTGGATTTCTAACAGAAAGCAGCTTAAGGCAGGGGACAGCTTAACCTTCTTCCATCCTGATGGAAAATTATGCTGAGACTTTCATAATAAGTTGCTTTTACAGCTTTTTAAGTTTGTCTCTCAGAACAGCTATTTAAAAGCTCTCTTCTCAATAGGACAGTAGCTTCCAGCATGTTCTGTGCAGGTTTTTTCCTTTCAAGCACAGGCAGTGGTACTCACTCAGAACAAGGCATCTGTTTTTTTAATACTGTTAATTGGCATTGCTTTAGCATCTGGAATTTTGATTCATAAGAGCATAATTGCCTTTAAGCAAACATTTCCTTGACAATGCATTTTTAAAGTAGTCTCTTCAGTGGTGGTGGTCAATGAGGGATTTCTTTTTAAGGGCTGATGTGTAAAGTTTGGGAAATTTGCCTTTTTATCTCCTGCATGGGCACTGGAAGAAAAGATGTGTATTTAAATTTACTAGTGTGTGAAAAGCAGAATTTCAGTAGTTACACTCCTCCTTAGGATGAACCACTACATGGACCAGCATGTCCTATGTGTTTGTGAGGACGGTGAGGCCCTGGCACAGGCTGCCCAGAAAAGCTGTGGGTTCCCCATCCCTGGCAGTGTTCAAGATCAGGTTGGATGGAGCTCTGATCAGCCTGGATTAGTGGAAGGTGTCCCTGCCCATGGCAGGGGGTTGGAATGAGATGATCTTTAAGGTCCCTCCCAAGCCAAACCATTCTGTGATTCCATGATTTGTTCTGGTTATCTCCCACCAAGGGGAGTGAAGGGTATTCTGCAAATGCTGACACTGCACAACACATACAGAAAGAAGAGCTCTTGGTGCTTGTCCTTTCTTTTTCTTCCCCATTGCCCCAAATTTTCTTATCTGCACTTGAAACATTAGTCTCCATCTATGTTCAGCTGTGTACATTGATGTTTGACAATTCCCAGGAGGAAATACTGAGAGAGAAGGGAAGGGCACAAAAGGTGGCAAAACGGAGATGAAGAAATGTGTCTACTCACATATAGACAGATGTGCACTGTTTATAAATACATATATAGGAGAAGTCATAATTGTAATAATGGATATTATTTGGCTGAACAAAGAGGGAGGCAGAGGGAGCTGGCTCCCAATAGGCAAGTGACGCATAGGTGGGCGAGGAACCAGCTTTTCCCTTCCCACACACACCATGTCCTGGCAGCGCCTCCGTCTCCCTGCATCCCCTTCCCTGCTGTGGCACTCTGCAGCCTGACACATTCCCTCATTGCCCTGCAGTTGGGATTGGGTAAATATGGGACTGTCCACATCCTCAGAACTCCCGCAGGATGGAGAGGAATCTCTAAAGTCACCCTTCAGACTCGCTGCGCTCTCCAGTTTTGGCTCAGAGTTGTTATTACAAATAATATGATTCATCCATGTCTGCTGGCTAATGGGGAAAGAAAGATGAGAAAGAGGCAAAGGAACAAGTGTGAATGAGACAGGAAAGCCAGAGCACAGTCCTTGAAGTAAATACAATGGTTTTTATAGGAACCCTGATGTAGGCTACTTGCAGATTGCCTTCCTTGGTTTGTTTCTGGCTGAGGGTATAATTGGATCTATGAAGTGCTGTCTGTCTCTTTGCTCTTTAAGAGTACTGCTAAATGGAACAGAAGACAATGCAGGAGCCCGAGTGAAGGTCAAAGCTTGATGAGATCTCGTGGCTGCCCAGCCTCATCTTTTATGCAGTCAGCAAGATTGTTGCTTCTCCAGAGCACTGCTCTGCTCCCGCTGTGCTGCCAGGGTAGGACAGGTCTGAGCTGTGCTGCCCATGTGACCCCCTGGCATACAAATGCATATTTTTAATTCTGCATCAGCACTGATGCAGAGATAGAATTGTTGATTTGCATTAGTGTGAGGCACCACAGCATCCCCCATTAAAAAGGCTGTGCTCAAATCTGTCCCTTCAATAAAAATTTACATTTTTCCTTCCACTTTCTACTCTTTACTTCTTGTGACATATTTGTTTGAATCTGCTCCAGTTTTTATCACTTGCCTGTGCTGTGATGCCTTAGATATGTTGGTTAGTCTATGAATTCTGTGTCAGAAAGCATAAATGGATGACTGACTATCTCCAGGGTGCTCACCATGCTTTCATCCATGTCTTTATTCTGGGACAGTGCTGTTCATAGGCTCTGTAACCTTCACAGTGTCTTGCTGCCACAGCAGATTTGTTCATTACAAAAAACTTTAGTGTTGGATCAGGTGATGGGGATATCCAGGATCTGACACTTGAGGTCTGGTGGACCTCAACAGCACGAGCATTATTGTCATGTTTGGTGTAAACCTGACTTTATCCAATTGCTTTTATTCCTTAGTTAATGTAGGGGAGCTCTGAATGTGCATAGCTTTAAACACTGCTCACATTCCAGTTGTCCTTGGCTTAGTAGTATTTAAATATGCGCCGACTCGTTTTATTCTTCACCTCCAAATCATGACTTAGTCAAGCTATGCAAAGTTTAATTAATGCATCCTCTGCAAATGAGTCCTTCTGGCCCTTCTATCACTTTTCTTGCTCCTGTGTTTTTAATTCCCTTCAATTGACTCTCCAGGTCCTGGTACTAAAGTTCACAGGAATGTGTGTTACCAGTTCCTAATTGCTCCTAACCCTTTGTGTTATTTCTCTGTCCTCCCTGGCCCTCGCTTCACCTCCTAATTTAATATAGCTCAGTGTAATTAATGTGCTGTTTAACTTTTCTTCTGGATGATTAACAAGGATGTTAAGCAGAAGCAGTCAGGCCAGTATCCCCACCACATCCCATTGGACCCTTCCTTCTACCTTGATACCTTATCACTTGTTGTAATTACTCTTTTTAGATATTCCTGCAGCCATTCCTCAGGTTCATGTTACGAGCTTTAACAAAGCTCATTTTTAATAACTTTTTTGTAATTAGCATGTGTGCTGCCTTATCAAAAGGTGCTCTGAAATGTTGGGCTGCATGCCAGGGAAAGAGCCAGGGTCAGGAAATCATTGCCTGCCCTTCCTGACAGGCTCAGGTGACCTGTTTCTTATCATGTTAATTTTTTATCACCATTGTTTAGTTGTTCTCCAGACAGACTTTTTACCTTTATTCCCTAATTCCTGGATAGGGGCTTTTCAGGATGCTCCTTCCATCTGCTGTCCCTGCTGTGGGCAGCTCCCACAAGGGCAGCCAGGTGCTGCTCCCAGTTGTGTCCATGCTAAACACCTTGCTGAACTGGGATCTGAAAAGCTGATGTGGTCCTCTTGGCTATCAGGTAGGTCTTGCTTCTTCATGCATTTTTCAGTATAATTCCCAGTGACTTGGAAATTGGATTCCTGCAGGACTTTTGGCTGCACATCATGCAGAGTGCACACAGTCCTACAGTGCACTTTATTAACAGGTGTATTATCAATGTACCCGTGTTACAGTATCCTCTGCATTTCCTTGGGTTTCTTATTACTGTTCCTAAACTTGTTCCTCCTATTCTGCATCCCTCCTGTGGCTGTAGACCATCTTTCATTGGAAAGTTGAAATTGTTATCTGGCCAAATCTGCAGTGCTGTCCCATCAGGGGAAAAATATCTTTCCTGATCCTTGCTGTTGATCAGCTTGTGTCCTGAAGCATGATTATTGCTCACTCTTGTTATTTTTAAACCTGACTAATGCAGCTACATATGTTATTCTTCCTTATATAAACACATAATCCTTTTTTAATCTTGCTGAAAAAAATTTGTCTGTATGATATCTTGTGGTGGTGAATTGGATGGGCTCATTTATAGATAGCATTAGGAAGAGTCTCCTGACAATCAGTGAAACGTGCTGCCTCTCATGTTAAATTGCCCTTTGGTTTTCTTATGTAACAGGGTGCATGAGGAGCTTAGGTAATTTCCATTCTATTTGTTTTATACATCTATAATCCCGTCTTGCCTTTGTTCCTAAAATAAATAGTTGGTCTTTAAAATATATCATTTGTAAATCCCCCTCTTGCCTGCCTTTAATCAGTTTATACTTCTGGAGTTCTGTTTTGTTCTAGCTTTCTTGCTGAGATGAGAAAATCAGAAGAGTGATGCATTAGTGTGAAAGCTACGGCAGATTTACATAACACCACTCTGCTTTTATTGGGCTTTATCCTCTGTTTGGACATTCAAACATGCTTTTTGTTGTTTTGTGCCTGTGCACAAACCTCCTCTTCAGTGCCAGGTTTTTTGATGAGTAGATGGTGGAACGTGGCTGTGGTAGGTCCCTGTCTTGTTCTGTACCTCACCTCCAAAGTGTACCTAGGGTTGTTTTCTCTGCTTTTCTACTGTGTAAGTGGTTCAGAGTCTTTTCAAAGGGAGTCACTGCTAATACTTTAATGCTGAGTGTTACTGGGCTCATAAGCAAACTTCACCTCCTTGCTAGTTAAATTGTCCTTCTGCTGTTCTTCTGCAAGGAATAGCAAACTTCAGCACTTTGCTGCTCATTCCTGGAATATCCTTCCAGTTTGATCTTTCCATTTTACCACCTGGCCATCTTCCCCTGCTTCTTTGCCTCCCATAGCTTTACAGCATTACTGGCACAGAACAGTGTTTTCACTTGGCTATGACACTATTTTTTCCTTGATAGCTGCTAGTGAACAGCTTAAGGAATGAAATGCTTCATGTCCTCACCAGGCACGTTAGTGGGGAGGCAGTTCTGCTGTCATCCACAGTCACTTGAGGGTTGTCTTTGTACCCATCCAGCCCTTCCCCTCAGAGCAGATGAGTCTCATGGCTCTGTAAATGAAGTTACCCACCTGGTGTTATTAATAATGCATTGGTGCTCCTCATCAAGAATTACAGATGTTCAAGAAGCATTGCAAGGCTCAGATGCAGTGTGTTTGTCCCCAGAAGGAACTAATGTAGGAAACAGCACTGGGTGTAAAATTGACCTTTTTTGTTGCCCATTTTACCCTACTTTTAGTGCTTTGAAACTTCCACTGAAACCATTGCATATGACCAATATTGACTGATTTGTGTTATGGTTTTACACAGTTTCATTTGTTCATGGCTGAATTCACCCTTCCCTTTCAAAACAGCCAGGACAATCATTATTTATTATGCATGGGCTGCTCTCCCTGGAGTGGAGAATCATCATGTCCATAGGGAGCAGCAGTTCAGGAGCTGAGTAGCTCATACTTGGGCTGTCTTTGAATTTGTCAGACAGTTCCTGTGCTGCCCTGCTCAGATTAAGGACAAACAGCCAGTTGGCTTCTTTGGCACAAAGTCATCTTTTCCTAAAGCCTAAACTGCCCCCAACAACCACCACCCCTGGGTTGGAAATACTTGGGGGTGAGAGTTTCTGTGCTTTCCCTGTGAGAGGAAGTTTCCAACAGCCTGCTGAATTATCCCTTCTCCTGTGGAGATTGCTTCTTGGCAGAGTGGGAGAGTCGAGTGGCTTAACTTCCAAATGAGATGAGCATAATTCTCAGTGGGACTGAATTATTTTTAGAGGTTGTTATCACTGGGTTTTCTTAGGCCAGTGTGTGGTGCTTTTGGATGAGGTGACAAACCTGCCCTGACTTATTCCTGACTCTGTGTGTGGCTGTGCACCATTGCTCTCTCCCCCTCTCTCTTTTCCATCCCTGTTCCCCTAAACCTGTGATTCTGAGAGCAACTTGCACTGAGCTCCACCTCATTAACTGTGAACCTCAAATCTGTCTCTTTTCCAATTTCATCCTAGCTAGTTTATCCTAACAGCTATTTTGAACCTTTTCTGATTAGGAACATAGTCTCATCAACTCAGGCAGTTTGGGTAATAATTTACATATTTTTGTCTGAGGGTGTTTAAACAGTAAAATTCCCACTGTTTTTAAAGAAGCTCCAGGATGATTCTGAAAGCTCAGACACTCAATTACATTTAGGTGTAAGAACCAAACAAGAGTCAGTTTTGTGTTGAAATAAGTATTTAGGAGAAATACCGGCACAATAAGAAAAGCAGTAAAGGTGTTTTTGTCTTTTTAATGGTGCAAGCTGCTTTATAAACATTGGCAGGGATTTCTTATCTATAGGAGTACAAGGAAATAAAGCTTTCAGTTAGGTGATGTTGTTGCAGATAGACATCTATTTTTCATTACTACATTTTTTTTAATATCTGCATTTGGTATTTAAAAGCATTTCCTTTGGCAAATGGAAGTCAAAAAACTCCGCTCAGTTCTGGCACAAGTGAATTTTTCATGCTGCTCCCAGGTTGTCCATCTGTAAGCACTGGCCCTGCATGAACTGCCAGCACAGAGCAAATATTGCAAATGTTTTCAACTCTTTTGAGGATGACCAATAAGCATACTCTTTGTTTGAATAAATTTTTGTCTTTAAATATGTTCTTACCTTGTTTGTTTTTTTGTTTTGTTTTATTTTTTTGTATAGTCAGCTCTGGCTAGCCTTATTCAACCCCAGATAGAATGTTTGTTTCATTGGGGTATAGATTATGTTCAATTAAACCAAGAGCATGTTCCATGTTAAAGCAGTACCAATTCAAAACTGTACATGCACACAAAAATTAATATTCACAGTCCTTCTCTGAGTGGGATTTGGAATTGTTCAATATAAATACTTCTGGATTCTGCTGCATGGGGTCAGCTTTGTCTTATTTGCCCTTAAGGGGAAAAAGCCATGTTATTTCATGTTTGCAGTTGGAGTAGGCTGAGAGCTACTGGACTGAACCAGGGTCCACCAGATCTGAGTCCCTGTGGCTGGGTGTGTTACCTTTTATGCTGAGAGGTCAGAATAGACAAAAGTGCCTTTGAAAGTGCTGTACATCCTCTACTTGAATTCCAGCAACTGCCCCAAGAGAAGCCCAGGAGCATTTATTGATTTCAGGGCTTTTTCAAAGGCACTTCAATACCAGGACCAAGAGAAGTGCAGTATCATGGGCAGAGTGTGAGCAGCACACACAGCTGAAAACACTTCTTCCCTTTGACAGCACCTTTTCCCCAGCACATTGTATACATTTGTGGGGTTTGAGTTTGTGGGTTTTGTTGTTTGGGGGAGGTTTTGTTTTTTTCTGGTTGAGATTTTTTGTTGGTTGTTTTTTTTGTATTTAGATATCAGGCCTTTTCTTTTCCACTTTATCAGGAGAATATAGCAGCTTTCACCCCTGAGGAGCCTCTGGATCAGAAACTGAACTGAAGGGCAGTCTTAAATGTAGCACTGCCTTCAGATGCAGAAAGCAGATTCCCCTTGCTTTGTTCCCTCTGTCTCCAGAGGTTTCCAGTACTTGGCTAGACCAAGTCAGAATTAGGCTGACCTAGTGTTGGCAGCACACTCCCATCGAGCAGGAGGTGATCCCAGAGGCTCCCTCCAACTAGCATGGCTTTGGGCTGTGATTGCTGGGTGAAAAATTGTAGTTTGAAGACATATTCTTTGAAGGTTTATTTTATTTTTAGATCCTAAGCAGATTTTTTTAATTGAGCTTTGCATCTTACCAATATTATAATTGATATCTGAAGCCACTGGTGTGTGAAATGCTTTGAAATTTTCTATTCTGGCTACCTAAATTATTGAAATTATGAATTATTTTAAGATTTAATGTGCTGTATCTCAATTTAAAAGGCAGACCTGGCTGCAATTGTGGGCTCAATAGAAGCTCATAATATAAGACTTCTGTACTTTTAAGCTCAACAAGAATTCAAAACATGGCATGTAGAGGGGAAGTAGGACCAAATACTGATATTAAGGATTGCTTCTTTTAAAGTCATAATTGTGGGGTTTGGGTCTCTTGTATAATAGTTGGCATCCATTGAAGTGCCCAGTAATGTGATAGTGCTAATTATTGCAATTGAGGCTCTCACCTCCTGGAACTGTCACTGCCAGTCCAGCCCTGCCTGTCTTCCAGCTCAGAGCAATCCCAGTCCAGCCCGTCCTGTGACTGGCATCAGACCTCTGTGTTGGGACTCTGTAACAGTGCCTTGAGTGATTCATCACTGGCATCAGTTCCCCTGCTTCACTTCTGCACCTTCTCATTTCAGGGCTTCTTCAGTAAGCGCCTGAAAGGATCCATCAAGAGGACAAAGAGTCAATCCAAACTGGACAGGAATATAAGCTTCCGACTGCCCTCTCCCAACAGTTCTGAGGACAGGTAAGGTGCAGAGCTGACACCCAGCACGTCAGTGCACTCAGGGGAGGAGAGCCAGGAAGGGGATTTGTTGTCCAGCTGGCATGGGGGGTGTTTGTGGGGCTGCCTCTGGGGTGTCAGAAGTTTGGTGTGCAGCGTGCTGCTGATACGGGATGGGAAACTGCTGCTCTTCACAGCTGTCAAAAAGCTCAGGTTAAGCAGATGGACTCCAGTACCTTGTCCTGCACCTGTTTCAAATAAGCTGCAGACTTCCAATTTTATGATACAGAACCATGGGATGGATCAGCTGGAGAGAAATTTGCCTTGCTGCATTCAGGGCAGTGAGATGAGGAGTTGTGTTGGTGTGAGCAGGGTGGTTCCACCAGTGCTGGCACAGCCCAGAGATGGGCACTGCAATTCAGGCACACTGAGGACCCTTGCAGTGCTGGTGTTTTGGTTATTGCAGTGTTACCACAAGGAACAGATGATCTGTTTTGCAGAAAACTGGAAAACTCAGTAATTTCTGACCATCTTAGTGCCCCATTTGGTTTACCTTTGCCTGTTTGGCTTTCAGCTGGAGATCCAGGCTGGGAATGGATTGTATATGAGGCAAGCAAAGGCTCTTACACACAGTGTTTCCTAACTGTTTGCAAAAAGTCCCTTAATTGTTTTTATTAAACATATTCTGTGTTACATTCCACGGTAGCCCAGCAGGAGAAGTAGATAGAGTGAAAAATAAGTTGGCCTGTACTCGAGGCCACGGCAGGCTTCTGTGGTTTGACATTGTTCAGTGCATTTCCCTTCTCCTTTAGCTCAGCTGAATTCATTAGTTCTATCTGTCATGCTGTGCTGCTTCAATCAATGGTGCTGCCTTCTCCATCTGAAAGGCAGACCATAAAATCACAGAGATAGCAAGGCTGTGGGTGTTGGAGGTCTGTTAACATCAGGAATTACAGAAAAGCCTGCTGCTTACTAGATGTGAGTAACCATCTAGATGGCCTTGCTCCTGTAGTCCACCAGGCTGCTCTGATGCAAGTTTTCCTATAAATCTCTATTTTCAGGGTGTTGCAACATGGCTATAAAAGCAACTCAATGAGCATAAGCATCTTGAATAATGCCACCAGGTAATCAAGTACCTGCTATTTTTACCATTGTTTGAAAGCAGCTTTGCTTAAATTTTTGTAATGTGAAGATTCTTTTGCCATGAATAATCTGGTTGTCTTTCCTGAGTTTGGTACTCTTGCTGGATACCTGCTTTTGTAGTGTCAGGGAAGCACTATTGTTCTGGGAAAGCTAATAAATGTAGCTATAATTAATTCCTACATCTTTGGTTTAAGACATGATGTTGCACACAGCAAAGCTGCCTTCTCTTAAAAAGCAGACCCCCTTCTACTCCCTGCCAGCATGGGCACAAATTTTCAACTAGCCAGAAATGAAATGTGAATTTTCTCTGATGGCCTGAAAGCACAAAAGCATAAAATCCAGGTACTTGATCACATGGTGGCATTATTGAACACAGAGCTGACTGTAAATTCATGAGAAGGAATTGCCACTCTCTCACCTTCTGTTTGCTCCTATTCTGTATGAGCCTCTCAGTCTGTAGCAGTGAGAACTTTCCTGTCCTGCCCTGGTGAGTCAGCCCTTTCCCATTTCAAGCAGGTGATTCTAGGTGATGTCATGGTGTTACACAGGTTTTCAGGGCCAGGATGACTGATAGCATCTCCCTTTTCTTGCTCTGACAAACACAAGAGCCCTGCCTTCAAAGAAAGTATTATACAGCTTTATAAATTAAAACCCTGCATGGATTAGAAGGAAATAGAGGCTGCTGCCACACTGCCTTTTCATGGTTTTGGGGTGTTTGGGACCTCTCAAAAAAGTGGAGATTTTACAGATAAATACCTCTAAAATTCTGGACTAAGGAAGGTTAGTTATCCTGGTGCACATCAAGATGTGGGATACTGCAACATTGCATGCCATGTTGGATGATGACAGAGGATGGATACTGTGTTGATTTAAAACAGAAGGGAGTCAGGAATGCTGTAGGGAGCAGGGATGGAGATGAGCTGCAGATTTTTTTGTAATCAGATTTTCCTGTTTCAGCAGAAAGCAATTGGCCAATGTACCTTTTCTGGTTTTTAACTTTATTTCAGTGTGTCTGGGTTAGTAGGGAGAGGAGAGAGAAACATGGATCAGCATCCAGGTGTCCTGTAGGAGTAAATCCGTAACCTGTAATTCACATCCCTCCTGTTACTCATGCTCAGGTTGTTTGCTGGTGTTTTTTTGTATTGGATATGTTGTCTTTATAAGTCACTGATGTGGCAGGATGTAGACTGTGCTCCTTTGGGAGCCAGGGCAGGTGGGAATGAGGCTGTTCAGTGTGTGGCCAGTGCAGCATCTCACCAGGTTGCCAGCAGCTCTCACCATGAGGTGATCTGGCACAGTGTCACTGTGGCATCTTTCACAGCTTTTCCAGCCTGTTTCCTCCTGCATCCTTTGGGCTTTTCAACTCACACGTTCATCTGTAATGTTTTCTCAGTGTCTATAATATATAAAACATGTAAAAAAACATGAGAAAAGACTTAAGGAAAATTTTGTTTGAAAGGAGAGGTCAAATTAATATTTCCAGTTTGTGGCCAGGAATTTGAGAGTATCTCCAAGAGGACCAGAAGGTTTGTTTACTGAGGGGGAGCAAAGATGATTGTGACTGGCTGCATATGGTCTCAGTGACTGCAGCAAAGCTCTGCAGACAGCTGGGAGGGCTTTGCCCTGTTGGGATTTACTGCCACGTGGGAATCCTCCTGCTTTGCTAAAAGTCATTTTATGGCATTATGAGCCAGTGGCAGCGGGGCTGGGAATGGGCTCCGGCGGGGCACAGGGAAGCAGGTAGCCATGGCTCTGGGCTTCATGGTCAAAAGGTACCACTCCTCCAGCCACAGCTTCTTCTACTTTGGGTGAGTTCCTGTTCTTCCCTCCTTGTCTCTTTGCAGTGGTTAAATAGCACAGCTCGTGTAAATCATAGAAGCAAAACCTGCCGTGTTTTTCAGGTTCGCTCTAATTTAATGCCGGTTTTGGAAAAAAAGGGTGGGGGATTTTCACCCTGATTTAGCTGTCAGGATGGAAATCTGTGTTACACAATGCATTATTAAGGCTTGACTCACTCCCAGCTTGCATTCATTCAGCATATCTGTAGCTATCAGCACACTGGAGTGTGGGGAAAGGGGAGGGAGGAGTGGTTTGTTTCTGGAGGGACGCCTCACTCCTGGCTTGGTGAACCTATTTCTTTCAGCTGTTGTTTGGTTTTTCACTGAAAATTGAACAAGACTCTAGTGTTTGTCACAGACCTTCCCCTTGGTGCTGGGCTACTCTCTCCCACCTGCAAGCTCACTTGACCCCTTTATAAATAGATATTTCTTAATGGCTGATGCTTCTCTGCAAAGCCCAGGCTCCTCCATGAAGCATTCACCTTGAGTTTAGCAGGGAAATGAAACTGCATCAATTAAGCATTTCTGGTCCATCAAAACAAACCAATTGGAAACGTTAATAGCAGAGACCAGAGGAGAGAGGAGAACTCTCCTGCTGTGAAATTCAGCAGCCTGCTTGGCTGAACCCTGAGAGGTGTCTGTTAGACAAGCTGTGATCTGCAGGGAGGGCAGGCAGGCAGGGAAGGGCTTTGCAAATCCAGGATTCAGACAATGAGGCTTTGGGTAGGACCTTGCCAGAAAAGACCAGAATCTCAGTGGAAGACTACAACAATATACTCAGAAAAACCCAGTGTTTAATCACACCTGAGTGTAACTTGCAGATAAATAAGTTACCCTAAGTTTCTGATTTTAAAAAAAAAATTAATAATAAAACTGGTTAGACTTGTAGAATTCTTGACCAAGTAATAGGATGTTCAGATAATTGGCAGTTGGAAAATGAAGAGGGGTGTGGTGCCTACAAAATGAGCATTTGGACAGGGAAAAACCTGGTGCTGCAGCACGGGCAGAGCACGGGTGAATTGCAGGTGATGCTGGAGACGGTAGGGTCCCGTTCCACGGGGCTGGGAGCTGGGATAACAGCAGAAAATTCTCTGCATTACAGTCCAGGCTCTCTCCTGTGACTTTGCAGAGTGGCTAAGTATTGAATTTGACTTTCTGCTCTCGGGGAGTGTCTCCCAGCGCATGAGGATTGCTGGAATTATTTGAAGCATGCAGACGAGCAGCTTGGTGTAAGGCAATTTGGAGACTTGGCTGCAGCTGGGTGCTTGGGCTGAGTTCTTTCCTTTCACACCAGTTTGGTAAAGGAAAGTTCATTTTTAAACTTTTTCTTTTTTTCAAATCTTTTGGATTATTGATGTCCACAGGCTTGTTTTACAAGTAATATAGAGCTCTCCCTGGTAAGCTCGGTAATTGGAAGTCTTTTGTGCCTTGTAGGTTGGCTTTTAAATAGGTCAAAATCAGCAGGAGAGCTTCATAACCAGAGCAATTAGGATTTAACCCTTTATTCTATGTGCCTTATAGACAGTAGAATAGAATAGAACTTTGCTAATAGGCTGCTGTGTGCCATGGGCAGCCACTGAAAGCCAGAGGTTTCCAGTTCCCGACTTACAACCAAGATTTTCCTGTCATGGAAAATTACTGAATTATGGTGTGCGAGGAGAAAGGGTCAGCTTGGGGCTGGGCCAGCAACATGGGGTGGTTGGAGAGCTCTTTTTCAGTGGCAGTTGCATGCTGCTGCCAGGTCAGTGGTTTAGGGCATTGTCTGGGCTCTGATTTACAAGGAAGTGATGCAGCTCTGAAGACCAGTACTCCAAAACATGTGAAAAGAGGTGAGAAGTTTAAAATGTTCCCTGACATGTTCCTCCTCTGTCTGTTTTTCCTATGGGAAAGATATTATGGAGAATATGTAAGAATTATTTGGTGTCTTGGTAACTGTTTGAACTCCCATGTAGTTCCTTTGCAATCTCTGTTGTTTACAGACATAGATAGAAAAAGCAACAGGATAAAAAGTTG
Organism: Passer montanus; assembly: GCF_014805655.1. Lineage (NCBI taxonomy): Eukaryota > Metazoa > Chordata > Aves > Passeriformes > Passeridae > Passer > Passer montanus. Next base: position 1,491,703 of record NW_024372259.1, read on the forward strand.
ATCATGGGAGGTTAGTTGTAATTTAAAACAGGATTTGTGTTGTTAATGGAGCTGTTTAACAGAAACAGATTTGTACAAACAACCCTTCCCCCACTTTTTGCATGTGTGATCTTCCTGTTTGCAGTAATCTGCTTCCCTGGGATTACCTCTCTGCTGACAGTCTGAGCAATACTCATTTTCCCAGCAGCTTCCTACCTAATACAGGAAGGACCCTGTTAATCCAGCCCCTTTGCTGGACACTGGGACATGAATTAGTGGCATCTATAGCAAAAGGAAGCCAGCAAGCAATTTTCTTTCCTTTTTACAGATTCAGCATATCAGATGAGGCTTTAGAGCAGCAGAGAAGTATTATTTCTGTATAATTATTGCCTGTATTGATTGGGATGCTGCTGATATAGGCACAAGTCAAAGATTTGCTTTGCAGATCTATCAATAGATGAAATCTATACTGTGGTGCTCACAAATGCATGTGCTTGTGTTTGTAAAAGCATGTGGTTGCATCTAACCAACAGCTTTAGGATGTTCTGATGTTTATGGAGGATAAAGTGTCAATTCTAAGCCACTTCATCAGTTTATTGAGCTGTTTTAAATATGGTAACTTCAAAGGATTGCTGGAACAGACTGACATTTGTCTGCCACGGGACCCTGAGTCAACAAAACTACCAGAGCTCCAGCTGCTCTGCAACAAACCCAAATGCTCACAGCCCACTAGTCAGAAGAGCAGTGGAGCAGCAGAGATGCTCCTAAAGGTGTGACTTACATGGGATGTGCAGGCTTGGAGTACATCTGCTGTGTGTACTGCCTTGCCCCTGCCCTGTTCCCAGAGGCTGTTTGGAGGCTTTCTTGGAAGATTTCTTGCTCTCTCACATTGCCTTTAGTGTCTGGATCTCATCAGAGCTGTAGGAGAGGACAAGGAGGAGCCTCTCTGTCTGGGCAGGTCACCTTAGCCACGCCTGCGGAGCGGCCGCCCCTCGCCTGCTGCCTCTGCTGCCTGCCAGCCCCCCCTGATTCCTTAGGGGATGCTGTGCCCTGGCAACCCAGGAGCAGGCAGGAGCCTCTCCTGGCACTGTGGGGTGGGAGCAGAGCTCACAGGGAGGGAGCTTTCCTCACCAAGGAGGGAGCTTTCCTCACCCTAGCTGTGGCTGCTCTCCTGGCCCCAGCCTATCTGCCTGGCATGCTGTTCCTCTGAAATCTGTAACCCGAGGCTTGAGGAAGAACTCCTGTTGGATTTGTTTGTGCCTTTCTTGCTCTCCAGGCAGGATTTGTTGTCTGAGATGTAGCAGGGAGCAGGAAGTTTGGAGGGAAGGGCTGTGGCATGTGGCACCGCTATGATCTGGAGATGCTCTGCTAAGTGGCTCTGCAGTTGTTTCGTGTAGGTCTGCTTGCCTTGTCTTGCTCCAAGTGCAGCCTCTGCCTAACTGGAAATTGCTACATGTCTTTTTCCCCTTTTCTTTCCTCTTTTCTTTGGTAATTATTTCTCTTTCCCTCCTCTTCCCCCTCTTTGTTCTCACTCTGTGCTTTCCTCCACTGACCGGGTGCTGGCTGCAGGCTCCCAGTACTTTGTAAGGACAGGAATTGCTCAGAGTTTGGGGCAGGGACAGAAGCCAAGTGACCTCAGCAGTGCTTTCTTGAGAGGAGAAATTAGAGAGGATTTTGCAGAGATGACATTCAAGTGGTGTATTGTGGTGTGTTTATTTTAGACTTGCCCTACCTTAGCTGCAGCAAGTGCTCAATTATACATGGCTGAGGTTTGGGTTTGCCTTGGTTCAGCTGCTGCTGGAACCTGTTAGAACAAAGCACAGCACAGCCAACGCTCCTACCAGGGCTGCTGCTTTGCATCTGAAATCTGTCTTTGGAATATTCCTCCCATCAAAGGGTTTTGCTGCCTGCACTTAGGTCATCCAGTATATTAAATGGGAACAAAGTTCTCCCTCTGTTTAATAAATCTTATCGTGTGTGAATCTGCTCCAGTACCTTCAGCGTTTCATTCCGTACAAAAGAGCAGCTGGGTGAGCTCTGCTTGTTGCATTGCCTGGATCCTTTGTGGTACCCAAGGTTTTGTTAAGCAGCCTTTGTTAAGATGCCTTTTCCAAATGTTTGGGGTTTTTTTGCCTCTGAGTTCCTCTATAGCTCGCAGGTAGGAGGAGTTTGATTTTGCTAAGGATAAAGAATGTGAGGATTGTTTTTTTTGTATATGTGAGGGAAGTGTACTAGTTACTTTTGAAAATTAGGCAAGCTGTTAGAGGTAGCTGTGCTTTTCTTTCCTCTAGAAATAACAATTTTAACATTTTCCATTTGATACTGGGGATTGAATCAAAGAGGAAATACTGTGAGGACAAACACAGGAGCACTGTCTTTCTTTGAGTGATGTGCACAGAGCTGATGCCTGCCTACTTCCACATCTGTTCCTTGTGCCCAGTCACACTTGCTGGATGGGCAGCCACATTTATGGACTCGCCTTCAGGGATCACTGAGCACAGGGACTTCAATATCTTAACAAAAGCCAGACCTGCCAGGTCAACAGCTCCTCCTCTGCTAAGCTGGGACTCTGTGCTCTTCCTCCTTGTTGGTCAGCTGTGAAGGACTTGACTAAATTCCTGCCACAGGAAAAATGTGTCTGCACATGATGTTTACCATGAGATGCAAGCTGTGCCTCAGGTGCTTTATGACTGTTGCAGAAGCCTCCAGGGCAGGTGTCAGTTTGGAGGCAGAAGGAGAAGCCACATCAGCTCTAAACTGGGCACATTTTGCAGTGCTGTTTGACAGCAGAGCTCCCCACTATGCACAAATGTTGCATTAAATCATATTGGGGGTGTACAGAAAGGGTTAAAACACATTTGATAATGTCACTGTTGATTGCCAAAAGCTGTGGCATAGTGGAGGGAGGGAAATGTCTTTGAGAAGTGTTCAAGAACTGGTGGGGACAGAGAAAACTGCCTTGATGAAAAGGTGCTGTGAATGTGGGAGATTTCAGCTCTGGCGGAGCTCAGGGATTTACAGGACAATCAGCTGGAAAGGAGAAGCAGTATGTGTTAGTGAGAAAACAGTATGTGTTAAAAGAGAAAGAAAGTATCCATAAAAATTGGAAATTGAAGTTGGAAGAAGCAGCTGAAAAGGAAAATGCAAAATGACTGATATGAGCAGTCGGGAAGTGGGATGGAATTTGTGTATTTGACTTTAGTGTAATGGCTTGTTGTTAAAAAATCAAGTATATTGTGAAGGGTCATCTGCTGTAATGAATAATCCTCATTCTGCATTGGTTACAGATTTAGGGATCCCTGTGCTCTTTGCTGCTAATACACAACATCTGTCTACTAATCTAGCTAGTAACAAGTATTTTCAGTAATACATCCAAAGCTACCTATATGGGCTTTTTAAAAATTACAGCAGCTAGGTTCTGAAGTTTTTGCTGCTGTTCTTTCACTGACAACTTGGCAGCTATAATTTCTAGGTCAGTGGGAATGGACTTCCTAGGCTGGATATTGCCTTGGGAGTCTGGGGTTACTGGCCTAATGTTACTTTCATAAGGTTTGCAGACTAATTGTGGAAGTTGCTCTGAATAAGCACCGAGACAAGCTGCAGCTTTGTCTGGGATCTTGCCAGCTCTTTTTGGTAATTGTGAGAAAAAAAGACATTTCCTTCCTCCTTGTTCTCCAGACCACGTGAGCTGCCCAAGCTGAAGGAGTCCCGTTCCCATGAGTCTTTACTGAACCAAGCCAGCACCATAGAGACTCTGGACTTTGCAGCAGAAGAAGCAGTCTTTGTCAAACCACTTCACAACAGTATCCTTGGACGAGACTTCTGCTTTGAGGTAGGGACAGGTTCCAAAACAGGCAGCTGCCATCCCCCTGAACCCTTGGGGAATGCTGCTCCAGGACTGGGGACTGGAAAACAGAGCAGCAGCCACTGCCTTGCTGAGGTTTAGGTGGGGGCTCTTGAGCCACCATGTGACTTTTGAAGTCCTTGAGACTAGTGGCTTCATTCACTGAACAGAGAGGAGTCTTTTTCTAATTGAAAAATCTCTTCAGTTTGAAAAGCATTTGTAGTGTGCTTGCAAATGTATGGTTGATACATACAGCACAATGGATATGCAATAGTATGTACATTAGCTGTGTGTTCACCCTCTCCAAATTCACCTAAAATTGAATTTAGAAAATTTACTGTAACCAAGAAATGAGTTTTCCAGTCAGAGCCCCATTCCATTAGCTCAGTGCTTTCAAGTTGCTAAAGGAGAAGCCTCAGTGGCCGTGGACGTGTCCATTGCACTATGAAGCAGGATCCAAAGCTCCCTTTGCTGTCTCAGCAGAGGCTGCAGGCTGTGGCTCCGAGCTCTGCTCCAGAAACAGGCAGAGACTCTGAGTGTGAGCCCTGTCCTGCCATCAGAGCTCCAGCAGTGGAGCCCTGTGTGTTGGGATGCAGCTGAGGCCATGTCACCTCTCGTGGCAGGGGCAGGTCACTCTGTCTTCAGCAGGATTAGTCAGATGTGTCTGAACTTCTGGAACAAAGATCTGTTTACAACCTGGAAAATTCTGGCAGTAAACCAGCAGATCAGGCTCTGGTCCCTCATGATGCATCCAGGAACTGTTCCTGTTTGCTTCAGCCTCATTCTTCTGGTTGGAAACAATTTGCAGCTTGCTTAGGCTTGGGGAGTTGGGTGGAAAACACTGGCAACAGCCTAGCTCTGAGGCTGCTGCCTCAAACTGCTTTGTAATTGTGAGCACAAATGAATGGAAAGAGTAAATGAGGCTTGTCAGGCCACGTAAGAGGGGAAGAAACCGAGGCGGTTCCCTGGTGTGGGAAAGCAGAGCTGCCAGGCTGGAGCAGAGCACAGCTCCCTCAGTTTGTTTAGGCTCTTGCTGCCTATATGGACCCCTGGAAATATTCTGTATTTACTGAAGTCATTATGTCCAGTGGGTTTTACCTTGTGCTAATGCATTGTCAGTTCTGTCTTTGCACTGTCAGTAACCAAATCCTGTGCCCCTGGGCTGTAACAGGGAAATCAGCAAGCTTTAATAGCCACAGATCAATTAACAAATCTTTAAAAAAAGAAATATTAACTGGCTAATTAAAGCTTTGTTTAAAAGTCTTTAAGAGGAGCCTCTGGTGCTCTTCATTTTATATAAATTCTTTAGTTTCTTTACTTTTATAGAACCTCAAACTTCTTTTGCTCTCTGTGTTTTATGGGCCTTTTATCCTCTCTGCCTTCTAGGCCACTGTATTTTTACCTCCCCTTTTCATATTTACTTTGTTACTCAAGCATTGTTTATCTTCCTCCTTGCTTTTTGCAGCCTCTTCCATGGCTCCTAGGCTTGCCTGAACTCAGTGTGTCATTTATTCATTCCAGGTAACCTACTCCAAGGGCAGTAAATGCTTCAGTTGTTCCTCTGCAGCAGAGAGGGACTGGTGGATGGAAAACATACGCAGACTATCGCAGCCAATGAAGGTAATAGAAACTGCAAAAATAAGATTAGTGGGGGAATGGAGGTGGTATGATTGGATTTTAGTCCAGTGTACCAGGGCTTCCCACAGATGCATCCTCAATTCATTTAGTCTGGGGAGGCGTCTGCTCATCCAAGTGTCTAAAGCTGCCGTGTGCTATTCCAGGGAGTGCACTAGGTCAGACCTTGAATGAGTAAATACACACCAGCCTGCTTCCTGATCCCTGTCCCAGTGCCAGCGTGGGGTGCAGGCTGGATTCCTGAGGCCATGCACCTGGGAAAGATGGGGCACCCTTTGATAAGGGTCATGTTTTAATCTAGGAACCAAAAAAACCAACATTAAACCAATTGGAGCTGGAGTGAGACGGGGAATCCAGTTATAGATCAGCTGGAAGTGTCTGATAAGTCACTCCATAGCTGCAGTCCTGCCTCCCAGGGACAGGCTAACAGTGCTCTGGGATTCCTCACCAGTCTGGCAGCTTTGGACAGGCTCTTGTGCAGTGTTTGTTTCTAAAGCATTTCAAATACAGCTTTGGAAGAAGAAAAATATTCTAGTCCTCAACACTCTTGTCATACAAAAGACAACCCTTTGCCTCTGTTTTAGAAAATGTCCATTTTTCTAGAGATTCCAGCTCTCTCTGGATCAGACAATCTGATTCTGAATTCTGACTCTGTCCTTACCTCAGACAGAAAAGGCAGCACCTTTGCTGCTGCTTCAGAAGATGAAATATTCATCTTTTAGGGGTCTTGACTGAGAGCTGATCTCTTTCTCCTGCACAGGACAATTGCCGTCGAGCTGAGAACGTGCTTCGCCTCTGGATCATAGAGGCCAAGGACCTGACCCCAAAGAAGAAATACTTCTGTGAGCTGTGCCTTGATGACACCCTCTTTGCCCGCACCACCAGCAAAGCAAAAGCAGATAACATTTTCTGGGGGGAGCACTTTGAGTTCTACAGCCTCCCACACATCCAGAGCATCACGGTTCACATCTACAAGGACGTGGAGAAGAAGAAGAAAAAGGACAAGAACAATTACGTAGGGCTGGTCAACATCCCCACGGCCAGCGTGACCGGCCGCCAGTTTGTGGAGAAATGGTACCCAGTCAGCACCCCTACAGCCAGCAAAGGCAAGGCTGGGGGCCCTTCCATCCGCATCAAATCCCGCTACCAGACCATCACCATCCTGCCCATGGAGCAGTACAAAGAGTTTGGGGAGTATGTTACCAGCAATTACGCCCTGCTGTGCTCCGTGCTGGAGCCTGTGATCAGCGTGAAGAACAAGGAAGAGATGGCTTCTGCCTTGGTGCACATTCTTCAGAGCACTGGGAGAGCCAAGGTGAGCACAGGTGGCTCCTGCTGGAGGGACTGTGGCTACTGATGAGGGATTCCTGGTGGAAACTGGGGGGCCCATGACAATAAGCAGCAGCAGATGTTGTGTACAAAGTGTAAGCAGGAGGACTCTATAACTTCATGCTATCCTGAAATCAGCACCTACCTTTGAGTGTCCCCTTGCATTTCTAAAATCAGGATGTAGGCTAAGAGCTGAGTGAACAGGAGGCTGGTAAACTGGAGAAGTGCTCCTATAAATAAGCCTGTGCTGCAGTGAGCCGCGGGCGCCGGCGCTGAGTCAGCGCTGAGTCAGCAGATCAATGCCAGCATCGATTGGTCAGCGTTTGAGCAGCCATTTGGGGATCTATGCCGAGTTAATGGTGATCCCACCTGCCCCTGGGATGCTCTTAGGACTTCTGGGTGCACACTGGTTTCTTCAGACGGGTTGTGGGAGAGTATCCTGCAGGTCACGGGAAGTTCTGGGAAGCATTGGCTTGCATTGATCTATCTGGCAGCTGCTGTGTGAGTAGTGCCATGCTGGAGGCACCTTCTGCCAGTGAAACCAGCTAGAGCAAGGAAAGAACAAGTCAGAGGGACAGAGATGTGGAGGGATGGCTGTAAACAACACCCAAGAGACAGCCTCATCTAACTATTCCAGAAAAGATCCTTTTCTGCTTGCCCCTTGGAAACATCTCTGTGGCAGTGTGTGTGACAGGAACATGTTCCTTAAGTGATCTGATGAGAGAAGCTGGTAGCTAAGGTTATGTTGAAACCCTGCTGGAAAATAGGCTCTGGATTGCTGCAGTGCCTGCTGCAACAAGTTGATAAATTAGTGTTATAACTTTGCATTCCTGGTTTGTGAAGTTTTGAACCTCTATTTCTGGGAGGCACCAGGTGGCTCAGGCTGCCATAAAGCTCCTAAGAGGGTATTTCCAGCTTATACTTCTGCTGATGGGGATACATCTGGATGTTCCCAGTTTGTGCCAGGTGAAAAGAATTCTTGTGGGTTTTGTTGAAAAGAAGCAGCAGTAATGGACTGAAATCCAAGAGTACTAAATGTTGTTTACTCACATAAAGTTACCACTTCAGGAAGTAAGTATTCCTGTAGAATTAGACCCTATATCAAGAGATTATTCTCTGTATCAAGGCTTGCTGACAGTTCCTGCATGGACAATCAAATACAGTTGATGTTAAGCCATGTAGATAATCAGCAAGTTGAATGTTAACTTCTTTTTTCCCAAATCATAAAGCACTTCTGGTTTGTGAATTTAATTTGTTAAGCCATTCTTCTTATTTAAATATCATCAAGCTGTAATAACTTGTGTGTCACTTCCAATTTGGATTTTAAAATCCATGTTTCTATGGGATGTTGCTTATAAAGATAAGGATAAATATAATAGCACAGTTTCTTTCAGTAGACAAAGCCTCTGATAAACAAGCTGCTGAGAGGTTCTGTTCTGGAGCCAAACAGAAACACAAGCTTGGCTGTAAAGGTTTTTTTTAGAGACTTTTGCTTCACCCTTTATAATATGTGATCTGTATCATTCTACAAATACAATAAGCCTGAGAGGAGACCTGCCTATTTCCTTGGCCCTTACTTCATGCAGCAGCTGCACCCCTTGTCTCAGGCTGAGAAATTATTTAATATCCTGAACTATCCTTCCTTCTTGGCTTCTGCAGTTAGCCTGCCACAACTGAGCTGGTTAAAATCACCTTTGCCATTTGACCTTTTTCCCTCAGGACTTCTTGACAGATTTGGTGATGGCTGAGGTCGATCGTTGTGCAGAACATGATGTCTTGATCTTCAGGGAGAACACCCTTGCTACCAAAGCTATTGAGGAATACCTCAAGCTGGTAGGACAGAAGTACCTCCAGGATGCACTGGGTAAGAAACCCCCTCTTTGCACAGCAAGGGCTGACCCTGAGCTGTGTCTGCAGCTGGGAATGTGGGGTGGGAAGGAACTGCGCTCAGCCTGAGTGTCTCATACAGACAGCACACTGTCCTGCTCTCAAAGCCCTTCCTCCACGTGGAGAATTATGCTCTTTGGTGCCTGCAGGAGTAGCACCCAAGGCAAGGTTTGATGCAGCTGAGTCCCTCTTCAAGTTTGTATTACCATGTTCTGGTTTTTTTGGGTAACTTTGTTTTGTGATAAAGAGGTATAACGCTGCAATTTCTTTGTGAGCAATTGTGGTTGTTTGATCTGATATATAAACAGGCTTGAAAAAGGGATTTTGACACATAGTCCTTGGAGAGACAAGGCCAGGGAGTGAGGCTGCAAGGCTGCCAAGCATCCCAGGACAGGAGATCAGGATGCATCCTGTCTGAGAAGCCTCTTGCCTGTGTTTGTCCTGAGTGCTCTTTATTCACTGACTCATGAAAACTGCCTGGCCATCCTGGGATCTCCTACTCCATTCTCCCCACAGGGTCTTCATGCCCACTGTTCAATGCAGGGTGGACTCTGATAATTTTGTTCTTATCCCCCCTTCTCTAAAAGGTTCTGCTCTAGTCAGAAGCCAGTGCCTGGGGAATTCCTGGCCACTCAAAGTCAGCAGTAAAGGGGACCAAACCCAGGCTCGCTGCCTTCCGCAGCTTCACCACTGTTGCACAATGAGCCACCCACCCCCTGTTGTTTCTGGGATGAAGAAAGCTTTGGAAATTGATACAAGAGAAACAAGATCAGGCCAAAGCCAAGTCCCACACCACATCCTTTCACAAAAAGGAAAAAAAGCCAAGCTGCCTGCTTTCCCAGCAGTCTCGCCTGTCCTCACAGTCCCAGACGCTGGCAAGGCATCAAGGAGATAGCTGGCTAAATTAGTGCTCCAAGGGTCAGTGTAGTCAGCTCTGGGATTATATCCAGTGTGGCCGTTTCTGAGGTGTAATGAGCCTGTTCTGGTAGTCTTATTCTCCTGGGTGGGACCACTGAGTGTAAGTCACAGTTGTAGGCTCTCACCTGGTATGGAGAAAGGAGCAGCCTGGTGCTTTGTGCTGTTCTTCCCAGCAGGCTGAACATCAGCTGTGGGACCACTCCATTACAGCTGACTGCAAGCTCCTTAATGTGCAGTAATTGCATAAAATATTCTAACATTAATGACTTCTAATACATCATTTAGCACTGAGTGGTAAGATGGTAAATCACAGGCAGGAGAGATGGAAAATGCCCCTAAGGCTGTCCAGCTTGTCTGCAGCTCAGGGCAGCTTCACTCATGACAATATCCCCATCTGATTCTTTGTCAGGTCTAAAATGTCATTTTACTCAGCTGCCCTGGTCTTTGAAAGGATTAATGACACTGTGGTTGGTGTTAGCAATGTAACATGTCTGTAAGGGACTCCTATATCCTCTTATAGCAGGGTCTTGTGGGCCACAAAGATTAAGATTCAAATATGTTTAAGGTTAAAAAAACATTTTCCAATAAACAAGAGTTAAAACAGAATTGGCTCAACAAGTGATGCCAGCAGTTTTGCAAGTAAGAGATTTAGATGCCCTCAGCAAAAATTAAGAAAATGTGGTGCCTGTTTTGCTTGCAATGACACCAAGCTGAGATTTGGGGAAGGGGCTGAGAGGTGTTTAAGGGGTTTTAGGAAAGCAAAGGCTAAAAACAAGCCCCTTTTCCACAAATAAGCCTTGTGTTAGCTCAGAGCCAGTGAGATCATCTGAGGAGATGAACTTGAAAGACATTGAATCATTAAACCAATGAATAAAGGGTTTTTCCTAGTGAACACCCAACAGCTTAAAAATCACTTGGAATGCCTGCATATAGAAGAGGGAAACCACTGAGTGGTTCATTCCAGTCTGTCAGACAAAGCCAACTTCATGTGGTTTGTATGTGAGCAGTTTCTGTTGTGAGTCTGAAAGGCAAGGGTGACAGAAATGCCAAGGAGCTTGAAAGATGCAGGCCATAAAAACACTGTAAAGTGTTGATATAAGAGGTTGAGGAAATTAGCAGCATCTAGCTTGTGCTTGGGTATTACTCTTATTCAAGGGAAAGGTGACACTTTTTTAAATTAAAAAAAAAAAAGGCAAAATTAGCAATAATATAAATAAATATCGTTGCCAGAGCATTTTCTGGGGAAATTATGAAGACAAATAGCACACAGCTTCATTCCTAGGAGTGTGGATAATTTCATAGTTGGCAACGCAGTTTGCATACCAAGTCAAATCCTCCTCTCTAGGCCATGGGAAGTGCCTGCAGGGTTGCTAGGCAGAGCCATCCTGTTTTTGCACCTGTGCTTGGGGACAGCAAGGGCACAGGAGGCTGCAGCATCAGAGCCAGGCTGTGCTCTGCTGGGGAAGGGCTGGGAGGAGTGTCCCCAACAGCTGGTGTCTGGAGGCTGAGCTGCAGACACCCAGAGCAGCACAGGCAGTTGCCAGGGAAAGACATAAGCAGGATTTAAAGGTGTGTCAAGGAGGCTTTTCCTGTAACTACCCTGGTTCCTTCCTGTTCCCTTTTTCCAGGGGAGTTTATCAAGGCTGTGTATGAGTCGGATGAAAACTGTGAAGCAGATCCCAGCAGGTGCTCACAGAGTGAGTTAGCAGATCATCAGTGCAACCTGAAAATGTGCTGTGAGCTGGTCTTCTGCAAGATTATCAATTCTTACTGGTAAGGCACCTTCCTTCCCTCCCTTCGTCCCTGTTTGCTCTGGGGTGCCTGTTCCGCCTCTGAGGGTGAGGGAGCAGCTGTGGGACAGGGAAGGAGCACAGCCCCTTCCATCCTCCCAGGCTGCCTTGGTCGCCTCTCCTCAGTACCTTCCTGCATGTGACCAGATTGCAGGTGGAGCCTTGTGCCCAGACTGAGGGATCCCAACCCACAAACCACACCTCCCCAAATCCCCTGCCAAGGGAACACCTGCTGAGGGTGACGGGATAAGGAGGGAATAAAGTCAGAAGAAAATAGCTTAGCTTGGACTTGGCATAAAAAGCTGCAAGTTTTGATGTGTACAGAAGACTTTTAGACCCTTCAGATGTGTGGAACTGAACAGGAAATCACAGGGAGGAAGCACTGGCAGAGAGATTTCTATTAACTCTGTTTCTGAGTAGCAGTGGAAGAAGAGGGGCCTTTCTGCTTTGGCATAAAGTGAAGGCATAGAATAGAGAGCTTAACAAGCAAGGTAAAACTGTCAGATATGGAGATGAGCACGGTTTGGCTTGTTTGTTTTCAGTATTCCAACACCCTGTTTGCTCCAGGGTAGCAATGGATAAGTAGTTCTTAGCTTGCAAATCAGCCTGTCTGGAAATGGCTTCAGTTAACACAGATGAACAAGGGGTGCTTTAAAGACTGCTTAAGTGCCACCAGATTAAATGGGGATCTATGAATAGAGGCTTAATGACATTACCTAGCCTAGAGAGAAAGAGGAAAAAAAAAGGGTAGGTAAAAAAAGAGCTGATGTTTTCTCACAGATAAGTATTTCGGGTGACTGATCACCAGTTCAACTTTTTGCATCTCGTTGCCAGTGCAATTTCATTTCCTTTTTTTTTTCCTTTTGCTTTCAGCGTGTTCCCCCGCGAGCTGAAGGAGGTGTTTGCATCTTGGAAGCAGCAGTGCCTGAACAGGGGCAAGCAGGACATCAGTGAACGGCTGATCAGCGCCTCTCTCTTCCTGCGCTTCCTGTGCCCTGCCATCATGTCCCCCAGCCTCTTCAACCTGATGCAGGAGTACCCTGACGACCAGACCTCCCGCACGCTCACCCTCATCGCCAAGGTCATCCAGAACCTCGCCAACTTCGCCAAGTAGGTGGTGCCAGGGAGCAGAACCCTGCGGCGTGCCCGGCTCCTGGCTGTGCTCACAGGCAGCTGGCTCTCTGGCAAACTGAAGGCAGCTTTAGCAAAAGGGGAATCTTCTCACTTGGATGTGAACGCTTGAGACACCTCAGATAAATGGTCCTTATGTGCAGATTGGTGTGTTGAATTCTGTGGGGGGGACACAGCATAAAACCAAGAAGAGTCAGGCACTTGCATGTCAGTGTGTATATTCTTTCCCTTCTTTCAAAGGGAAAGAAGATCCTTGCTGTTTCAAGGATCATGACTTTCATGTTTTCACCCTCCAGAATTCTCAGCTGAATGATATAAAGGGCATGGCACATCTACATGCGAGGAGAGAAAGAGTATCTGTGGGAGGGAGCAGGGAAAGATGTGATTTGTAAAATAAACAGTGAGGTAGTAGTATTTAAGTAAGTACAACGAAGCAGTGAATCTCTTAAATTGTCCATGTGGTTTTTTCCCTCCAAGACTTCAAAATCTGAAGATTTTGAACTCTAAATCTTCAGAAAGGCAGGTCTAAAGTAAAGTATTTAAGTAATTGTCTGTAAACACTTGAATTCTGTATATTGTGTGGAGGTTATTGACTGAGTTTACCCCCACCTCCCTTTCCTGCAGGTTTGGTATTAAGGAAGAGTACATGGCCTTCATGAATGAATTCTTGGAGCATGAGTGGGGAGGAATGCAGCGTTTTCTGAGGGAGCTCTCTAACCCAGATACCATCTCCAACATGCCTGGATACGACGGCTACATCGACCTGGGCAAAGAGCTCTCGGTGCTGCATTCCCTCCTCTGGGAGGTGGTGTCCCAGCTTGATAAGGTAAAGCTGTTTGGAGGGCCAATGCAGGGATGGTCCCACGGCAGCAGGAAACACTGGGCAGTGTCAGGGGCAGCCAGGAGCTTGGGAGGGGAGGTGTGATGGTGCTGTGATCCGTCATTTCGGATCAGGGCCTGCAGCAGGGCGTGTGAGGTGGTTGGGCTTCAGCAGCACTGCAGACACTCTGCAGAGCCTTTGGGAAGGTCAGGTGCTGAGGGCATTGCTTGGAAGTGGATCTGAAATCCCTGGGCAGCCAGTCCTGTCTCATAAGTGAGGCATTAGGACAGGACAGGGCCACGTTGCTGTGCCCTGTGGTGCTAAGGGAGGTGCTTTGCTGCAGGGCACAGCAGGCCCTCCCCTGGTTCTGATGGAGGATTGAGTTGGCCCTGTGGAGCTGTTCTCATCCACAGCCCGATCCAAAGCCTGCTGAGATGCTCTCATTTCCGTAGTCTTTGATTTTGGCATAGCAGGAATGCCATGTAAGGAGCTGGATCTGCTCCGAGTGCCATCCTGCAGCAGAGCAAGATGCTTTCTGCTGTGCCCTGTGCTGGGCTCATGTGCAGTGCCCGGGTTCTGTTCTGCTGATCCCAGCAGACACCACCAGCAATGAACACTGCTTCCTTTTAGCTATACAAGCAGGAAAGGCAGAGCTTTGTTCTTCCTTAGCTATGTGGACAAAATCATTAAAATCTTGGTAGCAAAGGCAGTTGATAAGGCCCAGAAAAGCTGAACTGTGAGGTTTTGGGTTTTTTAAGTGCTTGGAGCTGTTCCATACTTCAATTTTTAGAGGTGCATTATTTTGTCCATGTTCCATGTATATTATTCTTTCTTTTGAAACTGGAGAAGTAAGGTGAATAGCAATGCACTCAATTTTTATTGCATTAGGGTTTGCCAAAGTAGTTACTGGTTATGTATCTATTTTTTCACTGTACATTATTTAAAAGAGAAAACAAAAATTTGAGCTTGTTGCATCAGAGTAAATTGAAATGTCCTTGACTCAAAAAGACAGCCTGCATATTAATCTTAGTTTGATAATAAGTTATGATGTTGTTTTTCAATTTACCTCATCCATGTACACAGTGTAGCTTCCAAATGTATGGATCTGCATGGCCCTTTCTCTATGTTAGATGTATGGATCCATCCTAGCAGGCCCTTGGGAGCTGGTACAGTGGTTTCCTAAAAAGAGAGTTAAGGGGTAAAGTTACATGCATTATGGCTTTACTGTAGGGATGACTGGGAAATAATGAGGAGCCACCTTGGAGATTTTAATAGCCACAGTGCTGTATGAAAGTGTCTGTAAACAGACCTTTCTCTGGAGCCAAACTGGCTGAATACCTGCTTATGGGGAAAACAAGGGTATCTTGGAGAAGAACATGGTTTTGTAGCAGAATTTTAATTTTTTAATGAATCTGCAGCTCCTTCACCTTCTTCCTGCAGTCCCAGGAACCTGGAGGTGCCCTGTAGCTGATCTCCCAGCAGTGGCCCAAAGGGGTGAGAAGCCAGGGCCTGGAGGAGCAGCCTTCCTTGCTGAAGGCCAGCTGCTCTTAGCCTCAGCCTGGCCAGCACTGAGCTAACCTGTAATTGGAGCCACACATTTCATCCCATGCTGATGGGTGATATTGGGATGAGGATCACTGATGCTCTCATGCAGTTATTTCTCATTCAAGTTTGGGTAGGGAAGAATGGCTTAATTAATTATTGATAACGGTGCAAGAGGAGATGGCATCCATGTAGGATACCAAAAATGAAAGGCTTATGAAACAAAAACCTTCCCTTTCCCTATCCCCCTCAATCCCTGCAATCCTCTCATGATCCCCCTCATCTGTTGGCATGCATTTCCTTTACCACATGACACCCTTTGCCTGGAAAGTTACCCCCACCAGCTGAATCTGTAGCCTTTGAATGCCCTTCAATGAGCAGATGCCGTAGTTTTCACTTTGACCTCACCCATCCGGGACCCAGTGTGCTTTGCATGATAGTTTTGCATTGGAATGGCAGTAGTTTTGTTTTATTGAGCATGATTTTTATTTTTGGGGGTCAATCCTAATTTCTTTTCTATTTCCTTTTCTTTCCTCAATGTCTGCTGCACCCCGTTTCGTCTCCTCCATCCATCTGGTCGCCGTCGTTGCGCTGCTCCATAACACTGCATTCCGATCCTGGCACACCCGCACACAACCACCCACCCTCCTTCCTTCCACTCCATCCCTCCGCCTCTGTGCATCGGTACCAAAAAAACACAAACCTGCCGGATGTCGTGGTGCTTGTATCCAATTAGGGTGAAAATTCCTTCCTACAGGCAACCGTGGCAAAACTGGGACCTCTCCCCCGTATTCTTGCGGATATCACAAAATCCATGAGCAGCCCCACACCCACGCAGCAGCAGCTGAAGCGTTTCACGGAGCACAGCTCCAGCCCAAACGTCGCTGGAAGTCTCTCCTCGGGACTTCAGAAGATAACTGAGGACCCCAGCGATGGGTACGTCCCAGCCAGGGCTCCAGGGCAGCTGTGGAGTTGTTAAAGCTGTGGAGGGTTGGAACGAGATGATCTTCGAGGTGTCCTTCCAGCAAAACCATTCTGTGGTTCTGAGGGTTGGGGGCTTCATCACCTGAGCTGCCCAGCCCTGCTGTGCAATGGGGAATAGACCATCCCAGTAAGGGGTGCACAAGGTGGCACTGGGCACCTGGAGCTTTGGACTTACCCAGGACTAACTACATCTCTGGGAGTCAATGACTCAAGCAATTCTGTGACTTGCTGCCAGCCTGAGTGCACAGTCAGCCATTCTGGCCAGCAGGCTGCTAATGGAAAAACTGAGCTGTAGGTGAAACTTGTTAGCTGTGGAACAGCAGAAGTAGTCCCTCCTGTGTTTTGTGCAGCACTTCTCATGCTGTAACAGCTGTTAATCTGGAGCTGTGACATGGCAGAGCTGCCAAAGGGCTTGGCTACTGCAGGTCCAAAGCAGTACTTGTGCTGTCAGGTGCAAGGGCCAGTTTGTCACGTGCCCCTGAGCTTACATCCCCAAAGGAGCCTTCACACACCTCCTGCTGAAATTTAAGACCTCCATAATACACAGAGTCACAGAATCATTAAGGTTGGAAAAGCCCTCTAAGAGTATCATTATCCCTGCACTGCCAAGGCCACCACTAAACCATGTCCTCGTGTGCCACATCTAAACACCTTCCAAGGATGGTGACCCCGCCACTGCCTGGGCAGCCTGAGCCAGTGCTGACAATCCTTTGGGTGAAGAAATGTTTCATGGCATCCAGTTTAAACCACCCCTGGCACAACTTGAGGCGATTTCCTTTTGTCCCATCTCTTGTTATACACTGACAAAGGGTTAAATGGCATCTGAAGTGTTGCTAGACACAGAAGTGACTAAGAGGGGGAGGATTTAGTGGCACTGGGTTTCGATTTCACCTGTAAAAAAAATAAAGATGAAGGACTTCTTGAATCAAACACAATTCTCCAAGATAAGCGGTAATTAAGGAAGAGTGTGTTCTGACTTGCACACAAAGAGCTCATAAAAGGAAGTCTGGCTCCTTGAAGCTTCCAGTGGGGGGAGGTTAAGTGAGGTAGGAAGACTTCTCTGGGACAGATCTCTCGGGGTCTTGGCTGCTCAAAAATTAACTAAATTCCTTTCCACTCCACAGTGACATAAACAAGATGAAGTCTCCAACCCAGGAAAATGTAGATGGACATTTTAGGGGCAAGACCTTACTGCTGGTTCAGCAGGCATCCACCCAGAGCATGACGTGCTCGGATAAGGATGAGAAGGTAAGTGTCTTGCCCAACGGCCGTAGCATCTCCCTCATGGACCTGCAGGACCCCCACACAGCTCACAGCGACGCCACTTCCATGATGCACGACGTGCCTTTGCGCCTGGCGGGCAGCCAGCTCTCCGTCACCCAGGTGGCCAACATCAAACAGCTGTGGGACACCCAGAGCACCCCCCAGAGCGCTCCCCAGGTCCGGAGGCCGCTGCACCCGGCGTGGAACCAACAGGGCAGCCTCCGGCCCCTCTCATTCCAAAATCCGGTTTACCAGCTCAACAACCCGAGCCCCCCCACGGCCAAGGCCTCCGTGGACTCCAGCCCGGAGAACCTGAGCACCGCCAGCTCCCGGAGCCGCAGCAACAGTGAGGACTTCAAGCCCAGCGGGCGCAGCAACAGCAGCCTGGAGGACTCGGCCAAGCGCAGCTCGCAGAGCGAGGACTCGGCGCGGCGCCCCGACAAGCACGTGCCGGTGGTGCTGCCACGGCAGAACAGCAGCAGCCAGGCGCAGATCCGCAAGATGGACCAAGCCGTGCTGGGCACCAGGGCCAAAACGCTGCACACGCTGACGCACAGCCCGTCCCTGCGCAGCACGGGCAGCGCGTCCGCCGCCTCGGGGGCCGTGGAGCCCGTGCAGAACGGGAACCGCTCCCGGCACCAGTCCTCGTCCTCCAGGGAGAGCCCCGTCCCCAAGGTGCGCGCGATTCAGCGGCAGCAGACGCAGCAGGTAAGGAAGTCCTGCCTCCAGGCCTCTGCTTTGGTGTGCAGCCCATTGCTCCGTGGCCTCCAAAGCTTTCTGGGCCTTAAATCTGAGAATCTAAGCTGAACCAAGAGTAGCAGCTGAACCAAGAGTAGCAGCACTTACACCAGTGGCCAGTAGCAAGCGTAAGGAATAGTCATGCTTATCACCCTCACAAGCCACCTTGTCTGTGCCACTGGAATGCTTTTGTGCTAAATCTAAAGAAAAAAAAAACCCCTGCTTTCCATTTACTAAGGTAGCGGCAAACCTGCTGAAAGAAACAGAACTGGAAAATTTCCCTGAATACAAAGGAAAAAAAATCCAGGAGCGGCTTTGTAGTGGTAGTTCAGATCGCCACGTGAGACTGTGTTTGCCCTGTGGTGCTAATTTAAAAGCAGAGCTGCCTTAAAACAGGGAAATGAACAAAGATAAAACATCACAGAATAACTGCTGCCAAAATAACAAATAAGCACAGTTGTCTAAAGTGTGGAGAAATCCATATTTCACCATGATGAAGCAATCTCTTGCTGTTCATCAGAAAAGTGCTGTTTTTTCATTAATCATCCAAAACTATGAATAATGCATATTTTTGGTGGAAAGGAGTGCTTATATCTACTAACTCCTAATGCACATTATCAGTTGCTCATAGGCAACTATAAATCAAGGTTTTCCTGTCAAAAAGCCAAGATTCCTTTATCTTTTTTTTTTTTTTAAATAACAATCCTGTTGTGATTTGCTGTGTATGAAAAGATTTTCCTAAATTAGTTTATTTTACAGAGGAAGTGAGTATTTCAATGCTACAGTGAAGGTGGAAAACATGATCTGCAGGTCAGGGCTCTTGCAGGGGGAAGGCTTTGGGCTGTGAGGTGAAGCTGGCAGAACAACCTCTGCTGTACCCAAGGTTTTCTTGGTGTTCCCTGACAGTGGAGCTTTTTTGGCAAACTCCTGAATGTTACAGGAAAACCTGGGTGGTACCTGGGAATGCAGGAGCAATCAGGGCTTCAAAACTGCTTTTATACCTCAAGTTCATTGAAGTATGAGACCTGAAACACTGAATCACAAGCCAAAGCTTAGTATGCCAAGTTAGTAATACCCAAAGAAGCAATTGTTTGTTATTTGCAGTATGTGTGTGTTTGTGTCTCCCTGCAGTGCGTGTTTTACAGTGGGGCATAGGGGCATGGCTAGGTGAAGGGTTTTTTGTGGAATGCAACCAGACCTTGTGTGGTTCTGGTACCACATTTTAAGCCAGTAACAAGGATAAAATGTGAAGGGGATGTGCATCCACTTGTTTTCCCACTGTACTTTCTATACTAATTGTTTCCACTGGATTCATTAGAGCACTTGCTCCTGCTTTATTCAGAGAAATCAATTTGTTCTCTCCTTCCCCACACCCATGAACAGCATCTTGAATGGTGCCAAATCGAGTGGCCAACATTTTTTTCAAGGCAAATTCCATTGCGTCCTTTTAATTGCAAATCTTGTTGTGGAATTCTGTTCTTGTTTAAAAAAGAGAAAGAGAAAAGAGAAGTTGGGCATGTTCTTTCTGGGCATGTTCTTTCTAGGCATGTTTTGTGGGCGTTATAATTATTAGACTCTGTTCTCTACAAGTCCCATTTGTTTCTGAATATAGAGCTGGGCCCTTTGTTTGCTGGGAGAGGTCACTTTTTGCCTTCCATTTCCATTTAGGAGGTAGGTGGGAACAGAAATGTCAGTGTGTTCCTCTGGAAGAGAGGCAAAGAGGGAAATTAGTACATGATCCTAGCATAATTCTTTTTTTGCCCTTTATTAGAGAATAACTGGTAACCCATTAGCATGAGTGACTTGCCATCCGCTTGGTCTTTGACAGCTTCCACAATTTGGCTGCTGGAAATGTTCTGTCCTAAAGTTGGAAGTTTGTTTGGCCAGGTTTGCTGCTGCTCAGCAGTCTGGTGCAGGGCTGGGGATGTCCTTTATAGTCACTTTCCTGCTGTCTGAGTCCCCTGTAGCTCCAGTGGCTGGTGACAGTGTTCCTCCATCCTGTTCCTGATTTCTCCAGCCATGCATGGCCCATGGTCTCCCTTGCTCTGGCTGCCTGACAGCAAATGCCATCAAAAAAATTCTGAATTAATGAGCTTTGCCAGGCTGCCACACCACACCAAGGGGGCTGTTAGCTTTCTTGTTGTGAAGACTTCCCTCTGTGCAAAAGGCCTTTGCCAAAATCTAAGGATTTTTGCCTAATTTCACAGCCATGCATGGTCCATGGTCTCCCTTGCTCTGGCTGCCTGACAGCAAATGCCATCAAAAAAATTCTGAATTAATGAGCTTTGCCAGGCTGCCACACCACACCAAGGGGGCTGTTAGCTTTCTTGTTGTGAAGACTTCCCTCTGTGCAAAAGGCCTTTGCCAAAATCTAAGGATTTTTGCCTAATTCCTATGCCTTTTCTTTGCCTTTACACTTCTGCTGAGGCTTCTTCCCGTGCTGAAGTGTCCATGGCTGCCCAGGACAGCTGAGCTGTGGGAGCAGATCCAGCCCTGTCTCTCTGAGCAGGAGAAACACAGCAGGGGGGTGACATGATCCCTGGCTCCTAAGGAAGCTGTTCTTCCCCCATGGAGAGCTCCTGGCTCAGACTGGGACTGGAGAAGCTCCAGCCAGGGAGCACAGTGCACTTGGGTGCACCACTGGGCCAGGCAGGGAGCTGAAGAGCTGCCTGGGCACAAAAAGAAGCTGCAGTTGGGGAGAAGTTGATCTTTTGCATTTCTCAAAAACATAAGACAATGTTGCTCTTTCAGGAGTAATTATGCTAATTCCTGCGCTTATAAACTTGTCTTTGTCTGTGAAAATTGCTTGGAATTTATAGCAAGCCATGTTTTCCCCAGCCAGGCAGAGAGCTTCTTGTCTCTTTTCTTGGCTCCCTTTTTGGATTCCCTTGAAGGGGAGAGAGAGAGCCTCCAAAGAGGTTGGACGTTTCTCCCAGTTACATCACACCTAAGGGGCTGTTAGCTTTTTGTGAAGACTTTCTTCCATGCAAAAGGCCTTTGTCTAAATCCAAGTATTTTTGCCTAATTCCTATCCCTTTTCTTTGCCTTTATACTTCTGTTGAGGCTTCTTCCCGTGCTGAAGTGTCCATGGCTGCCCAGGACAGCTGAGCTGTGGGAGCAGATCCAGCCCTGTCTTTTCTGAGCAGGAGAAACACAGCAGGGGGGTGACATGATCCCTGGCTCCTAAGGAAGCTGTTCTTCCCCCATGGAGAGCTCCTGGCTCAGACTGGGACTGGAGAAGCTCCAGCCAGGGAGCACAGTGCACTTGGGTGCACCACTGGGCCAGGCAGGGAGCTGAAGAGCTGCCTGGGCACAAAAAGAAGCTGCAGTTGGGGAGAAGTTGATCTTTTGCATTTCTCAAAAACATAAGACAATGTTGCTCTTTCAGGAGTAATTATGCTAATTCCTGCGCTTATAAACTTGTCTTTGTCTGTGAAAATTGCTTGGAATTTATAGCAAGCCATGTTTTCCCCAGCCAGGCAGAGAGCTTCTTGTCTCTTTTCTTGGCTCCCTTTTTGGATTCCCTTGAAGGGGAGAGAGAGAGCCTCCAAAGAGGTTGGACGTTTCTCCCAGTCAGCACAGCTCCCCTGGCAGGGCAGCTACACTGCAATGGACCATCCAAACCTGGCAGGCACTGCTGGGATCATGTCACACCTCCCTGCCAGGCTGTGCAGTCCCTTTCTCCACTGTAGTCTGTCCCAGCCTGGCTGAGGAAGCTGCTCCCAAGTTCAGCTCCTCAGCACTCCAGGGAAACCAGCCTGTGTCACCTGAGCACGCTGCGAGCAGAGCGCTGTCACTGTGTGTTCTCTGTGCTAGAGGTGGCAGGGTGAGAAAGCCTTGCTGACACTGTGGCAAAGGGAGGAGGTGGATGTGAATGGGCTTGGGAAACAAGAACTTTTTCAGAGAGAAGCTCACTTGGAGAGGAAGAGAAATTTCTAAAATGGATTGGTTTTAGAGGGATTCAGATAGGTGCTGTAGGTCCAAAGTCAAGGCAGGATGGAGTGTCCCTGCAGGAGACCTTCTGGGCATCCTTTGAGGCTGCCACATCCATGGGTATCTTCCTCCTCCAGCTGAACTGGATGTCAGAGCTGGTTTGTGTGCAGTTTGTCTGCACACACAAACCAGCTCACACCCAGGGTCTCTGTCCCAGGTGCAGTCACCAGTGGACTCGGCCACGCTGTCCCCGGTGGAGAGGACGGCGGCGTGGGTGTTCAACAACGGCCAGTACGAGGACACCAAGAAGGACATGACTCAGAACCTGGACGAAGTCAAGCATGCTGAGAAGGTAGATTTGATTCTGAGTGCTCTGCACCCCACAGCGAGTTCAGAGGGACTTTCAGGCCCTGCTGTCACAGTGTCACACATTCTCACACAGGTTATATTGGTTACAGTGATCACTAACTCTGTAAGTAAAGTAAATCAGGATTGTTAACCCCACTGAGCATAGCTCAGGACATGTGCAGGGCTGCAGCTCAGCTTTCATCAGTAGCAGCAGTCAGATTTTCTTGGGCTTCTACTAAGGCCTGTCACCCAGGTACTGCAAGGTTTCTGAGCTGCGCAGAAATCTGCATGTTCTGTTTTTGAAAGTGTATGTTTTTTCAGGAGTAGATGCCATTTTTCCAAATACAGTCACAGCCATGTATTGCTGTGGGGATGGAGTTGTTGTGTAAGAGGTCTGGCATTTTGAGAAGGCAGGGAGTGAGGAGAACATTTAGCGGACAAAGAAGCAGAAACATAGGATTGTTAGAAAAGGGGAATGAACCCAAAACAAAGCAATATATTGAGATTCATGGCACTATTGCAGAAATGATTGCCCAGAGAGGCAAGATGAACAAAAGCTCAGCCAAGTAAGGCTCTGGTTTGCAGTGGTTGGTTTGCTCTGACCTGCCCTGATTGATTAGGTCCTGAAGCATAAGTCATTTGGGTCCTACACAGGTCTGGATTTGTAAGTTTGGGCAGCCCAGGCCATTTCTGCAGTTGAGCACTGTTAGCAGCATCTGCCTGAAAACTGCTGGAGTCTGAAGCAAGGCAGGATGTGGCCAGTCAGGGCTGAGGAGCCATGTCAGAGCCCTCTGACTGCTGGAATTGTGCTGCAGAGTGATACCCCACAGCATGGGAGCAGCTGGATGCTCCTTTTCTATGATCGCCCCATGTTTGCTTCTCACTTTCTTTACTTCAGTCAGCTTATTTTTCACTTTAAAAAAACCCCAACACTCCCCTAAAGAGCAGTAGAGCATTATAAGGATCTGATCTCTTGTTTTTTCTCCTTTCCCCTGGTTCCCTGCTGCCTCCTGGCACGCCCAGTACGAGCAGGAGATCGCCAAGCTGAAGGAGCGCCTGCGCGTGTCCAGCCGCCGGCTGGAGGAGTACGAGCGGCGGCTCCTGGTGCAGGAGCAGCAGATGCAGAAGCTGCTCACAGACTACAAATCCCGGCTGGAAGACAGTGAGGACAGGCTGCGCAGGCAGCAGGAGGAGAAGGACAGCCAGATGAAAAGTATCATCAGCAGGTGAGGCTTTGCAAAGCTCAGGACTGGGTTTTCCAAGTGAGACAAGCGGCTCCCCTGTGTAGCTGAAGAAATGGGGATGCAGATGTGGAAACTTGCCTGAGATTGTCAGGAAGGTAAAAGAAAATGTTTAGGAATTTTTACCTTAGGTCTCGTTGAGTCTAGGTCTTTATTTTTGTTGTTTGGAATCTGTACATGAAATTAGTTTTGCAGAGCAGTGGCATTTTTGGCAATGTCCATTCTGAAAATAATAAGGTTGGGCAACTGGGAGTGTCAGTTGGAGAGATGAGCTTTCCTGAGAGCAGCAGAATTCTTCTCTTGGAGAGCCAGGAGAAGCAGAGAACTCAAACCAACAGGCCAGAGTACCTGAAACACTTGGGAATAATATTAAACTGTGCTAATTTGTCCCTCTCTTTGCTCATCAGACTCATGGCTGTTGAAGAGGAGCTGAAAAAGGATCACGCTGAGATGCAAGCAGTCATTGATGCAAAGCAGAAAATCATTGATGCACAGGTAGGTAAAGAACTTGGGATCTCCCAGAACCTGTGTGCAGAACCTGTTCTTGGCCCCTCTCTCCTGCCCCAGCACTGTTCTCTACCTTCCAAGCCATATCAGCCCTCAGTGTGACATGTGTCACTTATTGCCTCTGGGAGACAACTTTGGGCTTTATTTAATACTGTCTGACCTGGGCTTTGAGGCAGCCTGGCAACAAATCCCAGGACTGATCACGTCTCCAAAACCTTTGCTGCTTTGTGAGATCCCAAGGGAGTAAAGGAGTAGCAGTGCATTGTGTAGATGTTGTTCCACATGTGGGCCTGGGACCTCTGGGAAAGCTGTGCCTCACCCCAGCATAGTTTAGCTGCCATGTGCATGCATCTCAGCTGTGCCAGCAACAGCATGGCTTTGGACAGTGGAGTCCAGGGAAGAGAATGCTGCAATGGAGCATTGTCCTGGGAATGTCACCTGTGGCATTTCACCCCACTGGCCGTCCCCGGCAGTCCTGGGGAAATGCCCATTTCCCACAAACCTGCAGCTCCCACCTCGGTCACCCCGGGCAGCTGTGGGAAGGGGAGCCCAGTGGGAAGTGCATGTGGGTGTATCCTGTGGGGTCATTCCAGCTTTTCCTCTGTGTCTGTGCTGATCCTACAACAGAACCTGGGACTGGTTTCTATCTGCCTGCCGTGTTACGTTTGTGGTATTTGCATTTGGAGAGTCTCTTTCCTACTTCTGGGCTCTTCAGTAGTTCCATATGGAAATTTTCTTTAATAATTTTTTTCAGGAATAACCTAAGTTATTCCCTACACAGAGAGTGGTGGTGGGAGTCTCAGCTGAACATAGTTAAATATGGCACTGGGGTGTTAGAAATACTTGAACTGATGTGGGACTGTAGGGGAAATATAAAGCAGCAAAGAGCTGAGTTTTTTGGAGATAGGCACAGTCAGGGCATCTTGCTGTTACAAGCATGGAATGGCAGCTCATCCAGGCAGCAGCCTGGATTCTGAAATGGGTGGATCTGTTTTTCATCTTCCTCAAGGTTGGAAGGGCACTGGGCAAACATGCAAAGTGATTTTGGAGGGGAGAGATTGTGACTGAGTAAGAAGCTTGCCTGTTACCTGTGCGTGCCAGGAGGCTCTCAGCCTTGGTGTTGGTTCTGGGCTAGCAAGGAGGAGCATGGACCATTGTGATCCCTGTGTCACCGGCTGGCAGAGGGGACCACTGCTGACCTGTGAGACCTTCAAACCCTCAGGGCTGGAAGGGTGTAGTCCTTGGTCACACTTCATCAAGTGATGCAGCATTTATCACCTGTGGTGGAAACCAGTGAAAAAACAGGAGCAAAATGAGGAGCAGCATTAATGATTTCTCTCTTTCTTGGTCAAGCAAGGTCACTGGCAAACCTCAACTGCTTCACTGTCAGGCAGTGCATGGGGGAAGTGCAGTTGTCACTGTCCTTCCTCAAGTACCTGAGCAGAGCAGGAAACTGGTGAAAGACTCACAGCAGAGGGGAGCCCAGGTGTCTGCTGGGTTCTGTAGCAATCCCTTGAAGTCGTGCTTGGAAGATTTTATTTAGTCTGATTCCTTCAGTGGCTAGGAAAGGAAAGGTGTTTTTTTGTGTGAGATTTATTGAGAGGGGTGGGAATCTGGCTGAAGAGTTAAAGGCTGCCAGGAGCAGCAGTGGCCTGGGATCCTGTGCTTAGGGACAGCGGCCTGGGAGGGTCTGAGGGGTGCAGTGCAGCTCCCAGCACTGCCCCCAGGCACACAGACACGAGCTGCTCTCCTGGCTCTGGAGCCTGAGCAGGGAGTTTTTTGTGTGATTTATTGAGAGGGGTGGGAACCTGGCTGAAGAGTTAAAGGCTGCCAGGAGCAGCAGTGGCCTGGGATCCTGTGCTTAGGGACAGCGGCCTGGGAGGGTCTGAGGGGTGCAGTGCAGCTCCCAGCACTGCCCCCAGGCACACAGACACGAGCTGCTCTCCTGGCTCTGGAGCCTGAGCAGGGATAGGTCTGGCCAGACTCTCCTCGGAGCGGCACAGCTGCAAAGAGAACTGGCCCGGTTGCTATTGCAAGTGACATCTCCACTGTGTTAAATTACAGGTCATAAATGGGGATGAGATAATTCCAACAGGCAAGTAAACCCAATCAGTTCTCAAGCTGAGCAGTACCCAGTCCTGGCCCAGCACACTGACCTCCTACCCATTCCAGCTCCTCCTGCACCCTGAGCGTGTTAGAGACGTGCCTGGTAGATCCAATTTTCCTTTCAGTGAGAAGATGCCTCTACTCACCCAGCTTGTGCTTTTAAGATTGATTTTCCAAGTGTGGATTTCTAGCTGTTTTACAGACTGGTTCAGTGAGTGCTCAGCAGTGTCTGGAAACACCCAGCCCTTTGTTCTCAACTATTTGGGAAGATTTTTTAGAAATTTTTCAGGAAAAGTTTCAGAAGGAAAATTTTCATTTTAAATTGTATGTTTCAGGTGAAATACAGTCAGACTAGGAGCTTTGCCTGGCTGAGGAGCACATTGCTTCTGAGGCACTTTTGTTCTGCTGGGCTCATTTCAGCATTGGAGGAGAGACCTGTAACTCCTTGTCTCCATGTTCTCCCTGCTTCCATCAGCGGAACTGGGATGAGGGCTAAGGCAGGCCTTGTGCCTCGTGCCTCCTCCTCCTCTGTTGGCTTTACACAGAGCTCAGCGTCTTCAGGGCTGTAACAGAAGCAGGACTTAAATTCTGCTTTGTTTTTGCACCCGAGCACTCAGCCCCGTGGGGGAGCCCGCTGAGAAAAGCAGACATTGCTGATTCGTGCTGTAGCATGTAGCACACACTGATTGCTGGGATCTGAATCCCAAGGGGCTGTGGTGGCACGTGAGTCTCCTGAGCAGTGTGTCTGAACTGATCCTTAATGTTTATGCCTTCCATGCACTGTTTTTCCCTCCATTTTGTTTCTCAATGGACTGAACTGGGAAGAGTTCCCACGTGCAACTTGTTTTGGTTGAGCAAATGAGACATTTTCCCTTCTCAAAGAACAAAAGCCAATCAGCTGTGGCATGGAAAGCACAGTTGCCTTCCTGCTATCTCTAGCACTGCTTTCTGCAGCTGCATTATTATTACTTTTTTTGGGGAAAGACGGAAATTGTCATCTCTGATTATGCCAACAACTCCTTGGCTTGCTCCTCCAGTGCTGTATCCCACTGTTAGAGGCTGGGTCTGGTGATGGGTTATGTCAACTGAGCAGCACACATCCCTGAGCTGTCTGCTCCACGTGGAGGCTGCACGTTCTGTGCAAGGACAATCAACCAGGCACGTGCATTCGTGGAGCCCAGGAGCCCCCGAGCTGGAATGGGTCTAGGAGCAGCGTGTTCCGTGTTTGTTCTTTGTGTTCTGTCGATGGCATCTCCCCTCCACCCACAGTGCCTCTCCCCTCACCTCCAGTAACCCTCAGCGTTAGCTTTGGCTGCTGCTTCTCTGTGTTGCTGTTGCACCGTCACCGCAGGCTGCCATTATCTGCTTTTTTTTATTATTGTTTCTTTATTTATTTATTTCAAGCATCCCATGAGTTTACTCTGAGCACACTCCATCCAAAGCACAGAGACAATGGTCGGCAGATACCACTTGCACTTTTCTCTGCCAGATGAAATCCCCCACCACTTTTATTTTCTGCTGCCTGTTTCTGTTTTTCTAACGTACTTCTAAAATGTAATATGGAAATTGGCTACCATTGTTATTAACACCGACCCCCTCCCACTCCCCTGTGGCAAAACCCTGCCTGGCTGGGTGGAGCCTCCATACCTGGATCAATTCCCTGCTGTAACTCGGATTCGTCGCACAAAAAGCCCCGGAGGGCCGGAGAGGATCCCGTGCACCCTGAAAACAGAAAGAGGCAGACAGCCCATGCCAGGGAGCGCTGCCCAGCTGCCCTGCCCAGAGCCCAGGCTGCTCCAGCGCGGCAGCTCTGACGCTGTGGGGTGTCTTTGCAGGAGAAGCGGATCGTGTTCCTGGACTCGGCCAACACGCGCCTGATGAGTGCCCTGACGCAGGTAAAGGAGCGCTACACCATGCACGTCCGGAATGGCAACCCTCCCAAGCTTTCCATCACGGAGAATGGTGAATTTAAGAACAGCAGTTTCTAATTCTGCAGGTGCTGCCAGCCACCTCCGTGGAAGAGCAAGACGGAGCAGAGCCAAGACCCCTCACCGTCACTGATTGTTGCACATAGTTCTTCTGTAAAAGGAAAATTGTATTGTTTGAAGATTGTATTGTTTGAAGATTGTTCTAAAATTGTTTTAGAGTTGTATTTTAAAATTGTATTTTAAATTGTTTTAAGATAGTATTGTACATTCAATAAAGTTGAAAAAGCAGCTCCGAAGGGTGGGCTTTAATTCCCCACTCAGGGCCAGGAGAACCAGGTTCCCCGGAATAAGTCCTTGTGGATCACTGTGTAAATAGAGGGAGCTCTTGGGTTGTGTACAGAAAATGCCAATGTAATATACCAAAAGGAAGTGAATACTGTAGATTTTTTAATTATTGCTATTTTTTTTATTATTATTATTATTATGTTGTTGTTGTTGTTATTGTTGTTGTTGTTTTTCTCTTGTTGAAAGCACTGCAGTCCTGGGAGGAGGAAGAGGGGGGTGTGTGTGCGTGTGTGTTGTGGGTGAGAGACGTGAGCAGCGGGTGACCCGAGGCAGCAACTGGCTGATCAAAGGACATGAATGGAGTGAAATGAATTCCATAGGAAAACTCACCAGCTGGGTTTATTCCCCTCTTCCCCAGCTGGTCTTTAGCTGAATGCAAACTTGATAGCAAACGTTTTAGCAAGAGAACTGGCTCTTGCTGTGTCCTGTACCTACTTCTGATAGGACTCTGTCATAAAACAGTCTGTCTGAAGAAGGTACAAAGTGGGAGCAGCAAGCTGGATTCCTGGAATTTGCACAGTCAGGCTTCCTGTCAGACAGAGGGAATCTGCAGGATTTTGTGGTAGGATTCTTTCTTTTGTACCCCAGTTCTGATGCAGTTTTATATTTTCTTCTGTTTGGAGGATTTACAGACCTGTAAATACTTTTTAGACGATTTCTAGCCGATGCCCACTGTACACCCCCTGCAGAGGCACCCTGAATTCCCTCTCTGCTCTCCATCAGGAACAGACAGGTTAATCCTCTTGGGAAAGGGCTAACCAAAGGGTGCCCATGCCCAGCACAGGAAATTCCATATGCAAAAGTCCCTTTTTCTAGAGGATTTCTGTATTTTAATGCTTGCTTATTTTCACTATTTCAGCCACTTGCTTAGCCAGCGTAGTTCCAATGAAAGGTGCTTTCTTCACTGTTGTTGAAAGATCTTCCATTTCTGCTGAAATTTTCGTTTTTCTGGATAACTTAAAGGGATACTGCAGTTTTTTCTGGAGTTTTGACTAAGTTTTTGTCTCCAGTTCCTTTCAGTTGTGTTTCATAGAAGCATGATTCCAGACTGTGTGTGAATGGGATATCGCTCCAAAGTGACCTTCTCCTGGGAGACAGTGACATTCACAACCTGTAACAGACGAACAGCAAATGGCTTGGTATTGTCAATTCTCATCGTTTCATCAAGTGCCACAATATTTAATCTGAGAGAGGGTTGGCTTTTTTTTTTAATATCAGATTCTGGAGTCAAGTGTGAATTTTTACTTCCAGCTTTTGCTGTGCATTTCTAGCCCTCAAACCCTCACAGTAAATGAAAGTATTGCAGCATTGATTGAAATTGTTAATTACAGAAACATACTGATAACAGTGAGTGTGATTAACCATTCACAGATGTTGTGGAAATTGGAAAAGTTTACTTCAATTTGAGACAAAACCTTGAGAGGCATCTCAGTGTGGGATCGTCTCATGAAAAATGCAGGAGTGTCTAAGCCAGTTCCCTGCACATGAATTACTGGCAATACCAAGACCCAAACCTGGTGTCTGTTGCCAAATTTGCCTGGTTTTTGGAAATAAATTCACCCCAGCCCTGTGGCTGATGCAGGAGGTGGCAGAGCAGTGTGTGTGCTCTGGTGTCACGATGCTCAAGCTGCCATCACCACCCCTGTGTGTTCTGTGCATCAGTGCAGGCTGTGTGTGCATCAATCCTAGCCAGGCCTTCTGGAGCACAGCAGTGAGCTGGGATTTGGGATTAATGCTTGGCTCTTTGGGATCTGAGCTGCTCTGGCTGCTCGGCCAGGACTCGGTGCTGCTGGCACTGACACACCTGGGGTTGTGCTCTGCATTGGCTCAGCAGTGGTTACTTTTCCATACTTTCCAAACCGTCTTCCAGCTCTAGATCCTTGCTGACCTCTGATATTTTATTCCTCAAACTGTGCCTTTGAGTTTCTCCTTTCTCCCTTCAGGCATCACAGCCGTAGCAATTTGTCCAGTTTGTGTTGAGCTGTCACGTGAGGGCCTCTTTTACACAACCCTTTTTGTGGGCTCTTTCTGTGGGATCTGCATGTCCCTGTAGCCATGTGCTGTAATTGCACAGCTGTAGCATGGGGGAACGTGTTCCCATCCCTGTTGGCATGGGCATGTGAACTGCTCCCTTGTGGCCCGTGCAGGTGATGTGGGTGTGCTGTGAGCGAGGTGTGAGTGAGCGCCCGTGGGGCTGCACTGACAGGACACAGCAGAAGCACATGTGGTCTTCTAGGAGAGTTATTCCAGCATTATTTTGGGAAGCACCTTTCCCCAGAGCTCCCCAGTGCTCTGGTAATGTCAGAGGTTGCTGGCTGACCTGTGTGGTTTGATGCTGAGGTGTCCACTTTGGTTTCTGCAATAGGGGCAGCATTTCAGCCTGAATTTTTAGAGTGGGAATAATCCAGGCCCCAGTATTGGTGAGGTCTTTGGTAGTGCATCATTGCAATACTGTACCTTCTCCTGTGTGTTTCTCAAGCTTGTAGGAAAAAGCAGTGGCTCTCTCAGAGCCTGACCCCTCTCTGTGGTCTCACAGCTCGTTTCTCTGCCTTTCCACTTTCTCCCCTTAGGTGCCAGGCGTGCTCCTCTAGCTCTGCCACCGAGGGCAGAGCTGCCTGCAGACCCCGACCCCTCTCTGTGGTCTCACAGCTCGTTGCTAGGCTGATTGTTTCTCTGCCTTTCCACTTTCTCCCCTTAGGTGCCAGGCGTGCTCCTCTAGCTCTGCCACCGAGGGCAGAGCTGCCTGCAGACCCCAGAGGGGTGAAGGTGCAGAGTCAGTGCTGTGAGACACAAAACACTGCTCCTGAGTCCTGCAGGCAGCTGTCTCTCCTCGTTTGTCACCAAGCAGCCTTCCAGAAAACTTTCAGCTGCCTCAAGCTGACAATTGTGAAAATGCCAGTTTCTATTTTGTCCAGACTGATAAAATCCATGCTCTGTTCAGGAGCAGGAGCAGGAGCCCTGCCTGGGCCTGAACACATTTGGGTTTAGACTCATGGCTAGGGGGCTCTGAGGGAGTAAATGGTGCAATGTGTGATGGGAAGCTGGCTTTGTGTTCACACTCTGAGCAAAGGCTGATGGCTATGTCTAATGCTGTGCTAGAGCTGCTGCTCTCACTGGGGAACAGAGGAAGTAGTGCAGGAAAAATTGGATAGCATGGAGGAGGAATACTTGTGTTCCTCAGACTGAACAGGAGAGTCACCCCATCTTGGTGTCTCAGTCCATGCTGGCCACGTTGGTACCGTTCTAGGAGGGTTCTCTCCAAACCTCAAAGCCACCTGGGCTTCTTGAGTGCTCAGGAAAAGCTTGAGGCCAGCAGGGCAGGGAGATGGAGCAACCTCTTGTGTGTGGCCTCTTGGCAGGTTGTGTGTGGTGTCTGCAGTGTGTGAGGTGAGCAGGGTGACAAGGGACAGGCTCTGAGAGGACAGAGGGAGCACAGCCTAGGCAGCATCCTGTAAATCCCTGTTCTTTGCAACTCTAGGAATTCAGGCCTCTTTTTTTTTAAGGGAAATAGATTTCACATCTAGGAATTACCAACTGTTACTTCCCTGGTGTATCCAAAATGGGCAGCTTTTTAAAAAAGCACAGATCCATACAGCTACACATCTTGCCACATTCCTCTCCAGTGGCATAACTCAGGCAGGGAATCTACAGGAGCATGGAAAGGGATGTGTGTATTTTCTAGTTAGAGAATATGAGGTGTATCCACTAATAAATTATTTATCCATCTAATAAATCTTCAAAGAAATGGGGTTTATTTTGCATTCATGTAATTGCTTTGGTTTGGCTGTGAGTTTTTCCCCCATTATATATTAATTTCATATTTTGATGCTTGCATAAACCCACCAGTTTTTAACTTGGAAGTCCATGAGTTTTACAGCCATGTCCATGGAATGTGTCAGCAATACTTACTTGTGTGGATGAATTCTGCTTGTACTCTGCAAAAATGTCTGTGTTGTTCCTGGAGAACAATTCCTGTCCCAGCTGAACCATGACGTGCATTTCCATCAGCGGTGGGCATGGTCTGCCAGAGGAAAAAGGGTTAAATTTAGGGTGATGTTTTTAAGTGTTTCCTTCTCCACAGTAAGTTAACTCCCAGGAGAGTGAGCATGTCCTTACAGATCATGCCTGCCAGGAATCCTACCTGCAAAAATAGATTTTCTGTCTCAAGGGCCTTAATAAGAGTGTTACTACACAGAACTGTTCTACAGTGATAGCTCTAAATAATTTATTTTTTATTTCAACAAAGTACACCTTTAAAAAGGAATAAACTTGTTTTTCAAGCCGTATTTTTATGCTTGTAGCACTGGACTGTTTGGTCTCTGAGATCCATTTCTGCATTTCATTGCCTGGGTTTGTTCTAAAGAAGATTTATTTTTGTTCTGTGAATAATTTTTGAAGGTTCTTGTAATATGTACAGATATAGATACATTTGAGGACTTTTATTGATATTCCTACAAAGAATACAAATAAACTTTAACTTTAAACAGTTTGGACTCTGTAAACTTTTGCTGATTTAAAGGCCCCCTCTTTTATGTGTTCGAGTTGTGTTCATGTAAATGCAGAGGGTGGAGGGGAAGGAATTCCCACTGGGACAAAATGTTTGGGACAGAGCAGCTCTTGCCTGGAGCAGCCTGAGCAAACCAAGGGCTGAGGGGAACAGGATGGATTCCTGCCTCCTGAGGCTGGGAAATATCTGGCATTGTGGAGTGAGAGAGCGACAAGCTGTGGAGACAGGGAGAACTGCTCTCTGCTGCCTTTAGCCGTGGGGTTTTTCACTGAGTGGTGAAAAGAGAGTTCCCGTGTATTAATTACCGTGGTTATTCCCCTCACACCAGAAGAGTGAATGTGATCAGCCCGGTTTTCCTGTTCAGTCCATTCCTGAATTACACATTCTCACACAGCAGCCCAAAGCTGCAGAGTTGGAGGCATGGATGCAGAGGGATATTATTTACAGGTTCACATCAGATGCTAAGATTCTAAGATATTTACATTTATTCTTCATATATGTATGAAATCTTCTGTATAGTGAATGGGAAGACCTTCCACAGTGAACTTACTGAGTGTAAAATCCAAACTCGAGGGGTGTTTTGGCAAAGTCTCTCTATTTGCATTTCACAGAATCATTATTTCTCTGTAGTTTGAAGCCTGCAGGATGCCCATGGCAGACCCGCGGTGCCTCGGGGCTGGCCCTGGCTGTGTGCTCTGCTCCAGCCCCTGCATGGCACCGGGATAATGCAGCAGCAACTGGAGCAATTCTGGGCTTTTCTGTCCCAAACCCAGGTGTTCTGTCCTGCAGAGGGCTTTGCATTCCACTTTACTCCACTGTGTAAAACTGTATGTGAATGTGCAAATTCTTCTCCCATTTCCAGCCACTCTAGACAGAGCACACAGGGCTCTGGAGCCTTTCCTGCCACTCTAGCAGTTTCCTTGGGAAATTCCTTGGGAGAAGCTCCCCTCCACGAGTCCTCCTGCCTGAAGGATGCAAGTGTACAACCTTGACTGATTTCCAAGGATGTGTGCTGCTGCTTTACATTGAACAGCAGCTGCTGCTTAGATCCATTAGCAGATGGAATAGCAATTTGCTTACACTGAGATATGAGTGTCAGGAGAAGAGAGTCCTTGGTCTTGCTAGGACCCATCTCACATTGCCGTCCTTCACCTTTCTCCTGGTCCCACAGATTAAATATCCTCATGCCTCCAGAAGATGTATTAAATTCCTGCTTTTTGCTGTAGGGGTAGATCAGATATCCTGGTTGTAGGCATGAAACGTGGCTACCTGTCTGTTCTTCCTGCAGGCAGCATGAATTCCTTGTCCTTATTCAGCTCCATCCTGCTGATGCCATTGGAAATGTGAGTTCTGTGGACCTGAGCCCACTTCTCAAGACCCTCCTTAGCCCAGCTCAGTAGCAAAGCAGCCTGGGCTGAAATGGAAGGAATTACTACTAATATTGCAGATTCCATGGTGGCTGCCAGGAGCTGGGCATTTGGGATGGATGTTCCCAGCACTCTCCAAGTTTCCCCAGCTTTCATGCTATAATGTGACCCAAAGGGCTGTTGTGTCACAAGTGGAGGGGGATCACAAGGGACAAATGCCCTGACCCCAGTGAAGAATGACACAATGATGACAGAATCTAACTCAGAGTGCAAAGTGACCTGCACAGAGATGAGTGACATTTCTCACCACCTTTTCTCTGCTGTCCAGGCTTCTGTTGGCAGCAGGATGCAGATGGTGGGAGCAGTTCCTGCTCTGCATGGCAAGGTGCAAGTTCTGCCTGCAGTGAGGGGGGAGGAGTTAGGGCTGAGCTGCAGGATGCAGTTACTGCAGGATGCAGTTACTCAGCCCTTCCCTCCCTTCACGAGGGTCTGACATGGACCATCTATGCTGGACCCTACCTGAAACTCCACTATGGATTGTTGCTGTTGGAGGGGCTTTGTGAGGATTTGCCCCTCCTCTCTCAGAGGACAGAGCTTGCTCTGCCCTGTCAGGCACCAGGGCTGTGGCTTCCTGAGCATTCCAGAGCTCTGCAGAACATCCTCCTGCAGAGACAGCAGTGTCTCTGAAAGGAGGAGCTGCCCTTACCAGGGACACAAACTAGGAATGTCCAGTAAAAAACAGCTCTCTGAAGGCTTTGAAAAGATGCTGGGTGGATAACAGTTCTTACCAGTGAGAGAATTTACTTTGGCCTCCCAGTAAGCTGCAGTGCCTGGGAGCACACATCCCTTTTGGCACGGCTGGCTGCCTGCTGAGGTTCCACACGGCACAGGATGACCCCTAGAACCAAGCTGCAATTGTAGATGGAGAGAATGTTGGAGAATAGAGATAGTGATGAAGATAATCTCACCCCTAAGGGGTTACAGCTGTGTTAATTACCAAGAATTAGGAACAAGCCTGCCTTTAATAGGCTACAGCTAGATCCAATTAGGTTGGGTATTGTAAAAGAGTTGGTTAGCTGGCTGAAAAGTTACATGGAGTTTGTTTTCTGTGCTGTTAAGAGCTGCATGAGAAATCACACCAAAAAAAGGTATGCAATTTTGTGGTACAGCAAAGTGGAACTTTTGCAATAATATGACAACATGCCATCCTTGCCAACTGAGCCTGCTTTGACGGTGCCTCGTGCAAACTGACACCAGGACCCTGGGCTGGTGAGTTTTGTTTCCAGGGAAGAGGCTGGCACTGGTGTTCAGGGGCCTGTGGCCCTGAGTGGCCGGCTGCTTGCTGAGGTTCTGCACTGCACAGGATGATGGCAGCAGGTCCCAAGCTGCCACCACCACCAACACGGCCTTGTTAGAGTTGTACATACAACACATCCCTTTTCCTTGGATCTCAGGTGTGCATCATAGCCTGTGCCTCCCAGTTCAAAGCTTTGTTCCTGAGTGACACCTCCATGTGCACTGCTTCCCTCAGCACTTTCAAAGGACTTTCTCCACGACTCAGGACTTCCCTGATGGGAAGAACTGGTGAAGGACTGACTTCCCTTTTTCCTCAGTACCAGAAGATGCTGAAAAAATTTGGTTTATATTGTTGGATGGTTATTAGGATCAGGAAGGCCAGAAGAACTTGGGCCTGATAGAGATTGTCATAATTGGGATTAAGTAGAGCCTTTCAGATTTTTCTCATTCTGTGGGAAGCTGAGTGGCAGCTCCCTGTCACGCCAGGATGTGTGCTCTACAGGGGAGCATTTAGAAAGTCATTGCTGTAGCAACCAGTAAGGCTAAAAAAGTGGATAAAATACTTGCCATCTCCTCTGGGGTAGACTGAAGGGCAGGGAGATTGTTGCTCCCTCAGTTACATATTCTTTGTCATGGGTCTTTGTTGGGGTTTTTTGCTGGAATTTTTTGGGGGAGTTTTTTGGTGGATTTTGTTGTTGTTGGGCTTTTGTTTTGTTTTCTGTTGGGTTTTTTTTTGCTTTTGTTTTTGGGGTTTTTTTTTGAAAACTCTCCCCGTGGGCAGATTCCAGATTGTGGCTTTGGGAAAACAGGGGTCTTAAAATGGAAAGTCCATCTGCCCCAACTGCTGACTTGACAACTGTGCTGCTGGAATCAGCCGTGTGCCTAAGGGGGAAGAGGGAAAGGCTGAAGGAAGGCGTGTCCTCCATCCTGCCTCCAGCTCACCACAGCCATGCTGTGCTGCCTCGTGGTTCCCAGGTGTTGTGAGAGCTCTGCCCGTGTGCTGTGTCTGGGGGGTTTTCCTGAGGGTGTTTGCTGTGGTGATGTGCTCTGGAGAGCTGGCATCTTGTCCCCAGTTGCTGCTCCCACTTGGCTGCAGGGCTTCTCCTGCCCTGGCCAGGGACAGAGGCTCAGGGTTATCAGGGTGGTTATAACCAGTGGTTATCCCAGAGATCAGAAATCCTGGGGAAAAGAACGATTTACTGTCAATAGGTGCTGACGGTGGCTTTTCAAGTGCCTTTCAAAACTACCAAAATGACCTCACTAGCTGGTAGCTGCTGGCCCCCTGAGTGCCACCTGCAGCCACTCCACTCCCAGAGGAGCAGGGTGGGTTCCAGGCCTGGGCTGGTGTCCTGTCAGCCAGCTCTGGTGGGAGCACAGCTGCTGCCCTGCCCTCAGCCCAGGGCAGGAATGGCTGCAATGCTGCAGGGCAGGAATGAGCTGCTTTGGCAGATTTGTCCTGGGGGAGCAGCTTGGATAGTCCTTGGGTCAAAAATACACAGGCATCTGATTTCAGGATGATTTTAGGATCCAAGTATGTGGCTGGTTCTGGATGTGAAGATTTGGGCAGGTGTTTCCCTGGTGATTTGGCTCTGTGCAGCTTCCCTGCAGTTTGCCCAGGTGTAGGACTGTGCTGGTATTGATTTATTCTCTCACTGGGGCAGGCCTGGTCTCATGCCCATGCTCCCCAACAATAGATGCCTTTCTAGATTGGGGCAATAAATACTAACCTGGCCTGGCCCTAAACATTAAAAGCAATTTTTGCTCTAGGTATGCTCACTGTGCTCTTTGGCACAAGGTAAAAGTGGGGTTATTGTCCCACAGTCTCTGGAGCATCAGCACTGGTACTTTGGCTGCTGACCTACCCCCAGACACAAAGCAGGATGCAATCAAATAGTTTGAAAATTTTCAAGTGACAATGAAGCTTTTACACCTTTCAGTACAACATCAGCAGTTGACTTTGATCAGGGATTTGGAGGTGCATCATCATAAAGAGACCATCCTGGTGGGCTCATCAGAGTGGTGATGCTTTTATTAGCTGATGGAAAACCTGGAGGAGCCCAGTGACCTGGAATCTGCTTAACTTGGATCTGGCCCAACCCAGTTTGTGGCAGGCTGGCTGCTTTCCCCATGGGAAAGGAGAAAATGCTGTGAATCAAAAGTTTTGGCATCATTATTTCAACCTATCTGTAGTTCTTCCATGTGGGGATTGGCATTTTCATTGCCAGGGCTCCACGGGGAACCTGCACGTTTTTAATTTCATTTTAGTCTCTCTAATAGCTGTGTGAGTGGTGGGTGAGTACATACCACACTCATGCCCAGTTTTTTCCTCATTTCTCGCGTTCCTGCTGTACTTTTTGGCTTGTAAGGGTCACAGCTATCAGAGGGGCCTCTACTGGAGTGAGTCTGGAATGAATTTGATAAATGATCCCTAGGCAGGCATGACATGAACACACTCATTGCTACAAGTGTTTCCTTAACCACTGCTCCCTTATCAGCATGAAAAACAAGTATGTGGAGTATCTTGGGCAAATACACTTGTGCAGATGCTGGGAGAGCTACAAGCCTTATCAGCAAACAGGTTCAGTAACATTCACAATTTAATCCACTTGGAATGGCTGTCAGTAGAATGCTCATCTTTCCTGAAAGCCTTAGGCCATCCCTGCTAACTCCAGACATCTCTGAGACCACATCAAAATCTGTTGCTGTGACAATGTCCATGGAGACTTCCCACTCATGCTGCCCTCTAATTTGTGTCCCACTGAAGTACTAGGAACATAAAAAGCAGGACAAAGCAGGTGCTGCCCAGCTAAACAAATCTCTTCTTCCTACCCAGAGGGCTGGGCTGCAATATTTCTCTTACAGAAGTGATATTTATTAGGAAAGGTAAGCTAATAATTAATGGCTGTGCAATAATGCACTGATGTACATAAAAAGCCTGACGTGAGAAGTGGACACAGAGCAGTAATCACAGGCTTGGCTCATTTCCATGGGGATGAGCTGGAAACCCCTGTCTGTGCTCACAGAGAGCAGGACAGCCCATCTCAGCAGCAGGGCCTCGTGTAGGGGAAGCTGGCTGCTAGGCCAGGATCTCTCTGGGCTGTCAGGCAGCTGCCACAGAATGCTGTGGTTTGTGCTGAACCTGGGCTCTCAAGGAATCTGATCTTAATTCTGGAAAGGTGACAATGGTTGTGTCTGTGGCCTCCATGTTTGTATTTCTGAAGGCTCTGCACCATGGAACCTACTCTCCCATGGCAAATTCTCACCCCAGCAAAAATGGTCAAGCATTGAGACTGTGAATAAAGAACCTCAAGTTTCTGTGACTGAGGGGTGGTAATAGGGAATATCTCCTGTTTGGGAGCTGGGGGCATTCCCCATGAGGGATATGCAGCAGATCTTGCTACTTCAGCTTTGGACAGATCCTGGATAAGACATGGAAAGCTGTCTTTAAGTGGAGATCAGAAGATTACTACCAGACTGGAAGGTAAGAATCTCTCCAGAAAGGAGGGCAGTAAATGTCATAAAATGCAGTTCCAAGACTTTGATTTGTAGGCACACAGTGTGTGGTGATTGGGAGTGGGGCTGGCCCAGCCCCATCCCCAGTGGGTGCAGCTGTGGCAGCAGGTGAGCAGCACTGACAGCAATGAGCCCTGGAGTGCCCAGGGGCACTGGGCAACCACCAAAGGGAGCAGGGGGCACACAGGGGCAGTGCAGGAACGTGAGGGGATAAAAGGTTGGTCTACAGCACAAGAAGGGAGCTGCTTGCAGCTGTCTGATATGGTATGGTGTTACTCTGTATGGGCATATGCTTAAAACCTGAAAATGTATGGTGGTGGCCATCTCAACTGTGATACTGATTAGCATTTATTGATTTTGACCTCAGGATAAACAGCTGGATATGCTAACAAGACTGTGGAGGATACAAATTTGGGAGTTATCCTCAAACATGTGAGGACCAGAGCATCTTGAAAAACTAACTGAATGGGCTGGAATAAAAAGAACAGGGTTTGGGTGTGGGAAAAGGAAGGAAAGTGCTGAAAGCACAGACAGACAAGTTATACAACTGCATATAGTAATAATACTGTGACTGGGTTTGGATGTAGTAATTAGTGATTCACTGTGCAGAAATGCATGAGGGAATCCCACCTGGCCTATCAGCCAGACAGACAGCAGGACAGAAAGGCTGTTCTACACATAGCCATGCAAACCAGACAAGAGTCATGGCAGCACCACCCAGTTTGCATCTCCTTTGCTGGGACGGAAGTTTGTTACACATAGCAGGGATTTTAATTTCTCCCCTGTGTCAATAGAAATCCTGAGGAGAATGAACTGCTGTTACATGGGCTGGATGCTTTGCTCACTGCAAACAGGGCTAAAAAAGAGACTCAGCTTTTGTATCTCCTCAGGAAACATTTTGGAGGGTGTTCATTGCACATTTCAGTGTGTTATTCCAAGAGGGCAGATCCTCTGAGGATTGGCCTTTGTGGCTCCATCCAACATGTGTGCTAGCCAAGCAGGACAGAGCCAGCCCTGAATGAGGGAAGTTTATCTGCATGTGAGGATTTTAATACCACGGTCCCAGCAGAGGCTTTGTGGGGCTTACCTTGGCTTCATGCTGAGCTACAACACCACAACCGATGACTTCCACCATGGAATTTGGTGTATTCTC
Source organism: Passer montanus (assembly GCF_014805655.1). Taxonomy (NCBI): domain Eukaryota; kingdom Metazoa; phylum Chordata; class Aves; order Passeriformes; family Passeridae; genus Passer; species Passer montanus. Next base: position 1,531,807 of record NW_024372259.1, read on the forward strand.
TCCCTCTTCAGGCACCCAATTTGCCAGGAACAGAAAACCAACAGAGAAGCAAAACTCAGGATTGTCTGGGCTGTGTGCTGTGAATTGTGGAGGCAAGGCGTTAGGTAAGACATGTCCCTTCCCTGTGTTTCCTGCTGGTGCCTCTCTCCGGCTTCTGGAGGCAGACAAGCCCCCTGTGGAGCTGGAGGCAGACAGGAATAGTGCTGTAAAATCCCCCAGCTCAGCTCTGACTGAAGCATTAGTGGTTTAAAGCACAAATTTGTCACAGCCATCAGAGCATGCAGATTTGTGAGATGATGTAAGCAAATCCCAAGTGATACTGTGCTATCCCTGCACTGTCCTGGGACACACAGCTGCGGCTGTTGGGAGCAAAACCCTTTATGTTTGGTTCAGTGGGCTGTTGGAAAAGCTGTTTTGGTGATGTTCTCTCTGAGACACTAAACACTAAAACCAACCCATTGCTTCTGCTTTACAGTGGCAGAAACCCAGCCCAGGGTGCAATGCAAGTGGTGTGAGCCAGGGCCCTTCATCCCTGGCACACCCCCTAAAACCCATCCCAGGGAGAAAAAATTGGAAGGCCAAGAGGAACTTGGAAATTGCTGCCTTTCAGAACTGGCTGTGTGTCATTTCTCTTGTGCCTGCTAATGCTGGGATCTTCCACATCAATTGCTTCTGCAAATCACACCCCAAACAGGCCTGGCCCCCTTCCATGCCCTTATTTGCATTCCCTGAAACATGAGCTCCAACAATTACATCTTTTATATTTGCATACAACTTGTGAATGCTTTTGAGCTGATTGTAAAGGTCAGACCGAGTGGGGAAGTGCAGGGAATTTGAATAGATCTGTCTACCTCAGATGCTTGAAGAAGAAATCACTCTGGGCTAGATACTGTCCTGATACACATCTAAGTGTACTGGCACTGAACAGTGCAGTGGTCCAGAAATTTAAAAAACTGATTTTCAGTCCTGTCTTGTCCCTCCCCTCACTGTAATTTCAGAAGGTACACCACAAAGTCTCAGTCACTGCATTCTGCAGACACCAGGTAATGCAGGCAGGAGATCAGGATCATGTAGCCATACCAGATTTTGGATGCTTATGCCTCTTCTTTAACTCATGGATCTGCAAAATAGGGATGGAAAACTTGCAAAGACTGAAATACCTGCTCCTTTTATCTCTGATCTCAAGGTAGAATGTAAATGTAGAACTGTTCAGAGTGAATCTAGCTCAATTCTTTTTTCTGCTATTAAAATGGTTTCAGCATTACAAGATTTTAGCAGTGACAGCATTGGTTTCATGCTCCCCAGCTCAGCTTTATGCTTCAGAGTGTCTGTTTTCAAAGATGACTGTTCATGCAATGTCAACCAAGTCACCATCACCTCTGCTGGCATGTGGAAAGTGTCAGTGGCAGCACTTCCATCCCCTGAAGCCATGCTCTTGCTGCTGCCCTGTATCCCATTATCTCTGTGCAGACATTCCTTGTGTTTACCTGCCACGTTCCTGCCCTGCAGGCCACTTCCACAGCAATTCTCCCCAACAGTGCAGCCTTCAGGTGCAACCTCAGTGCCTGTGGTAATTATGTTTGAAGGTTAATGTTTCATAAAAATATCAAAGCATTTCTGCCCCTCAGCCCATGATTTTGGTAGAAGCCAGAGATTTTTTTCTCATTTGTTGTGGTCTAACAGTTAAATGCTTGGCAGCTGGATGCTTGTTTCTATCCAGGGTTTAATCTACCTGATAGAACTTTATTAAAATATGAACTGTGGGTGTGGTGATCTTTTGGGAGGTGAGGGGCTCTGAAATGGCTTTTTCTCCCTGAAAATGCCCCTGAGTGCTAAAGCAGTATCTGGAGCTCCAAATACAACAGGCTGTATTTGGCCAAAGATTTAATGAATGGCCAGAAATGAGGTGCTCGTGGTAGTGACTAAATGGCAAACCCCAAAATATTTATCTTCTGGCTTTGCTATATGACAGAGCAAAGAGAAGACTGAAATAATAGCTGTTCTAGCTGTAAAGTGAACCCTTTTTCTTAGAAATTTGCTTGCCATGTCTCTTGCAGATTTTGTTTTACTTACACAGCTTGGGGGGGGGGGGAACCCTACCTTCCATAAAAACAAAACTTGTGCACTATAAAAATACTTTCAGTTGACAAGAATCTCCTAAACCACCAACAGCAGTACCCAAAAGGTAGGGAGATGGGCTCAGATGGAGCCCATTATTTCAAATCAGAGGGTTCACAAACTCCCTTGGCATTGCATTTTTGCTAACAAGGGGTCAGATTTTGAGGGTTTGGTGATAAAATGCCTGCTGAATTCTTATGGAACAGAAGCATCCACCTTTTCTTTACCTTCCTCCCTCTTCCCAGACTGGCAGTGGTAGGTGTGTGCTAGAGCCTCCAAGCACTGGCTACTTCCCTTCCTCCTGCAAGTGAAACCATTGCAGTGCTGTACTCAATGAATTGTACAGTTGTTGCTGCATGTAAAACTAGTTTGATCTGGGAAGAGCTGAAAAATTCAATAGCTGCTATAAAATGCCTGAAATTCTGGTTTTACAAGTTAGATTTTGCGTGGGAGGAAAGATGGCTGCATTTTTTTTCATGTTGTTTGTGTATCATTTCCAAGCCTTAATTGATGAATGTGATATAGTTTGATAGCTAAACATATCAAACCAGTTTTGTGGTGAAAATATTATTAAAATGAAAATAAATATGGGCCTCTCTACGTAGGTTAGAGACAACACACAAGGGAATGCTTGAAGTGAACAGGTTTGGAAGCTTTTCAGACTGGAAAAAACCCACAGCTTTGCTTACATGCAGCACACATTGGTTAAAATATATTTCAACTTCTACATATGTTTTTGAGTATTTAGCTAAAAATGAGGCACTGCATCTAATTAGAATCTCAAAACTCACAGACAAATGCTACAGGCTCAACACTTTGAAATGTAAATAGACCACAGTAAAGATCCTGATATGTGAGTATCAGTACAATATGGGGGTAATAAAGAGGTAAAAATACTACACACCTTCTGAAAAGTTGAGAAGGAGCACCTGGGGCAGGTAGGAAGAACCAGAGCAGTGATGAGAACTATAATAAAGGGCTCGAACATTTTACACAGGAATTGAGTCTGTCTAATCCAGAACCTGCTCCCCAGAGTCACAAAGAGGCGTTTCAGTGCCACCCCAAAGCATCCTGCATGACAGGGATACTGAGGGGGTTTTGTGGTGGGTGAAGAGACAGGATTTGCCTGAATCTCACTCATCACAAATTTGCGTGTTAGAGCCTGAAAGTTGCTCATGTGTATTTGAGCATTAATTAGGTCAGACATGAACTATTTAATTATTGGCCAACCAACAGAGCAGGAGCTTGCTTTGAATTTCTCAAGGTTCCAGTCATTAAAATCGCAACTTCATTTAGAGAGCTTCTTGAAAACTTGGGCAAGAAAAACATTCCTTAAAAGCATCCCCAATTATAAAAGTTGTTTGCAAGAGTTATACCAGCAAGCAGTGTCTCATCAGAGAAATATGAGAAGTTGTTAAAAGGCAGGAACAGGAGTTAGAAAAGAGAAGTTTTACATCCTAATCACTACCAAAATCGCTGCAGGGAGATCATGGTGTTAAGCCCAGCCAGCTGGTTGTTTGGAAGAAGGTGAGTGAAGTGTTCGAAATTCACAAATCCCAGAAAGGATGGGGATGGCTGGTGCCATAATATATATATATATATATATATAAATCCCAGAGTAACGACTAGTTTATGAAGGCACAGACCAGTGTTCCACTGTGGCCTTGGCCAAAATCACTGCAGGGAGAGATGCGGTCCTGGTGTGAAGCCCAGCCAGCCGGTTGTTTGGAAGAAGGTGAGTGAAGTGTTCAAAATCCACAAATCCCAGAAAGGATGGTGATGGCTGGTGCCATTATATATATATATATATATATATAAATCCCAGAGTAACGACGAAATTCACAAATCCCAGAAAGGATGGGGATGGCTGGTGCCATAATATATATATATATATATATATAAATCCCAGAGTAACGACTAGTTTATGAAGGCACAGACCAGTGTTCCACTGTGGCCTTGAACACCTCAAGCTGTAAGACAGCAGTGCCCATGCAGAAGCGTCCAGTGCTTCAGCGTAAATTCCCGTGTGCTGTTCTTTCCTGGTCCCGGAGCAGGGACACAGGAAGGGTTTGGGAAGCTGCTCACGGCCACAGGGTGGAGCTGAAGCCCTGTTAGTTGGTGCCGTTCCTTGCCTAACTTGGCTCGGGCTGTTCGCAGCCCCCTTTGCCCCGCTCATTGTCGCCGTGCCCTCATTCCGCTCCAGGGGAGGTCCGGGAATGGTTCGGGGCTGAGGGTGCTCCAACAGGCTGCGCTTGTCTGGATCGCCACACAAACAGGACTTGGGATGAACTTGTAGCACAGTCGGTCGTGTGAAAGCATCGTTGTCTCTGAGTGCCTGTAATAAAGGCTCTGACCTGAATAAGTGAAGGGAAAACACAGCTGAGAGGAACTTATCGGGGTGAAGAATGTGTATGTTAATGTTTTCTTTGTTTCTCAATTCAGCTTTTCTGCTCGAAATGATTTGAGTGACAGCACCGGGTCCATAAAGGACAAGATGGGAGCTTGGATCTGGGCGAGCGTAGGGAAAATAGGACTTGTTTTGAAAACAAATTCCAAGCAGATGGGCCGAGCAGCGGGAGGGCGAACGCGGTTGTTCAGATCACTTGGTGCTCGTTATTTGCTCTTTGTCCCGTCCTGCTTACTCGGGCTCCAGCTCCCTGTTTTCCACCTGCAACCAGACTCCTCTTATCTCACCGATTCCCCCCCTCGCCTGCCCTTTTCCCACAGCTGGCTCGGAGCAGAGCCTGGTCTCCTGACGGCTGGCCACGTGTTGGGGACTATTTAAGAGCCTTCTGCCCGGTGCCCAGCCGAGGTGGCACTGTGGCTGTTCCTTGCACCTCCTTGAGGAGCAGCTTCCCAAAGTGTGTATCCTGGTGCTCAGGAGCTCCGTGTCGTGATCCCTGTTGAGTCTAGCTAAGGTGGCTGAATGTCTCCATGCCTACAGCCTTGAGAGCAAAACCATCTCCTGTGGGCAGAGCAGAATCCAGCTGGGCTGTGGCTCCAAGCTCTAGTCCTCTGAGGGGCAGCTGTGCCAGGACAAGGTGTAGATGTAGATCTACCACTGGTGACCAGCTGTGCTTTTGTTACCTCGATTTTGTTCAGGCTGTGAAAAGACACACTGCCAACAGCTGTGACCATGGAAGACCTTATTCTCCTCTTGTGCTTGTTAGGGCTCTGCTGGAGGCTGCAGTCCCCTTTATGCACCAGCAGCAGAGACTGTGCCCTGCCCCACTCCAGGTGAGATTTACAGTGCTGATAAAAGTGGTTACAGCTCACTCATCCAGCCTTTTCCAAAGTGTGAGAGTGCTCACGGGTTTCTGGGGGTAGCTCCCAGCTGGCAGGTGCTGATGGGCACCTGTGAAGCAGAACATCTTAAGCCAGCTCGGCCAGAAGTGCTGGATGAGGATGTCTGTCATTGGCCTCAGGAGAATGGACAGCTAATCCAGCAGAAAAGCTCTCCCTGTTGGTCACATCCTAATAGAAGCTGACACAGCTCTGCAGGTAAGGGTACAGCTGTGGAAATATCCCTGGTTTTCACTTTTTAAATACTTCTGGACATTTTCAATACACCTGAACTTTTCCTGTAAGTCAGTAGCTCCCTGTCAGAGCCCATCAACAGTCCCAGCTCCTCTCTCCTCCTCGCTTCCTCTGTGCAAACCCATGTCAGAACCAGCTCACCCAGTGCTCCCTCACTCCTGATGGCTTCTGGCTCCAGCTGGCACCACTCTTGAACACATTAAAGGAGTGAGATATCCATGGTTTTGGTCCCTATTTCCCCTGTATATAACATAATGTATGATTAGGCCATGGTATCAATTGCAAGTGTAATACAGCTTATGGATTGAAACTGGTGGAGGGATCTTCCAATACCATAAAAATGCTCAGATGTGAGCATGCTGATGTGATTGTAATCTTTGCATCTATTCCCTGACCCAGGTGATGATGAAAAGGGATAATTATTACACTCATTAATAATTTAGGAAGCTAAGCAACAGCACCTGGAAATTAGGTGTCAATTTTGCAGGATTTCCACAGAATGAATATGGATGAAAAATAGGTCAGGTGCCGTTATACTGTTGTCATTTTGAAGAGGGGAAGGAAATATTTTTAGCAAGAAGAAAATGCTTTCTCTCCTGGCTCTGCAGCACAAGTAGGTGCCTGTAACTGATGAGGTTTCTCACTCAGGATTGCTCCAGGCCTGACGGGTCGCTGATGATCTCCTCAAGCACTCACAGGAGTTGGTCTGTGTGTTCCTGTGCTGGCAGTCCCTCTGTGAGGATTTCAAGAGTCATCTTCATTTTCACATTTTGGCTCAGAGGGTTTGTAGTTCCACAGGGCTGTCTGCCATGAATTGGTGTGATTTCTGAGTCATTTTCCCAAGCCAGTGTCTTAAAACACTATTTTTTTTTTCCTGAAAAAGAAAATACGTGAGCAATACTCATACTCCTCTCTGTAGACAAGGGTGTGGTAGTGCCACGGAGAGCTTGTGCTGATACACAGTTGTAAAGGCTGGGAGAGATACGGCCCTGAAAAGGGTTGGAGTGCTGTGCCTTGTGCTGTCCGTGCTGCTGCAGCTTTTATTAGCTCTGAAATAGTTTTCTCTTTTGGTTTTTAATTGCCCATCTCCCTTCAGGCTGGCAGTGTGAATCGTGGGTATTCAAAGTTGCTTTCAACAGAGCATTTATATTGTTTATATTTAAGAGTACTGTTTAAAATACAAAACTAAGTTGTGACATTGGTTGTGCACCTTCAGCATCTCTCAAGAGTGATCATGTTAAAAAGGAAAACTTCTATTTCTAAAAATATATTACAATTCTAGCTAAGGAAAGACCTCTTTTCAAATTAAATATGTTTAAATCACACCACTCAATTATTTTCCAGTATGCAGCAGTACAATATGGATATAAAGGCCAATTAATTGCTCTGCCTTATGTGCTATTTTTTTTTTCCCTGGATAGCTTGAGGACCTCTGCAACTGTTCCTTTAGTGCTTTGTGCCAGTGGGGCTGTTGTGGTCAAACCACTTATTACCAAAACAGAAGCCACATGCCTCCCTCACTGTGCATTCATCTCTGCAGGAGCAGCACATCCATCTCTGAAGAAGTAGTTGGGAGCATCTCACAGTAGAGTCATCTTCTAATCTGTTGGATTTGTTTTTATGCACCTCAGGTGCATTTTCTCAATCCCACAACACCTCAGCAGTGTGAAGCTTGTGTGTATTTAGGTGCTTGTGAGGTGAATATTTCTCTGGTTTTGGGAGGGGTATTGATGTAGTGAGTTTTTACATTAAAAAGGATGGCATGCTGACTGTAACTAGAGAGCTCAAATGCAAATAAGTGTGGAGACAGAGCAGGCTTAGAATGTAGGCCAAGTCCTATCATCTTTCTTTTCTAGGCCAGGGGACAGTTTTGCTGAGGTAGAAGAGCACATCACAGAGGGTTTTGCCTTCTACCCCTTCTCCTAAACCAGTGCAATCCACAACTGCATCAGGAGTAACTTTCCCCAGCCCTGGGAAGCTTGGTCACTTTTTAGGTCACATTTGAGCTCATGATATCACCTTGTGTTTCAGAAAGATATAGTCTAAGCCATATTTCTAAAAACCCCCATTTTTTCCTGCAGCTTTGGGTTTTTAATGGAGGGTTAAAAGGTAGAAGCTGCTGTATTTCCACAGCTGGTACATTCTTTTCCAGCCTCAGTTCTGAGCAGCAGGAAGTGTTCTACATTATAGAAACCTCAGTTTTATGTAAAGCTGGTGGGCAGGATTCCTGCTGGATGGGTCCCAGCACATGAGTGTTTACAATGATAGAGATCTTAGGGTTGCTTTCTTTTTCTTTTTTTTTTTTAAACCATTTTGTTATTTCAGTGCTTTTGTATAAAATTTATTATTCTGAGATGCCTTTTTTTAAGTTTCTAGAAAGTGAGTTGTGAGTGCAACTTTTACAGCTTCTCTGTTGAGAAGGATATACTGGAAGTATTCTTTATCCAGAAATATCAGTATTCCCACCTGGCCCTGTGAAGTAACACCCAGTATTGGCTGGTTTTATTGCAATGAAACTGTGAACATTACTTATATGTTTTATTACAGGAGCCAAACCATTAATTCATCTGGGCAATATCAATATTTTCTTAAAGTCTCATTTTAGCATTTGGTCAACTTCACTCCTTAGGCTGACTTTCAGTGCCAGCAGTGTTTACATAATACATAAATACAATGGTACCTGTAATAATGTGGTGTTTTACTTCCTGAATTCATTATAGGCTCTTAAGCACTTAATCAAATTCCTTCGGATTATCTTGTGCATCCTCTTCTGCAGGCAGGTTTGTATAACAATTTGATCATCTTTATCTGGGGAGTGCTTTTCACCTGAGCACGTGTGGGACTGTTTGTTCTGCTCTTACAAATCCTGAGGAGTTACATTTGCTCCCAGGAACGTGGCTTGCCACATGCTCACAGTTCAAAGACTATTAGGGTTTCTTTTGTTTTAAAGTAGACCCCCAGTAAAATTTTATACTCTTGATACAATTACTCTGCATTGCATTGCAGTAGCTGCATTTCAGATTTCAGGTTTTTTCTTTACATAGTTATAAAACTTTCTGTGTTTTTTTACTCTTTTAATTTGTAAACACTTTAAGATACCCAGGAAAAATGCTTTTTATTATAAATAGAATACATCCTGAATGTATTTGTTTTGGTCTTAAATTCCTTTCCAATTTACAGTGAGTGCAGTGCATTACTGCACGTTGCTGGCTGTTGACAGGCCTTACACTGAACCCCTTGTACTGCTCCTTTTCCGTGCATGACCAAATTTTTGTGACTTCCACTGCAAAGAAGATCTTTTCCCCCTGTTTAGCTACCCTTGCATTCTGTCTGCATGCCCTGGTGTGTGTTTTTAGCCAGGTACACTGTCTTTCTCTTGGCTCTCATTAGAGATTTTTGATTGTCCAGCTTGCCACCACAGCAGCAGTTTCTCCTGAAGTCTGTCTGTGGCAGGAGCAGAGCCAACAGGAAATGTGACATTGTACGTGGTACTTTGAACATTCCTGGAGACTTTAACCTGTTTATTAAGAAAGCTGTAAGATATAAATGTGTAAGGAACATGAATGTATGTGTTTAAATTTGCACAATACCTTGTATAAATGAGAAAAGTGGATGAGAAAATTATCCATTTTAAAGTCTCATTATTTTCAGATAACCTGTTTTATCAAATTCTCTGTCCTGTGATATTTTTGAGGTGTCAGACTTCTCTCTGTCACACAAAGGGCATGCAGCTGGCAGTTTACACATCCTGTATTGAGGTGGTGACTGCTGGCAGTACCTCAGGTTAGATAAACAAACATGCTCTGTTCATGTGTTTTAAAATGTAAAAAATCCAGCAAACAATTAAGACAAATTGTTGACTTCGCATTAGCGAGCTGATGATTTCTCTGCAGAAACAGAGACTTTTTTGGGTCGTGCAGCTTTTATCTGTAATTATTTTTATGTCCTGTAAGCAAGGGTTCCAGCTTAGAGTTCATGGCAAATACAGAACTAGCCAAGCAAATATCGAAAAAAATCCCTTTTTTTTCCTTGAGCATCAGCACATCCTCTAAGGCTATTTGTAATTGCAGCTGCATAGCAGATGTAGAAAAGGGCTAATACCATACAGCTGGGTCAAAGCCTTTGTATTACCATGCAGGTTTGAGGTCATCTGAAGGCCTAATCTTACTGCGTTGTGATACCGTGTTCTGATTCTTCTTTGTTGCTGTTTTTCATCTATCTTTTGTTTAATACATATTTTATTTTTTAAAAAGAGTGTGCAATTAAGAAGTCCTTGTGTTTCTAAGAGAGATTCATGCTGTCAGAAGACCCAATACCCATCATAATTTCGGGCCAAGCTGTCATGGATGAAAACCCAGGGAAGTACTTTTGGATCAGGTTTAGAGGTGCTTTGATGTTTTTCTGTTGTTATGGATTCCAGGTATGTGAATCAGAACTTTGTGAAGCTTTTATTTGGATTTAAAAATGCAGGAGGAGACCAAAAAACTTCTTCCTATTGTTCATTATTGTACTTTTCTCTATAATAAGCATTGAAATCTGGATTATACCAAACTGGAAAACTCACAGGAGTGACCCACATAATATAAAATCTACTCTGCCCTTCCTTCTGAGTTAAACATGGTGTAGTTCCAGTTGTGTGGATTCTTCAAGAACTGAGTGGATCATTGGAAATCCTTAGGAGTCAGGTGTCTGTGAAACCTGAACCAGATGAAGCACAGTAACCCACATGAGGGCTCAGAGTCTGGAAGAGAAAAGCAGCACCAAATGCCTTCCAAATTTGAACTGTTGGCTCTGTTGGCAGTCGGAGTAGGCAAGGGCACAAGACATTCTGAGGTTCTGTGGCACAACTGCAGGGAGTGTCAGTCCCTGTTGTATGACTTGAGAATATTTATATTCCTCGTTCCTGACCATTTCATGAAAATGTTGCAAAATTTTATAACTTCACCCAACAAAAAGCTGCAGAAGCTGTGTGCTGTCTTGTTTCTTTCTGGTAACACTAGAGTAAGAAGCCAGGGGTTGCCAGGTGTTTTTGCCCAGTTTTGGCAGTGTAATGGATCCATGCTCAGCCCAGGACAGGTCTGGGCCTGCTGGGGAGCCCAGCCACACCTCCAAAGCTCGGTGTTTACTCCTTGGGAATAAAGCTGTGTTGGAGCTCTTGCACAGCATTTCAGTGCAGGCCTGGGCTGTTCCTCTGTCAGCTGCTGCCCAGGCCATGGCAGACATCCCAGCTGTAATTCCTGTCCAGTGGAGGTGTTTTCACTTCCACTGCAACCAGTGCAAAGGTGCCAGGTGGGAAGTGGAGTTTGGCAGCAGCGATGGTGCCCAAGACCCTTGAGTACCACAGGAGAAAGCCAGGCAGTTGTAAACAGTTGTTCTTTTTGGCTGCAGAAGGATTTCCCAGGTGTTGGGGGAGCTCTGGAAAGCGTACAGCTGTGTAGACAGCTGGGAATTACCCTCGTTTCTCTGACACAGGAAAGGGCATGGCTGGAGCACTGCTGCATTCTGCAGGTGCCCTGCAGACACGGCAGTTAAAACAATTTTAATTTGCTCCTTGGCTCCCATCTGCTGTCTGGGACATGAGGAATCAAATAATCTTTGAGTGAGGCCTGTCTTTGTGTGGGATGGGCTGGGTCATGGGTGTCTAGACAAGCACACTGAGCTGCCACTGGACTTGATGTACTCAGATTTGGCTCAGCAGGGAGCCTCTGCAATGCCAAGGGGTTCAGAGGTGGAAAATTCTTCCTTGATGTCCAGCCTGCTCCTCTGAGCAGAGAGGAGAGTGACACTGAAGGGACAGCTCGATGGGTTGCCCAGTGAAATGCAGTTGCATCAGATTGGAGACACTCTAAATCTGATGGTCTCTTTAACAAGCTGAAAAACTATCAACATTTATGGAATTGGGAAATTACTGGGTTAACACAATGATTCATGATCTGTGAGACAGTTTTGTTGTCCAAGTACTACTTGCATTTATTTTCTGGCAAACGTAATATGTTGTCATGGATAGTTCTTGCATTTGAGTGTTTCAAATGTGTCTGCCTCTCTTATTTGTACCACAAAATCCCTAGTTGAAAATGAAAATGATTTTTAAAAATGGTGTTGGCTTAGAGAGTGACCTGAAAATGGAGCTGGGTGTGTCCACGTGTTTTCCAGAAGTGCCACAATACAGATCATCAACTGCTACTCATGTGAAGGTACATATAATGTATAGGTAGCAAGTGCCTTGTTCCAAACTTAAATGAAATGGATTAGATTAAACCACTTTCACTGACTATCTTATTTTAGTGTATTGAATAATACAGAAGTTACAATTATCACTAGCAGTTTTCTTATGGGAAATCCTTTTGTGCAAAGGGTATTCATCAGAAAAATTGTATTAAAGACCACTAACTGAGAAAATTGTTTGGGTAATTTCCAAAAGAGTTAATGGGAAGGAAGATTTCTTTGAATTAAGATTCTATAGATTTTGACTTCCTAATAATTATGTCATTTTCCCTGTCCCACTTGGAGGAACTTATTTCTCCAGACAGTCTTCTGCTCTTATGTGCAGGTTTTGTCTCTTGGTTAGAGATGCTTCATGTCCTGGTCACTCCTGATACTGTTCTCAATGCACGTTTGAAAGGTTCTGTATTTTTCTTTCCCATAGGGTTGTATAGAAATGGGTAGTCAATTAAAAATGTACATGCACTGAGTTGTATGTATGTATAAAATCCACAAGCTTAGAGTATATTTATTTATTTTATGTTCGGTGAAAGAGGCAGTCACACACCTCTGTTTTGCTTAGAATGCTTTTTACTGAAGTAATTGCTCTCTTCAGTATCATATTAAAGCCTGTATTTCCAAACTCTTGACCTAAGTAGAAAAGCATCAGCTGTTTGCCACAGTTACCAATCTCACTGAAATGCTTGAGATCTGGGAATAAAAGGCCTGAGCACAGCTGTGTTGAAAACAGCACAGTGGCTTTTTCAAAGGGCTTCACCTGCAAAATTGGTGCTCTCATGACCTCTGAGATCTGGCTGCTATTTGCTGAGTTCAATTCAAGGTTCCTTATGTGTTCTTAAAGGGTTTTAGTAATACAGGGTTCTGATCCTCAGTTTTGTTCTCCTTTTGCACTGTATTACAAGAGAGGCTCTAGAGAACAGGATGCTCTGGGAGGGGAAAGCTGTGACCTGCAAGATGACAATCGATGCCACCTGACAGCCACTTGAGGCCTCAAATGCTTTGGGTGACTTTCCTGTCACTGGTGAGGCTCCAGCCTCAGATTTCCTACCCAGGACCTCTCGAGTCAAAATGTTGCTCACCTCATTTAATCACCAAATCCCAGTGCCATGCTGCTGATGTGGGTAAAGCAAAAGGAGATTATTTATGTGCTTGGAGGTTGTTTTTTCCTAGTTTGAAGACTGTGGCTTTCTTTCACAGGAATCACTGAGGGGTTTTGAGAAATAAGTTTTAAAATGCCTGTTGACATTTCAGGGATGTTTACGCTACACTGATGCTGAGTTTCTGCTTAACATAAAACTCTGTGTTAATACCTTGTGACTTCTGCAGTGTAGTAAACCTGCCACCTGGAGAAACCATTCTATTGCTGTTGCTATTGGTGTCATTAGGTGAGCTCAGGGGGAGGGTGACACCGAGTGGCACTCCGTGTTTCCCAAGTGACACCCTGATGGAGCTCTCAGGCAGGAGCTGCCATCAGGGTGAGCATTAGGCAATGAGATGTGACAGTGGCTGTAATGCCAGGATATCCCTGTGCAGGCACAGGGAGTTGGGCACTGGGCTGACAGCCTGACCTGACAAATGGTCTGTTTCCTGACAGCCTTTCTCTGCATACATAAAAAAAGCTTCAATGTGAATAGGCAGGAGCAGAGCTTTCTCAAAAACTCTCACAAATTTTAATGTCAATGATTTTTTTTTTCCAATCTTCTCTCATTTTTCAGTAAGTTCCAGGATTGATTTTTCTTTTGATCAATCAGAAGAGACAAGGGAGCAAAATTAATAATGAAAAAACCTGTGGAAAGTACCTTGACATTGTAAGTGGAGGGGAAAGATAACTGCAAGCTATCTCCCAATTCGAAGACTCCCCCTAAAAGAAAAAATCTTTATTTGCAAATCCAGGATACTTGGAAGCTGTGCAGATGTTGCAAAGAATGGTGAAGAAAACAGCAGTACTGTTCAGCAGGATTCTTTTGCACCTTTTAATTACCTGCCACAATGTGGATAGCAGACAGTGCTGCTCAGGGAAGCATCTCTTCCACATCCATAGTTTCCTCCCTCTTTGCCTGCCTGTGTGTGGGAGGGGGGATTAGTGCATGGCCATATGGGAGGGAGCTCACACAGAACAGTTTCTTACTGAGCCCTGCTGCAGGAGCCGTGGAGAGCAAAGGGAGCAGGAAATGATGGAGGAGGGGACAGGCTCCAATGGCACTTAATGGAAGGGATGCAGAAATCCCCTGAGGAGATGAGGGGCTGAGGACATGGAGGCTTTGACCCTTCCATATGCCTCACAGACCCCAACTGGAGAGGCAGCCTAAGTAATTTATCAGTGTGAACTCCTTTTTTCTACTTCATGGGATTTTCCACTGGACATGAAGGAGAAGTATGTGTATTACTTAATAGGAAACAGAAATGAAGGTTGGTGGTTGATAGCTCCTGTGTAAATCAGTAGGCTGGATCACAGCTTTATGTTCATAATATATTAAAGTGGGGAATCAGCTACTTTTAACAACATCAATCCTCCTTCCTGGGTACCGAGAGCCTGGAAACTCCAAATCTGAAGGGTCAGGGAGCGAGTGGGTTGTGTGGGAGCAAGCCACAGCAGAACTTCATACTCTCCTTGTTTCATTTATCCAGGATCAAATCCTCTTCCACATTTCTGAGGCAGCTGCAGACTTCCTGACCTTGCATTCAATCAGTGACCCATCAGTACTGCTTGCTTAAAGAGAGCTGTCCTTAAATCAGCATTCATCCTTGTGGCCAAAACCTCCCCATGGAAAAACCCCAATGCTCAAATGAGCCCCAGCTTTTCATCTATAGAAGGAAATCTCAGAGAATTCTTCAGATTGTCTCAGATAACAAGAGAGAGAGGTCCTGCTGAAATCTGACATATCCTCTGGGATCTGTGGGAGTCAAGGACAGTTTTCCCCAGGCAGGCAGCTTTTCCAGCCAGCTCCCTAGCTGCATGGTCTTTCTCTGAGACACTACATGGGAACTGTGTAGAAGAGATAATATGGTCCTCTGCCAATTAATTTTTCCTGGCATGTTTCCATGGGCCTGAAGAGCGGAAAACATGTGAAGAAGTAGGAGGGAAGATCTGGCCCTGTGTATTTTCCTGAAAAGCTAGCTCTGTTCCACATAGCTGCTAGTGGTTCTCTCCCTTTATATTTTTTCTAATAAAAAGAGAAGCATAAAGTTACTTATTTTCCTAAGGATGTTTTCTGAGCTATTATGCATATTCTGTATTGCTTTGCAAGTCTTGCCTGTTTTATCACACAGTGGCATTTTTATTCCCTTTATTCTCACGGGTCAGTAGACCAGCTAGGAAGTCAAGTTGCCCTCATTCTGTTCTGCCAATGAAAGATAAGAGCTGGGAGCTGGGTAGTATCTTCTCAGTGTACTTCTGTAAGCATCCATCCAACCTGCTGCCTTTCCTCATGGCTCATTGTGCAGCACTTCCTTTAAATACCTGTCTCCAGTTACTTAATAGGAAGAAACCAGCAGAAGAGATTTACTGAATTGAAAGGGAAAAGTCTTGAAAGATGTTTCCTACCTGTAGGAATCCAAACATAAGCACTTAACTCAAATGGGATTAGAGGATTGAATGGAGAAACAGATCTTTTTCTAAGATCCTATCTTAATGTTCTTTTTCCAAATATGCAGTGACATAAATTTCACATATGGATCCAAACATAAGCACTTAAATGGGATTAGAGGATTGAATGGAGAAACAGATGACCTTTTTTCTAAGATCCTATCTTAATGTTCTTTTTCCAAATATGCAGTGACATAAATTTCACATATGCACATGCTTATTCCCTCTGCCTCCAAGCAAACTTGATGCAGTCTGACTTTTTAATAATCTATTATAAATAACCGGTCATAAAAAATCCCAAATACTAGAAGCAAGGCATAATGAACCTGAACTTTATGTAAAATAGATAAAGGAGAGACATTTCTCTAGTGGGGGATCAGTTTATGCTCTGAAGCATCACCAACAGTAAGGCTTGCACTGTCAGCACATTGTTATTATGCATGTGTGTGTCTAACCATTAAAAAAATCTTCCAAGCTCTCTGTTTCCTTTGCTGAACTATTTGTTGTCTGGCACAGAGTCCCAGAGCCAAAGTATGTTGCATTAAAATGCATCTAAAGAGAGTAGAAACTGTCACTACCTGTAGCTGTGTGCACCTACAAGTGCATGGCCTCCTGGTGTCACTGGAGGATGATGATGAGAACTAAGGGAAGAAATTTGTCTCTCATTCTCAGTAACATCAATAGAATAAAGCACTTAAACACACTATTTCTAGTTTCTCTTGTTTTACAGTTTTCTCTTGTAGTTCTTTTAAATTCTTCTTCACAATCTTCTTTCATTTTTTGATATGGATTTTAAGCCAGAAGACAAAATGCAAAACAGTGTTTAAGTTAAGGATCTATTGCTAAAAATATTATCATATTTTTCATGTTTTCCATATGCTCTGTTTAGTTATATAGTACTTGTATCCTATTCAATTTTTATTGTCATATGTCCATAATTAAGCAAACTGCTTAATTTTAAGTTCATATTCTAAAATGTGCTCCCAACACCAAGTATATTATATCATACTTCATTTATCTCCATAAACCCCACCTGAGCTGCTGTTGATTGAGACAGAGGTTCCCAAATTCAGTTTGTTTGAACAGTATGCAGAAGTTCAGAAGAATGGTCCTTGTGAAGGACTGTTGGAAAACTCTAATTTCTGACTCCAGTTCAGGATGTGCCTCTTCAATCTTATCTTCTCTACTGAAAACTAAGAGTATGTTGAGGTACATCTAAAATGAAGCATCACAATGTAGCTTATTTACCCTTCTCCTCCAGGGAGAACAAGATAATAAATTGGTCCAATTTTAGTTGCTGTTCATAATGTGCTGAAAAGTGTTCAGATCACATGTTGGCAAAAGCGATGTCATAAACTGTGGTATAGAATAAACCACTCCAATCCTACATCATGTCACAATAATTGGTGGGAAAGTATTTTCTCCTGCAGCTCTCAAAGGATAATTTATAATGAATGTCTAGTTTTTCAGGGTGTAACAATGCTCCTTTGAGTCTCAGGTATGTATTTTTTCTAACATTACATGACATACAGAGGTAGCTAGAGAGGACATTTTAAAGTGATGAACTTAGATTGTAGCAGTGTTGAATGTTTCTTTCTAATGTATTTGTAGAAAGTATGAACCACAAACTGTCAGAAACTCTATTTACAAATCAGTACCATGGATTAGGTTTCTTGTCATCATGATGGATGGGTCCTCTCTTGAAAAGTAAAAGAAAACTCTGGAAACAGAGATTTTACATCCTCTCAGAGTCAGCATGTGTCTTGTTCAGGTTTGTAACACTCAGATTTCAGTATTTAAATAAATCTTTTCATCTTTCCAAGGATCACAGTGGGAAAGGATCATATGCAAATGATAATTAGCTTATGCATGTCAGGTTTGGCCAGAGAGTCAATCAGACTGCAGTAAAACTTAAGGTGAAAAACAGCTTAAATACAGCCATTGTATTTTTGAAATTTGCTTGCTGAGTGTACTTTGAAGCCTTTCCAGAGTATACAGGAAAAATCTCTTCAAAATTTTAGAAGTTCAGAAACCATCTCCAGCTGAGTCACATTTATAAACACTGGACCATTTAGTCCAAGTGCTCCAGGTCAGATTTTTCTCAAGAAACAGGCCTTGTTTCCGTACACACTGACTTATTTACTTAAAAAATATACGTATTGGTGTGGTTTTTTTTAATCTATCAGAAGCTATTCTGATGAATATTAAAGTGGTTTTTCAGCATGGGTATGATAAGAATGTGAAAATGTCATTGTTATCCTTTCTATTTAAAATGAAATTTTGAAAACTCTCTACTTTCCCCATAGTATTTGTTATTGGTAAGAAAAGTCTTTCGTGCCTTAAGACAGAATTTGGATCTAGAAACCTGGATTAATTTTATACATGGATTTCTTAGTTTGGGTAGAGAATAGTGAAACCTTATTCAAGTGTTTTCCTAAAGGTTTTCTTTTCCTTTAATGTAAATTGTCTAGAAGAGTGTTTGCAAAGTCCTAACATTCAACATTTTCTCCATGTCCTGACTGAAACTGAACCCAATCATCCTGACAATACCCGAGATACACAGGAAAAAATGCATTATTTGGAGTAGCCGAGGCATTACCCTTTTTTGTTCATTTGAAAATGAGTGAGTATACTATAACCTGGCTTTCTAACTGTCACTGAGGCAGGTGTGGAGCAAAACATCATCCATCCACCAAAAAAACCCAACATTCACCTAACTGCAGTTGCCAGCAAAGCCCTGGGGCAGGCAGCAGCACAGTACCAAAGGGATTACCAGCAGCTCAGACTTACAGACAGGATGCACAGACTGCAGCAGATGCTGGCTGGCTGCTCTGCTCATCCCAAAGGTATTCCCAAGACAACTGTGTAAGCTGGTCTGAAAATGCTGGCTGTAGAACAATGTGGTTTGTCTATCTCAGAAATTTAAGTGTTTATTGAAACTAAAGCTGAACTGCCTGAACTCTCCACATCCTTCATGGCAAAGCCTTTAATGGAGCTGCACCTATTTATACCAGTAGAAACTACAGGCCTAGATTTTCAGACAAGGATATTACCTGTGGATAAAAAAGCCAGGGTAAATTTGCCTTCTTATGCATTATTTCTGAAAATACTTCACAATGTTTTACAAGCAGTACAAAAAATTCTGGTTTCCCATCTTTGCAACAGTAACAATTATAATGATGGGAGATAGAAGCAGCAGAGTAAACCAGCCAAAGGAGAAAAGACTGAAAAGAAGAGGTACCAAGTCCAGGTACTTCCTATGAAGCTCAAGAGAATGATTAGGTGATATCCATAATTTCTACTATATAAGAGAAAGCAACAGACCAAGAAAATAAAGTTTGACAAAACTCTTAGAGAAGGGATGAGGCAATTTTTAGCATGACAGTATTGTCATTGCATCAAGCCTGTCTGGTAAAAAAGATGCTCAGTGCATCTCTAATACTTTTCAAGGATTTGAAATAAACACTTAGAGATGGATTGTGACTGCCCATTCTATGGCTACAGAGGGTGATGGATGCAGAGCAAAGTGCTCCCTAATTAATGTGGCCCACATGAGGATCAGCAGGTTGCAGTCTTGCCCAGAAGGCAGGAGCACAGGATTTGTGGAATTGCTCTTCTTTGGTTCTCCTCACACAGAAAGGAGAGTGAGCTGCAGCTCTGTCCTTCCTGCTCCTCCGTGTTTGGACAAGGAGAGGTAAGTACAAAGCACATCTCAAAGGAACACAACTATCAAGGCTTCCCACAGCGCAAATAAAGAATTCCAGGAAGTTTCCTTCTTTTTAAAGCAAAATGCTTCCTGATCTCCCCACGTAACATTACCTCACAGTGACAATTTGACTGATTAACTGAATGGTAGTTTAATCTGCTCCAAATTTATTACATTCCATAACAGAACTATGTTAATCTATGGGTGCAGTGTTTCCTGTTGTACAGTGAGATGTAAAGATTCCTGGAAACTTCACTTGAGCATCTCATTAGTAACATTCCCAACCACAGAAAACAACTGAGAGCCAAAGGGGCTGTCAGTTTGGTTTTCCAGTTTTTTTCCAGTTGTTAAACATTTTGCTCAAAAATTGAAAAATACTTTTTTTTCCCTTTTCCAGATAGTTGTTTAATCACTGCTTTAGGGTGAAAAGAAGTGCATAGGAGCAGATGGCAAGAACATAGGATTTAAGAAGGGGACAGATGTAACCATATTAGGGAGCCTGGAAGATAAATCTCTTGAAATCTTGTGGCAGACGTGATCATTACTTTGTTTACATAGATGAAATATGACTTGTTTCAATTAACAGTTGCTGTTGACCATATTTGGTATCTTTCCCCTTCAGACGGTCATTAAAACCTGTTGTAAATCATCATGTTTGTGCTACTTCCATACTGTGCATAAATCATGTAGGCATCCCAGCATCTCCATCCTTTTTGGAAAATGTATAGATAGATATTTATACGACATAAAAATGCTGCTTGCTTCCTTTTAAGCAGTTTACCAGCAGTGATGTGCTGTCTGGTGATGTACCAGGGAAGCAGAAAAAGAAGGACATCTGCATTCAGCCTCTGTGCTGCCAATCCGGGCTTTGCCTCTGGCTGCCTCCCCGGCGCTGCCAGCAGCGTCCCTGTCGCAAACGGCTCAGACAGAAAGCTCGGCTTGAGCTCCCCGCATCTGCAGCGTGGGAAGGCGGCACAGAAAGAACAGCCTTCTCCTTCTGCGGAAAAATCCATAGGTTGTGCGAGAGACAGTGAGGAAATACCGTGTTCTCCGTGGGCAGCTTCCTCGCTGCTCAGACGTGTGGAAGAGCCTTTGCTGACCTTGGGAAAACAATGTTTTGCAGATGGAGAGGAAGTCCTGTGCGGCTGTGCATGTATACACTCACTTTACACGTAAATAAATGTATATTTACATGTATGCTTGGGCGAGCTCAGAAGCTGCTGCTTGGATACTCTCTTCTGAAAGTTGTGATTTTTAAAATATTAAGAAAAACCCCAAGCTGGTTCAGAGTGCTCTTGCGCTGTTCTAATTCCAGCTCCTCGTTTCATCGTTGCCGGAAATGAGACACAAGCAGAGGTGTAAGCCTGAGGAGGTGTTCCAGCGTTAATCACACCACCTTTGGGAGCAGTATTAGCACATCAGTTGAACACAGTGAGTGACAGGAGCTGTGAAACATCCATCTACTCTCCAGCATGGCATTCTTAGTAATATTTTTCTCCTCCAGCTCTAAACACATAGGGTGTCTATTTGAACCAGACTTCTCTGGTACAGACATTTTCATCAACTAAAATATTTTTTTATGCTTGGTTTCAAACTTAACTGAATGGACTGAAAATTTCATTTGGTTATGATTGAAGCAGGAAGCTCATCCTCCTTATTAAGGGGTAGATGCTAATATATGTGCATTATGTATTAAGCAAAAACATCCTCCAAAAGGAAAGAGGAAGAAGGTGATAGTTACAGCAATGTTATATTTATCCAAGTCTGACTCCTGTTTTCCCTGTAATGAAGGCAAGGACATCACAGAGGATCACAGATCAAAAAGTAGGAGTATGTAGGTGTAAATGTCACAGACTGTGCACCTTACTAGAACCTGGATATTAACTGCACAATTAATATTAATGGCACTGCATTTATAAAAGACCTGTATAGGTAAGCACTCTAAAATCAGGAAATAACAGAATTAAGGTGGCAGATACCAGAACTGTGCTGCAATTGTGAGAAATGATTACGCAGTTTCAACAAAAAATTATACCATTTTCTTTTCATAAGTTGACAAGTAAATTTAGCAATATTTTGCATTTCTTTAGTGTTTCTCACCCTGATGTACTTGTGTGAATTAAGTGCAGTCAGACTCACGGAATAACTTAGTCAAAGAGTAAGAATAGAAAATAACATTTACCCGTTATGTAAATGAAGTATTTTCTACTATATTCTCATTCCTTAGGGAACTAAATACTTAGCAGACATCCAGCTGGGACATCTTCCATCAAATCGATTTTAACTGATGACTTTTTGTGATAGTAACTGGTTCTAGATTCAGGCAGTGATAGAAGAGCTTTACTTAATGCCAAGCAATTAATAATTAATAAACTAGGTACCAAAATGTAAGATACACTATTTCAAATCATTTGTTACAAGATTAAAAAGGTACTTCCTGAGTACTCTTCTGCAGTACTGAGGAAGCTTGGATGAAAGGCAGCAAAATTAATTTGATTTTATAGGAATGTATAGTTTTAATCCCAGAGCATGGTATGTCCACTCAAAGTACTATTTCTCCTTTTTTTCTTAAATGGTGTAGAATAATCTGCATTATAATCCACACAAGTAAAGCTGATTACATTAAAGTAACTTACATTAGGAATGTTCTGTTCTAAATAGCTTATGCTACCTTCTGTTTATGAAAAAGTATAATAAACTGTACTCTGCTGGCATTTTTATAGACTTAAAATTTACATCAACAAGTGCCCTGGATTGCAATGTCAACATTTCATTACAGCCTCTCCTGCAGGCACACTGCAGTTTGCACCTTTAGTGCTGCCTAATGGAAAAATGGTTTTCATGTGTGAAATTAAAAATAGACAGATAAATTTCCTCCTCTCAATTGGTAGATTACATTGAAGTGCAAGACATTGCTTTCAAAAGGAAATGTTATATCCTGTATAATTTGGGAGGGTTGGGTACAGTGAAGCTGGTTACAGCCTTGTAAGGCAGCTTGTTGGGCAGTGAATTATAAAAATAATAATTCCTGATAAAATCTAGGATACCTATGGCCAAAAAAGAACCTCTGAGATCCACAGTAAATAATTATTGAGAAGAATACTGCAAGCTGGCCAGAGAAAGCTGGTGATGGCAAGTGTGGTGTCCTGTGGGCTCTGAGATTTCCAGCTGTGCTCACTCACAGCAATTCCCAAGGCTGTGCTGGTTCAGGTTTGGCCTCTGCACCCATTCCCTCACAAGCTGCCAGTCACAAGGGACAGTGGTTTCCTGTTATTTTTGACAGCAGCTTTCTTCATTGTAACTGACTATTTTGCCACATATTTTCATCTAGTCGTTTCCTCTTTTCACTGCTTCTTGTGATTTGAATATCTAACAGCACAGCTGAAATATTCAACTAATAATGTACTTTAAATGGAATATTTAGGGAAATGGGGGAGATCTGTACCTGTAAAATAATAAGGAACATCAACTGTGTGTATAGAGTTGGCAGGTGAGTATTGTAAAAGGGTTTTTTGGATTCTGGCATCGTAGGTGAAAAGCAGCTAAATGTGGTGCTCTGGTGTAAAACTTGGGTGGAATTGGGCATTTCAGTTTCACAGTCTAATGCATATTCTCCTCCCTGCTTATTCTGTAAAACTTTTTAATATGAAAGCCTGGCAAGACAGACAACATTTTCTTGTTTTCTCATTTTATCTCTTGATGTGTTTTGTGCATGACTGTGTTCATAAACTGAGGAGAGATCTCTACTGAAGCACTGACTAGGATGCCTGAGCATTTCTTGTCTCCTTCTGTACCACTTTTCTTCTAGATTATTTTAAGGGTATTTACAACAAAATTAAAAACACCTTACTCTTTTGGATTTTCACCACGATTATGAATGACTTCATGTTCAATCTCTGTTATTTTTGGGTCTGTGACATTGCTTTTTTCCTCACAATCCATTAAGCAGTTTTTCTGGAAGCATTTAGTGAGAGGATTGTAAAATATCTTTGAAAATTTGTCACCTAATCCATGTATACACCCCTAATTTTGTTTTACAAGATAAAGTAGTTTGTCTCCTGCTTTAGTGAAGGAGAATAGCTTACAAAAAACATCCCACTGCTTCCCCCTTCTGAGGTGATTTTACTACTTCTTGTTCTCTCTTATGTGTCTTATTTGCTCTTTTACAACCTTAACAAATCTATGACTTTGTAATATTTTCTTATTTCTACATTACAAATTGTTGTGTTTCCAAATGTGGTGAAATATTCTTTGCATCCAGTGACTCACCTGTTGAAAACCTTGCAGCAGGATGGCCTTTGGCATTTTATTTTCCTTTCATTTCATTTCATTCTGGTTCAGAATGAATTTGATACTGTGCTAGATTACCATGGCAAAAAGGAAAAAAAAAAACAAAAACAAAAAACAAACAAAACAACAAACAAACAAAAACCCACAAAAACACAACAAAAAACACCAACAAAAAAAACCCCAAACCAACCCAAAACAAGAGGAAATAGTATTCTCTTTCTAGGCACAAAGCTTTATTAAAATTGGGGAAATGGCACTGTACTTAAAAGTAATGTTGTTTTTTGCTTATTGTCAAATTTGTGCCTGTAGTTCCACAAATCCTGCCTGCCTTATTTCCCTGTCACAGATTTAAAAGCTGGTACCCTCTTTCCAGCCTGCTTGTTTAATCTATATCATAGTACCTGTATTCTCACCAGTCTGCAAGTCTAATAAAAATCAATCATTCTGCATAGCAGGTGGCTCTATATTTCATTAAAACCCATAGCAGGTGGCCATAGAGCCAATGGCAGCAGTTTCAGTATAGGAACAATTTACCAACTCCATCTCCCATGGATGTGAAGGAAGCAGCGACTGCCTTAACTCCACGACAGGATGAAAACAAGTCAATTCACAATTTAATGAGATTAGGCATTGCTTTCAAAGCATTCAGAATATGTATAAATGGTAGCTATTAATTATTGCAGTAACTCACTGGGGCTGGAGACTGCTTGGCTGGGGCTGTGGATGGGAAGGTGGCGATGCCAGCTCCTGTCCCCACGACGGCAGCACTGCCAGCTCTGGTGACTGTAGAGCAACTCTTGCAAAACTTTATGGTTTTCTGAGGGCTTTCACTCCAGAAATGGTGCCAACACCTTGAAAGGCCTTGCTTTCCCCCCATAAACTGATTGTTCCCTGACGACTGTGGGAGCAGAGAAGGAAATCATAAAAGTCATTGCACTGCATCCCCTCAGAACACAACTCTTGTCAATGTAATAGTTTTTATTTTGGGGCTAGTTCCTTTCCTTGCCCCCGTTGTCTTGTCACTTGTTAGGGAGCGACACCTCATGGAGACCTCAGCCTGGATCACAGGAATTTCATGAGGGACCTTCTCGTCTCCACAGGGCCCTGAGAGGAGCGTGGGGCCAGGTGGGGTCGGGCTCTGTCCCAGGGCACAAGGGACAGGACAGGGGGGAGTGGTCCTGAGCTGCCCCCGGAGTTCCCACGCAGAAAGGAGTTCCCACAGAAAGTGGGAGCTCCCACACAGAAAGGGTGACGGTGTCAATGTAAATGAACTTTGCAGACCACTGAACAGCTGCCCAGGGAGGGCGTGGAGCCTCCCTTCACGGAGACATTCCAAACCCGCCTGGACGCGTTCCTGCGTCACCTGCTCCAGGCGACCCTGCCTGGAAAATGTCCAGATAATGTCCAGAGGTCCCTCAACAATAGCAGGATTCTGCCATCAGGCGCTGGAACGGGTTGCCCAGGGAGGCGGCGGAGTCACCGTCCCTGCAGGTGTTTCGGGACGCGGCACCGAGCACCTGGCGTGGTCTGACACCGCGGCGCTGGTCACACCTCGGCCCCGGCGCTCTTTGGCAGCCGCTCCGCTGCCGTGAGGGAGCGAGCTCGCCCCTCACCCCTCACACCGCCCCGCGCTCAGCGCCCGCTGGGGGCGGCACGGGCGGCGCTGGGGCGGCGCGTGCGCAGCCCGC